>NC_091822.1:67182500-67782500 GCF_038994185.2 Dermacentor albipictus | reverse complement strand
TTCGGTATTTTGTAAGTCCTGCGCCGATACAACAAGCACGCTTCGCAAGTGCTTAGCCTGCTCGACTGCGTTTTTCAAATGTGAGCAATAATGTTGCTGTAGGAACACTGGACGAGTAATTGCGAAGTAACCCACGTATGTAAAAAAAATGTCGCGTTTATTTACATTTATTTGCGCTTGCTTGCTGCTCGAAGCGTCTGCGAAACGTTCAAATTAAGGTACTGAGCGATGCTGTAGATCCTGCGAGAAAGAAAGATGCAGCGCGTAGGCACTGTAGGAAGCTTACTTTCGTCATGATCGCACGCTGTTTGCTGCCTTGGAAAACGTTTTCTCTTTGCTGCCCTGAAAAAGGCTATGAAAGGATTTATTCTCTGTAAATAATTGCGAGAAAACACATTACGATAAAATACGTAAAAATATAGGAGATACTTAAGTCTTGTGTCCAGGACATATTCAATATGAACCAATTTGAAGTGCTTAGATTTCTATGCTGGTATGCCTATAGACAAACCTGATGGTCTCTGTACTTGCGAGTTGCAGCACGCAGAAATAATACTTGAGACTTTATTTTATATTGTACACGTACTTCGCCCTGTTGAGCTTCCTTTCCGAAGCGTGGACGGGCAGAAGAAGCTTTCGAGGTCCATGATTTTTAGGAAACCGTGCCTCAACACAAACGAAAAAGAAGGGTCCATTGGGGCCTATGCACCTTCGCTTGCGGACAGCTCTCCTTGCACTACTCAGTTAGCGCCAAGGCTGCGATGGGGGCGCTAGTGACGGGTTTTTCCGCAGCGCCACCTGGACAGAGTCTGAGGTCTAAATGCTGTTTTATTTTCCGGCGTTATGGCAAGCGCGTTAACGCTGAATTTTTTTGCTTTTACAGCAATGATGACAGCAACGGGACACCTGCAGTGCGTACCAGGATATACAGAAAACAAAGTAGTTTGTTCCCACACTGCACCACAGTAAAGCAGTGGAACTCTTTCCCAATCATCTGCCATTCAAAGAGCGCTACGGCTTCCTGAGATTTGAGGAAGTGTTGCAGCTGTTTGAGCTGGCACACACCCTTCTGCGCCCAGCATATCAACTAAGGGGCAAAAGCGTGGTAGTTTGGGCGAGTTGGTATGTCATGACTGTTTTAGGCTTGTAGCGCAGCTCGGAAGAGCAAAAAAGGAAGGAGGTAGGGGTAATCAAAGGGAACGGAAAACAGAGTGAGCGCTAACTTCCAACTGACAGTTTATTTCGTGACACCAGACTACTTATACACTCGGCAAACCATATGACATCAGGAGATAACAAAGAAATGAAGCAACAAAACCGATAGTAACCAAATGGTAACATATTCAGATAGCCTGTGGCTGAAGTCGGAGATACGCCAATTCATTGTTTGATAATGATAATGAAGGTGAGCTTACACATGCATGGCCCACACCAATGATAGCCTTTGCTTCGATGATTTCTCTTGTGAGCTGATTACGACTGTGACCAAGAATGACGCATTCCTCTAAGACAGGTTCGCAACCACACGTTTTGCAGTGCTGCGCAACAAACCCCCCAGCTGTAATACAATTCTTGGCATTGTAACCATGTTCGCGCAGCCTGTCATTCAGGCATCGGCCAGTTTGACCAACGTAACGTTTTCCGCACTTGAGTGGAAAACAATAAACGACACAATGTGTGCAATTAACAAAGTTATTTTTGTGGTTCTTGTCACAGGAAAGAGGCGCTACCTTATTGGGATTAGTGAGTTTGCAAATCCTCATTAGCTTGTTAGGGGCAGAAAACACTACACGAACATTCGCTCGCTGGGCGATTTTCTTAAGATTATGTGAGACGGTGTGAATATAAGGGATGACGCTAGTCCTACCCCTAGTAGTTACAGGATTATCTGCGTGCTGGTTGTCTTTTCGACGCTCTCTTAGAATTCATTCTGCTATTGACACTTGTAGGGACACGGGATAACCAGCCTGCGAAAGCCGATCGCACTGAGAGGCAAAGCTACACGAAACAGTATGGTGGCACGACTTTTTCAAAGCATTATTAAGGCAAAGGTTAGCAATGCCTCTCTTGATCAACTTGGAATGGGCAGAATGAAACGGAAGAAGTGGTTTGTTAGCACGAGGTTCATAGGATCAACACGTATGAATATCCGAGCAAGCTAAGCGCAAATCCAAAAACCGGATCTCATGATCCTGTGGGAGCTCGTAGGTAACGTCAAGGGGCGCAAGGCATTCTTGGACTATCGGCACTACCGAGGCAACCTCAGTCTCAAGGTCAGCCGGAGAACACTGAACACAAAACAAAAAATCGTCCACGTAACGAAATATTTTAAAAATGTTAGTCTGACAAAGGTTGACTGACAGACAAACACCATCATGACACCATCTATTTGCAAAAAACGGAGTGTGCATTGGTTCGTGCATTGCCCCGCTCCTCAGTGATTTATTTTTAGCTCGCCTAGACGTCGCCATGTCAGTCAACCTTTGTCAGACTAACATTTTTAAAATATTTCGTTACGTGGACGATTTTTTGTTTTGTGTTCAGTGTTCTCCGGCTGACCTTGAGACTGAGGTTGCCTCGGTAGTGCCGATAGTTCAAGAATGCCTTGCGCCCCTTGACGTTACCTACGAGCTCCCACAGGATCATGAGATCCGGTTTTTATTGAGTTACAGAGTTTTAAGCTTGATAGTTTCGTTCTTTTGAAAATTGTTGATTGTTGCCAAGGTTTAATAAATGATTGGCGATAACACTAAAATTAGAAACCAACAGTCACTAGATTTTAAGTTTTTCTTTTAAATTCAACAAACCTCGTCAAAGTTGGGGCAGTGGTTGCCGAGAAAAACGAATTCTCATTTTCCATGTATTTAGATAGGAGCCCCAGAGCTAAAGCTTCCTCCTAAGGGTAATAGACTAGATTACAAGAGAAGGGAAGCTTATCAGGGAGCGCCAGAAAGTTTTGTGGAAGGATGACATTAAGAAGTTTGCAGGGACAACATGGCCACAATTAGCACTTGATCAGGGTAGTTGGAGAAGTATGGGAGAGGCTTATGCCCTGCAGTGGGCGAAGGCATGCTGATGATGATGATGATATTCAACTCTATCCTGTCGACACCTCTCCTCGTACTCGGCTTCTTCTTCGGTCATGCGTACAAGGCGTGGTGTTCTTATATTTACCAATTTTGTGGGAGTTGAAACAGTCGTAATGGTCTACGTCTGCAATGTTCAATGCGGTTCCTACCAGAGCTGGGCAAAGACACTTTGCAATGGTATCGTGATACGACATAAGATTCCCGGGCAACAAGTATTTGCGATACAGATACCAGATACTACCACAATTATTGCATCCGTTACGATAATTTCGATTCGTATATTAAGGTATTTCGATAGATTCGAAAATTTCATAATATACATACATACAGGGCAACAGCTACCGCGTATGCACAAAAATGTTTAACTGGAAATACTTAACTCCGAGGGCCCTTGTTTGGTCGGAGTTCTCAGTGAAATGTCGGTTAGGATCTCAGAATTGTTGTCTTTCTTGCTTAAGGCATAATGTATTCATTCCAAAACAATGTGTGAAAGCCACTAGGTGAGGGGAGCCCCATTTGTGCATTCTTCGAACTCCGTAACAAGTGCCTTGCACGAGACACCTCGGGAATGACGCTATAGCGGTATGAGAATTTTCCCGCAAGATGCCGCACGCATTGGCGTACGGAGCCCGTTATGGTGGCTACGAGGAAGTGTCATGGCACCGTGGCAAGAAAAAAAAAGCTCACAGTTTCACCCGAAAGGCGAAGCACCGATGGCGATAGCGAATTAGTAGATAGCTATATGACTAAGGATATTAGTTTTATTGGCCGTATAAACTTGTACACATTCGCTTGCTAACTAAATTAACAATGATATTTTTACGAATGATGTTTATTTACATGGAGAACGAGGTCCGAGATGGAAGCTACAGGCCAGGCCCAGCCGGCGCAGAGTACCCCGAGATCACCCGCGCACACTCTACTTCTTTCTCTGCCTCAGTCGCGCAGTGCTGCGACATTTTCCCCGGGGGCAGACGAAGCTCGCTGAGCGAGTTAAAGGGACCTGTGACAGTACTGCTTGAGTCTGTCCACGTGAACAAGTTGCGTCGCACGTGAACGCGGATTACTTGCCGTCAGTTTAGCGACGACATAGTTCCCATCACTCAAGCGGCTGAGTATAACGAATGGTCTGATGTAAGCGGCTAGAAACGTGCGGTACAATCCCTTTTTGCGAACAGGTGTCCACAACCAAACATAATCACCGGGAGTAAAGCTGACGGGGATACGCCGCGCATCATAGCGAATCTTGCTGCGGCCTTGTGAGGACAACGTCCTAAGATGTGCCAGTCGACGTGCTTCCTCAGCACGACACAGAGTTTGGGCGATGGAAGGATGTTCTTGGCACGATAAAGGTAGAATAGTGTCCAGAAAGCTCTGGGGAGCGCGTGCGTACAGCAAGAAGAACGGTGCATATCCAGTAACTTCGGGCTTGGCACTACTGTACGCGTACGTTACAAAAGGTAAGACGGCGTCCCAATTCTTCTGGTCAGCAGCGACATACGTTGATAACATGTTGGTAAGGGTTTCATTCGTCCGCTCCGGGAGGCCATTGGTTTGCGGGTGGTGAGGAGTGGAATCACGATATGCAGAACCACAAAGCCGTAAAAGTTCTTCAACGACGTCGGCGGTGAATTGCCATCCATGGTCACTGATGACAACCCGGGGAGTGTCGTGACGGAGTATGACGTGATGCAACAAAAATGAAGAGACATCTGGTGCAGTAGCAGATGGAAGTGCCGCCGTTTCCGTGTAGCGAGTAAGATAATCTACGCATACTATAATCCAGCGGTAGCCAGCTGACGTCTTCAGGAGCGGGCCAAGCGAGTCGATGCCGACTTTTTCAAAGGGTAACGTCGGTGTCCTAACTGGTTTTAAATAGCCTGCTGGGGCCGTCGTCGTTTGCTTGTGGCGCTGGCAAAGAGTACAGCTGGTGACATACAGTTTCGTTGTTTTCCAGAGCTTGGGCCAGAAAAATCTTTGTCTACGTTGGTGTAGTGTGCGCGCAAGCCAAGGTGCCCGGACATGATATCGTCATGTATGGAACGTAGGACAGCAAGGCGCAGGTTTTCGGGCACAACTAGAAGCAATGGGGGAACATCAGCCGAGTACTTTTTTTTTACAGCGAACCATTACGAAAAGTAAACGGTGTTGTTCCTGCTGGCTCACGTGCAGCTGCACGTAGGGATTTCAAGGTAGGGTCGCAACGTTGCTCACTCTCGATGGTACGCAGGTCTGGAAAGTCGGAAGAGATGGAAACTAGGTAGTCATCGAAGTCATCATCCTCAGCTTTTGTGTGCAGCGAAGGGAGACGGGATAGGCAATCAGCGTCTGTGTGACAGCACCCGCTCTTGTAATTAACGAAAAAGCTGTACTCTTGAAGGCGCAAAGCCCAGCGGGCCAATCGACCAGACGGGTCACGCAGCCCAAGCAGCCAATACAGTGAATGACGGTCAGTCACTATCGTGAATGCGCGGCCATGTAGATATGGACGGAACTTCTGAATGGCGAATAAGACTGCTAGGCACTCGAGTTTAGTAACGGTGTAGTTTGTCTCCGCTTTTGTAAGTGTCCGACTAGCGTAGGCAATAGCATGCTCGCGGCCATCGCAGAGCTGAACAAGCACAGCGCCAACACCCGCGCCGCTGGTGTCAGTGTGCAGTTCAGTTGACGCCTCCCGATCAAAATGCCGCAGTACCGGTCCAAAAGTCAACAAAAATTTCAGCTGTTGAAACGCCGACTCGCAGTCAGCATTCCACAAGTATGGGGTGTCTTTGTGAAGGAGAGACGTCAGGGGAGAGGCAAGCTCTGCGAAATTCTTGATAAAGCGCCGGAAATATGAGCAAAGGCCGAAGAAGCTTCGCCGATCTTTCACTATTTGTAGCTGTTGGAAGTCGCGAACCGCTGCTATCTTTTCAGGGTCTGGTCGTATGCCGTCTTTGTCGACGAGAAAGCCTAATACGACGGCTTGACGCCCAGTGAAATGACATTTCTTCGACTTTAAATTAAGGCCAGCTTGCTAGTTACAGTCAAGAACGATCGAAAGGCGCTGACTGTGCTCGTGAAATGTCCGGCCGTAGGTGATGACGTCGTTTAAATAGCACATGCAAATTTCCCATTTGAGTCCGCGGAGTACGGTATCCATAAATCGCTCGAATGTCGCTGGAGCGTTGCATAAGCCAAAGGGCATAACGTTGAACTCAAACAGACCGTCAGGTGTCACGAAGGCTGTCTTCTCCTTGTCTGAGGGGTGCATGGGAATTTGCCAACATCCTGACCCTTAAATCAACAGAAGAGAAATACGACGCGGAGTGGAGGCAGTCGACGGCGTCATCTATTCGTGGTGGGGGGTACAAGTCTTTCTTTGTGACGGTGTTTAGGCGGCGATAGTCCACACAGAATCTCCATGAGTTGTGCTTTTTCTTCACTAAGATCACAGGAGCAGCCCAAGGGCTACGTGATTCATGGGTCACTCCTTTCTGTAACATTTCTTCGACCTGCTCGGCGATGAATTTTCTCTCTGAAGGTGAAACGCGGTAGAGCTTCTGAGGAATTGGCGCTGCTTGCCCTGTATGGATGCAGCGTTGCATACCAGACGCCGGTGGTGTATGCGATGCTCGTTTGCCTTGAACAAAATCAAACACTGTGGCGTAAGCGCGAGCACAGCTTCCAGCAGACACGGCTCACTGCAAGACAGCGACTTGTTAATCATGCGCTTAAAGTCAGCAGAATTATCATGGTTGGAATCGGGGTTGGATTTTTTTTTTCGGCAGTTGACATTTCGACCGTTCCGACGCTGACAATGGCTTGTTCACCAAAACTTGCCAGCGTAAGTCCTAGCGCCAATGTTATGGATTGGGTTGAAACGTTCACTGTCCACAAACGAGTGCAACCATCAGTGGTGACAACGAGGGAGCGAGGGACTATCGCATTCTTCTTGAGCGCATTGTTATAATCTGGCTCGGCTAAAACACAACAAGAACCTGTACGAGGGCGAGAAGTATCCACAGGTACAAACATTGCAATCTGAGGGGGCAAACACACATCTTGTGACATGGATAGAACGGCGGCGGCATCACTGGTGCTTCCTGTCACTAAAGTTCGCGCGTCGCGGCGAAGAGAAATCGTGCCACTTCCACAATCCAAAGTTGCCCCTTACTCACGCAAGAAATCTATCCCTAAAATAATGTCATGCGTTGTACCTTGAAGCAGAGTAAGTTCACTTTCGTAACTGAAACAGAACAGACCTCAAGTGGGCGTAAGATTTCCCCGCGAACTCCACGAAAGGTAGCTCTCCGATCCCAAGAAAACATGACTTTTTGTCCAAGACAATTTTTGAAGGACAGGCTCATAACAGAAACTTCCTCCCCGGTGTAAAGTAAAGCAAAAACACTCACATTGTCAACTAAAACGCACGCTTTGTTTTTAAACAATTTTACACAAGGGGTTCTTGATGAAGATCAACATATTGCGGCCTCGCCCACGTCAGTCGAAACAGCTAGTTTCCCAGCGGCGGCGGTGATAACGAGCGACGACGAGGTGATGGAGAGCGTCGTTGTCGTGTAGGTGGTGGTGTAAGGCGGCGATCGGAAACGGGGGAGTCACTGCAGTTCGCACGTCCCTGCTGCAGCCGCTGGAAGGAACTGGGATACGGCCAGGGCTCGTCACTGGGCACGCTGGGTGTGTAGGAATTAAACCGTGGAGCACGCTGCAGGCGGAGGTGGCAATACCTAGCAATGTGTCCAGGCACACCGCAGCTGTAGCAAATGCAGGAGCCGCGGCTTGTCGCGGGTGACACCGATGACATAGGTGTCATGGGTGGAAACGTACTCTCAGGCTGCTTGTAGGAGGGAAGAGCGCGCGGAACAAATCGTTGTGGTGCATCTTGTTGGCGTCCCAGACTCGTCGGTTGCGGTGGCAAGTTGCTGCTCTCCGTACGATCAGCATAGGTCCTGCGAGGTTCTCGGTAACTCTGAGGTGCCCCCGTGGCCGGTGGGACACGAGACCCATGATCAAATGCACACTCATGGCACACATGAGCGTCGTCAACTACTTTAAGGCGTTAAAGCTCTTCTTTAACCACTTGCCGAATCACCGAGGAGATGTCGTGGTTTGGGATGGACGCACTTGCAATTGTAGTAACATTGTCCAAGCGTCGAAACATTGGCCCAATCCTTCTCATTTTAGTGCTTCAAACGCCCGGAAATGTTTCTTCAGATCAGACAGGAGTACTAAGATCTTCCTTCACTATAAGAAAATTATAAACAGCTTCAGCGATTCCCGTAAGCAGATGTCCTACTTTGTCTTCGGCTGTCATGATAGCGCTGACGATTCCGCATAATTTCAGAACGGCCTCTATGTACGTTGTGCAAGTTTCGCCAGGTAATTGGGCTCGTCGGGAAAGCGTTGCTCAGCCTTCTTTTTCTTAGAGATCGGGCCCCGGAAGCACTTGGTGAATTCTTCTACAAGCTTATCCCAGCTTGTCAGAACGCTCTCGTGGTTTTCAAACCAGAGGAGCGCAGCTCCAGCGAGAAAAAAAAAACACGTTATCGAGCTGCTTCGTAGTGCTCCAGTGGTTGTGGCGACTCACTCTGCTGTAGTGTTTAAGCCAGTCGTCAACGTGTTCCTTCGCCTTCCTCGAAAAGGTGGGTAGCTCTCGCAGCGGTGTCCAGTAGCCAGCCGGACTTCCGTGATTGCTGTCTGGTACGCCGCAGGTGGGGTCGTCATTGCCTTCTCTGGAATCGGCCATGTCCGCTGCTTGTAGTCGTAAACCCGCCAAGCGTCTACTCCGTCGGACAGTTGGTAGAGCTGGGTCGTCCAGGATGGTCCAAGATTTACCCAGCACCTCCACCAAATGTGTTACGAATGATGTTTATTTACGGGGTGAAGCGAGGTTCGAGATGGAAGTTACAGGCCAGGCCCAGCCGGCGCAGAGTACCCCGAGATCACACGCGCACACTGTACTTTTTGTTTCTCTGCCTCAATCGCGCAGTGCTGCGGCAATATGATGTGTAAGCGTGACTGGACCAGGGTCTTGAAAGGAACAGATACACACAGACAGTGTCTTTGTGTGTCTGTTTCTTTGTTTTTCATCGTTTATTCTCGCTTACACCATTCTATCATGTCTTCAAACCACCTAGTCCGCAAACGTGCTTTAATTTAGTTAACAAGCCCGGTGTCAGAGATGTACCGACAAATATGAACACATCTCACTCGATGAGTGCCGAAACTGGTTGTTAAACTGCTGGAGTGAGGAATGGCTGCTACAGCAGCGATGAAATTGACTTTCGTGCATATCTAGCTTCAAGGCAAACGAAACGTTGAAAACACAGCACATACCAAGATACTAGCACTGCTCGCACTCCGCAAACATTGCAGATCGCTCTGAAGATAAAGCTTAGCGGGCGCGTGCTTTGGCGACGTCGCAGGTCAATTTCAGGATATGGGACCCGCACGGTCCCGCCGTAAGCAGCAGCCGGCGGACAAGAACGCGCACCCCCTCCTCTGTCGCTTGTTACTTGGGACAGGTAAGCTGTACCTATATTGTATTACGTGAACTGTCGTGCTCCTCTGGCTGCATGTATCAACTTTTATATGGTAGCTAGATGATACTGATTAGCTTTTTATTACTGTAATTATACTTCTTTTTAGTCCTTCTTGCCTAATCTGTTGTTCTCTATTGTTCTCTCTGTAGCCTCCAAAGTTTTATGTAATTCTTTTGTACAAACTGTTGTACATGGCATCTCATTACCCATAGTTTTTAACATCCTGATGGTTCATCAGTGCAGCCTATGTATTAAATGGCCTTATGAAAATTGAATATTTTTTGTGTTTGGTACATGTGCTGCCGTGGGTCAATTTTAAAGTTGCACTGACTGAACTGCGTATAACACTGGTCGTAATTGAAATGGACTAGTTTTTGAACTCTGGCAACGCATTTAGGCATAAGTAGTATGTGAGCCCTTTCCAGGTGACACGTTGTGTGTATGGTGTTCTTGTTCACAGCATTTTTAAGGTATAGCATTCACAACTACACACTTCAGTGTAGTCTGTTGAATTTGAAACACATATGTAATGTTGGTTTTTCGTAAGAAATAAAAGTAAAGCATGTTTCTTCACAAATTGAAGAGAAATTTATATTCATTCCTTAAGAAATTAACCTATCCGCCCAGTGAAAAGGAAAAATGAAAAAAAGAAAAACGAAAGTGATCTTCAGTTTCAAATGTCCATGAATAAACAGGGCAGCTCACGCACCTTTATTCCAAGCTGCGACACGAAATAGGGTCTTATAAACCCAAGATATAGCATTATTTAGGACAAGAGACGAGTATCAAGCGATGAAATTGTATAAAGCATTTAGTATTCAGAAGCACTCGTCCTTGCGTACTGGAACCAGCGCGGCACAGACACAAACAGCGCTGTTTCCAGTGCGAACCAGTGAACTGCAGCGAGGACCAGCGCCTGTAAAGCACAAACCAGTGCGCCCCAGCGTCATGGTAGTGGAACCAGCGTCTCTTCCAGCGTGACCCAGCTCTTATCCAGCGTTCTCACTGGTGTCCCAGTGAGTCCCAGCGAGTGCCAGCATACCCAGTGCGACCCAGCGCCAAAAAGCGCACTGGCTTCACACTGGAAGACGCTGGTTATTGCAATAAGGCGCGACAGAGCTTCGCGTTGTGCTTGGTCACAGATAAACGCGAGGAGGTGGAAAAATGCGGAGGAAAAATGACAAGCTCATGACGCATTAAAAGAGGTAATAAAACGTCGTGTGAATTGCGCTGGTTGTCACAAAAGGAAGAATTGTAATCTGAGACGGAAGGTTGCTTTTTAGCTTCCTGTTCATTCCATGTGGGCAGAGAATTTGTTTTTCATATTATTTACGCGCCTTTTACACGTCGTACAAAAGTTTCACACAGATGGCTCTTTTCATGGATAACGGTTGGAGAGATTTATTCGCTGTGATGCCTGCCTAAAGAATGTGTTCAAGCAAGTCGTGCTCTGCAATAATGCAGTATTGGCACCTTTTCAGCACCTCCGATGTAGCTCCTTTAAGGACGCAAGCCGGTATCTTGCTGCAGGCCTTAGCAATCTCTGCCCTTAGTGCTTCTGGTGTAAATGTAGGTTTGAGGTACACTCGGTCTTTACCATGTCCCCATTACAAGAAGTCAAGAGGTGTCAAGTCCGGTGACCTTGCATGCCATGCGACTGGTCCATGCCACCCGACCCACTGGCGTTTGAAGGCTTCGTCAAGCCAGGATCGAGCAAAGCTGCAGCTCTGAGATGGTGCACCGTCATGATGATACCAAGTTCGCTTTAAAAACGCAGGGGAAAGATCACAGCGAAAATCTTCGACTGGGCCTTCCAAGATGTCATTCGTCTACCGCTGAGCAGTGGGCATGTGGTCAAAAAGTATGGGGCTAATTATTCTTCCGTCAAAGATACCGCACCAAACTCTGAATGGCCATTGGTACTGGTGTCTGGCCTGCGCTCCCCAATACGGGTTCGTATCGCTCCAGTAATACGCATTCTGGATGTTAGCTTGAGAATTTCTGAAGAAGGTTGCCTCATCTGTCCACAACACTTTGGCAACAAAATTCGGTATTTCGTCACTGTTCGCAAGGAATCAATTTGAGAAATGAAGCCGCCATTGAAAGTCTCTTTCATGCAGCTTTTGATGCAGTTGGAGGTGATACCGATGCATTTCAGCCTTGCTAAGAACTCTTGACTTCAAGACTTTGAAATACCGAGCTCCCCACTCATATCACGCACGCTGGAACGAGGGTTTCCCGTCATGAAATCCAGCATGACTCCTTCAGCCTCTTCAATGATGGTCCTCTTTCTGTGCCACGTCTTCTTGAAGCTACCTGTTTCTCTCAGCGTCAAGTAGCTCCTCATGATTGTGTTCGCGCTAGGTCTTCCCCACCTTGCCAACTTCGATATACCTTGGTAGCTTTCCTCTTGTCGCCCCATGCCGCTCCCAAGACCATGGCCATGTTCGTCTTCTGCTCGATTGAGTACGGCATGCTTTAGGCACTGCGAACAAATTCTTCGAAATGGTTGCGCGGCACGACGGTAATAGACAGTCGAGCTCCCTTGCATTTAGCCACTGGCACAGCTTGGAAGAAAAGTGGCGTTGTAACAAATGATGCTCTCTCGCACTGGTTTAGAAGTGTGATGCATGTCTTGTGTTTATTTTTTTCTATTCCGCATTCACTTGAAAGCTGAAAAAAAATTGCTCGTCTCATCATATCGCAATAAATGGCTGATGAAGGTGCGTTCTTCCGCGACAGGCGCGAGCGGCTGCAGACGAAGCGCTTTTTCGGAGCGCCGTCATCAGCCGCTGCAGGTAACGTCAGAGCCGAGCAAAGGTTTAAGCCCTTCCTCGTAAGTGAAGGCAAGGCGCGGCGCTGTCAATTTTCCAAATCACACATAAGAACGCTGTAATCGCGGCGCATTCGGGCACACAGAGTGCGCTGTCACGTGGTATTTTTTTAAACTCCGTGGGCTTTCGTTTTACCCGAATAAAAACGGCCACGTTAAGCCTATCTCATTAGAGGTACCTGGGTTGTACAATATTTGCGAAGCTCCACAACTTTCCCATTCACGCCAGACCGTTTCTAGCTATATCTAAACAGTTAATTTATTTATCTAGGCTAATTACTCAAAGACGAGCAAAAACACGATACTGTAAGTTTAGATAAACGCTACCAACATCCACGTGATTTCTGTTCTGAAGAACGCAGAGGTGTGTTTCCAAAATCTCAATCCAAGTGCGCTTGGACACCTTGTGTGTATATATATATATTGTAACGACGTGGGATCGAAGAATATGCGTAGCAGCACCGCCAAGAAACGCACTTTATCCGTCGTCCAAGGGAACAACACCAACGTCTTCTTCATTTCCCCCGCTTCACCTAAAAACCCGCGCTACTTCAGCGTCGTCCCCACTGGCGCATACCCGCTGAATTATGGTTCTGCCAAATATATTTGTGTCATTTGCTCCCCCTTTAGACAAGATCACCGACCCGAAGATAGAGGCTTGGAAAGCAGCGGTAAAGAACTGTGCAGTCTTCGCAGTCCTCATAGTACGGCTTCATACGCAGCGCGTGAACGACCTCGGGTAAATGCCGTCGGCGCTTTGAACAGTGTGATCTGTCTGGAACGACTTCGTAGTTGACGTCACTGATGCGTTGGAGAACTATGTAGGGCCCGAAGTATTTGCGTAGGAACTTTTCAGAGAGCCCACGCTGTAGAATAGGTGTCCAAATCCACACTTTGTCGCCGATGTTGTATGTTACGGCTTTGTGCCGAAGAGTGTAGCGTCTGGCGTCAATTTCCTGTTGTTCGCGGATACGCAGACGCGCAAGCTGCCTAGCTGCCTCTGCTCGGTGTGTTATCTCTTCAGCACCAGTCTCGTTGTCGTCAAATTCTTGATGGAGCATTGCGTCTAATGTTGTTGTAACCTCACGGCCGTATACGAGACTGAAGGGCGTCTTGCGAGTGGTCTCTTGACGAGCCGTATTGTACGCGAAGGTGACATAAGGTAAAACCTCGTCCCAGTTCCTATGCTCTACATCTACGTACATGCTTATCATGTCAGCCAATGTCCTATTGAATCGTTCTGTCAGTCCGTTCCTTTGAGGGTGATACGCTGTTGTCTTCCGGTGGGCGGTACCACTTAGACGTAGAACGATATCTAAAAACTGGGCCATGAACGCAGTACCTCTGTCCGTGGCGACTACTGCGGGAGCGCCATGCCTTAAAACAATGGATTCTCGAAACAATCGGGCTGCTTCATCTGCTGTTGCCCGCTGCACGGCACTTGTCTCGGCATATCTGGTGAGATAAGCCGTGGCAACGATTATCAACCTATTACCAGTAGTAGAAGTTGGGAAGGGGCCCAGAAAGTCCATGCCTACTTGTGCAAATGGTGTGGCCGGTACGTCAACAGGGTGCAGTAAGCCGGCTGGTTTGATTGATGACGGTTTACGACGTTGGCAATCCAGACATGTCTGAACGTAACGTTTAGCGACCGCAGTAAGTCTCGGCCAGTAGTAATTCTTCCGAATCCGTGCCAATGTTCGAGTATAGCCCAAGTGCCCAGCAGTCGGCTCGTTGTGGCAGGCGCGTAATATTTCACGTCGAAGCGGTGATGGAACAAGTAGTTGCTGCCGCTAGGCGAGAAGTTCTTCTTGTAGAGGACGTTGCGACGGAAGCAGTATGATGCCACCCCTCTTGCAAAGAGCCTCGGCACGCTGTTGGTTCGTCCTTCGAGGTAATCAATAAGCGGCAGCAATTCAATGTCATCCCGTTGCTGGCGCGAAAGATCAGCAGTATCCACGAGTCCCAGAAAAACCGTGTCGTCATCGTCTTGTGCTGCCTGCTCAACAGGAGACCGAGAAAGGCAGTCGGCGTCTGTGTGCCGTTTTCCCTACTTTTATGTAACAACAAAGTCTAATTCTTGGTGTCCAAGACTCCAGCTTGCGAGCCGGCCGGAAGGATCTTTTAAATTAATGAGCCAGCAGAGGGAATGGTGGTCACTAACGACAGTGAAAGACCGACCATACAAATACGGACGAAATTTCAGAACTGCCCATACCATTGCGAGGCATTCTTTTTCAGTGGTGGAGTAGTTAGCTTCGGTTCGGGATAGTGTCCTACTGGCGTAAGCAATCACTTCTTCGCTGTCGCCCTGCCATTGTACTAGCACCACCCCTAGACCGACATTACTAGCGTCTGTATGCAATATCGTCGGGGCTTCCTCATCGAAGTGTGCTAATACGGGAGGCGATTGCATGCGTTGCCGGAGCTCGTGGAATGCCCGCTGTTGGTCTTCGCCCCAAGTAAAAGGCATATCTTCTCGGGTGAGCTGTGTTAACGGCCATGCGATACGCGAGAAATTCGCAATAAATCGCCGGTAATATGCACAGAGTCCCAGAAAACGTCGCACGGTTTTTTGTCTGATGGCATCGGGAAATTAGCGACGGCAGCAATTTTATCCGGATCAGGTCGGACTCCTTGGCTACTGACGACGTGACCGAGGAACTGGAGCTCATGAAAACCAAAATGGCACTTCTCAGGCTTCAAAGTAAGACCGGCAGAGCGTATCGCTTCAAAAACAGTTTTCAGCCTTTGTAAGTGTTCGTCAAACGTTGCCGAAAAGACAATCACGTCATACAAGTACACCAGGCATGTTTGCCATTTGAGTCCGGAGAGCACACTGTTCATTAGACGCTGAAATGTTGCTGGCGCCGAACACAAACCGAAAGGAAGTACCTGAAATTCATAAAGTCCGTCAGGCGTCACAAAGGCTGTTTTCTCACGGTCTCTCATCTACTTCGATCTGCCAATAACCGCTTTTCAAGTCCATTGAGGAAAAGTAGCACGAGTTTCGCAACCTATCCAAGGAATCATCAATACGTGGCAGTGGATAAACGTCCTTCTTTGTGACCTGATTGAGCTTCCGATAGTCGACGCAGAAGCGCAGGCTACCGTCCTTCTTCACTAAAACTACAGGTAATGCCCACGGACTATTAGATGGTCGAATAATGCCATCTTCTAGCATCGTCTTCACTTGTTTTTCTTTTGCTTCGCGTTCCTTTGGGGCCACACGATAAGGGTTTTGTCGGATGGGTCTGGCGTCGACATCAGTAATGATGCGGTGTTTGGTAAGTGGCGTTTGACCAACTCTTGACGCAGAGGAGAAACAGCCCTGTTACTGCTTGATGAGCTCAAGCAGACGGTTCCATTCAACGGCCGTTAACGTCGGATTAACGTCTACAATAGGCGCAGCTGTGTGGATTGTAGAGGCCGACTCCTGCGCTAAGTGGCAGTCTTGTATTTCTGTCACTTCGTCGAAATAGGCGACAGCAGTGCCTCTAACGATGTGTCGGCGCTCCCTACTAAAATTAGTCAGCAAGAGTTCGGCGCTTCCGTCGATTACATTGATAAGTGCTCTGGCAATGGACACACCACAATTCAGTGCTAGCGCACTGATGTGTTCAGCTACTCCAGTCCCACTTTGCAGGCTGTCACAGCGCACCTGTACGAGGAAGCAACTCCGTGGCAAAAGTATGACGTCGTCCGCGGCAATACGTAAGCGAGGGTGTTGTGGCTTCTCATGGGTGACATTATCCAAACTTGTGGCAAATGTGACGCTTCTGTCACGGATGTTAATCCCGGCGCCGTACTCTCGTAGGAAATCCATCCCCAATATAAGTTCTTTACAACACTCAGTAAGAATGACGAGGGTGACGACGAAGGTCGAACCGGCGATTAAGAGTCGGGCCGTGCATTTTCCGACAGGTGTCATCAACTGACCTCCGGCGATTCTTATGTTGCGCCCGTGCCATGGTGTCTTCACCTTCCTCAGTTTTTCAGCGACCTGTAAGCTAAGGATCGAAAAATGGGAGCCAGTGTCAACCAGAGCGGCTATTTCGTGGCCGTCAACGCAAGCGATGAGCTCGGCGCTGACGATGTCAGTTACGCCTTTCGTACTTCTATTCGTCGTATTCGTCATTGTGCTGGGCGTCTTTGTCGTCAACGTAGTCTTCACGTCGTCGTTCGTCGATAACGGGGGATGTGGAGCAGTTAGAGTATTGGCAACCTCACACCCGGAGGTCGCTGCGGCTAGATTCCCCGTTGTGGGCTAGGTGATCTGCCCATAGTGACGTCGGCAAAACTGCGTCGAGTCGGCGAATTGTAGCGTGCCGGAGATGGAGAAGGAGAACGTGGTCGTGGCGT
The DNA here is from genome assembly GCF_038994185.2 of Dermacentor albipictus. NCBI lineage: Eukaryota > Metazoa > Arthropoda > Arachnida > Ixodida > Ixodidae > Dermacentor > Dermacentor albipictus. The sequence goes on along the minus strand of NC_091822.1, from coordinate 67,765,674 downwards.
CGTCGTATTTGGTAGCTGACTGTTCACCGGAGCGTCGTTGTAAGCGCGTCGACCGTCGTACGGAGAATAAGCATAGTTGGCAGGAAAGCTTGGGTGTTGAGTGGCGCGATAGTTGTTCCATTTGCGGCAAACTCTATAGACGTGTCCAGCTTTACCACAATGGTAGCACACTGGTCGACGGTCGACGGTGCGCCACAAATCGGTTTTCCGACGCTGGTAGTTCGGCGGTAACTCTCCATGGAGCCAAGGAGTGGCGCGCGCATGTCGAAAATACGGCGTTGTTTGTGTTGGCATGATCGGCGGGGTCGGTAGAGTCGACGAGGGTGACGATGTCGCCTCTATTTGTGGCGTAGGTGGTGTTGTAGTTATGGGTGTCAACGGCGTTAAAGTTGCGTTGAGTGGACGGCGAACAGCTTCCGCATACGTGAGGCGCCGCGGAACGTTGTCACAGTCTGGCGCTGAAAAAGCTTGCCGGACTTCCTCCCGGACTACATCAGCAACAAAAGATAACGCTGGCGTCGGTTCCGTAGGCGCAAATACAAAGCCGAGCTGCCGAAGCTCTTCTCGCACCACTTCTAGGACAACTTCACGCAGAGACATGTCGTTATTCGCAGCCAGTACGGAAGTGTTCGCCGTCGAGTTGCCCATGTCGCGCTGGCGGTATCGTTGATGCAGGGCCCGTTAAATGGCTGTAGCCTCTTTTGTGAACTGTGCCACTGTTGTCGGTGGATTTCTCACAAGGCCGGCAAACAGTTGCTCCTTCACTCCTCGCAGGAGATATCGCAGCTTTCTTTCCTCTGGCATGTCTGTGTCTGCCCTACGGAAAAGACGGGCCATGTCTTCCGAGAACATAGCAACACTCTCAATGAGCTTTCGAACGCGGATTTCAAGGAGACGCTGCGCATTTTCCCTCCTATCGATGCTTGAAAAGGTATCTAGCAGCTGTGCGCGGAAGTCATCCCACGTGGCAAAGCTCCTCTCCCGGTTTACGTACCACGTACCAGCATTGTCCTTCAAATAGAAATAGACACTCGAGAGTTTGTCCACCGAGCTGGTCGTATGGTTATACTGGGCGACGCGCTCGAACTGCTCTAGCCAATCTTGGACGTCTTCAAAGGCATCACCATGAAAGCTCTCCGGGACCATAGGATTCTGTAGTGTTACTTGCGATGGAGCTGCGGGGGCCATGTTATTTGTAGGAAGCAAACGATTTCTCGAAGTTTCTTGCAGGGCACTGGACTCGGGCGCTAAGCCTAGCAGGCGACGACTGAAGCGGTGGACCGGTGTTTCGATGCGCGATGGTGATTCCGGGCTCGATCGTCGGCTCTGCGAAGGGGTGCCAAGCATGAAGAATACCCAGCACCTCCACCAGTGTAACGACGTGGGATCGACGAGTATGCTTAGCAGCACTGCCAAGAAACGCAATTAATCAGTCGTCCAAGGGAACAACAACAACGTCTTCTACGTTTCCCCCGCTTGACCTAAAAACCCGCGCTACTTCAGCGTCATCCTCACTGGCGCATACCCGCTGAATTATGGTTCTGCCAAATACAGCTGTGTCAATATATATATATATATATATATATATATATACATATATATATATACATATATATATATATTCACTTGACTTTTTATTTTTGTTTAAATTTAGCAGTGTTCATTTTTCCCAATGTGCACATTTCTTGTTTTTCTGTAACCACCCCCATACCGAATGCTCCACCGAGCCTGTAGGGTAAGTTGAATAAATAAATAAATAAAACATGACGTCCGCGGACGGCCTTGAGGAGTCGACGAAGAAAAAGTGAGAATAAACATGGAATGGCGAACGCATGATTAGTTGTTCTTGGTGGAGTTACAATGCAATTCCAACTCGTCCAAGAAGCAGCACTCTTACCCCCTGCATCCATAAGTGTCTTAACATGAGGCCCATGCTTGACTTAGTTTAACCGACACCTCGCGAACGTGTTTCCTTTGGCAAGTTTGGCAAGATTTAGATCACGTCGGGCATGGCCTTCATGTTAGGATGCACTTCTCAATGGAGCGTTAAGTAATGGAGGAACCTGGCACACAATCACTTCTTCTATAAGCAACTTTTTGGTGTGCCACGTGAGGCTCGGAATACACAGCATTAAGGCTAACCATTATTCGTCTATTTCACCCTTGTGTATATCACCTAGTGAAAACTGGCGCGTTGGCTCGTCTTCTCAGTCGTGTTAGGCGATTCACGCACGCACCATTATTATAAAACAGCCTTCCGGGGTAATTGCCGCCATATCAATGGTTCGGCCCGAATATGTCTTTACGTCGATGCAGAACAGCCGTAGTGGTGGTGGAAAGCATTTATTGGGCTGTATATACAGAGAGGTGCTCGGGGCGAGACCTCCAGTTGGTCGCGCCCCTTGCAATACTGGGCGGAGTCTCTCATTCCGGGACCCCGTTGGTCTTGACCGCTACGCATGTCCGCCGAACTAGGGCTTGTTGGGCCGATAGTTCCTGGCAGCCGAGTAGGGCCGCCTCCCAGTCCTCTCGGGAAGGGGAAGGAAGGGGTGATGGGGTGGAGAGAAGGATTTTGCCGGCATGCCCAAACCATGTGGAAGGTGTCGGCCACCTCCCCACAGAAAGAGCAGCGGCCGTCAAAAGAAGGGTCAAAGTGCTTGAGAACCACCGGGCACAGCAGGGTGTTTGTAAAGAGCCTAAGGAGAATTCGTTCGTCAGCTTTGCCCAGTCCCTTCATCGGAACCGGGTAATGGTGGTGTTCGGCACGATAGTGCTCACTAATGTCTTTAAAAGAAAGAAGATGGCTGTGATCTGAGTCAAGGTCCTCCCAAGTGATGCCTGATGCCCGGTAAGTGAGTCTGCGGGCTGCCTCATGGGCGGCTTCGTTACCTGGCATGTCTTGGTGGCCGGGGACCCATATTATTGAACGATGAGTTGGAGCGCAGTCGCGAATACAGCGGCGAATAATTTTGTAAGCGAGAGGAGTGATCCATCCCAATTGAAAGTTACGACAGGCTCCAAGGGAATCTGTGAGGATGAATTTAGAGTCGGGATGGGAGGCTGCGAGGGTGATCGCCACCTCCTCCGCATGCGTTGAGCTGGGTGCTTTGAACGAGAGGCCTTCCACTTGTCTTTCCTCGTGTATGATTGAAGCCGTGTACCATCCCCCCCTGGAGTGGTTCGGGCCTGCAATATCGACGTAGAAGACGTGTTTCTTAGAGCTATAGTGGCGGTGCAGGGCATCCGCCCGCGCCTGGCGCCGGCCATTATGGTCCTCCTTGTTCATCTTAGTGTGAAGGGGTCGAACATAGAGGGCACGTCTCCACAGTCCGGGCACTCGAACCCTTTGCATCGCATGGTTGTCATGTTTATTATGTAACCGCTCTAACAGGCGGCGACCGGAAATGGTCTGGGCGAAACGCGTGTATTGGTTAACGAGATGCGCCTCGCGAAGTTCCCGATAGGTGTTTACCACCCACAACGCGAGAATACGCGCGTTGGAAGTGGAGATCGGGAGGTCGAGGGCTCTCTTGAACATTTTGCGGAGTACTACCTCCAAGCAATCTTCGTCATGTTTCCGTAAGCGTAGGTATGGGGTCGAGTACAGTACTCTACTAGTTACGAAGGCATGTGCGAGCCGCACCGCACCCTTGTATCGCAAACCTCCTCGCTTGTTGGAAACGCGGCGAACCATCCGGCGCACCTGGTCGCCGACCTTGCGGAGTTTGGCAAGAGTTGTGCCTGCTTTGCGGTGTTGATTAATGAAGAGACCGAGTATTCGAATCTCCTCCATTTCTCGGATGGGGCCACTGGCGAGAGAAAGCTGAACTGAGATTTTGCATTTCGGGGAAGTTCGAATATGCACAAATTGAGACTTGGACGGGGAGCATTGGAGGCCGCAGTACGTGGCATAGTGGTCTACTATGCTCGCCGCTGCTTGCAGGCATTCCTCCATCTCTCCTATGTTTCCTGTAGTGGCCCAGATGGTGATGTCGTCGGCGTACAGCGCATGCTGAACACCATCGACACCCGCCAGCTGTGCCAGGTGGTGTGCCATGGCAATGTTAAAAAGAAGCGGGGACAACACAGCGCCTTGTGGTGTGCCCCGTGTTCCCATCACAAATGGGCCGTACTCGGTCTCTTCTAGGCGTATATAGGCCAAGCGGTCCGTTAAGAAATGTTTGATATAGTTGAATGTACGAGCGCCGCAGTTGGTCTCGCTAAGGTGCTTTAGTATGACGGTGTGCTTAACATTATCAAAGGCACCCTTGAGATCGAGTGCCAGGACTATCTTGTCGTTATGTGAGTGTTCTGTGGGTTCGAGGATCTCGTGATGAAGCTCTAAAAGGATGTCTTGTGCCGACTTATGAGGTCAGAAGCCGAACATGCTTTAGGCGAAAGTGTCCTTGCTCTCGAGATATTCCGAGAGGCGGTCACGGACCATCGTTTCCACGACTTTCCCTGCACATGAAGTGAGGGAGATGGACCGGAGGTTGTCTATGTTTACCGATTTCCCCGCCTTCGGGATAAAGGTTACCAACGATGTCTTCCAATCAGCTGGCAACGAAGTGTCCCCCGTCCAAATGGCCTTTATGTATTGTAGTAGGGTTTCGTACGCCCGATCTGGAAGGTTTGCCAATAGTTTGACTGTTATCTTATCCCTTCCGGGCGCCGTCCCCCTGCGCATTCGTGCAAGAGCCGCGCGAAGGTCGTGAAGCTGGAAAGGCTGATCCATTTCCGGATTGTCGCAGCCTACATACGAATAATCCATCTCTCGCGGGTCTCGATCCTGAGTGAGGTATTGTGAGCTCAAAGCGTTCGCTAGCTGCTCCGTGTTTCCTTGAAAGTTGTGTAGTGCGCGAGTGAGGTGTTTCTTGGTTTCCGATCGTGTTGTGTAGGGTCTATGAGACTGCTGAAAAGCCGCCAAGTGTTGCGGCTCGACATCTGTTTTGCAGTGCTGTTACATCTATCTACCCAGTTAGTGTCGGCGAGCTGGGCAGCGTACTCGGCTGCTTGCTGAGTAAGGTCAGAGATACGAGCGCGGAGTTTACGATTGTGTTTCTGCTGCCGTCATCGTTTGGTTAAGCTGCGGCGAGCTTCCCAGAGGTGCATCAGGTGGTTATCCACGTCCGGTGCACGTTCCGTAAGCTGTATCTACTCTTCGTGTGAACGGAATGTTAGCATGAGTCCGTGCGCCCAAGTGGAGTAACCTTTTTCCAAGAGTAAAGTTAGTGGGAGGGCCTGGCGGAAAGCATTCCAGTCTGGGAGTTTGGCTTGTGCAAGGGGGCAATGTAAGGGTCGAATGTAAATGACAGTGTTCAGTATGCAGTGGTCGCTACCGAGGGTCTCCTCGGTGTTGATCCACTCTGCGGACAGGTGTCCCGAGTGACAGAATTCCCTACACGTGTTGGGTGGACCGGGTGGGGTTGAAGAGTGATGACCAGCGTAGATATAAGTCCCGCCAACTTACGACCGCGCGGCTCTTCTTTGCGATAGCCCCACATAGGACACGGGGCGTTAAAATTGCCCACTATCATCAGGCGACCGTGACCCGCGATCCTTAGCGCTGCGCTAAAGATGCCAGAAAAAGTAACGTTTTTTAGTTTCGGGGGGCAGTATATATTAAGTGTGTGTACGGCGCTATCTGTTCGCCGCAGGGGGAGGACAGGAACCATCAAGTACGAATATTCCAGATTTAGGTCGACATCAACCTCCTGCGCTGTGTAGCCTTTATTGACTAGGACACAGGTGGACGTGTCTCGCTGAAAACGTTATAGTCCGAGAGCTTAACCGCAGCCCCGGTTTCTTGCAGTGCAAGGACTGCGGCGGGGTATTCGAGATATTGAATGTACGCCCTTAGGTGGGCGCGTTTCGTCCTGTCTTTGAAACCCCGACAGTTCCACTGTACAAGAGAGAAAGCTTGCTGTCTTTGGGGGGGGGGGGGGGGGGCGCTGCCCTCTAGGGAGTTGGCTGGGAGAGGACGCAGCCATGTTGATTTGAAGGGAGATCGCCTTGGAGAGCCGGCCCAGGTTCCGTCACCTGCAGCTGGAGCGATTCCGGCTCCTCCGAGAGTTCGGTTAGATCGATGGGTCGGGTGAATTTTGATGGGCGGTTCGCGTTTTTGAGGGGTCCCGTTCGGCGGAAAATCCGGGGGTTCGACTCTAGCCACGTCTTAATGTTCGCCGTCAGGGCGGCTGTAACCGTAGGTGTGACCGCCTTGAGAAGGCTGTCTTGAATTTGGCCAAAATTTGATATCTGAGCCGTTAATTCGGCAAGGGCGTTTTCGAGGGCAGTGAAACGCACGTCAGAGCTAGAGGGTGTCAGGTCCGCCTGCACCACTTGCATCGGTTCCGGAGCTACATGGGCAGGGGGCGGGGAGGACCCAGCCGTTTCTAGCGCGTGAATTTTGGCGTTAAGTTAAGCATTTTGTGCCCGGAGAGTCTCGAGCTCGCGGCGGATGTCCGCGACGTCAGAATTAAGGGGGGGGGGGTGGATGAGGAGGTATCTTTGGTGGGGGAGAAGGTAGGGGAGTGCGGGAAGGCGGAGGAGGCCCGTCTCGGCTGCCTACCTTCAGCTGAGGCTTATTCTTTGGTGTGCCAGACGGAGGGCCTTCGAGAGCCGGAAAGTCCCCGTCTTGGAATGTAGGGGCGCCTGTATCCCGTGACGCTTCTGGGTTAGTTGACCGAGGTGACTTGGGGGCACGTCCAGGCAAGGTGCCCGCCGGTGGCGCAGGTCCGGTTGTGCCTTTCGTCCTCTTGTTGCTAGTCGTGGGAACTTTTGAAGTGGTGTCAGAACCCAAGGGCACTGCAGTCCGACGTTGGGTTCGTTGACGGGTCGGCTTGCCCGGTTGTTGCAGCCGTCGAAATTTGGCTTTGCAGTCTTGCGAGCCCGTAAGATGAGCGCCATCACACACGATGCAGGAAAGAGTGCACTCGTGGGGCGCGATGTCGCCGTCTTCGAGGACTGCGACCATTCCACCGCAGTGTCCACAGCGATTGTCTTGAGGATTCGGGCATAAGTCCGGATGGTGACCGATGGTGCCGCATCGGAAACACGCGGGAATAGTGCGCTTATATTCGCGCACCACAGTCACCACACTGTTATAGTGCACGTAACGCGGTACTCTGTGTCCCACGAAGGTGAGCAGGGCAATCGTCGACTTCCCCAGCTTGCGGATGAAGGCTTTCTCTCCTCCGCGCCACTGGACTTTAGATTTCAGGGTGGTAGAAGTTTCCTGCTCATGGACCGTAATAATCCCCCTGCAGACTTCACCGTTGACTTTGGCGTGCCCGACCACTGGGATGGGGCCTTTCGAAGAATTGAGTGTAAATTCACGCGCGAACGCGTTCGCCACATTGACGTCTTGAGCGGTGGCAATGACAATATTCTGGTCCCAGATGGGCCAGAATATTGTCCACCGAAGATGGGTCCACCGAATATGGGTATGGTCCACCGAAGATGGGTTTACATAGGCAGAGAGCAAAGCACCAAGCTCTCCGTTCTGCAGGGCTGTCTTCAGGGAGATCGTAACTCTGGACTTGATGACAATCGTGAAATCTTCTTTGCGGAGTCGAGGCATAGCGGTGGGCCGCCATTTCTTCGATCCCGCTGCTTGCGAGAGCTGAGGGTTGGACTTTTCAGGATTCTGAGCCACAGAAACGCCGGAACTCATGGAGCGTCCGTTGACCGCCGAAGTGTTCGAGCGCTGCTGGTGTTTACGAAGTGCCACCAACGAGAAAAGTCCTTCATCCACTATCTCCTCCGTCGGAGTGGAAGTTTCAAGCGAAGACGGGGCTTCTGCGACGATTTCTGACCATGTCATCGTCTCGGGATTGTACGCGCGGCAAGAGGAAGCCACCATAGCGGCCACAGAGAACGATGGAGATCGAGTCCGGGGCGTTAGGCTCAGTTGGGTGAAGTGGCGGAGGCAAAAATGGACCTAAAAGGCCCCAAAATATGGCCCACCTACTCCAGAGCGGTATATTTGGGCGTCGGGTCGTGTTATCCGTCTAGTAGAAGCAAAATTTCACGGGGTCCGTTGAAATTTTCGGTAAACCGAAGGAAAATCGCCGGAGCCGATGTGAGGCGCGTCCGCTCGCTCCGCGAAAGCGAAAGCGGAGAATGCGGCCAGTGACTCTACTTCTGACGAACGTCAGCGAGAGCAGATGCGAGTGTTCAGTTCTTGGCAACGAGCGCAAGTTACCCATGAAGATCGCGCACTAGAGCCCGCGAACAGTTCTCAACAACAAAACAGCTTTCCGGGTTAATTGCCGCCATATGAATGGTTCGGCCCGAATATGTTTTTACGTCGATGCGGAACAGCCGTAAAGAAATACAAGTAAAAGAAGAAATTTAGAACATTTGGGTATGGCACAGATGTTTCGGTGAGCGCTGTACTCTGTTTGGCACGCATTGAAATCTTGCGTTTCCCTTTAAGCTGAAGTGCTTATTTCTTCAGTTTGAAAATAATAACTGCTCAGGTGCGTAACGCAGAGTTGATCGCATGCTTTAATATTCCCAATTACATTATTATCCATGGTAGAGTGTATAAGCACAACTAAACGACGACGTAGACAAAAACAGATACATAGACACGCGCTTATACACTCTACCATGAATTCCAACCCTTTGGCCCGCGAACGTGTTTAAACCATGCACATTACTATGACATAGCAAATTTACGATCACACAAACGAAGGATTCATATAGAAGCAGTCACATTGCTTGGCTAATTTTATACCGTAATTGATGTTGCGAAGAAATATTGTTATATGACATGCGCAGTTTGATGTGAATTACACGGAAAATTGATTGCCACCTTCTTTTTCACTTATAGAGTTTAAAAAAATGATTCCTATGTTTAAAAGTCAGTACATCAATTTCGCTTGTGCATTTTGTGTACAGCTCAACGAACCGCCATGTCTGGAAAAAGGCCATACTTTCAACTTGTCGACGGTATTCCGAGACCCCCTATTATCGACCCGGTTGTGTTTAAGAGGAGCCTCAACAGGAAATTCAAGGAAGGTGATGTGCTGCTTTCGACATACCCGAAGAGTGGAACAAAGTGGCTTGTGTACATAATGCAACTTATCCTCGAGGAAGGCAAACCGGTGATTAGTTTCGAGGACTTCATGGACAACGCATGTAGTGTCGAGTTCACGAATGACGAGGACCGGCAGACGATGCTGCCGCTTCAAATACACTTCACCCACTACCCCCTTCGCAGAGAGAACATGGGCGAAGCAGCCAAGTTTGTGTACGTTGCTCGCAACCCTTGGAACGTCTGCATTTCGTTCTACCACATGGTCAAGGATCTCAGGGTTTACCAGTTCCAAGATGGCTCGTTCGATGATTTTCTTGAGGCTTTCCTGGCGGGAGACTTTGGATTTGGTAGTTAGTTTGAGCACGTAGCCTTGAAGGACGAGCCGAATGTCTTCTTCACCGCGTACGAGGAACTCAAGATAGATACCAAGGGAACAGTACTCCGTCTGGCGTACTTTCTGGGAGAGCGTTATGGCAGAATTTTGGAAGACACAGACAATGCTAGATAGACAACTTTAAAGATGCACGCCAGAATACATGAAATACGTCATGGTCGTTCTCTTCAAGAATGCTAGAGATACCGGATGGTACGCGCAGGCAGTGCGTAACCAGGTGATTAGCGCCACGGGTTACCAGGGAGATAAAAACAAGTACACCATCGTTAGAAACGCTAAGGCAGGCAGCTGGAAGGATACCTTCACATCAGACCAGCTATGCCGCTTAGAAGCAAAAATCGTGGAAGAAGGTGACAGAGCGTTATTCATGAGCCTCTGGGAGGACATTCGACGGGAGGCCCTCTCTCTTTCGGAGCAGTCGTGACGGGGAACTGATAAGCTTATGCTCCTCCACTTGTTTTGCGCGTTTCATTGGTTTGGCTTTACGGCATGTTCATGACAACAGTGCAAATGTTCTTTTTTTGGGAAACCACATGGAAAGGGCAAACATGTATTTTTATAGATGTATTTAAACAAGAAAGGATTAAGGAGCTATTCCACTCGTTGAGGGTAGATGGCCATCGAAGCTTTAGTAAAATACACAAGGTTAGACGGGGGTCAATGAATTTTCATCATTTCGTCATGGCAGTGACGATAGCTTTGTGAATACTGTGATAGATCTTGATTGGTTTTGTAACCACCTTAGACGGACTCTTGGTGAGGCGGCAATGTATAGATGACCGCTGTTGAATAGGTGACTGACATGGATCACGAAATATCACGAGGTTTTGGGCTATTATCTAAAAGCGACAATACCTACTAGCAAGTGTGCTTTTTGTGGTACCTGCTTCTTGCTGCAATGTTATAATGAAGATGAGGCAAATGCAACATCTTGTGGACACTACTTGTCGAGTATTTTTTTGGTAATGGTTCTTTCTTTTCGTAAGTTAATTTCAAATTTTTGAGGGCAAACAAAACACATGCTTGTTGCTCGAAGCAGAGTGGTTCTATGTAAGTCCAGCTTACCGCATGTCCATTCGGGCCAGCCTCCCCTTCGGGCCAGCCTCCCCTTTGCTGTTACAGCTTCCAGCTAATCAGCGGCTTAGATGAACTGCATCATTATTGCCAGTAAAATGTGTCATCATACTTCTTTGGCGTTTATTTTTTCTTACCAAGCCTTGCCCTTCTGTCACCTTGCAATAGATTGCTATCCGGCTTGATGCACTCTAGCAATATTTGTGATGAATTGGTTTGTTTTGAATATCCGAACAATTTCTTGTGTTTCATGATAAAAATGTGCAATACACTCAGCGCTTCATTGATGCATGCGCGCAGTCCGCATCTGATCAAGGGCCAATATGAGCCCGCGAAGTGTACTAAAGCATGTACGTACTTGAATAAACATAGAGGTTGAAAGATGCAATTATTAACCTGCAGTCGTTTATAATAAACTTCCATTGCTTTTACACGGCCTTCACCTGGTTTAAAGCATAACCTCATGGACTGTTGCATAGAGTAACTGCAGCAAGGCAGAGAGCTCTATGACCAGGGCGAGATATTTTATGATTTTTGCGTATTCCTTGACGAAGAGATCACGTACCATCCCGTGATGTGCAATTCTTCACCAATTATCCATCAGCCGAGCAAGGTAAAGAAATGGAAGCATATGTAACTGACGCACACAAAACTGTTGCCTATCAAAGTGAAGAAATAAAAAGTCCTGTTTCCTTCACTCTACTCGCTGTCGGTGCCATTTTATTCAAATTGTCGTGCAACATGCTGCCCGAGGCCGGCGTTCGAGCTTCTGTGCCCGTGGGCAGGACGAGAGCAGTCGGGCTACGCGCCCGAGTTCTAAGCCCAGCTGCCCGGCCAGAACGCCGCCGCCGTCTCCTCGTGCCGCCTGGCCGCGTGCTTCTATCTCCAAGCCAGAGCAAGGGCGCTCCGCTCGCCCGGTCAACCATCCTATACCCTGACCTTTGGTGAGACAGGGACAATTCCTTTCATCAACTTGTCGCCACGTCTCCGCGTCGAGACTGTTTTGCGTCCCTGCCGTCGTGGCAAGCCCGGACACGCGCACTAGTTACCGTCATAATAGCCCCTAGTGTGTTTCTTACTGCCGTGATGTTCATTTCAATGTTTTATTATGCTTTCTGTTTCAATCTATTTATTTTGAGCCTCTTTTTAGATGCATTAAAAGTTTGTGCGTGTGTGTTTTCAGAACCAACGGCTTTGTCCTCAATCACGTTCTCGGAGGCCCCGCCTAAGAGAACCGTTAAAACCTTTCAATACACGAACCTTTGTCCCCAATTGGGCATCACGTGGTGCTAGCTTGCGAACATGGAAATCATCTTCATGCGTTCAGTCAGACAACTGGTCCGCGGGTCATAATGCGTTGAGTGTCGCTGGTGGAGGTGCACAAACGTAGTAGTTTTGCAACATCAGCTGTGAACTGACGGACACGGTCGCTAATGATCCCTCTAGGATTACCATGACGAAGTATAATGCGATCCAGCATAAACTTTGAAACCTCGCCTGTTGCTGCAGAGGGTAGTGCTGGCGTCTCGCAAAACCGAGTCAATGTAGCCGCCACAGGCGCTATAACGTAAACGTATTCCAGACGTTTCCATTTCTGCAATCAGACCTCTGCGATTGGTCAAAACTTGTTTTGGACAACCCGCACTCGACATGTCTGTTACGCGACATCACGAAAACCGTGATAGCTCCCCATGTGATATGACGTGTAGACACTGATTATGCATGATTTCACCGAATAAAAGAAAACCAGTTATTTCTGATGAGACGCATTTTCACCATGAGCCCTCGGATATTGATCCAAAATTTTCGGGCTGCACCCACTTCACCTGCCGGTCATGCTACATCAGTAAACCGCAAGAACTCAGCGCGTCAAAGTGACGTTTGCGCTTTGAAGATGCCGAAGAAAGCTGAATTTTCTTCTGAATAGCAGCAGTCCGCCCCGTTCCGAAACGAATAAAAGATGACTGCCGCCGATGGCTCAAGCACTGTCTACTCGCACCTGCCGGAAAGCATGGGTGTATTTGCGTGTACTTAAACATTTTGCGCGGCCGTGTAAAGTTTTCAAGCTCTTTCGGCAAGTTTACCACTTCGATCTGCCAACTCATTTTTTACTGAGGATCCGTTTTAGCGTGATTCTTACGATTGCGTTGCATGACGCCGCGATTTTCGACCAGCCACCGCAAGCTAAGCAAAGGAAAGCAGACCAATTGCAGACGCCGGCACTACCCTCCTGATACGGTTATCAGTATTCAGTGCAGTGGCTCGGCCCCATCGAATCCTTCTCCACATGAGCGTGCTCCTCACCTCTTGGAAGCCAATTAGATAAGACGCTCAGTGTAGGCAAGGTTATTCGTTTTTCCAGCTAACAAAACTAGCCTCCTATGAAGGAAGAGAACGTTTCATTGATCAGTTCGGACAACTCTGCGGGTGACCAGCCGATGCTTGTGTCGGCGGTTCCGAAAATTTGACTTTTGGAGATTCGAAAAAAAAAACATATTGAAACAGTTTTACGCGACAGGGCCCGCATATTGTGATCGAGCGGTCGCCTATGGAAGAACGCGGGAACAGTCTTACCAGGTCAACGCCTACTTGCTCAAACGGGAAACTGGGTGGAACTACAGGCTAAGAAACTGGATGGAGCTGGAGTAGCCCAAGTGGCACGTCAGGTTGGGCAAACGTTGGAAACATATTGGCACTTCTTGGCCCAATGACGGCCTAAGATTAACAGCGTGGTTCCAATATTGGCAGCGCCATTCTGGTTCCTGGCCCAATGTTGGCCTAAGGTTAACAGCGTGGCGCCAATATTGGCTGTGCCATTCTGATAGAGATCCAACGTTGGCCCACATTACCCAGTCAGTAAACAATATTGGCTGTGCCATTCTGATAGAGATCCAATGTTGGCCCACTTTACACAGTCAGTAAACAATATTGGCTGTGCCATTCTGATAGAGATCCAATGTTGGCCCACTTTACACAGTAAGTATACAATATTGGCTGTGCCATTCTGATAGAGATCCAATGTTGGTCCACTTTACACAGTTAGTAAACAATATTGGCACTGCCGTTCAACAAGGCGGGAATTATTGAACCGACTTTCGTATGGATTTGCCAATATGGGTTACTAGTTGGCTTTCTTTGGAGGACATTGGCCCGTAATAAGCTAATTTTCGCCTTCTCGGCTTTTAGTGCTCTACGACTTGCTGAGATTGAACAACGTGTTTTGAAAACTAACGCACTGATCACAGGCACACTGCGCAGGAACCAAAAATATGTTCTCCCATGTCAACTCCATGAATGGTACACCGCCATTATTGCACTTCTCCTTTACCGAAATGTGTCCCCTAAAGAGAAAAGCCAGTGTACCACGTAGCAAGCAGGGGAAGTCGCATAAATTTAGCCGCTGCTTTATTGATCGTGAATAAGAACTTGAGCTTTCCATAAGAAGCAACGGTATTGCGAATTTGCCTGCGCATTGTATTTTTTGCATGTACGCTCCGCGGCTTTAGTGGGTCAGAATTCTGAGGAGAATCGAGAATTACAGTGCCTCAGAGCTGATGGAACCGTTTTATATTGCATCGAGATGCAGCGCATATGCATTAGTGAAACTATTGTTTGCTTGTTTAGCATGCATGGCATGTTGCGGCGACATCATGCTCCTATTCTAATATATTTGTTTGTTCGTGCATGTGTAGTAAGCTCCTTGTATGAATGCCCCTGACAGAAAAAAAATTAATTGCACGTTTTGGCATTTGCGTGTCAACAACCTCTTGTCTTTGCATTTAGTAGGCACGGCGCATTCCGGATTTTTTTTGCGCCTAGCTTTCCGTCCTTCAGCCCCCCCTTGCCTCTCCTTCACGCACCCAGGTGAGCCTGGTCAATGCTATCAGTCAAGCGTTCAGACAGCCATAAGCTGCTGTGTCGAATTGGGTGCTCTCGGAAGCATGGGCGAAAGCGGCGGGGTCACTATTGTCCTCCTTGTCGCCCTCCATCGCTGCCACCCCAAAACCCGTTCGGGCTAGGTCCAGCGGGGGAAAGTGGCGTTTACGCCGTATTCTTCGTTCACCCTTTCCTTTCACTCTTTCCTTCTATGCGTCGCTAGCACGCCGACTGGCTGCAACACCGCCTGAGTGCTTGCCGTCCGTTCTTGCCAGCACACTCCTCTCGTGAAAAATGCTCGCTTGCGCTCGTCATTCCTACTGAGAAGCCTACATCTTGAAATACGCAGCAATTTGGCCGCGAATTTTTGTGAGTGTTAGAATTAATATAGGCGAAACAACAATTAGAAAAAAAGTCGGCGCTCGTGGGCACCGTCTTCGATGTGGGATGAACTCGGATACAAAGAAGCATGGATCGTACAATGGTGAGTGCATTTGTTTTGCGCATGTTAAAAGTTTTATCAGAAGCAATATCACCCAAGCTATATCACCCAAGCAATATCACGCGGTATATATATTACTGAAACAGGCCTGGCTAAGGTAGAATGCCTGTAATTAAATAGCTCTTTTTATTTGCAGCCTTTGAATAGTGCCTGGAGTAGAACCACGTGTAAATCTCTGTGAATTTCACCCAAATTCCAGGACTATGATTTTATCAAGCGACGCGTGCGGCCTGATCCTGCTAGTGATACCGAGGAACCACGCTTCTTCTCACTGGTATATGTCAAGCATCATTTCCAGCTGACAGTATTTCTTTCTTTTCGTATAATAAATGCTTCTTTTACTAGTGTTTCTTGACGGAACTTCTCGGTTTCCACATTAAAAATTTCGCACGAAGGCCGCATTGTGTCTACACAGTCTGAAACTAGGCTTTTTGTGCTGCAGCAGGTTTTGCTGCAATTTTTAATTTTAAAGTGCTACGCTGACTAGGTGTGAGCTGTAAACAAAGCGGACGGATCCTGCGCATTTTATGTCTGTTCTAAATATTACGTTACATCTTGTACAAGGTATGCCATATATATCGAAATGTTAAGAAGTGTTACTTGACAAATCTCTTGCAAGAAAGTTTCTTGATTCACCCCTTCGAAATCTCTGCTCAGACTTATAATATTGTTGCAGTATGGCGATTTTTCAAATGAAAACTCTCCCACATACATTTGTCATACCAACATCTCTGACATTGTTTCTTTTCATTTTACAGTGCAAACATTTCCTCCAAGTAATGGTGAAGTCGCTATCAGATATGGTGGCAATATCAATGAAACCACCCCGTTATCGTGGTCCTCGGGGGCCTGATAAGCCCGCTGTCATCCAAGCACTGACAAACCTGCTTACCGACGTCAGCTCCCTGCCCTGAAACCCCTGGCCAGCCCACCGTCCTCGGCACCTTGCCCAATTCCTAGCCTGAGGGCAGTGCCTGTAAATAAACTGTTTGAAGATAACCAAGCGTCACCCATCTAGGTCCACGGAAAATGCCTGTTTGTGAAAATTTATTCACAAATAAACTGTCA
The DNA here is from genome assembly GCF_038994185.2 of Dermacentor albipictus. Taxonomy (NCBI): domain Eukaryota; kingdom Metazoa; phylum Arthropoda; class Arachnida; order Ixodida; family Ixodidae; genus Dermacentor; species Dermacentor albipictus. The sequence continues at coordinate 67,749,717 of NC_091822.1, read as the reverse complement.
TAAACGTCAATTTCAGTATTCTTTTATTATTATTTGCAATCATATATGACTTATGCTTCTTGACATCTTTTTGTCGAGCTTTCCTAGCTACTATTGAGGAAGACAGTAAGGGGACAATTGCTACAAGAAATGCCGCTAGCAAAATGTTTGCGGTAAGAATATGTGCGTGCTCTAAAGCCAACATATCTAGAATATTCGTCATGCAAAGGGCATTGGCTCAAAGCTGGCATTAATAATGGCAACGATATCGCTCAACACTGGTCCTACGCTGGCAGCACGATGGCTGCTGCATTAGCATAACATTGGCCCAATCTTGGCTTTAACGCTGGTCCTACGATGGCTGCTGCATTGGCATAACATTGGTCCAATCTTGGCTTTAACGCTGGTCCTACGCTGGCAGCACGATGGCTGCTGCATTGGCATAACATTGGCCCAATCTTGGCTTTAACGCTGGTCCTACGATGGCTGCTGCATTGGCATAACATTGGTCCAATCTTGGCTTTAACGCTGGGCCAGCATTGGATTGGGTTGCACTTTGCCAATATGCCAATATTGGTCCAACATTGGTACCAATTTCTGCCAGCATTGGGCCAGGGTTGGACCAATGCTGGTGTGCTGCCTGGGAGGTTTTTCTGACTTTGACACTCGGCGCAAGTGGCTACGTATGCCTTCGTGGTCTTCCGCATTTGATGCCCGCAAAATCAGTCTTTGTCACGATGGAGTGTCCGCGTGAACCCTAAATGACCTGAAGTAAGATAATGGTGTGCGTAGCACAAAAGAAGGAGAGCGGAGGGCTTCTGTCACCACTACAAGAAGCCGTGCGCCTGTCGCTGATAAATGTTTCTTATACAGCAGTCCATCCCGAACCCATAAACTACATATAGTCGACTCTCTCGCGGCCGAGGAATGTGGCTCTAAAATAGGATCGTCGCGTTGCTCTCTTGAGAAGGTTGTGCCTTCTGGGAAATCCTGTTGTACGGATCCTACGACGGAGTCAGAACCTTCGGCATCGCATTCCGTTGTACTAAGAGGCATCCGGGAAAGGTTATCGGCATCAGCATGTCGTCGGCCACTCTTATAGGATACAGTGAAGCTGTACTCGTGGAAACGCAGGGCGCATAGCGCGAGGCGTTCTGGCGGATCGCGATGATTCACGAGCCAGCACAAAGAATGATTACTGGAGACCATTATAAAGTGACCCCTCAACAGGCACGACCGAAATCGCTGCACCGCAAGAATAATTCCTGCTAACTCACCCCGTAGTTACGCTCGTGTTTGCTTAAAGGCCGACTTGCGTAGTCGATGACGTGTTTTTGTCATCCCAGCGTTGAACCAGAATAGCACCAAGACCTACACCACTCGCATCTTTATGGACTTCTGTTGGGTCGCTGTTGAGTCGGGAGGATGGAAGTGTCGGAGGACCACTCGTGACGTGAGCAGAAACTTCAGCTGTCGAAAGGAAGCAGAACAATCAGGCGTCCACTCGAAAAAAGCCTTCTTGTACAGGAGGCTTGTCAAGGGATAAGCGATTTCAGCAAATCGAGGAATGAACCGCCTAAAACAGGAGCAGCGCCATAGAAAGCTGCTAAGTTGTTTTACAGATTTAGGTGGTTCAAATGCTTCAACAGCCTCAGTCTTCGCAGGGTCAGGTCTGACGACGCCTTTATCAACAAGATGTCCCAACACCATGGCTTGACGCTTGGGTGGAACATCCAATCACGGTCACTAGTGCTGAGCCATTTTTGCTCAACCTCTAAAGTAGTTTCGAGTCCGATAGGTGGGGATGGAGGGACTCGTCTGCAGCTTCAAGTACAGCCAGTAACGCCATTGTCTCCTTCTTGGGAAGAGCGAGCTTCATGCCATAATGTAGAAGTATGGGCTGGGCCGCGTAGGTAGTTGCCCATAATCCAGTGTGTCCTTCAACTACTGACACTGAACAATGCGGAACCAAAATGTTCTGTACACAGGCGCAATTTAGAGCCTCCGTTGCAGCATCAAATGTGGTGGAATTGGTACCAGAGCAAATGACCTGAACGCATACCAGGCCTCATGGGGGAACGACGATGTCCTTAGAAACTTAGAATCTTGACGTGGCCAGTTCTCTATGAGTCCTGCTATAACCTCGTGTTGTACCAAAAGCTTCCCACTTCAATATACCATGGTTGCGCCCCACACCTGCAAAAGACCAATGCCTAAAATAACATCATGCGTGGATCGAGGAATAACGCCGAATTCAGTGGTAAATACACCGCCACGCAAACACACTTCCGCTGTGCGAACACCCACTGTGCACAACGTGTCAATACAAGCACTACGAAACCTAGAAATATTGTTCGAAGAAAACGTCACTTTTTCTCCCAGCATGGCTTTAAAATTTACACAAATCATGGAAATTGTTGCGCCATTGTCCAGAGGAGCCATTGTTGAAATATCGTTAAGAAGCACATGAACTTTGTTTTTCAGCATAAAAACTGGCGGATGGCAGCGAACGGTACCCAGCGACCTCACACCCATCGGCCACACTGCCTAGTTTTCCGGTGGTAGGAATAGCAGGCGACGCCGCGGTTATGGAGACGGCGGAGCACATGGGGCAAGTGGTGGAGTTAAACTGTGATCAGAAGCTTGTGAAGGGTTCCGGAAGCTGCCTTGACGACGTCCATGATTTGTTCGCGGGCGTGGAGGCCATGACGTGAAATAGCGTCGATAATCTGACTGGTACGTCGCTCTTGGAGGATTTTCTCGGAGAGGACGGCTTCGGCCTCTAAACCTAACGATTTGACCAGGGACACCGCTAATATAGCACACATGAGGAGGCTGAAACTCACGGTGTTGCTTGAAGCCTTCATTTTCGTAAGTGATCATGGGGTACCTGTCAAAATCGTCATAAGAGGCACGGTACCACTGCGCCGGATAACAAGCGAGGCCGGTTCATGGGTTCAACCGGAAGCGCAGCTGTATAATCGTCCACATTCGCTGCATTAGTAGAGGGTTGCCACGATGCAGGTGCTAGTCCGGGCTCGTTGCCTCGAGATTCGCCGTTACCACTACGGCCGATTTCGTGTTACCGGAGAATCCCTTCCCGGCCCATCGGTCATATCGCCGAGGACAGATCGGATGGTGTGCTCGCGTCAACGCAGGCGAATATCGGCACATTAGCCAAACAACCAAATTTTGGTGCCACGCTTCGCATCTTCAGTGCTTAAATCGTACGGCAATGTTGGTTTATGTTGCCCACAGCTGTCATGTTTTTTTTGGCTATCAGGGATTGGTATACATCTTCAGCTATGGCCTTAAGACGATGACCCACCTTATCTTCACCGGACATACTAGAATGCACGAGTCTACACTTATTGAGGACTTCAATGTACATAGTACAAGTCTCGCCAGAGGATTCGGCCCTTTTGGACAGCGTCAGTTCAGCTCGCTTCTTCCTCGCTGTGAAGTCCCCAATGCCATTTTTCAGCTTTGTACAAACGTATCCCAAGTCGTAAGCGTTTTCACGGTCTTATGTTTGCCATTATGATTGTTCCCCCATCGCTACTGCTTGAGCCACTCGTCCGCGTCCTCACCTCCACTCTCGGCAAAGCTTGGTGGCTCCTTGTACAGTCGCGAAGAGTCCGTTGGCCTCTGAGCTTCAGTATTTCGGGACATGCCTGCTGTTGAGGAATGGTGGAAGTCCCGCCAGTCGACGACAGCAAAGAGGTTTACGTGGTAGCGGTTCCGTCGTTGGATGCTTAGATGCCCCGCACCTCCGACGCTCTTTCAGGGGGCGTGTAGAAGGCGTTTATTTCAGGAAGCGCTAGAGCAAGTGCGTGCCAGTACTGCACGTCGTTTTTCTCTGCCTCGCTGCCCGCTTAATGGTGTTGCTGATGCTGCTACTGCGCCACTACATTTGACGCACTGTAACCACACTCACACGCACACACACGCAAACACACACACACACACACATACACACATATATATATATATATATATATATATATATATATATATATATATATATGCATGCTCTGTTCTACGTTTTGCCATTCCCTCTCTGCCGATGCCATGGGAACATATGACCCAACTTTACAGGCGTATGTTTTTTCACGCTGCCATTCCTAATGCTACGCATTACAAAATAAAACGCGATAAGGAAAAATTGGAGGACGCTTAAGCTTCGCCTTCAAGAGTGGGACGCGACAGCGTTCCCGTCGACCCGCCAAGGGGTATAAGACAATGCGCTACGGCACAGCAATCACTTACGATGCGCCCCGCATCGGACTTAGCGCCCACCTATCACGCGGTGAGCGTCAAGCAACGCAGCGTTCGGCGCGGCAACGAAACGTGCGCCTGAGCGAACGAAACGAACCAAAGAACTCGGTGTCTCGGAGGGGAAACGATCTACGCCAGCCAAACGTCGTGATCGGCACGGGCAGAGAGATAGATAGTAATCTAAACCGGGAACACGGCGAAGCGTCGTCAGGGGAGAGGGAGTCCCGCGACGCGCCTGGCAGCGGTCCCAATGCGCGCGCGGCGCGCCTCCTGTCGGGGCAGCGCCGTACATTGAGAGGAGGGGGTCTTCTGTGTTTGCCGCAAGATGGCTCTGCGTGTGCGGAAAGCGCAGAAGAAATGCAGCGGAAACGCACTTCGCAACTCGTGTAATTGTGACTTCTGTACGTTACATGTTCATAATTACCGATATACACCGCAGTAGAACTTTCCACGGCTCGTTTCGAAGGCAACACCGCATTCACTAGAGGCGCGTTTGCACCGCTTGAAAGCATCGAACTCGTGGCTGAGTGGTAGCGTCTCCGTCTCACACTCCGGAGACCTGGGTTCGATTCCCACCGGGCCAATCTTGGAAGTTGCTTTTTATTTATGAAGCGCCTGCCGTGATTTATCGCTCACGGTCAACGCCGCCGACGCCGACACCCGACACCGACGCCGACGACACCGGCTTTTCTGCGACACGAGCTCCTTAACGCTATCGCGTTAAAACATATAATAAAAAAAGCATGACGAATTAGCGAGACAATACACTCGCAGAGGGGAGTGATCGCTAACAGCGACAAGCATTCGCAGACACTGCGCAATAGTTAGTAAGAAGCACAGTTGATCTTTCTTGGCCTTATGCATACAACAGTCGTTAGGCCAAGTCCCAAGGATACTTTCCTCCGGAGCGTTCCACCCTCGAAGCGGCCAATAGTAGCTCAAGGAGCAGAGCATTCAGTGTGAAAATGGCATAGAATGTGTTGTGCTGTCTCGGCACCCAATTTCACGCCGCACTGTCGGTCACTCCTATTAGGAATCAATAAGAAACAGTAATATCGACACCCAGCCATATGCAACTCAGCAACGTCGTTTTGCAACGGGTGAGGCCAGGTGAAATGGAGAGTGATTAGGGAGATGATGGTTTCTTATGAAGCATTTCAGGAAATAATGAATTAGTTGAGAAAAATGGGGACGAGATCTCTGTGGAAGTATGCCTCAGTACACTGGAAAAGGCCGGGGGTCATAAAGAACAAAGAAATCAGTCTAGGTGGCAGGCAAAGTCTGAATTAGGGGTCGAGAGAATACAAGAGCAAGTGCGTCGAATCGTTTCAATCGCAAAATGCATTTGTTACTCAGCGAGCAAACAATTCGAGTCGCCACATAGCACCCGTCTTTTAGAGTGGTATAGACGCCTCCAGTTCTTGGTCATAAGCGTTCCTTTAGAACTATGCTTGGCAAATAGTTCGTCATCGGCCATAAGTCGTAGCGTATTCCTTAGTGACATGCTCTGGGGATTACAAAACTAATAAAAAGCCACATTTTTGACTCTTGCGATTCTGGGAATACTACAAACATGGGTTTCCCGAAGCACTATCTTAAACAGACAGCTTGTAATAGTGTTTCTCGTCTTACATGTGCTAAACACAAGCAACTCTGCAGCAGGTTACCGTGCGCGTCCCTTCCGACTGTCTTTACTGTACAGCTAGGAAGCACACGAACACATTAGAAATCAGAATGCTGTCTTGCGCACCAGAGCAAGGATATCCAAGCCAACACAATCTATTAACCATCCGGTCGTTTCTAGGCCGACGCGTCTCGTTAGACCTACAGACGCCGGACTCTCAACACAAGACGCTCAGCGCTCTGCTCCGGCAGCTACTATTACCTGCTCGGATGGCAAGCTGCTCCCGCAGGAAAATTACCTGGGGATGTGGCCTAAGTACGAGGGCCGTTTTTTTTTCAACCTCCGATCGCTCCGTGCAGGCGCTAGGTGGGCAGCAGAAAGCGGACATGCGCTGTAGGCAACTGCGCAGCTCTCGCACTACACACTCCGCCATTGTTGACATTCAGGCGTCAGTCGGCATTGTGCTACGGCCACGTAAACATGGCTGCCATTATTGTTGCTCCCGCCAAGTGTGAATTGCGAAGTGTTCTTCGTTTTCTACAGGCTGAAGGCCATGGTGCTGCAGAAATCCATTGGAGAATGAGTCGAATGTATGGGGAAAACTTCATGAGTGATGGTGTTGTGCGTGAATGGTGTCAAAATTTTAAAGATGGACGTAATGATGTGCATGATGAAGGGGGCCAAGGACGCAAATTTGTCGTTTCAGATGACCTGGTTCAACGAGTTGACAGAATGGTTAAGGAAAACCGCCGATTCACCATTACTGCTTTATCTACGGAATTTCCAGAAGTTTCAAGATCTGTTTTGTACTCTATTGTTACTGAACGGTTACGCTACAAAAAACTTTGTGCACGTTGGGTCCCAAAAATGTTGACGGAAACCCACAAAACTCGACGAATGGCGTCAGCTTTGGAGTTCCTTGAGCGTTATCAGGATGAAGGAAACAACCTATTGAAATCAATCGTGACTGGGGATGAAACCTGGATTGAATACGACACACCGGAAACAAAACGACAATCACAACAATGGATGCATTCAAATTCACCAAACAAACCAAAGAAATTAAAAAATACCTTCAACAACAGAAAGACCATGGCTACTGTGTTTTGGGATGAACAAGGTGTGTTGCTTGTGGAATTTATGGAGCCCGGAACAACAATCACTGCAGCTGTTTATTGTGAAACTTTACGACGTTTGCGTAGAGCCATTGAGAACAAACGAAGAGGAAAGCTGATCGCTGGAGTTGTTCTGATCCATGACAATGCCCGTCCACACACTGCTGGAGCAACTCAACGGCTTCTCGAACAGATGGGACATTTTCGATCATCCGCCATACAGTCCAGACTTAGCACCCTGTGACTTTCATCTTTTTCCTGGACTGAAGGCGTGGCTTGGTGGGAAGCGCTTTCAAACCAATGGCGACCTTCAAACCAACGCCAAGGACTACTTGAATTCATTGGCGGCAACTTTTTTTGAAGAGGGTATTGCAAAGCTTGTCCACAGATATGACAAATGCCTCAATCTCTTCGGTGATTATGTCGAAAAGTAACCGTAACTGTACTAATCTTTTGGTTATAAAACAATTGTTTTAGATGAACTTGTCTTTTAGTTATAGCCTATCGGAGGTTAAAAAAAAACGGCCCTCGTACTATTGCATGCATAAGGCGAGAAATCCGAAGTGACCTACTTGAAAACGATTGCAAGCTGTACACGTACACTTGTGACTGTTAGAGGTCATTCCAATGTAGGTGTGTCCCCTCTGGCCACATCTTCATTATTCTTCTGGTCTTTTGCCGCATGTACTCTTTCGTCACTTAGAAGCAGATGAGGAAGCCACCATGGCCGCAATTTGTTTAAGCCGAACAGGCATGATGCCTGTGGTAACCGGGAGCAGCAAACGGATGCGACTGCAAGGGATCTGCGCACTACACCGTTAAATGTCCGTGGATGCGTGCACACCACAAACGCCTTGCTCTTCGGTGCTGTGGCCGAGTATCACGTCGCTACGCTTATTTTCTCTACCCAAATACAGGGTAGCCGGTCGTTTAGGTCCTCGTTTAACATATCTGCCTTTACGTCTTCCTTTCGCGCTCCATTGCATTGTGACGTACGTTTTATTTCTTTTTTTAACGGTTGACGGCCGCTACTATAATAGGCTGAAATAGGAAGAATCAAATACAACTGGGATGGTCGGGGGCTGCTCTCGTCGGACTCATGATACCTACACTTAATATTACGATTTTGTACCTATTCCAAATGAGAGCGATAACTTCTGGTCACAGAAAAACGATGCTCTTCGCACAGCACTTTCGTTTTTTTCACGTTTAGGAACCGCAGTGAAAGGCAGGAGGATAGCACACCTTCCCAAAATGAAATATCCTAAAAAACAACCATCTGTTTGACTGCTGAGCGTATTGCTAGGGCTGATAATAGGCAACACATTTTAGGCGCTTTCAACGTTTAAACGTGAAAATCAAATACCCCTTATTATTTTTGTGGGACTTCTTCTTACACCTAATTCTCATGAATTGCTGAGAAATCCGCATTTATGTATGATTTGCTCTTAAGTTGTCCAGGTAATTATGCATAAACAAGTTGCCATCTGTTTCTTAAAAGTCAGTTGGGAAAAATAAATTAAGGCGCTGAAAGGCAAACCGGAATGCGAGGAAGTCTTGTGTCCACATTTCCCGCATTCACTCAATGAAGATATAGCTTGCCTTTAATGCCACATAAGTGTGATGGTGAACAACTAAGACAATTCCAAATGTAGCAAATCTAATACCTAATTTCGCGCATATACACTTGTGCAGCATTCAGTACACGTGCGCTGCATACGGATGGTTCGCGTGGATCGTAAGCGTATACAAAAAATGCGCCACTAGTTCACACTATTATCGCATTAAGAGCAAAGTACGCAACATTTGCAACCAGCCAAAGCGTAGCGCTCAAAGCATAGCAATGTCAGCGCTATGCCGTCCATCGTTGGAATCACATCTACAGGCCACGGCGGTGCATCATGAGAGATAAATCACCGTACATTCTAGCGATCTTTTGCTATGAAATCCACAAAACCATACTGGAAATTTCGTATACAAGAATGCGCGCGTTATGGCAAACAGGACTTTTGTAACAGCTCTTGAAGAAAGATCGTCGGTAAAAGACAAACCAGATGTAGTACAGTCGCCTTAAATGGCCGAAGGGGCCCCCAATACGGAGCTTCTGCGCCGACATACAAAAACTTAATGGGCTGAACGTTTTTACGATTACTGGTATTTAATAAACCAATCAACTGTCGACGTAGCCGTGCAGTCTTAGGGCTGCACGGCTACGTCGGCACAGTCACCTATTTAACGTGACTGTGCCGTTAACATGCACATTGAGCACATGGAAATGATGTCGCAGTATCCCTGTATTTTCTTCTTTCGCTTTGAACCTTAGACAGAAGCCTCCGTGGTCGAGTACTGGCTTTGGCTTTGCGCTGCTAAATCAAAGGGCGTGGGAACGAATCCTGGCGCTACAGGCCACATTTCGATGGAGGCGAATTGGAAACAGAAAGGCAAGTCTACCGTGCATTGGGTGAACGTGAAATAATCCCCACGTGATCAAAATGATTCCGGAGGCCCCTACTACAAAGTGGCTCACAATCGTAGAGTTGGTTTAGGCAAGTAAAACGCAAAAATTGAATAAAACAATGAATTACAGAGAATACATATATTTCTCCCAAAGCACTCATCCTAAAATTTCCATGTTTTCTGTTGCAAAGCACATCTCTGTAGGGCCCAATTGTTATATATTACTGATAAAATTATCGAATGCTTCGCCCGTTCGCCCGAGGCAACTCCTTTTAGTACGAAATGCCCTTATTACCTATACTTCAGCTGTTTTTAATCTATCTATCTATCTATCTATCTATCTATCTATCTATCTATCTATCTATCTATCTATCTATCTATCTATCTATCTATCTATCTATCTATCTATCTATCTATCTATCTATCTATCTATCTATCTTCTTACCCCAACCCATGTGGCGTAACAGTCTACCTGCTTCGGCCGGAAGGCATGTGATCCTTTTATTCCTGATGACTCCAGGAAACGAAACCTGATGCCACTAATTCTCACAAATTGAATCGTGAGTGCACACAACGTTCTCACGGGCCATTTGTGATCTACCGTAGTGCTGATGTGCTTCTTGTATGCTGTAGCAGAGCCCATGGCAAAGGCAAAAGCGCACGGTTGTGCTCATGCGTTTAATTTTATGAACCTCATTTGCCTCAAGAAATTGTGTCCAAGCTTTTGCATTTGCCTGTTCAAAAGGGGCTGCACCATGAATATCCTGGCGGTTTGTTTTAAGGGCACCAAATTTTATTAAATAAAGCAATGTATATCTTGCTGACGTTATTGCTAGCATGCGAGTGTTCAGATGTTAACCTATGGATATAGATAACGTTTAGCAGTTGTGTGCGTAGTTAACGAAGCTACGTTGAATAACTTTTAAATTATACATCTCAGGTTGCTCAAACAAATGAGCTGCTTCGAACCCGGCCTTGTCATTATGTAGCTGAGCAAAAAAAATATTTATTAAACGTTCCCTTGTAAGAGGTAAGAGCAAATATTTTGCAAATAAACGCTTTCTCAAAGCGTAACTGACCCAGAAAAACAGATTGTGTATTGCTTCATAAATGTGGCTTTACGAGCATGTTCCTTGCGGCCAGACCGCCCTTGATATGTAGTCACGTTTTAAATGCGTAAGCATTTATATGCCTACCCAAGGGGGACAGCTATGCCTCCTTCCGTCTGTTTCGTAAGACGAATCACTATAAAGAAACTAATGCCCTTCTAGAAGAAGGAATCACTGTATAAAAGTAAATTCGAAAGGAAAAACGTTGGATGTCTTGCGATTTGAGCCTATGGGGTGACGCTCAGAAAAGGAGTATGTCACCGAAGACAATTTTAATGGTATTGGAATGATGTTGTTTCGTAGATTTTAAATATGCATTTCACGAGCTTGTTCTCTCAACTGCGGTGTTAATAAGTCGACTAACAATTGAGACAAAGAACAAAAAATACCTGCGCTAAAGAGGCACGCTTGCAGAAAGGGAATATATCTGAACCATGTGAAAGTGATTGATTGAGTGAATAAAAATTTGTGTCCAGGAAAACAGAATAAAACATGCACCCGGCTCATTCCACAACGACACCGACACGTCTAGTCTTTTTGCCCAATCGCGAGCGAGCTGAACGACCAGGATTTGGCCTTCAAAGACGGCACTTCGCAGGAACGCATCACAGTCTTCCTTGGTGAAGTTGAGGCCCAACGACCCTCACTGCCAGAGCAAGTGCGACAAAGCAGGAGCCTCATGACAGGGTGCGCAAGAACAATTCTGGTAAAGGTCAGGATTTGACGTAATAGTTCTGATGAAACCCGCGAGGTGGAGAGCAGTTGTAGCATTTGTTACGATTGGGTACATGTTTTATTTTCCCTTGAATAAATGTCAGGATATATGCTGTTAAGGGGCGCCGAATTTAGGTAGGACTTAGTTTACAAGAGTCTGAGCATGGCCGCTTGGGTAGCTTAGAATGAGGCGGCGGAAGATACCCTTCTCTCTAACTGAAAGAATCTAATCATTTCATTGATCGTGATAAGAGTTCCTCTGTGTCTTTAAGAGAGTCGCCCTATCCGAGGACAGCGCGGTCGGTAAAGCCACGCACAGCCTCATGGGCAGACTCGTCGAGCTTCAGAGCAACCCTCTCGTTCGCAACGACGTGGGCAGGGAACGAAAGGATGGAGTGTGGGGAGCTGTCGCCGTATTTGGCAGCTTTCAAAATTTGAACTACTTGCCGGATTACCTAGCATTTCTGGAATGGCCTGGCTGCCGCTTTCGAAGCGCTATACACCCTCTCTCTCCGACTGCCTTGCACGGCGAGTGCAATGCCCACTTGCTCGGCCACCTCGGGGTCCGTCACCCGGACCAAGGCACAATTGGGGACTTGGTCCAGTGTGTCGGCGACGGAAACCGCAATTTCCTTCCTGTCTCGGCACGCGGCGTGTATAGTCGACTAAGCTTGTTTGGGTGCTGTCCTTGCAGATTTGCTTTAGTATCGTCCACGCTCTTGCCTGCGTGTCTTCGACAAAGTTCAACACTTTTCGCGTCGCGCATAAATGCAATCAGTTTACACAAGGTTCCGCGACAGACAGCGAATGGACCGATACATATAGGCGCGTCCTGCGCTATGCGGTAACATTTGTTAGGCGGTGAAACTTGGTCGCCCGATAAGGATAAACAAGTACATGTGTCGGTATAATTTCCGCTTTTGGTCTCGCTGCGTCTGTGTAGAACCTGTAAACATCATCAGAACATCTTGTCAGGCTAGTTAGCAAGTTTTCACCAACGCTCCACGTTGAGTCAAAGCACACCAAACACAGGCACACAAGGCATGCATAGCACCCTTTCTGTGCTTGTGTTTCATGTTCCGCTGTAAAGAGAATTCCATTGGCAACACGTGAGTGCCATATGATGTCTTATTACATTTATGGAAACATGACATGAAAAGCCCGTTCAATATAAGTTTTCTAGTGCACGTGACAAAAACCGGTATTGTTCTTGTCAAATAGTACTCTGGACCATGCATGGCTAGTTCAGATTTTATTTGGTTGCATGATTTCAAGTAGAAATATGCCCCCCAAATAAGTACGCAAATGTCAAGATTTTGTGATCCTATATATTATTACGATATTATCGGTAGATACCCGAGAGACGAGCAGCCATGAGAACGACGACGAAGTGGGTCTGTGCCCTTGGCGCGAGTGAATGTCGGCCTGGCGCTCTGGCTCCAGTCTAGTGTAAATAGTCTGTATATAGCCTCTTTTGTCTGTGTTTTTCAACATGTAACATTCTGGTGGAGGTCAGTGATCCCCCTCCTCGCCACGGAACTCCGGAGTGGTCGGTACGTCGAGCTTGCCACCAGGCCTCCCGGTGACGAGCCCGCCTCTGCAACGGCTTCGGCTGGTACGACTGCTCCGGTCGTCACTGTTGCCCAACCTCGTGACCCTGTTGTGTTCTCTGGCCGGGAGGGACAGGACGTTGAAGAATGGCTCAAGCTACATCAACATGCCAGCGCTAATAACAGGTGGGGCCCAACCATTATGCTCGCCAATGTCATCTTTTATCTTGGCGGCACCCCACGCGCGTGGTACCAGACGCATGACGACGAGATCAGCAGTTGGGCCTCTTTCATTGAAAAGCTACGGGAGCTGTTCGGCGACCCCATTGTCCTCAAGGTTGCCGCGAGAAAGGCTCTTGCGTCTCGCGATCAGACGTCTACAGAACCGTACGTTTCCTACATCTTCGACGTCTTGGCTTTATGCCGCAAAGCTGACGATGCTATGTCTGAATCAGATAAAGTGTCACATGTGCGAAAAGGCATCGAAGACGATGCTTTCAATTTGCTTGTTTCCGGCAATGTCTCGACAATCGACGCCATCATTAAAGAATGTCGTCGCCTTGATCAAGCCAAGAGTCGTCGTATTACACACCACATCACGCGGCTACCCATCACCGCTGCTACGTCGACATGTGAGGGTCGATCGCGTCAGGCCACCACCTGTGATGACGTTACCCGTATTGTTCGCCGCGAGATCGAGCCGCCTGTTCGCCAACTTTCTCCACGACGCCTCCCGATCCGCCAGCAACCACGACTGCCATGATTCAGGCCATAGTCCGAAAAGAATTTGAGAACATGGGTCTGAACTTCGTGTGTTCAACATATAAACCCAGCGTTCCCCAGTTCTCTACCGGCCCCCCTCGTCCCAGACAGTTCTTTTGCGCCACATCTCGCCGCAACCCGTCCGATTGGCGTACCCCTGTTGACAGACCAATCTGCTTTCACTGCTGCCGCATCGGCCACGTCGCTCGTCACTGCCGCAACCGATGGCCTCCACCTCCTCGGACATACGCCGCTACTTACTCCCGCACCTTTGGACCTTCTGTTCCCTATGCCACCCGCCGTGAACCCACTGCCGCTGATGCTCCTGCTCCGAACCTTCGCTACAGCCGCTCGCCCTCACCTCGACGCTGTCAGTCCCGTTCGCCCCAACCCCGCCGCTTCTCTTCGCCGCCTATCACCTCCCGGGCCCAGCCGGAAAACTAGGCACTGCAGCTTCTGGAGGTGAAGGTGCGTTGTCGACACTGCCCTCAAATACTCAGCTCACGTTAAATACGAACCAAAACGTTCTTGACGTTGACGGATATCCTGTCACGGCACTCATCGTTGCAGGGGCACATATTTCTGTTATGAGTGCTGCCTTCTGACGACGACTGAACAAGCTGCTCAGCCGAGCGTCGGCACGCGTCGTCCGCGTTGCGGATGGCGGTACTGTGCCTATCGTCGGCATGTGTACGGCAGTGTTAGCATCGCCGGCCGCCACACTCCTGTCTTCTTCACCGTGATTGCTCATTGCCCCCACGACCTCATTCTCGGCCTTGATTTTCTCTCCGCGCATTCTGCTCTTATTGACTGCTCTGCCAGTACCCTTCGCCTTGAGTTACCGATTCTCGCAGAACCTTCTGACGCACCCCAGTGCCGCCTACACCCCACTGGCTTTATTTGCCTGCCGCCAAAATCAATAGCCTATATTGAATTCTTGTCTTTCCCACCAGTCGCTGATTGCGAGTACCTCGTCACTCCTGTGCGCGGCATTCCACTACAGTATGACGTTACCGTGCCTCACAGTATACTTGCTATTACTGCGAACCGCACTTTCATGCCTATCTTTAACTTTGAGTTGGCGAAGCAAATTCTGCCGCAAGGTATTTGCCTTGCCAACGTTGACTGTCTCGGTGACCATCACGTGTGAACTTTATCAACCGATCCTTCATGCGAGCTTAGCAGGCCTCTCGTGCCAGCCTCGGCCGCCGATCCCAAGATACAGAAAATGGTTGCGACGGACCTGTCTTCGGTGCAGGCTGAAGACCCTTATCAAGTATTATCGGCCTACAGAGATATTTTCGACTCGATGATCGCCCTTTAGGCCAGACGCTCGCGGTCAAGCATCGGATTCTTACCGGCGATGCTACTCCTATTCACCGACGACCGTACGGAGTTTCTGCGTCGGAACGCCAAGTCATTCAAAGCGAAGTGAACAAAATGCTAGACAAAAACATCATTGAAACTTCTTCGAGTCCATGGGCGTCACCTGTAGTGTTTGTTAAGAAAAAGGATGGCACATGGCGCTTCTGTGTAGACTACCGTCATCTGAACAACATTACTAAGAAGGACGTCTACCCGCTCCCACGTATAGACGACGCCCTTGACTGCCTCCATGGTTACAGCTATTTCTCTTCTATTGATCTTCGCTCTGGATACTGGCAGATTGCTGTTGGCGATATGGGCAGAGAAAAACCGCGTTCATCACACCTGATGGCCTATACCAATTTAAAGTAATGCTATTTAGAAAATGCAACGCCCCTGCCACCTTTGAGCGTATGATGGACTCCTTGCTCCGAGGTTTCAAATGGTCCACATGTCTCTGCTACTTCGACGACGTCATCGTCTTCTCACCCACGTTTCACACTCACCTTGAGCGTCTCACAGCTATACTTGATGTATTTCGAAAGGCGAAGCTGCAACTTAACTTGTCCAAATGTCGTTTCGGCCGCCGCCAAATTACTGTTCTGGGCCACCTCGTTGATGCTTCCGGAGTAGAGCCTGATCCCGACAAAACTCGCGCTGTCCGAGACTTTCCGGTTCCGAAGACAGCCGCCGACGTTCGAAGTTTTGTAGGGCTATGCTCGTGCTTTCGTCGTTTTATTCAAGATTTTGCGGCAATTGCTAGACCCCTCACTAATCTTTTGAAGAGAGGCGTACAATTCTCGTGGGGTACTGCAGAAGCCGCCGCGTTCTCTCGTCTCGTTACCCTTCTCTCCTCGCCACCCATTCTCGCCCACTTCAACCCTGATGCCGCTACAGAATCGCGTACAGATGCCAGCTATCATGGCGTAGGTGCCGTCTTAGCCCAGCGTCAGCGTGGCCAGGATCGCGTTATTGCTTATGCGAGCCGCCTCCTCACACCACCGAAGGGCAACTATTCCATTACGGAACGAGAATGCCTTGCTGTAGTCTGGGCGATAGCGAAGTTCCGTCCTTACCTCTACGGTCGCCCTTTTTCCGTAGTCACTGACCATCATGCCCTCTGCCGGCTCTCATCGCTAAGAGATCCTACAGGCCGGCTCGGTCAATGGGCTTTGAGGCTACAAGAATTTTTATATTCCGTAGTGTACAAGTCTGGCCGCCTGCACCAAGACGCTGACAGCTTGTCGCGTTACCCTGTTGACGACCGTGACGCCTCCAATATTGCCAGGGCTGCTTGCGTATTCTCTGTGTTGCAGCTGCTTCATTTCGCCGACGAGCAACGTCGTGACGCCTACATCAGAGCACTCATCGACCGTTTTGAACACTCTCCGGCCGACGCCACACTACGCCTCTTCGTCCTCCGCGACGGTACTTTGTACCGTCGTAACCTTCATTCCGACGGCTCTGAGTTCGTACTTGTCATACCTAAACACCTGCGCTCAACCTTTTTAGAAGAGCTCCACGACGCACCAACGGCAGGACACCTCGGCATATATCGAACCTATGACCGTGTACGTCGCCGTTTTTTTCTGGCCGGGCCTTGCCCGTTCCGTATGACGTTACGTCGCCGCCTGTGAACTTTGCCAACGACGCAAGAAGCCTTCCCAGCTCCCCGCTGGTTACCTGCAGCCACTCGACATCCCTGCCGAGCCCTTCCATCGCATCGGCTTAGACCTTCTCGGCCCACTTCCGGAATCTAGATCACGAAACAAATGGGTTGCAGTCGCGGTGGACTACGCGACCAGCTATGCCGTAACCCGCGCTATTCCGACCAGTTGCGCAGCTGATGTTGCAGACTTCCTCCTGCATGATATCATTTTGATTAATGGTGCTCCGAGTCAATTGCTGACAGACCGTGGCCGTACGTTCTTAGCTAAAGTCATTGACGACATCATATGCGTGCCTGCTCAATACAGCATTAGTTTACCACCTCCTACCACCCTCAAACGAACGGCCTCACTGAGCGTTTGAACCGCACCCTTACAGACATGCTATACAAATACGTTTCAGACGACCACCGTGACTGGGACCAGGCTCTACCTTACGTCACCCTTGCGTATAACTCTTCGCGTCTCGACCCTGCTGGCTTTTCTCCTTTTTACCTCTTGTATGGCCGTGAACTTGTATGGCCGTTGAGTGGGTCCGGTGGTGGCATGGCAAACGCCCGTTTCAAGAACGTCTGTTTCACATTGCAGATTGCCGCTATCACCAGTAGTCCCGATGATCTGCTACCAGATTCTGCAACCGACACGCCGCACAGGCTCCTACCGCTATCGAGCAGCGCCCAAACCGACAGTGGTGTTCGATCTGCGCCGGCGCAGGGATGCGCTGCTGTTCCGGAGATGGATTTTCCGTCCATTAGCGTGCCTTTGAGCAACTATCTCTACCACACACGTCATGGTACAAAGGTGGCGCTGGCAGCATGGATGCCCAAGGCTATAAGAGCAGCTCCGTAGGATCACTACTTCAGTGGGTCCGGTGGCGGCATGGCGAACGCCCGTTTCTAGAACGTCTGTTTCATCTTGCAGGTAACATATAATTGTAAATGTTACACAAGTGATAATCGTTGTTTGCTGCTGCTGCCGGACCCTCTGAATCGTACTGCTGTTTTGAAAGAATTAGTGCCTTGCCTAAAAATGTCATTGCTGTTGCTTTGCGGTGACGTTGAGACCAATCCTGGACCAAATGTGGACGAAATGCTGTCGCAACTGCTGGCTGGGCAGGCCCGCATTAGCCATATAGCTAGCCTATCTTAAACGGTTGCATCCTTTGATAGTCGTCTAAAAATGTTGAGGAAATGGCGGCGACTATGTCAAACATTGCACCACGGGTAAGCGAACTGGAGCACACCGTCCGTGCGCTTCAATAACTAGTAGGCAAGCTAGATCGTCAGAACGATGAGTTAGAAAATCGACTCCGTAAAAAGAATTTGGTTATTCAAGGCTTGCGTGAGGAGCCTTCCGAGTCGGCTGATCTGCTTAAAACTGTATTGGAACTCGTATCAGTTAAACTCGGTGTAAAATGTGACGACATAGAGCGTTGCCACAGGCTTGGAGCTGAAAGAAAGGATAAACCTCGGCCGGTAATCATTAAATTACTGGATTTCAGAACAAAAGTTGCTATATTGAACAACGCCCGGAAACTTAAGGGAACTAATATATATATAAACGAGGACTACTCTGCACGGGTACGGGTGGCACGTAGAGCCCTGTGGCAGAATTCGCAAGATATGCGCAAGACTGCTGGTAAATTTGGACTTAAACACGACATACTCACGATTTATGGTGTTCGTTACATGTGGGACACTGATAAGAATGTCATTGTTCAGGCTTCAGCGCGTTCGCCATCAACGGTGTCAGCCTCTGTGCCTTCGGCTCCCGTGAAATCGGCTTCTGCAAAAGCGACTGGCAAGAATAGAGCTTCTGCTAATAATGCTTCGGCTCGTGTTGACTGACGCTGCGAGCAGAATATAACTGTCCTCAATGTAAATGCGAGGAGTGTACTCAACAAAGTTGAAGCTCTCAATTGTTTGGTGGAAAGCCACAACCCATCAATTGTCTGTCTTACTGAGACTTGGTTACATGAATCTGTTATTGATATCGAAATTTTGCCTCCCGGTTATGCACTACTTCGGAAGGACAGAGATGTTGGCCGTGGTGGTGGTGTGGCAGTTCTCATTAAAAGAAGCCTTAAATTTTCTTTATTACCTGAACTTCCTGGCATTGAGGCTATTTGGTGCAAAGTGTACAGCAGAGGTATTGTAATAGTTGTTGGTGTTATTTATCGCCCTCCGAACTCCGACGATATTTTTCCTGCTATCAATGAGTACCTTATTAATAACAAGTTGTGTGGTTGCAAATTATTCTTAGCTGGGGATTTCAATCTCCCATGCATTAAGTGGAGCACACTTACCCCAACTGGCCGTGATAGGGCGCTTTGTGCTTCCCTGATCGACCTGGTTATTTCATTTGGGTTAACTCAACTAGTGGATTTTGTAACGCGCGAAAACTCAATATTAGACCTTGTATTTGTAAACCAACAACTCTTATCGCACGGAGTTAAATGTGAAGTCACCGAAGGCTTATCTGACCACAAAGCAGTTGAAATTGACTTGAACTTAGTGTGCCCTCGACTAAGACCTGCATTCACAACCGTTTTGAACTTTTCTGCAGCTGACGATACTTCCGTACTTGACACTTTAGCCTCAACTTTTGATGACTTCCAATCCTGTAGTGAACTGTACAATGTAGACACGCTGCTCCTTAAATTTTGTGATATTGTCCATGAATGCCTGTCAAAGTACGTGCCCCAATAATGTAGTAAACGGAACCAAAGACACCCTTGGTATAATAGGGAGATAATTCAGCTCACTCGTCGCATTAAGCGGCTGCGTAAGTAAAGCCGTTCTGAGTGTAAGAACAATGCTTCTTTATTCAACACGTTTAAGTATAAATTAAGAGCGAAAATGCAAGAGGCTAAGAGCTTTTACTTTAGTAATACATTGGCTACATTTATGAAAAAAATCCATCTAGGTTCTGGAGATCGATTAGTCCTGCATCGTCTGTACCTTCTTCCTTTATTCTTCATGACCAATCCTGCTCCCAATCTGAAACTATAGCCAATGCCTTCAACAACTTCTTCGAATCTGTTTTTCCTACCGATAACGGCACCAATCCCCCATATTCCGCGTGCCGCAATCTGCCCTCTCTTCCAAATCCTGAAGTAACCTCCTCTGGAGTACATAACCTCATATTAAAACTTGATGTAACGAAAAGCCCAGGCCCAGACGGCATTCCTAATATGTTCCTAAAGAGGTACTCAGAATGGTGCGCAAGCTATCTGACTATAATATTTAAAAAATCAGTAGACTCTACAACAGTTCCCCGGCTGTGGAAATTGGCTAATGTCATGCTCGTATTGAAGTCAGGAAACAAACAAATATTACCGAATTATAGGCCAATATCTTTACTTTCCACCAGCTCTAAACTCTTGGAGCACATTATTCACAAGAACATTGTGGAATACCTAAATGCCAACAATATTCTTTCCCAATCGCAGCACGGTTTTCGTGCTGGCTATTCCACTGTTACGCAGTTGTTTGAATTTACGCATGACATTGCTTCTTCCCTTAACAGCCGAGGACAGCTTGATGCCATATTTATTGACTATTCTAAGGCCTTCGATTTGGTTTGCCATGCTAAGCTTTTAGTTAAACTTCGTACATATTTTGGTGACAGCAAGCTGGTTGATTGGATAGCTGATTACTTACGGTCACGCTCTCAGTTTCTTACGTATAACCACGCGAAGTCGTCAGA
This sequence comes from Dermacentor albipictus, assembly GCF_038994185.2. Classification (NCBI taxonomy): domain Eukaryota; kingdom Metazoa; phylum Arthropoda; class Arachnida; order Ixodida; family Ixodidae; genus Dermacentor; species Dermacentor albipictus. The sequence continues at coordinate 67,729,389 of NC_091822.1, read as the reverse complement.
GGTACAGATTACATCTGGGGTGGCGCAAGACTCGGTGCTGGGGCCGCTATTGTTCATTATTTTCATAAATGACGTAGCAGAAATCATTGGCGATACTCAAGTTAAACTTAGAATATATGCAGACGACTTCGTAATCTACAACACCATCTCTGATGCTCATGATCAGGTTGCGCTAAATAACGTTTTTTCATTGTTTTGTAACTGGAGTGAAACGTGGCAAATGTCTATTAACTTAAAGAAGACTGTAGCAATGACCTTTTCAAACAAGAAGCAGCCCCTTTCTTTTACTTATACTAATGATGGGGTCGGTCTAATATATGTTACGCAGTTTAAGTACCTCGGTTTAACTCTAGCGTGAAATTTAAAATGGTGCAAGCATGTTGAAATAATCTGCAATAAGGCTCGTCGAAAACTTTGGTATCTCCAGGGCACGTTAAGCAACTCAACAAGAGAATGCAAATTGACTGCGTACAAAACTTTGGTCAGGCCCATACTAGAATATGCATTGGTTGTTTGGTCACCTCACCTCAAGCACGACATAGCTATGTTAGAATCTCTCCAAAAAAAAAGCAATCAGGTTCATTTTTTGTCGCTATGACCGGCAATTCTCGCCTACTTCGCATGCACACGTTTGAACGTTGCAATCTCTCGAACATCGGCGTAATTCTTATCGCGTTATCCTTCTTCATCAGATAGTTCACACCGGCTTGAGTGTTCTGGCGCCGATTTCTTTTGTTGCAGCTTCTGAACGCTGTACTCGACGATCTGATCCCCTGAACATTGTGCCCTTCAGGTCGAATATTGATTCTTTTAAGTTTTCCTTCTTTCCGCGGACAGTGGACTTATGGAATAAATTTGATGGGTCTCTGCGCAGACTCGGTACTGAGGATTTTGAAAAAGAATTGCGTAATTATGTATTCTGGTAATGTTTTCTAGTATTCTGGTGGATTTTGTTAAAAGTACATGAAATTGTATTTTTTTTTAAATATTCTGTACTCACTCGTGCTATGTCTCAGAAACTGAGACAGCAGTATTTGTAAACAAAACAAAAAAGAAACGATGCTACCACTGGACACTGTGCTTTCGTCCACCACAGCATCAACTAGCGCTTATGCCCGTGATGCTATCGCCCATGCTGACCATGCTCGCCAACTTCCGCGCGCTCGTCTACAAGTCTCTCAAGACAAACAAAAGCAGCGCTACGACCTCCGTCACCGTGATGTCAATCTTGTCCCCGACACCTTCGTGTTGCTTTTGTCACCATCGCGTACAGTTGGCATTTGTGAAAAACTGCTTTCCTGCTACACGGGCCCATATCGCGTGCTTCGCCAAGTGATAGATGTCACCTACGAAATCGTTCTCGCCACGCCCACTACGTCCTCTGCTGTGACTACCAGTGACATTGTCCACGTCGCCCGACACAAGCCCTACAACTCTCCACGTGCCTTGGATATTTAACAGCACCGTGACGGCGCTTTTGCCGCCAGGGGGTAGTATAACGATATTATCGGTAGATACCCGAGAGACGAGCCGCCGTGAGAACGATGACGAAGTGGGTGTGTGCCCTTGGCGCGAGTGAATGTCGGCCTGGCGCTCTGGCTCCAGTCTAGTGTAAATAGTGTGTAAATAGGTTCTTTTGTCTGCGTCTTTCTACACGTAACAATATGAATGGTACATGTTAACACTTCCTGATTTCTCAATAGCTGGCTGAGAATTCTGAGCATCAGATTACAGGGATAGTTTTGTTGTTCAATGAATGTTTTTGATTGATCTTGTTAAGAATTATGCAATTGAGCGTTTTGTTTACTTTGGCTTGAATTTTCTGCAAGGTACTCATAAGAGCAAAGCTCCATTCCAGTAGTTGAAAGCTACTGGGCAACTTAGCCCCAGAAGAATTTCTGCTATAAAGCAGCAAACCAAGCTAAGGGAGAACATGGTGGCGCGCGAGAAGAACTGGCTTCGCAGGGTCGTATGCAGTAGCGCCAAGCCCGGCGCAAGATTTTTCGAGCGTTAATTCGCTCGTTGTCAGAGACCTAAATTGTTCGGCAATTAAGTTAAGCAAGCGACAAAGAAAAAAAGTCCTTGGCGCATGCTGAGCAAACTTCGATGCCTAATGTGGCAGGCCACCCGGAGCAGTAGCAAGCGACCAGAAAGACAGGGCCGTGCTCATGGCAGTTGCGCAGTGGTTCTTGTACGAAAATAATGGACTGCAGAAGAACACATTGGCTACCACTAATAACTTATATGTCTTACCTTCATGCATCGACCCCCCCCCCCCCCCCCCGAGGACTGCACTTCCACTCCAACAGTGGGCACAGCGGAACACGACAGGGTCGGCGTATTAACTTCCTCTGAAGTGGAACATAACTAATGCCTAAGTATTTCCAGTGCAACGTGCACTAATATACGTCAGCAATAGCACAGTTTTTTTAAAAAAGCAAAGCTTCATATTCTTTCAATAGCTACTTATCCAACCATTAGATGGGGACGAAGAGGCAGGATATCGCCATCTCGCGGACTTGCCTGATTGTGATTCATTTATTTATTATTTATTTATTTAGGAGATACTGCAGGCCACGGAATGGCCGAAGCAGGAGTGGGAGAGTTACAGGAAAAATGTACACGACTAAATACACAATATTGCAGGCGTGGCAAAATAAGAGACAGGTACGTAACATAGTAATGTACAAGATCAAAATCACAGTTCACGACAGTATATAATGAATTCAGTATGCTTCCCGAATCAAAAATATGGTGCGGCAGGTTGTTCCAATCTGTTACCATGGGAGGAAACAATAGTATTTAAAATTGATAGTACGGGCAAAGATAGCGGTGAAATTGTGTGAATGGTATCGTCCTGTAGGACGCGAACATAACGAAGCAACGATGTCTGTTAGGACCAGAATACATTTTTTTTTCTAGACAGATGGAAAATAAATTTTAGTCTTGCGATTTTTCTTCGACATTCTAAAGACTGAATTTTATTTTTATTCATTACCTCAGTTTACGAGTCAGAGTGGCGAAAACGGTAGAAAATAAAACAAACATCTAATCTTTGGATTTTCTCGAAATTGTTAATCTATTTTTCAGTGAGCGGACCCCAAAGCTCAGATCCATATTCCAGTCTAGACCGTATTGCTGTATTATATGCGAGAAGTTTTGTGCGAGGGCGAGAGCTTTTAAGTTTATGCCTTAGCAAGCCTAATTTCCTGTGTGTGGAATAACAATTTTTTTCATTCCTGATGTAGGTGCATGGGACCTATTTTCGATGGAACCCGGGCTAAAATACGTTTACTTTAAGCAGTCTGTTCAAGGAATTGAATTTGAAACGCTCCCTATCGTTAAATATGATGTTCGCTGAAACCAGTGAGAAAAAGACAGCAAGATGCCAGAGAGCAATAATCAAGCAACAATAATTTTTCCCATTTTCCAACTACAACGAGGCATAATTTCGACGTCCCTCTTCGAATTCACAAGCATATAAAGCACAGAAAAGGAGGCGCACGTGGTTTATTCCAACAATAATTCAATGTCTGTAGCAGGAAATGTCACCACCACAATTATTAAGTCGTGTAAAATAGTGAAATTCTCTCTGTTCGGCAAAATTGAATAAAAAGCGTGTTTGCTTTTTCGCGACTGACAGCTGGAGGGTCATCTGAGCCAGCTGGCTCGATAAGGCAGCATTTTCAAAAACTGCGCTCATGTTCCAGCGCCTTCTGAACGATTGCAGCTGTCAGACACAGTCGGTAAGGTAAAACTTCGCAGACTTTTATGTGCAATAATTAGGAGGTGTTCCTGTGGAACTTTTGTTTGCTTCCTAGTTCAATTTATTGAGCGCCATAGCTATATTACGCGGTAGAGCTATTCTGTGTGCGTGAAGCAATTGGATTATTTCGGTCTTCAGTTTTTTTTGAAGTATACGAGTACTAAGCACGGAATGTGAGTCGAACGTGCAATAATATTGTCAGAAAATCTTTCCACATGAGAGTAAAGCTGTGCCCAGCGAAAAAGAATGTATTACTTCAATTATGCGCGCTTCGCAGCTGATGTATGAGCACAATATTGTCATTTTCGTGTATATTTTTCACTAATAAAGCAAAATTTTCCATTTCCTTTAAATACACGGGAAAAGTGATCGAAAAATTGTTATGAAAACGTTTCAAGGCAACCCGCTATAATGACCGTAGCCGGATAGCGGGACACTTTTTTGGCACAGCAGCGAGAGATAGCCTTTTAATATTTCATAGAAAAATATTTCATGGTGAAGTACAGCGCAAGACTACACTGTAGTTAATTTATACAGATTTTACGTATGTATTTGATGATAATGAGCCCTTCAGCATTAGTGCAAGAGTGGGTTATGCGCGTTATCAGAAGGGGCACTCCAAATGGTGTTAACTGTTCTATGCTGATAACGCACGTGCCGTTCGTTACTGGAAAGTTCCAGGCCCGCAGCTTTAAAGAAAGGAAATGCATCAAGGCAGATGACGATTATCGTTGTGTGGCAGAAGAGGCACGCCAAAGGGTGTAAACTGCTCTTAGAATGCACGCCAGTATAATTTCGTATGAATGAGTTCTTTTAAAAAGTGATAGCCCAAAATACGAAACATTGTTCCAGCGCATATTTGGACACGGACGAGGAGAGAAAGACAACACGAACGCCGGACTTCAACTGAATTTTATTCATCGGAAACAGGGCTTTATGTACACATGGGGAGGGTGTGGGGACTGCTAGTGCGCAGGACCACTCAAAAATATTTCCTTGGTCTAGGCAAAGGTCATTAGAGGTGTCAAAACAAAACGAAAAAAGAACAACTTTTTGAAGTCCGGCGTTCGTGTTGTCTTTCTCTCCTCGTCCGTGTCCAAATGTGCGCTGGAACAATGTTTCATAATGCTAATCATAACCAACTAGCCCAGCTGTCCATACTTGGGCCAAAATACAAATACCAACATCAACTGAGAGTGATGCAAATACTAGGAGCAGGCGTAATGAACAAAATATTTTTATGGCGCTAAACTACGGGGAAAAAGTGTCGCGACGCATTCCTCTGGGCCGCCATTGCATTTGGCTGCTCGCTAGCTTAATTTGCGCGGTTAGTCGCACCACAAATTATGGTGGAAACTCACTGCAATGGCGGCCCAGTGCAACGTCATGCAACGTCAAATTGACGATACGAAGCAGCCCTTCCTGAGGCACTACCCACAGCATATTCCTTCAGCCAATCAACAAGCTGGCATGGGGGCTATGTTGGACCGCCGCCACATATTCACGAAATTGCAGATGCATTGCATTGGCTTCTGTACGTCCCCGCTCACCTTGTTCTTGAAGCGCTAACGTCGCAAATAGCTGCCAAGTACAAGAAAAATTTATTAGTCGATAAATCTTGCAGCTCCACATCACGTTTCGTCAGCTTGATGAAAACGCAAAATTTCATTTTGCGAAACTTCCGTTTCCCGACACAAATTTCAAAGCACGTGACCTCTCGACAGCCAATTAGCGAGTAAACATGGCGGATGATGGCGGCTATGCAACCGCCATGCGTGTCGAGAATAGCGCCCATGACCTTTCTTTTTCTATTAGGGGAATGGAAGCGCAGCGCCGCGGTGCGGCTGTTCATCGCAGGTGCTTCACTAGGACATTAAGGCCCCCGCATTATCTACTAAAAACGATATACAAGTCAGAGATACGTTAGCAATGGCTGTCGCTGTAATATGGCGGTACGTTATTTTAGGGTCCGTAGTGACGCAGTTCAGTGATGAAAATGTACCCGTTTATCTCGTGTGCGAAGCCTCTGCGATGCATTGAAAAGAAGTGCGTGCTTCCCGGCGACACAATTCATCGTTTCTCATCGCTTGCCCAGTCGCTGCGTCTGTGTAGAATCTGTAAACATCATCAGAACATCTTGGCACGCTAGTTAGCAAATTTTTACCAACGCTCCACGTTGAGTCAAAGCACACCAGACACAGGTACACAAGGCATGCGCAGCACCCTTTCTGTGCTTGTGTTTCATGTTCCGCTCTAAAGAGAATCCCATTGGCAACACATGCGTGCCATATGATGTCGCTTCACGTTTGCGGAAACATGACATGAAAAGCCCATTCAGTATCAGATTTCTAGTGCACGTGACAAAAACCGGAATTGTTCTTGTCAAATAGTACTCTGGACCATGCAGGTTAGTTCAGATTATATTTGGCTGCATGATTTCAAGTAGAAATACGCCCCCGAAATTAAATACGCGAATTTCAAGATTTAGTGATGCTATATATCAATGGTACATGTTAAGCCTTCCTGATTTCTCAATAGCTGGCTGAGAATTTCGAGCATCAGAATTTAGGGGTTGTTTTGTTGTTCAATTTAGGTTTTTAATTGATCTTGTTAAGAAACATGCAATTGGGCGCTTTGTTTACTTTGGATTGAATTTTCTGCAAGGTACTCACAAGAGCAAAGCTCCATTCCTGTAGTTGAAAGCAGCTAGGCAAGTTAGCCCCAGAAGTATTTCTGGTATAGATCAGCAAACCAAGATAAGGGAGAACACGGTGGTGCGCGAGAACTGGCTTCGCAGGCTCGTATGCTGTAGCGCCAAGCGCGGCGCAAGATTGTTGTCAGGGACCAAAATTGTTCGCCTATTAGGTTTAGCCTATAATCACGAACATCGAGCACCGCAGACGAGCAAGCGAGAAAAAAAAAGAACTCCTTCACGCACGCTGAGCAAATTTCGATGCATAACGTGGCAGGCCACGCGGCGCCGTACCAAGCGACCAGAAAGACAGCACTCGCCGTGCTCATGCCAGTTTCGCAGTCCACTATCAAGTAATAACTTATCTGTCTTCACTTCATGGAACCCCTCCCCCCCCCCACTTCCACTCCAACAGTGGGCACAGCCGAACAAGACAGGGTCGGCGTAGTAACTTCCTCTGAAATGAAAACTAACTAACGCCTAAGTATTTCCAGTGCAACGTGCACACATATACGTCAGCAATAGCACAGTTCTTTTAAAAGAGCAAAGCTTCATATTCTTTCCGTAGCTACTTATCCAACCATTAGATGGGGACGAAGAGGCAGGATATCGCCATCTCCCGGACTTGCCTGATTATGATTTATTTATTTAATATGTATTTATTTAGGAGATATCGCAGGCCGCGGACTGGCCGAAGCAAGAGTGGTAGAGTTACCGGAAAAATGTACACGACTAAATATATAATATTGCAGGCGTGGCAAATGAGAGACAGGTACGTAACATAGTAATGTACAAGATCAAAATTACAGTTCACGACAATATTTAATGAATAAGTATGCTTCCCGAATAAAAGATATGGTGTGGCTGGTTGTTCCAATCTGTTATCGTGGGAGGAAACAATAGTTTTTAAAATTTTTTGTATGGGCAAAGATAACGGTGAAATTGTGTGAATGGTATAGTCTAGTAGGACGCGAAGCTTACGAAGCAAGGATGTCCGTTAGGTCTAGAATGCATTTCTTTGCTAGACAGATGGAAAATAAATTTTAGTCTTGCGATTTTTCTTCGACATTCTAAAGAATGAATTTTATTTTTATTCATTAGCTCAGTTCATCAGTCAGAGTGGCGAAAACGGTTGAAAATAAAACAGACATCTAATCTTTGGATTTTTCTCGGGATTGTTATTATCTTTTTTAGTGTGCGGACCCCAAATCTCAGATGCATATTCCAACCTAGACCGTATTGCTGCATCATATGCGAGGTGTTTTCTGCTAGGGCGACAGCTTTTAAGTTTATGCCTTAGCAAGCCTAATTTCCTGCGTGTGGAATAACATTTTTTTTTCATTCCTGATGTAGATACATGGGACCTATTTCCGATGGAACCCGGCCTAAAATACGTTTATTTTAAGCAGTCTGTTGAAGGAACCGAATTTGAAACGCTCCCTATTGTTAAATATAATGTTCGCTAAAAACAGTTAGAAAAAGACAGCAAGATCTCTGAGAGCAATAAAAAAGCCACACTAAATTTTCCCATTTGCCAACTACAACGAGGCATAATTTTGACTTTCCTCTTCTAAATCACAAGCACATAAAGCACAGAAAAAGAGGGGCACGAGGTTGATTTCAACAATAATTCAATGTCTGTAGCAGGAAATGTCACCAGCACAATTATTAAGTCGTGTAAAATAGTGAAATGCTCTCTGTCCGGCAAAATTAAATAAAAAGCATGTTTGCCTTTTTCGCGACTGACAGCTGGAGCGTCATCTGAGCCAGCTGGCTTTATAAGGCAGCATTTTCAGAAACTGCGCTCATGTTCCAGCGCCTTCTGAAAGATTGCAGCAGTCAGACACAGCCGCCAGGGTAAGACTTCACAGACTTTTATGTGCAATTATTGTAGCGTTCCTAACTAGAACGGCAACAGAAATGACATCATCTAAGTGAGACGGGTGTCGTCCGCCATTTTATTCCAACTTCTTCCTTCTCACTTCTCCCCTAGCACCTTCCTTCGTCTTCTTTCATGCGTCCAGCGCAGACCGCTTCACTCTTCCGGATTTCTTTTAATTACACCTCCTGGGGTAATACTTGAATACGTTTCCAATAGCGGCGCACTCCGTTTGGCCCGAGGCTCCGGCGTACCAGACATTCTTCAATATTCCATGCTGGCATGCAGTCTTAATAACTTGAAATGGTCCGCAATATTTTGAATTTGAGGGCACAGCTCCTTTCCTTACAAGGACATAGTCTCCAGGCTGTATGTCCGGTATCTCGCTACTGTGCCTTTTATCAAAGTTTCGCTTCATGCGGCGCTTGTAGATCTCCTGTTCTTTGACAGTTTTCCTTACTTCCGCAAGTTCGAGGTTCTCTAGGAGACCTAGCTCACGATCTGCAGGAAGTATGGGCGCTGTACCTGAAGTTACAAAATGAGGGCTGCAGCCTAAACTCGTGGTGTATGATCTGTTGTGATGCTTCACAGCGGCCTCGAGACAGCACTTCCAGCCACCGGCAAAGTCTGGATACATCTTCAGATACTGTTTGATGTCTCGTATGGCACGTTCCGCTAGGCCGTTTGCTGCCGGGTGGTATGGAGAAGAATACTTTATCATGATGCCGTGCTCCTGGGCCCACTTTGATAATTTGGCACTCCGAAAAGCCGGCCCGTTGTCGCAGACGAGCGTCTTTGTGTGTTTAAAACACTCAGCTTTGAGGAGGTCTATTACGCTGTTTGCGTCTTCTTTGCCAGCTTTAGCCGCAATCGTCCGTGTGCACTCATCTATGGAGAGCAAGAAAGCTTGCGTTCGCTTGACTCCTTCCCCCTTCTTTGTGAGCTCCGCGAAGTCCAAATGAATTACTTCGAACGGGATGCTTGAATATTCAGGGTTTGTCATAACGTCTGTCGATTGCTTGAATTTAACTTTGTTCACCTGGCAGAGGTGGCATGTGCGGATGTAATGGCTGATGTCGTTTTTCATGCCCGGCCATGTGAATCTCATGAGCAATTTCTTATAAGTGCGCCAGAAGCCATCATGTCCACCCGATTCAGGGGTGTCGTGGTATAGATGAAGAATCCTTGGAATCATAGTTGGTGGTACGTGATACCTTCCATTGATAAACTGGAGCTCTTCTGTACCTTCCCATAGCTTAATATGATTGATTGTATCTGGATTATTGCTTGATTCCTGTACAAGTAATCTTGATAGTGCGTCAGCGTCAGTGAGGAGTGGGCCAGGACGGTGCGAAATTACGAAATCAAATTGTTGCAGATAGTTCACCCATCTAGCAATGCGGCCTCTTGGCTGGGACATGCTCAGAAGTTGAGTCAATGCTTGATGGTCCGTGAAAAGTATGAATTTGGCACCTTCCAGGTAAGTACGAAAGTACTGCACAGCTTTTAAGACGGCCAGAGCTTCCTTTTCTGTGGTACAGTAATTGATTTCGGCGGGTTTCAGGGTATAGCTGTAGTACCCCACGACGTAGTGTTTGGTTTGATCAGCTTGTTTGGATGGCTTCTGGTATAGAACTGCACCGGTAGCATAATGTGATGCGTCCGTGTTCAGCACGAAAGGCAAGGAAAAATCCGGTATTCGCAAGATGGGGTCCGACGATATTAGTTTTACAAGCTCACGATAGACAGCTTCGCACTTCTCGTCCCAATGAAAAGGCACGTCTTTCTGAGTTAAACGTGTGAGGCACCTTGTTCTCAGTGCGTAGTCTTTGATAAACGCCCGGAAGTGTCCTGCAAGGCCAAGAAAAACGCGCAGGGAGTGCACATCATAAGGCTTTACCAGCTTGGAGATTCTCTCTACCGATTCTTGCTTGGTGCTTTTAGTCTGTCCATCAAACACCCTGCCAAGAAATACTACGGTATCTTGAAAGAATGCACTTTTCTTGAAGTTGACTTTGAGTTGGGCAAGACTGAGGGCATGAAGAACTTTTGAAAGATGACTACGGTGTTCGTCCTTTGTCTTTGAGTAGATGATGATGTCGTCGATGTACACATTGCAAAATGTGCCCAGGTAAGGTTTCAGAATGTCCGTCATAATCTTCTGAAACCACGCAGGGGAGTTTTTCCAACCAAATGGTAGGCGGTTGTACACAAACAAGTCAAATGGGGTTATGAACGCGGTGTACTTCTTCGTTTCTTCACTTAGTGGAATCTGCCAAAAGCCCTTGCAGAGATCTATTCGTGAAAACCAATGGCAACCACCGGTTTCGTCAATGATGTCGTCGATTCTCGGCATTGGATAAGGTATCAATTCAGTTTGACGATTGAGAGCCCGGTAGTCTGTGCAGAGGCGGAATGTCCCGTCTTCTTTAGGTGCAATAGTGATAGGAGAAGCAAATGGGGATACAGAAGGCCGGATGATACCTGCGTCTAACATTTCTTGCAACTCCTTTTTCAGCCACACCTTTTTATCTCTGGACATATTATAGGGGGTTCTACGAACCACTGTTTTATCTGCGAGCTCGAAAGGAACGACATGGGATTTCATTGCTGGAGGGTAGCTTCCTATGCATATAATCTCTGGGTACTTAGTCTTGATGTCTTCGTGGTGAAAAATTAGCCTTGATACACTAGGTTCTTCACCAGGGTCTTCTATTCTTATCGTGTCTTCGGCCATTACCTTGTCATCCCAATAGAGGTTCATCTTAAGTTTTTTCATGTCTGGACGGGACAAAAGAAAATCGTAGGTGACATTGGGAATGGCCAATACGTCACTGGTAATAGCATTTCCTTGAAATTCAATAGCCAGGGTTACCCATTCGCTATGCATGGTCACTGACCCATCGTAGGCTTGGACACGCAATGTTCTACCAGCGTGCAGACGACTGGCATCCACTCGAGTCTTGTTGATAATAGATACCGAAGCTCCACTGTCAACGAGAGCCTTCACTTCAATGTCATCTACCTTAATGGGGGCGTACAATAAGCTTGACGACACCAAATATACTGTCTCACTGAAGCTCTTTTTCTGGGGCTTGTGATGCACGGTAGACAGATTATGTGGAAGTAGGTTGCCGTGAACTGCGGTAATTGGTTCTTCACCATCCTCACAGTCATGATTTAAGCTTCCCAGAGATTTGTTTGTGAAGCTGTGTTCACATTCAGTTGACGGCAACGACTCTAGATTGGAATCAAGTTGCTCTGTTCTACCATCTGGCTGTCTTCTCGATGTAATTTTTGGCACTGAGGTCTGTAGAAAGTTCAGAAGGTCATCAAACGTTCTTGGACCTTTGAGCTGGACATGACTACGGATCTCGATACACAACCCTTGCGTTATCAAAGCTACAACAGCAGAAGACGACAGCTTCGGTTCTGCAGAATACAACAGGCGACGCTTCTCAAGACAGTACTCAAGCAGAGAGCCACCTGTATAACTGAACCGCAGTGCCGCATCCCATCTTTCTACTACGTTGCCTTCGAAAGCCCCTAAAAAGTTGCTTTTCCACAGTTCCCAACATGTTGTTCCATAATCCATGAGTTGCACGTCATACCATTTTCTGGCTATACCGCCCAAATAGCGGCGCATATGCAAAATCTTTGTGTCGTCGGAGTGCCACAGATTCTTGTCACAGGCGTACTCGAAAAAACACAGCCAGTAGTGTGCATTTTGCGATTTTCCTTCAAAAACATCTGGTTCAACAATACTTCGTGCTGACTGCTCTCGACTAAGCGCTTGGACGAAAGTTCTCATTATTTCGATCTGTTGTATAATGTTCCTTTGCAGTTCCATAACACTCAAGTCTAGGCTCACCTTCCCGGCAGGCGTTTCCTCTTTCAGGGTGCCACGTCGTATGGGTTCCAGAACGAGTTCGCTCAGTGTCTGCAGTTGTAGATTCACTGTCACCGATCCTGTTTGCACGAGGGCTTGGCGGCTGATTGCAGCTTGTTGCAGTACCACGTTGATCAGCGCGGTAGAACTAACTTCAAGAGGAAGGTCCGTCGCTGGCTCACCGTGCACTTGGTATCGGGTGAACACAACAGACTCTGATGACGCCTGGTCGACGAAAAACGTCACCCGCATCGCTGGTCTTCGAAAACTGTCGGCTGCGCCAAAATGTAGCGTTCCTAACTAGAACGGCAACAGAAATGACATCATCTATGTGAGACGGGTGTCGTCCGCCATTTTATTCCAACTTCTTCCTTCTCACTTCTCCCCTAGCACCTTCCTTCGTCTTCTTTCATGCGTCCAGCGCAGACCGCTTCAATTATTAGCAGGTGTTCCTGTGGAACTTGTGTTTGGCGCCTAGTTCAATTTATTGAGTGCCATGGCTATATTACGTGGTACAGCTAGTCTGTTTTCGTGCAGCAGTTGAATTATTTTGTTCTTCAGTTTTATTTGAAGTATACGAGTACTAAGCACGGAATGTGAGTCGAACGTGCAATAATAGTGTTAGAAAATCTTTCCATATGAGAGTAAAGCTGTGCCCCGCAAAAAAGAATGTATTACTTCAATTATGTGCGCTTCACAGCTGATGTATGAGCAAGATATTGTCATTTTCGTGTATATATTTCACTAATAAAGCGAAATTCTACATTTCTTTTAAATACACGGGAAAAGTGATCGAAACGTTTTTATCGAAACGTTTCAAGGCAACCCGCTATAGTTACCGTAGCCGGGTAGCGGTATACTTTTTTTGCGCAGCATGACAGATTGCGTTTTAATAGTTCATTGAAAAACATTTTATGGTCAAGTAGAGCAGAATAGTACACTGTAGTTCAATTATACAGATTTTACTTATGTATTTGGTGATAATGAGCCCTTCCGCATTAGTGCCATAGTGGGGTGTTCCTGTGGAACTTGTGTTTGGCGCCTAGTTCAATTTATTGAGTGCCATGGCTATATTACGTGGTACAGCTAGTCTGTTTTCGTGCAGCAATTGAATTATTTTGTTCTTCAGTTTTATTTGAAGTATACGAGTACTAAGCACGGAATGTGAGTCGAACGTGCATTAATAGTGTTAGAAAATCTTTCCATATGAGAGTAAAGCAGTGCCCCGCAAAAAAGAATGTATTACTTCAATTATGTGCGCTTCGCAGCTGATGTATGAGCAAGATATTGTCATTTTCGTGTATATATTTCACTAATAAAGCGAAATTCTACATTTCCTTTAAATACACGGGAAAAGTGATCGAAACGTTTTTATCGAAACGTTTCAAGGCAACCCGCTATAGTGACCGTAGCCGGGTAGCGGTATACTTTTTTTGCGCAGCATGACAGATTGCGTTTTAATAGTTCATTGAAAAACATTTTATGGTCAAGTAGAGCAGAAGAGTACACTGTAGTTAAATTATACAGATTTTACTTATGTATTTGGTGATAATGAGCCCTTCCGCATTAGTGCCATAGTGGGGTGGTCGGATAATGAATTACGATAGAATGAACTGTGGGGTAACACTTGACAGTGGAAATTATACAATGCCGGAATTTGACACTACGAGGGACACTTGCTCTTCTCGTCTCAATAAAAGCTTCCATACAGTTTACGTTTACCGAGAAAAACGTACAAGAGATTTTTGATGCGCTGGCAGCGGCAGTTGCGACGTATACGCACGTCATTTATTCAACTGCAAAGCAAGGTGCCCTGCAGTGACCATAGGATGGTAAGAACCCGAATTAGCTTAGACTTGCGGAGGGAACGGAAGAAACTGCTACATAAGAAGCTGATCAATGAGTTAGCGGTAAGAGGGAAAATAGAGGAATTCCACATCAAGCTATAGAACAGGTTTTCGGCTTTAACTCGGGAAGATGACCGTAGTGTGGAAGCAAAGAACACCAATGTTATGGACATCATTAAGGAGTGCGCAATAGAATTCGGTGGTAACTCAGTTAGGTAAGATAGCAATAAGCTATCGCAGTAGGCGAAAGAACTGATCTAGAAACGCCATTGTATGAAAGCCTGTAACCCTACAGCTAGAAAAGAACTGGCAAAACTTTTGCACTTAATCGACAAGCTTAAGACAGCTGACATAAGGAAGTATAATATGGAGAGAATTGAACATGCTCTGAGGAAAGGAGGAAGTCTAAAAGCAGTGAAGAAGAAACAAGGAATAGGCAAGAATGAGATGTATGCGTTAAGACAGAAATCCCGCAATATCATTACTAATATGGATGAGATAGTTCAAGTGGCTTAGGAGTTCCATAGAAATTTATACAATACCAGTGGCACCCACGACGATAATGGACGAGAGAATAGTCTAGAGGAATTTGAAATCCCAGAAGTGACGCTGGAACAAGTAAAGAAAGCCTTGGGAGCTATGCAAATGGGAAATGCAGCTAGGGAGGATCAGGTAACAGCAGATTTCCAGAAGCATGGTGGATAGATTGGTCTAGAAACACTGGCCACTCTGTATATGCAATGCCTCATGACCTCGAGCGTACCGGAATCATGGAAGAACGTGAAGATAATCCTAATCAATAAGAAAAGCGAAGCCAAAGACTTGACAATTATAGACCGATCACTTTACTGTCCGTTGCGTACAAAGTATTTACTGAGGCAATCGCAAATGGAATCAGGAACAGTTTAGACTTCTGTCAACCAAAGGACCAGGCAGGATTTAATACAGGCCACTGAACAATAGACCATATTCACACTATCAGGTCATAGGAACATATGCGGAATATAACCAACCTTTATATATAAATATATATATATATATATATATATATATATATATATATATATATATATATATATATATATATATATATATATATATATATATATATATTATAACACCAAGCTCGATCAAGTTGTCCAGCGCTGTTTATTCCATAAAAGGCAGCGCCCTCAGCTCACGCGCAAAGACGAACAACCGGGAGGATGATGATGGCTATGTACAAATGAAAACGACGAAGTACGTTAATAGTGCTTACACTAACTGCTCCCCGTCATGGAAGGGGCCAGCCTGGCCGCAGATTAGAGATTATATAAACGGGGAGTGAAGGGCTTCATCCGCGAGACGTGAACAATTTCGGCATTCTGGCGGCGCCGGTCAGTGACGGAGTGTACTGGGCGGACGCGATAGTTCACTGCAGATGTTTGCTGCACAACGGTGTATGGGCCAATGTAGCGTGGAAGGAACTCCTCACAGAGGCCTGGGGTGCGGACTGGAGTCCAAAGCAGGACTTGGTCTCCTGGGTGAAAACGTAGGCCATGGCGTTTGTTGTCGCAGTAACGCTTGCGCTCAGCTTGGGCAGCTTCTGTACTTTGCCGGGCGATTTGACGGCAATGTGCAACTCGGGCAGCAAAATCTTCTGGAAGCGACGCGTTAGGCGAAGAAGGTGCGAAAAATAGTTCTCTGTCGTATACGGTGGAAGGAGATCGTCCATACACAAGGAAGAAAGGGCTGTAGCCGGTAGTCCGTGGAATAGCAGTATTATATGCGAATGTCACAAAAGGAAGACTTTTATCCCAGTCAGTGTGGTCAGGACGGATGTACATGGAAATCATGTCAGACAGCGTACGGTGGAAGCGCTCAGTAAGGCCACTGGTTTGCGGATGAGAAGTAGAAGTAGATTTGTGGACGGTATTAGTGGCTCGAAGAACTTCCTCGAGAACTTGTGAAATGAACGCCTTGCCACGGTCACTGAGAAGAACGCGAGGAGCCCCATGGCGCAAGACGATGGCGCGCAAGAAAAAGTCGGCGACCTCAGAAGCGGCGCCGGATTGCAGAGGGGCAGTCTCGGCATATCTTGGTAAATGGTCGACCGAAGTGACAATCCAACGGTGACCAGAGGGTGTCAACGGCAAGCGACCATATAAATCAATGCCAACAAATTCAAAAGGTGCGTCCGGGCAAGGGAGAGGTTGTAGTAAACCGGCAGGAGGGGATGTCGAGAGTTTGCGGTGCTGACATGACGCACAAGAGGCAATGTATTTGGCCACAGTTGAGGATAGGCCAGGCCAGAAGCAGCGGGTCTTTATGCGGTCGTAAGTCTTCTGGAAGCCTAAGTGGCCAGCCGATACATCGTCGTGAAGTGCCTCTAATACGCGCAAACGAAGGCAGAGAGGTAGAACTGGGACCCACCGGTGACTTGTTGGGTGGTAAACGTAGCGGTGTAGCACGCCACCTTGAAGGCGGAATTGTCGATGTTGGCGTCGCAAGCGGCTGTTGGGTAGTTCGGCGAACCCACTAAGGCGATCCATGAGAGCTCGACAGTAGGAGTTGGCCCGCTGAAGCAAAACGAAATCAGAGCGTAATGAAAGCGTAACTTGGTCCAGGGGCGTTATCGAGAGTTGTTGAGAGGCAGGCGTAGCATCGGAACGACGTGGTTGGGAAGACGACGGTGCGTTACCTGGAGAGAGTGAGAGTGGGCAGCGAGAGAATGCGTCTGCATCACGATGGCGTTTTCCAGACTTGTACGTTATAGTGAAGTCATATTCCTGCATGCGGAGTATCCAGCGTCCTAAGCGTCCTGACATGTTTTTCATTGATGACAGCCAACACAGAGCATGATGGTCGGTGACGATGCTGCAGTGGCGGCCGTAGAGGTATGGACGGAATTTCTGAATCGACCAAACGATAGCCAGGCACTCTTGCTCTGTATTGGTGTAGTTCCGCTCAGCTGGAGAAAGTGTTCGGCTGGCATATGCTATGACTTGTTCTTTAGATGCTGTATTACGTTGCAGAAGTACTGCGCCAATGCCTTGTGCGCTTGCGTCAGTATGGAGTATGGTGGGGGCACGATTATCGAAGTGGCGAAGCACTTGTCTGGAAGTAAGATGCCGCTTAAGAGCTTGAAAAGCCGACTCGCAGTCGCTAGTCCACGTGAAAGAGGCACCGGTAACCATAGGCTTGTGTAGAGGAGCTGCTATTGCTGCGAAGTTGCCTATAAACCTACGAAAATATGACGCCAAGCCGAGGAAACTACGTAGATCTTTCTGTTGCTGGGGGCGAGGAAACTGAAGAACGGCACTAATCTTTTCGGGGTCAGGCTGGATGCCATCTTCTGAGACGACGTGACCCAATGCGTTTATTGCTTTGCTTGCAAATTTGCATTTTTTGTATTGATCTGGAGACCAGCATTCGCAAGCCACTTGAGAACTTCGTCTAATCGATGAAGATGTTGGCTGAAGTTAGACGAAAAGATGACAATATCGTCCAGATAACAGACGCATGTCTTCCATTTTAGACCATGAAGTACGTTGTCTATCATGCGCTCAAACGTGGCAGGAGCATTACAAAGGCCAAAAGGCATCACGTTAAATTCATAAAAGCCATCCGGTGTAGCGAATGCGGTCTTTTCTTTGTCAGTCTCGTTCATCGGAATTTGCCAATATCCTGATCGAAGATCAAGGCTGGAGAAATACTCCACCCCTTGTAGTGTGTCCAAAGCGTCGTCGATTCGAGGTATTGGATAAACGTCCTTGAGTGTGATCTTATTGAGCGCTCGATAATCCACGCAAAAGCGAACTGAGCCATCTTTTTTCTTTATCAGGACCACGGGAGACGCCCATAGGCTAGATGAAGGTCGTATTATCTTCCGCGCAAGCATGTCAGCAACCTGTTGTTCAATGACCTTTCGTTCGGACGGCGATACACGATAGGGGCGTCGTCGTATTATAGCGGAACCATCGGTTTCGATGCGGTGTGTAGCCGCAGGAGTTTGGCTTAACACAGGGGAACAGCTATCGAAACAGGCTTTGTGTTTTGGCAAGACCACCATTAAGGCTCAGGACTGCGCGGCTGTTAGGTCAGAAACAAGAACGGCTGGAGGAGGGAAAGAATCATCCAAACCTGAGGTTGGTGCTGGCGATGAAGAAGGGCAAAGCGTGACTAGAGAGATAGGTTGAGTGTCGCCGAGGGTTGCCACAGTCATCCCGTTGGGCAGCATCGCGGGATCTGGGGTCGTCATGCAAGCAGACAGAAGGGCGCGGCCACGTGAAAACCGGACGAGACAGGTGGCAATGATAATTCCGCGAGAAGTACAGCGGGAAGAAGGGGCGACTAGGGCATCTCCGTCGGCGATCTTACTGGATGTTACGGCTACAACGTCTTCGTGACCAGGACGCAGGACGTAGTCTGCAGCGATGGCTAAGTTCACGCATGAAAGTGAAAAGTCCGCAACAGGTTCAAGCTCTGTATCCGCGATGTGGACAACTTCCTTGCTACATGAAATGACGGCTGAAGCAGAATGTAGAAAGTCCCAACCAAGTATAAGTTCATGGATACACGTTGGAAGGATGATAAACGCGATGTGGTGGCGTATGCCGTCGATGAGAACACGAGCAGTACATTGTCCGTCATGGTGAATGAATGCATTATTAGCACCACGCAAAATAGGTCCAAGAAAAGGCGCTTTTACTTTACGGAGCCGGGAACACAGATCACTCCGAAGAACAGAAACGGCGGCACCGGTATTGATGAGAGCTGACGCGGGAACACCTTCGACAGTCAGAGAAAGCATGTTGGCCCGGCGAACAGGAGGAATTTGTGAAGACGATAAGAAGCAGTTTACCCTCCAAAAACTGCAACAGTTAGTTTTCCGAGTGCTGGTCGACAAAATGGGAAGTGGGACGAAGCGGTGATGTAGAGCGCCAGTAAGGGGATGGAGAACGACGTCTGGCCGAACGGGAACTATGAGGCAGACTGGGAGCAGCTGGTGGAGACGGAGAACGCTGTTGAGGGAACGAGTGCGGTCCGGGATAGTAGTCGTCTGATCGGCGAGTGCGGTCTCTTTCGTGCTCAGCATAGCCTCGCCTTTCATGCTGCTGGCGCCGGCGGCAGAAGCGAGATATATGGCCGCGTATACCACAGTAAAAGCAAACCGGACGACGTGGACGCCACTGAGGGTACGATGGCGCAGCAAATGCTCTGGTTCCCATCGAAGCCAAATGGTCATAGGAAACGCCAGTAGGCACGGAAGTCACGGTAGGGGTGGGTAGCGAAACAACATCCGCGTAGGTAGGTGTGGAGCGCGCTACCGGAGCAAGATGCGTCGTCGGTGTAGTCATCGCTGTCAACTCCTGCTTTACGACCTCGCGCAAGTCGAAGGTGGGGGTTGGTGCGCAGGCAGCAGGGGGACGCTTTAGGTCTTGTAGTTGAAGTTCCTCGTGGATAATGGTGCGGATAAGAGCACGTAGATCTGGAGAATGAGGAAGCTGAGCATCACTGCTGTCATGTGGAAGACGCATAGACTGCAGCTGTTGATGTGATGTGACACGTTGATGTGATGTCTTGGACAGAAGCCGTATTTTGCACGATTAAGGCGTTGAACGCGACAGGCCCAATGCCTTTTATGATGGGGTGAAGCAGTTCGGCTTCCGTCATGCCAGGATTCGCACGGCGGCACAGAGCCAAGACGTCCTCTATGTATGAGGTGTAAGACTTTTGGGGAAGTTGGCGGCGCATTCCCAGCTTCTGTTTGGCGACTTCTGCATGGCCAGACGACGAAGCGAAGTTTTGCCGCAGCTTCGAGGTAAACGTGGACCAATCCGCCATGTCGGATTCGTGGTTGAAATACCGCGTCTTTGCAACACTGGTCAAGTAGAAGGCGACGTGCCTCAATTTCTGGGTGCCGTTCCACTTGTTGCAAGAACTCACGCGGTCGTAGTGGTCGATCCAATCGTCTACGTCATCACCGCGGAGTCCCGCAAAGACAGGGGGATCACGCTGAGGGCTCGTCGCAGTTCAAGAGGGCGCCGCAGGTGGGGTCATCGGGATGGTAGGGTTTGAGGCACCAGAAGGGCCGCGGTTGGAAGTGTCCATTGTTGTAGGGGTAGCTGAGTGCAGGGGGCGACCGGAACGGAGCTCTAGGGAAGACGGGAACGCGAGAGGACGTCGGGATCTTGACGTACCTCCACCACTTTATAATACCAAGACCGGTCAAGTTCAGCGCTGTTTATTCCACAAAAGGCAACGCCCCCAGCTCACGCGCGAAGAAGACGAACAACAGGGAAGATGATGCTGGCTATGTACAAGTGAAAACGACGAAGTACGTTAATAGTGCTTACAATATATATATATATATATATATATATATATATATATATATATATATATATATATATATATATATATATATCAAACGCTCTCTCGTAATGAATGAAATATATATATATATTTCATTGATTACGAGAGAGCGTTTGATTCAGTAGAAAGCTCCGCAGTCAGGGTGTAGACGAGCCGTATGTAAAAATACTGAAAATTATCTATAGCAGCTCCACAGCCACCGTAGTCCTCCATAAAGAAAGCAACCAAATCCCAATACAGAAAGGTATCAGGCAGGGAGATATGATCTATCTAATGCTATTCACAGCGTGTTTACAGGTGGTATTCAGAGACCTGCATTGAGAAGAATTGGAGATAAGAATTGATGGACAATATCTTAGTCACTTGCGATTCGCTGATGATATTGCCTTGCTTAGTAACTCACGGGACCAGTTGCAATGCAGGCTCACTGACCTGGAGAGGCAAAGCAGAAGGGTGGGTCTAAAAATTAATCTCCAGAAAACTGAAGTAATGTTTAGCAGTCTCGGAAGAGCCCACTAGTTCACGATGGGTTCCGAGACACTGGAAGTGGTAAGGGAATACATCTACTTAGGTAACGTAGTGACCGCGGATCCGGATCATGAGATTGAAATCATCAGATGCAGAAAAATGGGCTGGGGTGCGTTTTGCGGGTATTCTCAGATCATGGAGAGCAGGTTGTCATTATCCCTCAAGAATGAAGTGTATAAGAGTGGTGTATTACTAGTACTCACGCACACGGCCGACACCTGGAAGCTTACGAAAAGGGTTCTACTTAAATTGAGGACGACACAACGAGCTATGGAAGAAAGGAATTACGGGTGTAACCTAAAGGGATAGGAAACGAGCTGATTGGGTGCGGGAACAAACGCGAGGTAATGACATCTTAGTTGAAATCTAGAAATAGAGATGGGGATGGGCAGGATATGTAATGAGAAGGGAAGATAACCGATGGTTATCTTCCCTCCTCATTATTTGTGTGGTGGGCGAATGCAGCCGCGATGGCCACAGTTCCTCCCAGCTGCATCTGCTGTCGTCTGACGACAATACAACGGCGTGGCAGTTGTGGCGGGGAAACACGCGGATGTGCGCCACGGTAAGCGCGATGGGGTGTAAAATTGGATTGTGCATTGCAGACATAGTCCACTGGAACAGTCGCAACTCCAACATAATTTGTAAAAATTGGAGGACCACACACTGTGCGCACGGCCAAAGAACAGACCGAGTTTGACTTGAGGCGTCGAACGCGGAGATGGGACTAAAACCAACGACATTGTGCCTGTGCGAAAGCGGAGAATACGGCCAGTGACTCTGCTTCTGAAGACCGTCAGTGAGAGCAGACACGAGAGTCCAATTATCGGAATCGAGCGCAGGTTACCCATAATGATCGCGCACCGGGGACCGCAAACAATTTTCAACAACAAAACCGCCTTCCGGGGTAATTGCCGCCATATGAATGGTTCGGCCCGAATATGTTTCTACGTCGATGCAGAACAGCCGTGAAGAAATACAAGTAAAAGTAGAAATTTCAAACATTCGGGTTTGGCACAGCTGTTTCGGGAAGTGCTGTACTCTGTTTGGCGTGCATTTAAATCTTGCGTTTCGCTTTAAGCTGAAGTGCTCATTTCTTCAGTTTGAAAATATTTACTCAGGTGCGTAACACAGAGTCGATCGCATGCTTTAATATTCTTAATTACATTATTATCCATGGTAGATTGTATAAGCACAACTGAACGAGGACGTAGACAGAAACAGATACATTGACACGCGCTTATACACTCTACCATGAATTCTAACCGTTTGGCCCGCGAACGTGTTTAAACCACGCACATTATCATGACATAGCAAACTTACGATCACATAAACAAAGGATTCAAATAGAATCAGTCACATTGCTTGGCTAATTTTATACCGTGATTGATGTTGCGAAGAATTATTGTTGTGACATGCGCAGTTTGATGTGAATTACACCGATAAGTGATTGCCACCTTCTTTTTCAGTTATAGAGTTTAAAAAATGATTCCTATGTTCAAGAGTCAGTACATCAATTTCCCTTCTGCATTTTGTGTACAGGTCAACGAACCGCCATGTCTACAAAAAGGCCATACTTTCAACTTGTCGATGGTGTTCCGAGACCCCCTATTATCGACCCGGTTGTGTTTAAGAGGAGCCTCCACAGGAAATTCAAGGAAGGTGATGTGCTGCTTTCGACATACCCGAAGAGTGGAACAAAGTGGCTTGTGTACATAATGCAACTTATCCTCAAGGAAGGCAAACCGGTGATTAGTTTCGCGGACTTCACGGCCAACGCATGTAGTGTCGAGTTCACGAATGACGAGGACCGGCGGACGAAGCTGCCGCTTCAAATACACTTCACCCACCACCCCCTTCGCAGAGAGAACATGGGCGAAGCAGCCAAGTTTGTGTACATTGCTCGCAACCCTTGGGACGTCTGCGTTTCGTTCTACCACATGGTCAAGGATCTCAGTGTTTACCGGTTCCAAGATGGCTCGTTTGATGATTTTCTTGAGGCTTTCCTGGCGGGAGACTTCGGATTTGGTAGCTACTTTGAGCACGTAGCCTCCGGATACGCCTTGAAGGACGAGCCGCATGTCTTCTTCACCACGTACGAGGAACTCAAGAGGGATACCAAAGGGACGGTACTCCGTCTGGCGTACTTTCTGGGAGAGCGTTATGGCAGAATTTTGGGAGACGTAGACAATGGCATGCTAGATAGACTGCTTGAAAGATGCACGCCACAATACATGAAAGACGTCATGGTCGTTCACTTCAAGAATACTAGCGATACCGGATGGCACGCGCAGGCAGCGCGTAACCAGATGACTAGCGCCACGGGCTACCAGGGAGACAAAAACAAGTACAGCATTGTTAGAAACGCTAAGATAGGCAGCTGGAAGGATACCTTCACATCAGACCAACTATGCCGCTTAGAAGCAAAAATCGTGGAAGAAGGTGACAGAGCGTCATTCATGAGCCTCTGGGAGGACATTCGACGGGAGGCCCGCTCTCTTTCGGAGCAGCCGTGACGGGGAACTGATAAGCTTATGCTCCTCCCCTTGTTTTGCAAGTTTCATTGGTTTGGCTTTACGGCATGTTCATGAAAACAGTGCAAATTTTCTTTTTTGGGAGACCACATGAAAAGGGTAAACACGTATTTTTATACATGTAATTAAACAATAATGGATTAAGGAGCTATTCCAGTCGTCGAGGGTGGATGGCCATCGAAGCTTTAGTAAAATACACAAGGTTAGGCTGGGGTCAATGAATTTTCATCATTTCGTCATGGCAGTGACGACAGCTTTGTGAATACTGTGATAGACCTTGATTAGTTTTGTAGCCACCTTAGACGGAATCTTGGTGAGGCGTCATTCTATAGATGACCGCTGTTGAGTAGATGACTGACTTGGATCACGAAATATCACGAGGTTGTGGGCTATAATCTAAAAGCGACAATACCTACTAGCAAGTGTGCTTTTGTGGTACCTGCTTCTTGCTGCAATGTTATAATAAAGAAGAGGCAAATGCAACATCTTGTGGACACAACTTGTCAAGTATTTTTTTGTAATGGTTCTTCCATTTCGTAAGTTAATTTGAAATCTTTGAGGGCAAACAAAACACATGCTTGTTGCTCGAAGGAGAGTGGTTCTATGTAAGTCCAGCTTATCGACTGTCCATTCGGGCCAGTGATGACTGGCTGCAGCTGTTCCAGAGAAGAGGAGAAAGGTGCCCACTGTCAGCCTCCTCTTTGCTGTTAGAGCTTCCAGCTAATCAGCGGCTTAGATGTGCTGCATCCGCATCGCCAGTAAAATGTGTCACCATACTTCCTTGGCCTTTATTTTTTCTTAAAGCCTTGCCCTTCTGTCACCTTGCAATAGATTGCTGTCCGGGTTTATCCTGTCTGGAAATATTGGTGATGAATTGGTTTGCTTTGAAGATGCGAATGATTTCTTGTGTTTCATGTTAAAAATGTGCAATGCACTCAGCGCTTCATTGATGCATACACGCATTCCGCATCTGATCAACGGCCAATATGAGTCCGAGAAGTGTGCTAAAGCATGTACGTACTTGAATATGCATAGAGGTTGAGAGATGCAATTTTTAACCAGCAGTCGTTTATAATAAACTTGCATTGCTTGTACACGGCCTTCACCTGGTTTAAAGCGTGGCCTCATGGACTGTTGCATAGAGTGACTGCAGCGAGGCAGAGAGCTCTATGACCAGGGCCAGATATTTTCTTATTCTTGCGTATTCCTTGAAGAAGAGCTCACGTGCCATCCCCTCATTTGCAATTCTTCACCAATTATTCATCAGCAGAGCAAGGTAAAGAAATGGGAGCATAAGTAACTGACGCACATAAAACTGTTGCCTATCAAAGTGACGAAATAAAAAGACCTGTTTCTTTCATGCTACTCGCTGTCGGTGCCATTTTCTTCAAATTGTCGTGTAACACGCTGCCCGAGGCCGGCGTTCGAGCTCCTGTGCCCGTGGGCAGGACCAGAGCAGTCGGGCTACGCGCCCGAGTTCTAAGCCTAGCTGCCCGGCCAGAACGCCGCCGCCGCGTCCTCGTGCCGCCTGGCCGCGTGCTTCTATCTCCAAGCCAGAGCAAGGGCGCTCCGCTCGCCCGGTCAACCATCCTATACCCTGACCTTTGGTGAGACAGGGACAATTGCTTTCATCAACTTGTCGCCGCGTCTCCGCGTCGAGACTGTTTTGCGTCCCTGCCGTCGTGGCAAGCCTGGACACGCGCACTAGTCATAATACCGTCATAATAGCCCCAAGTGTGTTTCTTACTGCCGTGATGTCTATTTCAGTGTTTATATTATGCTTTCTGTTAAATTCTATATATTTTGAGCCTTTCTTTAGTTGCATTAAAAGTTTTTTTGTGTGTGTTTTGAAAACCAACGTCTTTGTCCTCAATCAGGTTCTCGGAGGCCCCTTTTAAGAGAACCGTTAAAACCTTTCAATACACGAACGTTTGTCCCCAATTGGGCATCACGTGGTCCTAGCTTACGAACATGGAAATCATCTTCATGCGTTCAGTAAGACCATTGGTCCGCGGGTCATAATGCGTTGAGTGTCGCTGGTGGAGGCGCAAGAACGTGGTAGTTTTGCAACATCAGCTGTGAACTGAAGGACAAGGTCGCTAATGATCCCTCGAGGATTACCATGATGAAGGATAATGCGAAGCAGCATAAACTTTGAAACCTCGCTTGCTGTTGCAGAGGGTAGTGCTGGCGTCTCGCTCAACCGAGTCAATGTAGCCGGCACAGGCGCTATAACGTAAACGTATTCCAGACGTTTCCATTTCTGCAATCAGTCCTCCGCGATTGGTCAAAATTTTTTGGACAACCCCCCCTCGACATGTCTGTTACGCGACATCACAATACCCGCGATAGCTCCCCATCTGATATGACATGTAGACACTGATTATGCATGATTTAACCGTATAAAAAAAACAGATTTTTCTGATGAGACGCATTGTCACCATTATCTCTCGGATATTGATCCAAAATTTTCGGGCTGCACCCACTTCACCTGCCGGTCACGCTACATCAGAAAACCGCAAGAACTCAGCGCGCCAAAGTGACGTTTGCGCTTTAAAGGTGCAATAATATGCCGAAGAAAACTGAATTTCCTTCTGAATAGCCACAGGCTGCCCTGTTCCGAAACGAATAAAAGATGGCTGCCGCCGATGGCTCAAGCATTGGCTACACGCACTTGCCGGGAAGCATGACTGTGTTTGCGTGTATTAAAACATTTTGCCTGGTAGTGGAACGTTTTCAAACTCTTTCGGAAAGTTTACGACTTCGTTCTGCCAACTGGTCTTTACTGAGGATCCGTTTTAGCGTGGTTCTTACGATTCCATTGCATGACGCCGTGATTTTCGACCAGCCACCGCAAGCTAACAAGGGAAAGCGGACCAATCGCAGACGCGGGCCCTACCCTCCTCATCCGGTTATCAGTATTCAGTGCAGTGGCTCGGCCCCATCAAATCCTTCTCCACTTGAGCGTGCTCCTCACCTCTTATAAGCCAATTAGATAAGACAAGACGCTGAGTGTAGGCAATGTTATTCGTTTTTCAAGCTAACAAAAGTAGCCTCCTATGAACGAGAAGAGCGTTTGATTGATCTGTTCGGACAACTCTGCGGGTGACCAGCCGATGTTTGCGTCGGGGGTTGCGAAAATTTTACGTGTGGAGATACGAAAAAAAAACATATTGAAAGAGTTTTACGTTACAGGGCCCACATATTGTGATCCAGCGGTCCCCTTTGGAAGGACGCCGGGAACAGTCTTACCAGGTCAACGCCTACTTGCTCAAACGGGAAACTGGGTGGAACTACAGGCTCAGAAACCGGATGGAGCTGGAGTAGGTTTTTCTGACTTTGACACTCTGCGCAAGTGGCTACGTATGTCTTCTTTGTGTTCCGCATTTGATGCCCGCGAAATCATTCTTTGTCACGATGCAGTGTCCGCGTGAACCCTAAATGACCTGAAGTAGGGTGATCATACGCGACGCACAAAAGGAGAGCGGAGGGCTTCTGGCACCACTAGAAGAAGCCGTGCACCTGTCGCGGATAAATTTTTCTTATGCAGCAGTCCATCCCGAAGCCAGAAACTACATATATTCGACACTCTCACGGCCGAGAAAAGTGGCTCTAAAATAGGATCGTCACGTTGCTCTCTTGCGAAGGTTGTGGTTTCTAGGAAATCCTGTTGTACGGATCCTATGAGAGAGTCAGAACTGTCAGCATCGCATTCCATTGTACTAAGAGGCATCCGGGAAAGCTTATCGGCATCAGCATGGCGTCGACCACTCTTATAGGATACAGTGAAGATGTACTCGTGGAAACGCAGGGCGCATAGCGCAAGGCGTCCAGGTGGATCGCGATGATTCACGAGCCAGCACAAAGAATGATTATCGGTGACCATCATAAAGTGACGCCTCTACAGGTACGACCGAAATCGCTGCACCGCAAGAATAAACACAAGACATTCCTGCCCTGTCACCACGTAAGTTACGCTCGTGTTTTCTCAATGGCTGACTTCCATAGTCGATGACGTGTTTTTGTCATCCCAGCGTTGAACCAGAACAGCACCAAGACCTACACCACTCGAATCTGTGTGGACTTCGGTTGGGTCGCTGTTGAGTCGGGAGGATGGAAGTGCCGGAAGACCACTTCAGACGTGAGCAGAAATTTCAGCTGTCAAAAGGAAGCAGAACAATCAGGCGTCCACTCGAAAACTGCGTTCTTGTACAGGAGGCTTGCCAAGGGATAAGCGGTTTCAACAAATCGTGGAATGAACCGCCTAAAACAGGAGCAGCTCCATAGAAAGCTGCTAAGTTGTTTTACAGATTTAGGTGGTTCAAATGCTTCAACAGCCTCAGTCTTCGCAGAGTGAGGTCTGACAACGCCATTATCAACTAGATGTCCCAACACCATGGCTTGACGCTTGGGTGGAACATCCAACACGCTCACTAGAGCTGAGCTACTTGCTGAGCCTCTAAAGTAGTTTCGAGTCCGATAGGCGCGGATGGAGGGACTCGTCTGCAGCTTCAAGTACAGCCAGTAACGCCAGCGTCTCCTCTTTGGAGAGAGCGAGCATGATGCCATAAGGGAGAAGTATGGGCAGGGCGGCGTAAATTGCCCATAATCCAGAGTGCCCTTTAACTACCGACATTGAACAATGCGGAACCAAAATGTTCTTATTTACACAGGCGGAATTAAGAGGCTCTGTTGCGGCATCAAATGTGGTGGAATCGGTACCAGAGCAAATGACCTGAACGCATACCGGGCCTCGTGGGGGAACGACAACGTCCTCAGAAACTCAAAAGCTGGACATGTTTATCGCGCGTGCCACTACCGCGCAGCCGGCTATCCAAGGTTTCCCATCTGCAATTACCGTGTGTTTGATACTGCGCGTACCTGCGACGAAAAGTCTACGAACTTTTGGCCGGGGGGTTCAGCGACGCCTCGATCACGTTCCCCTTCTCCGGCTCGTTATACCCCACCGACCCGTCGCGAATTTTCTGACGCCTCTAGGGGCAGGTCCCCTAGCCCGCGCCGGAGAAACTAGAAGGAGCGACCTCCGGGGGTGAGGTTGCAAACCGTCTAGCTTTCCAAGAGCCCCCATCACCGACGACCGACGACTCTAAAACTCCGACGTATCCAACCGCACCCCCTGTAACCGATGCCGTCTGCGCCGATCTTGTCGTTTTCATTGACATCAACCAAGTGGCCGCTCTCGTTGATACTGGTTCGCATTTTTCGATAATAAGTCAAAAGCTGGCGACAGGTTGAAAAAAGTGAAGACGCCGTAGACCGGGCCTAACATCAGAACTGCCGGCGGCCAGTTGATGACGCCGATCGGAAAATGCACAGCCAGGATAGTAATCGCCGGTGAAACCTTCGTCGCCACCCTCGTCATTCTCTTTGAGTGCTGCAAGGAACTTATATTGGGCATGGATTTCTTGAGAGAGTACGGTGCAGTGATTAATGTCCGTGGCCTCGTCGTCACATTTTCTACGAGCTCAGATGACGTCGACCCCGCGGAGCACCAGCGACCCCGCTTACGTATCGCCGATGACGACGTCACGCTTACGCCGCGAAGCGGTGCCCTAGTACCTGTTATCTGCGACAACTTGAACACCGGGACTGGTGTCACTGAGCCCATCGACGCACTGGTACTGAGTCTAGGCGTTTCCATCGCCAGGGCCGTAATTAACGTACACGACGGACGTGCTGAACTCCTGCTGACGAATTTTACCAGGGAACGTCGACACATTGTTAGAGGCACAGCTGTTGCTTACTTCGGCGAATTTACCTCAATACAAGGATGCCTCTCAGTGGAGCACGTGACGGCCACCGAGGCCATGCCTGCCCCTGTGGTCGATAACAGTCCCACCTTGTCACCCGTCAAACGTAACAGCGTTCTTGAGCTCATCGATGAGTTTAACAACTGCTTTTCATCTACGTCACGAGTCAGCCAGACGCCGCTCGCTAAGCACCGTATCGTCAGCGAAGCCGACGCCAGACCAATTCGGCAGAAGCCTTATCGTGTGGCACCGAAAGAGTGCGAGGCGAAACAAACGCAAGTGAAGACGATGCTTGAGGACGGGGTTATTCGGCCATCTAAGAGTCCTTGGGCATCACCTGTCGTGTTGGTGAAACAGAAGGACGGTAGCCTGCGCTTCTGCGTCAACTATCGTAAACTCAACCAGATCACAAAGAAAGACGTTTATCCGCTGCCGCGTATCGACGATTCACTCGACAGGCTACGAAACGCACGTTACTTTTCGTCGATGGACTTGAAAAGCGGCTACTGGCAAATAGAAGTTGATGAGAGAGACCGTGAGAAGACGGCTTTTGTGACGCCCGACGGACTTTATGAATTTCAGGTTCTTCCCTTCGGTTTGTGTTCTGCGCCAGCAACGTTTCAGCGACTAATGTACACGGTACTCTCAGGCCTCAAATGGCAAACCTGTTTGGTGTACCTCGACGACGTGATTGTTTTCTCCGCCACATTCGAGGAACACTTACGGAGACTAAAGACTGTCTTTGAAGAAATACGCTCAGCTGGTCTAACTTTGAAACCTGAAAAGTGCCATTTTGACTTTGAAGAACTTCAATTTCTCGGTCACGTTGTCAGTCGTGAAGGCGTCCGACCTGACCCTGATAAAACATCTGCCTTTGCAAATTTCCCAATGCCATCAAATAAAAAGGCCATGCGACGTTTTCTGGGCCTTTGCGCTTACTACAGACGCTTTATTGCGTACTTTTCGCGCATCGCATGGCCAATAACGCATCTAACCAGAGAAGATGTCCCCTTCGTATGGGGTGAAGACCAGCAACGGGCATTTCACGACCTACGGCAACGGCTGCAGACGCCTCCCGTGCTCGCACACTTTGATGACGACGCTCCTACGATTCCTCATACCGACGCTAGTAATATCGGCCTCGGCGCAGTGCTTGTACAGCGGCAGGACGGCGCCGAAAGAGTGATTGCTTACGCCAGCAGGACGCTATCAAGAACGGAGGCAAACTGCTCCACGATAGAAAAAGAATGTCTCGCACTGGTGTGGGCCGTCCTGAAATTTCGGCCATATTTGTATGGTCGGTGTTTCACCGTTGTCAGTGATCATCATGCACTTTGCTGGCTGACTAATTTAAAAGATCGAGCTGGCCGGCTAGCGCGCTGGAGTCTTCGTCTCCAAGAGTTCGACTTCACGGTTGTCTACAAATCAGGGAAACGACACACCGACGCCGACTGCCTTTCTCGGTCTCCTGTTCAGGCTGCAGTGCACGACGATGATGACACGGTTTTTCTAAGCGGGCTAGATACTGTCGCCGTTTCACGCCACCAACGCGAGGACGCAAAACTGGTTCGTCTTTTTGATTACTTAGGGGGCAGAACAGGCAGCGTGCCAAGGTTATTCGCCAGAGAGCTGCCTTCATTTTGCTCTCGCCACGACGTTCTGTATAAAAAGAACTTTTCACCTAGTGGCAGCAGCTACCTACTCGTCATTCCCGCATCTCTTCGCGACGAAGTCCGACACGCCTGTCACAACGAGCCGACCGCTGGTCACTTGGGCTACACTCGGACATTAGCAAGAATTAGGCCAAAGTACTATTGGCCGAGACTTGCGTCGATCGTGAAACGTTACACACAGACATGCCTGGATTGCCAGCGCCGCAAAGGCCTACCCGGCAAGCCAGCTGGACTGCTGCATCCTGTTCAGTTACCGCAAGCGCCGTTCGAACAGATTGGCATGGACCATTTAGGTCCGTTTCCACTGTCTATTGCCGCAAATAGATGGATAATCGTCGTCACGGATTATCTTACGTGATACGCCGAAACAGGTGCTATCCAACGTGGAACAGCAGCCGAAGCAGCGCGATGTTTTGTCGAAGCCGTCGTCCTAAGGCATGGCGCTCCCGCAGTGGTGATAACAGACAGAGGATCTGCGTTCACGGCTGCGCTTCTGGATACCGTGTTGCGACTAAGTGGTACCACTCACCGAAAGACCACGGCTTACCATCCCCAAACCAACGGGCTGACAGAACGTCTGAATAAGACTCTGGCATATATGATGAGTTTGTACATCGACGTCGACCACAAGAACTGGGACGAGATTTTACCATATGTTACATTTCCATATAACACGGTTCGCCAAGCGACAACACGCGTGACGCCTTTCAACCTCGTTTACGGACGCAAAGTGACAACTATGTTGGACGCAATGATGCCGCACGAGTGCGGTGACGACGAGACTGGTGCTGAGGAGTTTACGCAACGCGCAGAGAAAGCCAGGCAGCTTGTGCGTTTGCAAATCAAAGAGCAACAGGAATACGATGCCCGACATTACAATCTTCGACACAGACCCATCACGTACAACGTCGGTGACCAGGTGTGGGTCTGGACTCCGATTCGTCGGCGGGGGCTGTCTGAAAAGCTCCTTCGAAGATACTTCGGCCCGTACACGGTCCTGCGCCGCATCAGTGATGTTAATTATGAAGTTGTCCTGGACAGCCATAGCTGCTCCAAACGCCGGCAGCATCTGCCCGAGGTTGTGCATGTGCTTCGTATGAAGCCATACATTTCCTCATGACCTCAACTTGCACCGTCTGTGCACATCCTTCGGACGTTCGTGCATCGGGACGATGCCTCTTTCTTCAAGGGGGGGGGGGGCAAATGCCACATCCTATATGGTCACTGCAGGTATGTGTGAGGCGATGAGAACGACGCGGAAGTAGCGCGCGAGTGGCAAAACAGAGACGACAACGACGTCGCGTTGACTGCGCTGATAAAGTGCTTCCATACGTCCTCTACGCCGGCTTTCCCGTCTTCTACGAGGCTGCGACAATATATATATATATATATATATATATATATATATATATATATATATATATATATATATATGCTCTGTTCTAGGTTAGCCCACTCAACCCAACCCAACTGACCCAACATTACAAACGTATGTTTTTTCACACTGGCATTCCTAATGCTGTGCATTCCAACATAAATTGCGATGAGGAAATGCTATTATGAAACAAAACATGAAGGATTAGCGAGTCTGAATGAACTCGCAGAGGGCAGTGATCGCTCACAACGACAAGTACTCTCAGACACTGCGCAATAGTTAGAAGCACAGTTGATCTTTCGTGGCCTTATGCATACAACTGCGCTTAACCAAATTCCAAGAATATTTTCCTCCGAGAGCGGTCCGCCCTCGAAGCGGCCAATAGTAGCTCAAAGAGCAGAGCATTAAGTGTGCAAATGGCATAGAATGTGTTGTGCTGTCTCGGCACCCCATTTCACGCCACACTGTTGGTCACTCCTAATAGGAATCAATAAGAAATTGTAATATCGACACCCAGCCATATGCAACTCAGCAACGTCGTTTTGCAACGGGAGTGGCCAGGTGAGATGGAGAGTTATTATAGAGATGACGGTTCTTATGAAGCATTTTAGGAAATAATGAATTTGTTGAAAAAAATGGGGACCAAATCTTTGTGGAAGTACGCCTCAGTACACTGGAAAAGGCCGGGTGTCATAAAAAACAAAGATATTAGTCTAGGTGGCAGGCAAAGTCTGAATTTGGGGTCGAGAGAATACAACAGCAAGTTCGTCAAATCGTTTCAATTCCTCAGTACATTTGTGACAGCGAGCAAATAATTCCAGTCGCCACCTAGCACCAGCCTTTTACAGTGGTATAGACGCCTCCAGTTCTTGATCATAAACGTTCCCTTAGTACTATGCTTGGCAATTTGTTCGTCATCGGCCATACGTCATAGCGTATTCCTTAGCGACATGCTTTGGGGATTACAAAACTAATAAAAAGCCATATTCTTGACTCTTGCGATTCTGGGAATACTACAAACATGGGTTTCCCGAAGCACTATCCTAAACAAAGAGTTTCGAATAGTGTTTCTTGCCTTACATGTGCTAAACACAAGCAACTCTGCAGCAGGTTACCGTGCGCGTCCCTTCCGACTGTCTTTACTGTACAGCAAGAAAGCACACGAATACATTAGAAATCAGAATGCTGTCTTGCGCACCAGAACAAGAAAAAAATCGGAGGACGCTTAAGCTTCGCCTTCAAGAGTGGAACGCGAAAGCGTTCCCGTCTACCCGCCAAGGGGTGTAAGACAAAGGGCTACGGCGCAGCGACTACGCGCCCCGCATCGGACGCGGTGAGCGTCGAGCAACGCAGCGTTCGGCGCGGCAACCAAATGTGCGCCTGAGCAAGCGACGCACGCCTGAGCCTTAGAAACAGCTCGTTTCTACACTCCAAGAACAGTTTACACCCTTTGGCTTGCCCCTTCTGCCACACAAAAATAATCGTCATCTGCCTTGATGCGTTTCCTTTCTGTATCGCTGCAAGCCCGGAACTTTCCAGTGACGAACGGCACGCGCGTTACCAGAAGGGGCACTCCAAAGGGTGTAAACTGTTCTATGCTGATAACGCGCGTGCCGTTCGTTACTGGAAAGTTCCGGGCTCGCAGCGATAAAGAAAGGAAACGCATCAAGGCAGATGACGATTATTTTTGTGTGGCAGAAGGGGCAAGCCAAAGGGTGTAAACTGTTCTTAGAGTGTAAGGCAACACCGCATTCACTAGAGGCGCTTTTGTACCGCTTTGAAGCATCGAACTCGTGGCTCAGTGAGTCCACTCCCGGCCACCGCAGTGAACGGACGCGGAATGTCTTGCTCCCCAGGAGCGGTTACAGCGGCCCTTGGCCGCGGTTCCCGGTCAACGGAAAAGCCTTCTCCGGGCTACCAGATGGTTCTACCACAACTTCCTTTAGGTGCTAGTGTTTTGAACACTATTTTTATCCACGGCGAAGTTAAAGCACGGCCTTACCATGTGGAGCACTTCAGAGACGCGCTTTCAAGACTGATGCTGCTGCCGGAAGTGGTGGCCCTCGGGGCTTATCAGATGAATCATGTGTGGGCCGTAACTTTTTCGAACGAGGCGGCAAAAAAGAAGATACTTGACGCTGAAGCATTTCTTGTTAAAGAACATAGATGCGTGGTCATTGACCCGTGCAATCAGGGTGTCAGGCTCAAGCTCTTCTGGCTGCTGCACGGTGTTCCTGATGAAGACGTCCGAACAGCGTTGGCACCGTTCGGGAGAGTGACCGAAGTGACGAGGGAGAATTGGAAAGTACAAGGCTGCAATGACAAAGGAACCACGACATGGTCTGTGGTCCTTAAACTCAAGCCCGGAATGACAGCAGACGACCTACCACATCAGCTTCGGGTCGCGGAAGACCTGGCTCTCGTCATTGTCCCAGGCAGAGCACCCCTCTGCCTCCGGTGCCATGGCACCGGACACATTAGACGAGAATGCCGGATTCCACGCTGTGGGCTGTGTCGTCGCTTCGGCCACGACGAGACCCAGTGCGTGAGAACGTACGCCAACGTTGCTGGTCCAGGCAGGAGCGAAGACACATCGGAGCTCCTTATGGATCAAGAGGATGCCGAGGAGGCCGCTAAGGAAGCAGCTGAAGGGGCGGATGCTCAGTCTACATCTCTGGAGATGAAGACCGAAAATGTGAACTCGGAGGGGACTGATAAGGGCAACGTGCCCGATTCGACGCCTCCAGCTGCCAAGGTTCAAGTCAATGAAAGTGGTGTTGAGGCGACGAGTGTGTCTTCAACTATCCAAGCAACCCCAACCACCGCGGTTGACGAGACAGTCAGCATCTCCGAGAGCATGGACATGACTTCCAACGCTAAGGGTGCCGGAAAACGGTTGCGCGACGATGTTGAGGACCGCAGCCGAGACACCGACGGCGCGGGTACCGAAAGACCGGCACAGAAAACCCAGACAGGCCGAAGGTCGACGTTGAAGGTCAAACTCAACGTGCCGCCAGACAGACGGCTGCTACACGGGCCACCTCCGCCTTAGCGGAGGTAGTGTCTCGGGAAGAACATCCAAAACCCGATCTTTGATCGGGAATGGGCCTGCGACTACGTGGGTTGGCAGTCGTCGGCTCGAAAGGGACGGCGATGTTCAGCGAGCATCACCGCATACCAGAGTCCGTATCTTTCCTAAGAAAAATTGTGTAGGGGCGTACCCTAAATCTAACTAAAACAATGGCAGACGCTATTAACCTCACCAGTCCGCTTCGTTTGGCGACATTAAACGTCAGAGGGTTGTCGCAGAGGCGAAGACAGTGTCAGATAAGTCGCATGTTACTAGAAAAAGACATTGATTTGATGGCTGTACAAGAAACAAAAATTGAATCTGAAGAAAGAACGGCTCGATTGGTTGAAATTTTCAGAAATAAGTACAATGTATGCGTTTGCCACGCGAGTGGTACTTCTGGGGGCTACCTTTTGTTTATTAGAAATAGCATTGGGATAATAGAGCAACAAGTTACTTCATGTGAGGGGGGGCGTTTGCTTATTTCTGATTATTCTTTTTCTGGATTGCTGTGGCGGGCGGTTTGTGTATATGCCCCTAATAATGCTCGAGAACGTGAACAATTTTTCGTTTATCTGAGGTCTTTCTTGCGGTGTGAAAGACACGTTCTAATGTTTGACGACTTCAATTGTGTATGCCGGCCGATAGATCGATCGAATAAGCAACTTAGCCACGATAAAAGTGCCGCACTTCTGCATGAAATTTTGTGTGATGTTGATCTAGAGGATGTTGGGAGTGTTCTTGGTTCTTACAGTCATATGCAATATACGCATTTTCAAAGAGACAGCCACTCAAGGTTAGACCGCATCTATGTTCCTGTTCACTTAGTTCCACTACTTTCTGAATATGGTGTAGAATGTATCAGTTTCAGTGATCATTGTTTGGTAACAGTTACGATATGTATGAAAAAGAACGAACAGAAATTTAATTGGCACCTATGGAAACTTAATGACAACCTTATGCAATATGAAGTATTTCTTAAAAGAATAAAAGAGAAATTAGACGCTGTTCTCCTTGAGGATGCAAAAAATGTTGTAGAAGCTTGGGAGATGTTCAAAACCGAAGCGAAAACAATTGCTTTAGAGAGAGCATGCGTATTGCGGCAGAAACAAAAGCAAGAAGAAAAGCAACTGCAATGCACGTTAGCATACCTGTTGAACATGGAAAGCGGCGGGGCTGGTATATTTGCACAAGATATTAAACAAATTAAAGCGAAACTTGAAGTGATTGATGAAGAGAGATATCGTGGCGCGGTTTTAAGAGCACGCGCTGAACGTGTATGGCTGGGTGAAACGCCCACCAAGCGAGCTTTAAGTGAAGAGATGAGGTACGCTATGACCAAGGAAGTAAAAGAAATCGTTTTTCAAGGGGAGCTTACAAATGACGGGGAAATGATAGAACGTGCTTTCGTTGACTACTATAGCACGCTGCTGAGCAAGAGGACAAGCGAGATCTCTGCGTTTAAGAGTGAATATTTACCTCTTATGCCGAAAATTGATGGTCAACTCAAGGATGCCCTTGAGAGGCCGATTTCTGTAGCAGAAATTGAAAAAGGCTATAGATGACCTTAGTGTAAGGAAATCGCCTGGACCGGACGGACTTGGGGCAGCGATATATAAAATTTTCAAGGTTGAAATGGCTGAGGCTCTGCACCGCGTCATAACCAAGTGTTACGAACAAAAATGGACGCCTCCTTCTTTCCGACAGACACACGTAGTACTGATACCTAAATCAACAGACCCCAATAAACTTCAATCCGTAGAGACCTACCGGCCAATAAGCTTAGCAAATATTGATTATAAAGTATTTATGAAGGTGCGCGCCCATCGCCTTCAAAATGTAGTCAAATCCCTAGTAAGTACACATGAGACATGCGGTATAAAAGGCAGGACTATATTCACAAATATACATATAGCGCGAAGCATACTTGAATGTTGCGATACGATGGGAGATTATGTAGCTATGCTACAACTAGATTTGGCCAGAGCTTTTGACAGGGTGTCCCACGAAATCCTGTTTATGCTTCTTGATTATGTTAATGTCGGATCAGTCATTTTGGACGGGGTAAAAATGATATATGATGGTTGTACCACAAACTTAATTATTGACAACAAACTGAGCAGGCGGATTGCAGTAATGTCTAGCATAAAGCAAGGCTGTCCGACCTCGGCCTTGCTCTTTGCACTTTATTTAGAACCTTTCTGTTTAAAGCTACTACATAGCCATAATATTCGCGGGTACACATTCCTTGGTAGAGAAATAAAAGTTTTAGCTTATGCCGACGACATAGCAGTGTTCTGTCGCAATAAACAGAGCATTGCAGAAGCTGCGAGGGAAGCCCAAGCTTTTTGCAAGGCTTCCGGTAGTGCCATAAGTTGGTCAAAACGTTTAGGGCTTTGGTACGGGAATTTGCCAGATGCACCAGAGGTGTTTTGCAAAATGCAATGGAGTGTATTACCCGGCACTTATCTTGGGGTTCCGCTCAGTGCCTACCGTGAGCCAATCGAATACTGGACGAGCGAGAGAGACAGAATGAAAGAGCAAACTAACAAATGGGGAGGCCACAACTTTTCGATGTTTGCTAGAGCCAAAGTATGTAATATCTTTTTAGTAGCTAAGGTGTTCTACGTCCTGCAGGTGCTATGCATGAGCCGATCTTCAATTCAAAAAATACACAGAGTGTTTGCAGAGTTTATTTGGGGTTCGGTGTGGGAACGCACGAGCAGAAGTAATTTGTTTCACACATTGCGCAATGGGGGACTTGGTTTAACGCATTTGTTTTTCAAGCAACTTGTATCGAGATTTGTTTTCTTCCGCGGCCAAAGCGATGGGTTTCTGCGGACGGTAATCCAAGTGAGATTGCGCGACGCTTTGCCCGATTTTCTTGTATCGTCGCACGCAATCAAACCGATGGCACTAAAGGGCTATCTGCGTGAAGTTTCCATGGCGATACGTCTTCTAAACGCTCGTTTTTAGAAAGACTACTTGTTTGCAGTGTCACGAAAACAATTGTATAAGAATCTTGTTGAAGTGTTTATACCTACACCAGTGTATCGTTCTATGTATTACTTAGGGCCTGAACGAGATGTTTTCAAGCGAGTCAATAAAATGCCTGCACGAGCTAACACAAAATCATTCTTTTTCAAACTGCATACCGGCACACTGCCTGTTAAGCCATGGCTAAGAAGCAAGGGCTTGCTTGTCCCATGGTCAGACAACTGTCTTATATGTAACAAGGAAGAAACTGTCGAACATATTTTTCTTGACTGCCACGATGCCCGCTTTCTTTGGGACATCCTGCAAAGAACATTAAAAAAATTACCGACGATTACGTTACTTCCTAATGCGAAATTTGAGCGCAGCAAATAAGTTGTTTCACCTTTTCGATAGATTGAGGCAAAGAAATCGAGCAACACATGTATGCGCTATCACAGAATTTTTTTTTATTTTTCACACGTATTCCTTTAACCAAGACTCCACTAACAGTTCTTGACAGTCATGAAGGAAGCTTTGTGGTCGGAGAAATAGACTGATATATGTTCGACTTGGTACACCAATGCTTGATTCTCAAAGACGAGATCTATACAAGTGCCTCGCGAGGTTGTCACAGCCGTGGGACGCGTTACGAGCGAGAGGAACGGGATGTTCTCCCGCATAAGTGTTAGATCTGGCTCTCTGATTGCCACCGCACAGGGCGAACGGCAGCGGCAATTTCGGCTCGGGCGGTGCACATATACAGATCCGCCGCCACCGATCTGGCTCTCTGATTGCCACCACACAGGGGTTGCATTGGAGGAGGAGCGAAGAAAGGAATTAAGTTCGAGCCGGCGCTTTGACAACCGGAGACTCGCAGGAAGAGGGGGGAGGGGGGCGGCGTGTACACCCAGCGGCAAACGATGGGGGCAGAAGCGCGCGCAGCAAGCGGACAACACGATAAAGGGAGGAGGGAAGAGATAGCAGCGACTGACTGATGCCACTGACGCCGATAGTGAGTCAACCTCAGCTGCGGAGTTGGTTTCAGGGACAACGCCGCCGATGCCGACACAAAGAATATGATACCCTCGCTTCCGCAGCGCTAAGCACCAGGTCTAGCCGTGGGAAGGTGGTCACGTATTCGTCGACGTGCCGGGGTCTACGTGAAATAACCGGCGCGTCGGCAACTGAAGAGCACCCTATCCGCCACACAAGAACAGGGGGGGGGGGGGGACCCTTTCCTCCTCTTTCTGCATGGCGGCGACGGTGTTCTATGCAGTCACGTTATCTTGACTCTCTAGCGGCGTCAGCGGCATCCAGCGGTATCAGTCGGTCGCTTCTAGCACTGGGGGGATGAAAGGGGGCGGAGCTGGTTACGAGGCCGGCGACAACGCCGACGACGACGCGAAACCCAGGAACGGACGCCAAAGAGCTGCGCTCTAAAAAGGAGCTTCCTATCAATGCGTTCGGAATAACGTTTTTGCCAGGTGCTGAACCAGACGATGTGCCGGTGGACATGTTGATGCTATTGTGTATGCAAAGTGTGTGGCGAACTCGTATGGCTGTACGCAATGCTGATGTTGATGCAAGGCCAGCAATGCATTATTTTACTGAGAATGTTAATTATACAAGCGAAGTGTTGAAACTGCTAAGTGATCCGCCAAATTGGCTTTCAGTGTTGGACAGTTTGGCTTCGATGAAGCCATTTTAACATGACACGTCAGCCTTAGTAATGACTAGACGTTTTAACATTCGGTTTTATTTGACAATATTTGTATGTACTTGCCAAGCCGGTAATAAAGAAAAAAAACTCGTGGCTCAGTGGTAGCGTCTCCGTCTCACACTCCGGAGACCCTGGTTCGATTCCCACCCAGCCCATCTTGCAAGTTGTTTTTATGGGAAGCATACTAGCCGCACAACCACGCTCTTCCTTGCTGCGCCACGCGCGGCCGCGTAGCTACCATATGACGTCATAACAGCTGCAAAAGCGGAGGCTCAACTCGTGCGCTTGTTTGCGGCCGCGTAGCTACATAGCCGGGTCTCAGCTCGTGTGCTCGCCTGCATGAGTTGTTTCTTCGTCTAGCCGAACCAAATATAGCCAAACAACAGCAGTTCACCAGGTTAAACAGTGGTTGAACCACTAAAATAAAGGCTAGTATGCTTCGCATCCTGGGCTTAACCTTAGCCGAGCCACAGCCATTTTTATTCATGAAGTGCCTGCTGGGATTTATCGCTCACGGCCAACGCCGACAACGCCGACACCGCCGCCGACGACACCGGCTTTTCTGCGACACGAGCTCCTTAACGCTATCGCGTTAATATTCAAGCTAACACAATCTATTATACATCGGGCCATTTCTAGGCCGACGCGTCTCGTTGGACCTACAGACGCCGGACTCTCAACACAAGACGCTCAGCGCTCTGCTCCGCGAGCTACTATTACTTGCTCGGATGGCTTGCTGCTCCCGTAGGAAAATTACTTGGGGATGTGGCCTAAATATTGTTACATGCACAAGGCGAGAAATACACACTCACCCACTGGAAAGCGGTGGCATGCTGCATACGTACATTTGTGACTGTTATAGGTCATTCCACTGTAGGTGTGTCTAATCTGGCCACATCTTCATTATTCTTCTGGTCTTTTTCCGCATCTACTTTTTCGTCACCTAGAAGCGGATGACGAAGCCACCATGGCCGCAATTTATTTAAGCCGATCAGGCATGGTGCCTGTGTTCCCGGGGCGCCACATGCGGATGCGACTGCAAGGGATTGGAGCACTACACCGTTAAATGTCCGTGGATGCGTGCACACGACAAACGCCTTTCTCTGCGGTGCTGTGGCCGATTATCACTCCGCTACGCTTATTTTCTCTTCCGAAGTACAGGGTAGCCAGCCGTTTAAGTCCTCAGTTGACATATCTGCCTTTCCGTCTTCCTTTCGCGCTCCATTGCATTGTGACGTACGTTATATTTATTTTTTTAATCGGTTAACGGCCGCTACTATCATAGGCTGAAATACGAAGAATCAAATCCATCTGGGATAGTCGGGGGCTGCTCTCCTTGGAATCATGATACCCACACTTAAAATTCCCATTTCGTACCTATCCGAAATGACAGCGACAACTTCTGGTTACAGAAAAAACGATGCTCTTCACGCATCACTTTCGTCTTTTTCCTGTTTAGGAACCGGAGTGAAAGGCAGGAGGATAACACACCTTCACAAAATTAAATAGTGTAATACCGAAACCGATCAAGTTTTCCAGCGCTGTTTATTCCACAAAAGGCAACGCCCCCAGGTCACGCGCGAAGAAGTCGAAGAACAGGGAAGATGATGATGGCTATGTACAAATGAATACGACGACGTACGTTAATAGTGCTTACACTACGTTTATTCTATACGTTTGTTGAGATAGTGCAAAATGAAAAGATGGACCATCCAGAAGGTAGTGCGATGTACACGCACCACATGGTAGACTAATGCGCCTCCAAAGACCTTGTCTTTCTGTGATGTCAATCATATTTGAGTTGCATTTTCCTTGTTTGCGTTGTTTTTTTTTGAAGACGAAAGAAACCAAATGGCGGTATCAACTGGTTCTCGATAAGCAAACATGCAAAGCAACAAACAACCACACATGTGTTTCTGTGTGTTGCATTATTTCGCCAAGTAGAAATGATAAAGCTGCGCCAACTAGAACCATAACTCACCCCCTGGCACCTCCCCCCACGCCCCGTTACTTTCCCAACTCAGGTAAAATCTCCTAATATGAAGTCTGTGCTTAATGTGTGACGCCGTTTGCCAAAACAACAAGCGTGATTAGCTCTGATCTCTTAGATGAGCCTAATAAATGCAATGTATGTGGGGGGCCCTCCGGACTTCAGCAACTAACAGGCAAATAATCTTAAGGGCTGCCCCATACTTTCATTAGCGTGTCGTTGCCTTAAATGTGGCTTTGCTTATTCCTTTACACACACAGACGCATTGTGTTAACACTAATGTGAGCCTATTCGTTAAATTGCAGTTGTACGCAGTTTACCAAAATATGTGGACACGTATGTGAGTGAGCGATGGGTTGTTCTGAAACAAGAACTAGTTTTATTTTTAGATAACACTTTTCCATTGAGCCACAATTTCAAAGAATTCTCAGCTTTAACTTGTGTTGTCTTTTTTGATTACTAGCTCGTTAGGCAATGGTCTATTGTCTGTATTCAATTATCTTTTGCATCTCGTAGGTTTTGGCACTCGCTGCTTGTTGTAGTTAGCATGTACACTTAGAGAAAATTCTCGTCACAAATTCGCAGGGCCCTTCTAATGTACAAAATTTTGACATCTTATTTCCAGCCTACCGACCATGTCGTCGCAACTCATTCGGATGCAGG
Organism: Dermacentor albipictus; assembly: GCF_038994185.2. NCBI lineage: Eukaryota > Metazoa > Arthropoda > Arachnida > Ixodida > Ixodidae > Dermacentor > Dermacentor albipictus. The sequence continues at coordinate 67,686,659 of NC_091822.1, read as the reverse complement.
AATTGTAAAATCCTGACTTTCTTCTGAGGAGGTAGTTTGGTAGCATTTCCGGCTACTCACACTTTCATTCAATGACACTGTTCATAACGCGCCATCCATCTATGTCCATCTATGTTCATTGTAGTTATCTCTTTTTTTTTGCGCTCTTGAAAAAAACTGGCCTACAAGCCCAAGGGCTATGGTTCGTTCATTGGGTCCCCCAGCACTGTCAATATAAGTTTTCCAGTAAACATGCGCTGCATTGATGGGGCTCCAAAAGAACGAATACGTAAGCTGCGAATCTTCTGAAGTTCAATGACAACATTTAGTCTGGTATCCTGCGCCTCTTCAAGTTCTTGCTGCTCTCTCTTTAGATTGTGAGTATAGGTTAGGGACTGGATTCCAAGGGAAGGGAAGCGTAGCAGCGGGCGGCAGAAAGTTAGATGGGCGGATGAGATTAAGACGTTTGCAGGGACGGCATGGCCACAATTAGTACATGACCGGGCTTGTGGGAGAAATACGGGAAATGCCTTCGCCCTGCAGTGGGCGTAACCAGGCTGATGATGATGATGATGATGATGATGATACGAACGATTTTTGTTTTCTTCATCGTCACAAATTACTTGCTCTATCACTTTTACTTGTAAGACATTCACGTATCATTCATTCTTTATGCACTAAGTGCACCAATGATGTACTTTTTTCCTTTGTTAATACCCCCATCATAAATTTGAGACTAAAGCGTACATGCGATGACGTTTAATATTCTGACATCTTTATTATTTTGCTCGTATAGTTATAACGTCCGGCGTAGCCATGGTAATGCGCCATTAGACAGTCATCAATTCCCATTATAGGTGCCAAACCAGCAAATGAAACGCGTTCATCCTACTTTTCCATTCACAAGCTTCCTCTTTCGATGGTTTGCATGGCCGCGATAGCCTCTTGCCTTATATCCCTCCAGAGGTCCATAACCGAAGACGTCTTTTCCACCTTCTGTATCATAGCTTCCATCCGACGCAATTGTTCAGGCGAGAAGTACTCCTTCCAACTGCCGATTGTACCTTTCCTCACAAAACTGTACTTTTGGGGATCACCTTCGTAACCTTCCGTGAATGTCACCGGCCCGCGGGACTCACATTCAAACAAGGTTTTCGACGGTTTACTAAAATCGAGGACGAGGAGGCCCCTCAGTTTCTTGGCCGTGCAACTGTCCAGTATCTTCGGCAATATAGTTTGATTCGCTCCCATATGTGCAGCGTAGTGTTCCCCCAGAAACCGAGCCAGTTTTAAAACTACGGCTCCAGTGTCCTTCAAAAGCTCCTCGTAAGTGAGAAAGCAGACGTTCGGCTCGTTTCTAAGTGTGTACCCAGAAGCCACGTGGTCGAAGTAGCTTCCATGACCGGCACCGTCTCCTTCCAAAAAGTCATCGAAAAACTCGTCGAACGTGCCGTCCTGAAAGCGGTACGAGCTAAAGTTTGTCACCATGTGAAAAAGCGAAACGCAAACGTCCCACGGGTTCCGAGCTAAGTAGACGTATTTCGCCTGCTCGTTCATGGTGTCTCTCCGCGGGGACACGTGGGTAGCGAAAAGGCGCAGGGGAAGAGCGGGCTGCCACCCTTCGAAATCCGTGCCACCCAGGTATCTCATGTTGTCCGAAAACTGTTCGTAGGTGTGGACGCCTTCGCCTCCATTAAGAATGCACTGGGTGATGTACACCAACCAGTGAGTGCCGCTCTTTGGATAAGTGAATACAACGAGGTCCTTGCTTCGGGCGCGAAAGTTCAAGCTTGACCGGAAGAGTTCCGCGTCGTAATTGGGATCTCTGGGCACGCCATCGATCAGTTGAGTATGAGGCTTCCTACGTGCCATCGTCGTTGCCTTGCAGTCTGCTAGCCTGCGGAGGGCAAAGAAAATGGGCCTTCGTATAGTTCAACCGTACATATTCATTAAAACAAACTCCTTGCGCTTTTCTCTTAATTGCGATCTACTTTTACCTTAAGTGCCTCCCAATTATGAACAGCCATCTACTATTTTTTTTTGTGCGTTAACACTATGGAACCGAATGTATCGATTTAAAACCATGTAATTTCCATTCCACACTTTAAGCCTCAACTAAAGGGGCTATCTATTTGGATTGAAGAAATTCCTGTACTGACCTAATGTATATTGCTTGTAAATGTATCTGCCTACATGTCTCTGAATTCGTTTACGTAATCTCATGACCATGCGTTTCACCGTCATTTCTCTGTTGTACCGTTTTTTACTCCTTTCTTCTCACTTTCTTTCTGTGTCTTGTTCTCATTTCCCTTTCGGATTTTGTATCTCAGCAGAGCATTTATTTCTCCCTTTATCTGCTCTACACACTCAAGTGTGCTTTTCTTTGTTTTGTTTTTTTAATTCACCAGAACACTTTACTTAGGGACCCTTTCTACATAAAACGAACACTGTATCCATTTATCAATAAAACTGAATGGGGTTGAAAATCCGCAGTTTTCTTTTCCTTTATTTATACTATGGCTCGTCCACTCGTCGGGCTCTGATATTCACAATGATTAGCTCTCCAGAAAGATAACACAAAAGCAACATTTTTGTTCAGAAAGATCAGAAATGTTAGAAACTGGGCCAGCAAGTAATATAGCTGAGTGATGTGTTTACAGTACTTGGCCACAAGAAGTATTTTAAAATCAAAGTATGAAGAAAACAAAATTATGAGCTTAGAACTGAGAAATGCCAGTTCAGTTTTCCTGCGGGTAAATGTGTGCGTGCATGTGCGCCAAAATACACTCTCACAACCAATCAATGAAGATTTGGACGCGTGTGTTTAGATTTAGATGAACGTGACAGAATGACCAGTAAGATATACACTATAAAGGGAAAACACGGAGAAGGCGGGAGATAGAAATTAGTGGCAATGAGCAACACGAGAACGTGGCAAAAGCGGGAGCTAACGTTTCTGATAGGTGGAGTTGTCCTTTTCAAGTTACAAATGATTTTAACAACAAAATGGAAGCAACTGATATCATAAGCAATGAGATTAACAAATGCAAGCGTAAACCATAAGCATGGAGAAACAGTGCTTTACTGCGAGTCGGCCTAGTTGAAATTGATTCATCGTGCAACTTTGCGGTAAAAAATGGGGACAAACAAAAACAAAGAAATCGGTGGCGCTTGAGAATATTTCTTTGTTCCCGTTAGTTTAGCGCGAAGTTTCACGAATAAGCAGTGCATGTTGGCGAACCTTCCAAAATTGTCAATGGACAAGTCGCTGCTGGTTGCTAGGGCACAAAGGTTGTGTTCTGCTTGATGACAAATCATGACATCCACTGCAGCTTTCGTATATGTAAGGTTTTAGGTGTTATTCGCATTTTAAGACGAAAACCTAAAATGAAGTCAAGTAGAACTTGCTAAAGGCACGACATGTGACAGCATGAATTCATTTACTAGTACTGAAACACTTCTCATGTCTTTCCTATATTCAATAGCAAATGGTTGTTTTCTTCCTTGACAGAGAGACGGGATGCCTAAAAATGTTAGGCTAGAAATTTGATGGGAAAATGCCAGCATTTCAAAGCTTGTTGTTGTCCGAGTTGGTGCTCAGATGCCTTCGTATAACGGATGCCAACGGTACAAGTGGGAATAACAAACAAAACAAAACACCGTTTTGCGACGGTATTCACCACGCTGGCTATACTATAACAGACAGTGCCACATGAGTGCACACTGTCTAATGTTTTGCAAACTTTCAAATGTATGTACTGAACAGAAGCTGCTGATGATTGGGGCTACGCAATATTAGATGTACTCAAATTTCTCGAAAAATTAACACACAGCTTTTGAGATACATTGTAACAGTTCACTAGACCACCTAGAATGTGAACCTTCATGTAGCAACCTCAAAGATACCTCCACAAAAACACATCCGAAGGCAACCTTTTTGCGCCTTTCTAATGGTCTGTAACCCCATCTTAGTTCCTGCATGATCCTGGAGGTGGTTTTGTCACTTATAGAGGACAATACCTTTAACTGATGCTAACGCAGAGAAATTTCTCTAGCTCAGTTAATTTCAGTTCTTTTTTAGGGAAAGAGGCAAATTCGGCCACATCGACGGTAAATTTGCGTTAAGACCTGGAGGAAAGAAGAGTTGAGCGAGATGAGAAACCACTGCACCGATGCCGTGACGACCGGTAAGTTGAACTGCAGAGGGGGTGGTGTGATTTGATTTCAGTGACCGTAAATCACCTTCATATTAGCACGCGAAGTATGTTTGATGATCACACTGCAGTGTTTTCAACAAATTCCCGGAAGTAAACTACAAGGCGGGGACGTCCTGGGTTCGTTTACGCAGCACATCCAGCTGCTACGATGTGGCCCTTTTGTACGCCTAGCTTTGTTCACAATTTATGTACCTGCTAAAAATATTCACATTTAGGCGGCCTAGCTTCCAATAACAGGACGCTCCAACAAAAAAAGTAGCAGCGGCAAATCTCGGCCTATGTGGACACATGTCTAGCCCTCAATATGAGAAGATCGTCGCGGTGCTGCGCAGACGCCTATGCAGGCAAATTTTCCTGGAGCCGCACGTGAAAGAGTTGCCTTGGACAGAGTCCCCGTGTGGAGTCTCAGTGGACACATGTCTAGATGAGTTTTGGCGCTGACGAAACAATCAAGCTTGTTGCGTATCTGTGTGGTTTGCTGCTGGTATCTTGTAACCGCGTCAGAGAAGTAGTGCTACGTCAGTGCGCCTCGTCATGCAAAAAATCGATTTTTCGTATTTAACCTTGGTTTTGTGAAATAGCACTCTGTTTTGGCACTGCAATATTATTTAGGGTTGGTCCGGCGACCATGCTCCTTGAAATTACAATAACGTTTCATGCCAATAACAGCACCTTGTTGTTGTCCAAACTCCTTTTGTGCGTAGAGCAAAGTATAATGGGCTGACGTCTTTCTCTGTAAATATGGCATCAAGCAGGAGGTAACGACAATTATCACTTCGACGTCATTTTAGCTTGAGCGCCGCGATTTCAATGTTTGATTATTTAAAGATAACCTTGGAAATGAATTGAAACTATAAAACTTGCAGTCAATTTACATTACAAAAATTAACTTTACAGAAATTATACAGGAAAACGAACAACCATATCTCACAAGACGTTGGAAAATCTAGGCAATTGCTTCATCCGAGTTAGAAGAAAGCGGGCTTTCAAGGTTGGATGCGCTGATCTGCTCAATTAGGTACAACTTGTTTCGAATGATTCTTTGTTGTTGATGTGTTCTCATAGATCTCTAATATCACCCGCACGCGTAATTTAAAGCTAAGGGTGAAAACTTTACCGACAATATTTTAAATGACTCCTAAATGCAGAGGGAATCCTAAACTAAGTTCAAATGCGCATGGTCAAGAACCAATCACACTTATGTTGTAATTCCAATAGTATTGCTTTTATGACTGGAAGCGTTGTAGTTGCAAGCATGGGAAAAAATATCGGCGCACTGGGATTTGGTTAAATTCCATTCGCGACAAGATGTCCGAATTTTAAAAACAAAATGGCATTTTCGAACGTTAGCCCTGGCACCTTTCCTCCTTTTTTAGATTGCTCATACCTCCTCCTGTTTACTGAAGCACCATTTTGCTCTATGTTTCACTATTGCCGCATTCTGCTTCTCTTTCTTTTTTCGCATTCTATGTGCCGCGTTACGCGGCGATGAAAGCAACACTTCTTCACGCTGAGATACGGTACACAGTCCCAACCTCGAAGAACCGTTATAGGCTGTCGAACGGGCCCGCGGCGCGGCGGAGAGGCTCGGCCTCTCTATGCAGACGTGGGAGCGGCCCGCTGCGCGCTAGGGCATGCCCTAAAGGACCCTTATAAAGTTTTTCATCCCTCCATCCATCTGACGTGCGTCTTGTGCGGGCGCTATATGAAAGGCTCCTGTAGCCTTGCGCGGGAGTTTCATAAAAAGAAGAAAACTATTGAACGTCTCTGGCTGTACTGTTGAGCTGATTCCAAAAGGAGCAATCCTTGCCTCAATCCTTACACTGGGTTTTATAATGTATTACCTCCTTCCGCCGGCAACCTCCTCTTTTGACACAATCTTCGTCCATGCCCTCGTCAAGACTGGCGTAGTGAGCGAGCGAAGGAACTTTATTAGAAATGCCTGCAGAACGATTAACCTTCCCCTGTAAGGGAGGCATCACCGTGACGCGGCCATGACGTCTTCCCGTCGTGTGGCGCCTCTACTCCGGACGTGGCCACACTACTCCTTTTGGGCCACCGCGCCAGTCCCTCTTTTGGGGTGGCTGCCTCCCTCCGGTTTCACTTGGTCGTTGCCTTTCGAGAGCCGACGACATCTGCTGGACGGCCTGGGCTTGGACCTCGTGATCGTAGCACCTCGCTGCCGCATGGAGACGTGGCGGGATCGTTGTCATTGTCGCAGCTTCGTGCGTATTCTCGGCACAGTTCCAAAGGATGCAAGCTGCAGTGTCTCTTTCCTTTCGGCACATACAACACAGGTCACTCACATAAGCAATCCGACACACGTGCCTCATCAACACTGGGGTGAATAACGACCACGTCTGAAGTTGTAGATATAACACCGGTTCCTTACGGTTTAAGCCTGGATGAGGTGGCGGCATAGTCGTTCTCTGCAGTATGTACCACTTCGCCGTTTCGTTGTAGGATGTCATTCTATCCGCGGTTTCCCATCACCACATCGGGTCGACCGCATCGACCGCAGTAGCACCGGCAGTGTTGGTTATTCCTTGCTTGTCTCTTGCCCTCTCGCAAGTTCGTTGCGTTTCGTCTTCCTAGCTGCTCCTTTTGGACGAATCACCAACAGCTCCGACTTGCTTGGGAATCAGACGAGCCCAGACCCGTCCAGCTGCTCTTCGATAGTGTCAACCGCCACTTGCGATGTACTTTCGATGTTTCCGTCGCTTCCTCCTGGGACCTAGAGCGATATGTCGCCGGTGTGTCTCGGACCCCCGCGACACACGGGAACCACTCGGCCACCCCTATCATTACAAGGTTGAAAAGTAATGGCGAGATGATCAAGCCATATAGGTCCCGACCCTGCCGACATTCTTGCTTTGGAGCCGCAGGTCACCGGCGATGATCTCGGCGGTCCGCTCCGTAAAGAATTCCTTGATGTACGCATATGTTTTCTTGCCCATGTTTAGCCATGACAGCTGGGCCAGGGTCACAGAGCGTCTCACTTTATCAAAAGCGCTCCGCAGGTCCAAACCCAAGATTACTCGCTTGCCTTTGGTTTTGGTAGTATCATCGATGATTTCATTTTTCAGTTGTATCATGGTGTCCTGAATTCCGAGCTCCTTTCGGAACCCGATGACGGTGTTTGGGTAAAGCCCCGAATCTTCCAGGTACCTCTGCCACCTGTTCATGAGTACGTGCTCCAACGCTTTGTCCTTACAGGGTGTAAGCGAGATCGGCCGGAGGTTCTCAATGGTGGGTGGCTTGCCCGGCTTGATAATCAAGATGATCTTGGCTGCTTTCCACTGCCGGTGTAGCGACCCGGATCGCCAGAAATTTTTGAAGTATGCCGTGCGGTTCTCGATGATCGCTTCATTCAGATTTGCCTTCTTGTGCGCTTAGGTTCTCGCCGCTTTGTTCAGGCTGAAGTAAGAGGCAGTACGAACGAAAATTCGCTCGCAGCTGCTGACGCACATACGCCAACGGTTTGACAGCGAGTGTCCATGGTCATCGAGTGAGATGTGTTCTTGTTTCCCTGTGCGCGCGTGACAACGTGCTAGTTCATTCTACTTGTAAGCGAAGGATTACAAGTTTATACAGCCAAAAAAAACTTATATCCTTACATCCTATAGCTATCTAATAATTTCCTATCGAAAACAGTGCTTAGCCTTTTAAGTGAAACTGCTACATTTCTCTTAGCTGGAAAGCCGTCGCCTACCTACCATTGATAGGTTTAATTCAATCTTCTCAACGCGTCTTTTACATAAGTGACATCTAAGGGGGAGTTATGCTTGCAATTAAGCTGTTAGCAAAAAAGCAAATGCGAATGGTACATTAATGCTCAACCTTCATTAATGCAACGCATGATCCTGAGTAGATCCTTGAACCTACGCAAAACGTGAATGAACATGTCACCGTCGTATTTTGCATAGCCTATGCATATACTTCAAGGCTTAACACGATATTACCTATCACCCTGTAATTGGGCATATCCGTGACCAATCTCGCGGTTTGAAATACGCAGATGTTTCAGACACACCGACGTTGCATTTCCTCACAGGAAATGTACCTACCAGACACTCGTTACGCGTAAAACGTCCTATAAAAGTACTGAGCATAAGATAAACACCAGGCGACTAATATTTCTAGAGAATTTTCTAACAGAATGATTCGTCGTTGACGCCTGTCTTGATTTCACGCAGACATTCCAGTGAATTTAATTTGTGGTATGTAAGAAATGCGCACATTGCCCCTTCGCCATTCTGTGGAATATCACGACAATAAACAGACGTAATTCAATGGGCAAAATATTTAGAAGATATTTAAAAATATCGGCCGAGTATCAACAACTTTCAACTCGCAGTGCCTTGGAGGGTAGTCCCTTCTCTAAACGTAAACATTTGTGGCCTTTACTCGAAACATTGGTGCTGCATAAAAGCATTGTTTTGGTGAAAAATGAGAGCTGAAGTCGCACGACAGGATCAAATCGTTTTGCGCCCTCATACCAGAGGGCAAATTAACTTGAAGAAGCTCCAAAGTTAAAGCGTCAGGCGATTTCTTACAGCTGCCGTTGGAACAGTAATGACAAAAGCAGTGTCATGGAGACCGTTTGCATGCGTAAGTTTTGACAGGCATCATCGAATGTGTACAAAGGGTCCCAGCTGATTTTAGCCAGAGCTTAAACATGGCGAATACAATTTAGCTGTACAGAACAAAAGTAATGTTGTTTGCCGCCGCTTGCAGATCCTCAAACTATATTTTTATACCAGCTAATGAGATGATTAGTCTCTATTAATCAACTTCTGACATCACATAGATTAAAAATGCGAATTAGAAAATTGTAGAGTGGCATGAAAGCCTCCCGATACAGCGATACGTAGTACATAAAAATGTTTTTGCGAGTTTGAAAGAAGTCCGCAAAAGCACGCCAAATTGCCGCACGACTGGACCCTCGTGGCACTTTGAGTGTATTCGGGGACTTTTTTCACGCTCGGAAAAACACTTTCATGTAGCACGGATTCAGGAACAGAAAGCTCTATCGTTAGCGTTTCATGTCGCTCTACAATTTTCTCATCGACACTTTTCATCCAATCATAATATTTAGGAAGTTGAATAATATATTCGCTAGTTATATAGTTAGGCGGCATATAATTAATGATAGCTTGAGTATCTCCAATTGGCGGCGAACAACATTAGCTTAGTTCTACCCAGCTTCATGGCATTCCCATATTTTTAATCTCTGGCTAAAGTTAGCTGGGACAAACTGTATATGCATCTGTGCGTCTTAAGAGCGCGTGCGGGTTTACTTGTATATGAAAGTGCGCGAGTGTGTCTATGCATGGGTGAGCCTGCGAACCTAGGTTTATGCCTGCATTTTCGTGAGCGTCCGTCTGTACGCGCGTGCTTTGTGTCCGTGCATACGCGTGTGCGTTTGTGTGTGTGCGTGCGCCAGCTCTTGGTGCGCTTGCATGCCTGCGCGTGTTGTGGGAGCGCGTGTGAATGTGTTTGTGCGAGAACGTTCGCACCCGTGTTTCAGCATACATGTGTGTGAACGCGTGTGCGTGCGTGTGCGTGTGCCCGGGAGCGAACGTTTCCCTTCTTGCAACTACTCTAAGAGACAAATCGGATATAGAGTTTGTTAAAACACATATATAAATCCACGAGACAAGAACCAATGAGAAAGCACTTATACCATCTGTTTCTGAAAGCGAAACCGACGCAAAAAGAAATCGCCTGCGACGTCGCAATTGCCGCTCTTGACCGACACGGCCCCATGGGAAGCTTCTATTCGATTCACCTTCGTAATCGTCCTTCCGTCGGCGGCAGTGCAATTTTTTATTGCAGTGACGTGCTAAATCTGCACTGTCATTGCGTCGTACATCCTTTCTTTCACCAAGCACGCTATCACCAGCACACGTTCACAGCTGTATTATTATTAAAATTTTGCACTGGTTCACTGCGAAAAAAAAATCATTCACCCGGGAACTCCCTTGGGAAGTTATCTTTAAGGTATGCATAAGCATGGTATGGCTAGCTTATCTCTACGCAGCTTGGTACATGAGCAACGATATGAAACTTTATCCTGCCAGTATAAACCCTTATTAACGTTTATTGGTCATTAGCAACCTCATCGAACTCGATCCGACCCTTACTAACACTTATCGGTCGGTATCAAGTAAATCGCAATCGATGTCATCGTTATCAATTTTTATCTGTACTTGTAAACTTTTCAGACATGATCTGGCCCTTATCAGCTTCCAGCGCTTCTTATCAATTTTATGGGACTTGAGTCGCAACTTCTCAACCTTTACCGGTGCTTTTGGGACCATTATAAGCCCTTATCGGTCTAGCGCGTTATGCAACGGCGTCGAACCATTATCAGTGAAACGAGCCACATAAATTGTCATCACTCCTTAGCGTCCTTATCAACTTATCGATAGCTTATCTGTCTGTGTTGCGCGACGTTCAGTGCATGACCCTTCAGAGATCGGTGGCATTAAGGTCGATGAAGGAACGCCTGAACGGAAAGCACATCGCGCGCCCACCGCGACGAGCCGGGATGTGGGCGTTTGGCATTAAATTTTCTCAAAATCAGAATTTCACTGAAGTCTACAACGGTCCAAGTCGGCTCTACACGTGGCCCCACAGATGACTTGTGTCCCACCATTACCAAATATTTGAGGAAAGCCGTTATTGAAACTGTTCTCCTTTGACTTTTGTTTTGCACTACTGGTACAACGTGTCGCAACTCGGGTGCAGGTCGTTATTCCAAACGCGTCGGGGACTATAATCAGGCCTACTAACACATCGGCGAGTCAGACTGGGGGGGGGGGGGGGGGGTTGCATTTATGTTCGCCTGTGCCTACAGCGGTTGGCACAGACAATTTGGCTAATCATGGATAGTTCCAAAGAGCTCAGAATTCCGCAGTGGAACGGCAGGGGGTACTCCGACAAGAGGACTTCGTTGCAGCAATATTTTACTCGCTAGCTAACATACAACACGTAATAGCACCGCAGGAAACCTGATTTCTGCCGCATCCCTCCTCAGTTATCGGGCCGTCTTCGGGTAGCCCGGAGGTCGTGGAGTATGCACGTTAGTTGACAGGAGACTTAGGTACTTGTCTAACCACATGAAGCTGGCGAGTTGGAAGGTCGAATACTTCATGGTGGATGGAGCCTCTATTCAACACGAGACAACTCCACGAGTGGAGTAACAGCGTGGTTATACTCAACATCAACAGCGATCCCTAGGACTCCCGACAGCAGTTCAAAACGATACTCAAGAAGTCTGTCGACCGGACCGGGACCCATCCCATGGTAGTCGTGGGGGAATTCAACGCCCCGTACGGACGTCATGTCTAAGACACGAGCAAGGGCCGGGGTCTATGGCAGAACGCCAACAAAATGTACTTCACACTCATCACGGACAAGACGTCCCCCCCTCCCCCCCGAATCGGCCACTCGTTGAACCAGAACACCACCCCCGATCTGGCGTTCATGAAGAACATCGAGGGAGCCGAGTGGAGTAACACCGCAATGGATTTTGATAACGAACATTACGTGCTTGAGACCCGCTTCGAAGTCACCCGAAGTAATTCAAGAGAGGTGGCCATTACAGACTGGGACCTTTTTCGCAATCTGCGCGGCAACGAAAGCGCACCCAACGAAAGCCTAGTTGCGTACTGCTTGGGTGTCCCATTGTTGTAAGGCTTACTGCGACAAAATTTTTCACTGTAGCCTTCAGCAGTACAATGAAAGTGCTGGAACACGTCCCGTTCTACATTGTCATAGTCCATCGATTCCTGAGATGACGAGGGTGGAAAAACCTTCAGCCTTTCCCCATCCAGACACAAACTCACTTTAGTTTTCTTTGGGCAATTCCTGACAGATAGCGACACGCTCAAATCTCTTTATATATGCATCTAAGCCGTCTCAATTCTCAATAAACCCTGAAATTAGGTCGCGAGGGTTAACAAATGGTCGTTGACTTCTCTCTGGTTCGCAGGCTGGAGTCGCCGATTCTGTTCAACCTCCCACATTGGCCAAGTTAATGAGTAGCTCCAGTGCTCGCTCTTTAAGCTGCAAAATTGGCTTGGTTACCTCGCGCTCCATGACTCCTTCCCCGGGAGCTTTCGCAGCCTCGTCCTAACCCCTCTCGGTTTCTTTGTTTACCCATTTTCCCAGTTCAGTGCCATGGAGACGCATAAGCTCTACGAACGCTGTGAGCTCCAAAAAACACATCTCGCTGACTATATGGTGGTGCAACTTAAAGCAAATGGCTTTGTTTTGTCGTGTCCAGGATACCAATTTCGTGATAACAGATTCCTGAATCGCGAGCTGTTAAACTGAGGCAGAATATCAGTTCTGGAAACACGAAGCCCTTTTCCCCCCAAACAATTTTCATGTTCATTACCAGAAAGACAAACAAGAGAATATCTAGAAGGGCACAGAAAGCACAGAAAAAGCAAAATACAGTTAGACACGTTAGTCCATGTGAGAAGTTCGAATCATTGTCAGTTTAGAACGCGGAAAAAGTGTCGTAGGAATCTCGGATGTCAGTGTATTGTCATCGATGGCACTTGTGCTGACGTCCGTAGCAGTATGGTAGGCAGTGGCAGACAAGGGACGCGAGCGCATGGCAGAACCGACCTTGGACGTCGGATGCCAAAGCTCATCCAAATACAAGGCTTTAATAGGCTAATGCCGTCCAAGTGCTGCTGCTAAACGTGAGCGGCACCCGTATTGGTCCCTTGGCTCGCGGTCCTGCATGGGCACCTCTCAGCAGCGTCGCTCCAGGCCTCTCGGCCCCACAGGCGACCTCTGCTGTCCGCAACGCAGCTCAGCATCAGGAGCAGAAACCCAACCAGCAGCAGGCTCAGCAAAAGCACCGCCAACAGCTGATGTCATCCTGATTCTGTCCAGGCTTTGAGGTTAGGGCCTGGACTTATGCACACCAATCTCGAGAGCAGCGATCCTCGATGGCCACGTCTCCGAGCGATCCCTTCTCATTGTGTTTCAGTCTATTCTCTCCTCTCGTTATTCCTACCTCTAGTTTTGTGCCAACCCCTGATTGGGTGATGTTATTTCTCCCTTGTCTGACAGCTCATGCCACCGCCGAGCAAGACCATCTCCTTTGTAGGCCATTCAAGGGTGTTTGAAGCTACCGCTATTTCGCAGTGTTTAGTCGCCGCTTTGTTAGCAGTCCTCTACTTGCCTTTACAGCCCCACCACAACGCTCTCCACTTTCTGATTACAGTGATTCAAGCATGACATGTTTCGAGCCCGACCTCAAGATTATATAGCTGCGAAAATAAATGTTTAATAAACATGCTTCTGTAATGAATATCCGGAGAAATATTTAGGTGTCATTAGGTAGCATGCGAAGATTTATTAACCACAGGTTTGTTGTCCTAAGATCAGGTGCTACGTCAAGCGATCGGGCAGAAAAGGAAGTTCCAGATCCACCCACAACGGCTCTAAGTGGCTCTCGCTAACACTCCCATGGCTACATCTAGTAAATATAACAACCTAAGATAGTCGATGGATTACCGGCCGTCGCCGTAGCCTAATTGGTATGACAACGCACACGTAATGCGGAGGTTGTGTGAGCTACCGCGGTATTGAGCTACCGCGGCGGCGTTTCCCCATCCACTTTCTTGGGTGTTTATGTGTACTAGTAGAACCCTGGGAGTGTTAGCCAGCGCCACCACTCACAGACCTTGGCGGCGGACGTGGAACGTCTTTTTTGCCGCAGGCGTCACGAGAACGTGATCTTTTCGGGTGAAGGCAACTGGTCAATAAACCCACATATGCTACCTGAAGGCATCAATCATCAATCATCATCAAGGTTTTGGAACCACATAAAATTATTAGGCAGGAAGTCAACAACAATACAACAACATATCCTAGACGAAGATGAAAACAGCCTCGAAGGAGAAGCGGAAGAAATTACATCCGAAAAGCAACAGCCGAATCTTTCCAAGGCAATGACGAGGTTATACTTGTTGAAAAAAAGAGCATGAAAGAGACCCAAGGGGAAAAGCATCTGGTGCTAACAAATTTAAACTGGAAGAAAGCGGAAGAGAAAATTCCTAAGCGTACAGCCACAGGGCTAGACGAGGTTCCCATTAGGCTGATAAATGAACTAGGACCAAAAAGTAAGGAAGCTCTAGTGAAAGCAGTGGAAAGAACTTTAAAAGATAGGCGAATACCAGACAGCTTGCGACATGGTAGAATGAATTTGATTTATAAAGGAAAGGGGGAGAAAGACAGAATTCACTCGTATAGACCGTTGACCATTGCATCGGTAATATACAGGCTAGCAATGCAGGCAATCAAATTAAAGCTTCAAGCATGGACAGAGAATAATGGCATTTTAGGAGAGCTTCAGAATGGTGTCAGAATAGGTAGGCGTTTGGATGACAACTTGTTTGTTCTTACTCAGTTTATTGAAATATCAAAAGCAGAAAGCAGACCGTTGTATATGGCCTTTTTAGACAATACAAACGATGTCCTACGACAACGTGGACCGCAACATATTGTGGGATATCCTGGAAGGGGAAGGCTTAGGTAACGATTGTATACAGCTTTTGAGAGAGATTTACATAGAAAATACCGTTTGCGTTGAATGGGAAGGGATGAGGAGCGAGGAGAAAGTTCATATCAACTGAGGCAGGGGTGCCTTTTATCCCCGCTGTTGTTTATGATGTACATGGTGAGGATGGAGAGGGCGCTAGAAGGAAGTAATATCGGGTTTAAACTCTCATACAAACAGGCGGGTACAGTAATAGAGCAGCAACTCCCAGGTTTATTTTATGCGGACGACATTGTGTTGCTAGCTAACAAGCAAAGTGATTTGCAACGTCTGGCTAATATCTGTGGACAGGAAGGTAACGATTTAGGCTTGAAGTTTAGTGTTAGAAAATCAGGTGTTATGGTATTCAATGAAAACAGTGAACAGACAGTGGAGATACAGGGCCAAGAAGTACCTCGGGTAACAGAATATAAATACCTTGGTATATGGATAAACGAAGGCAATGAATATATGGAAACACAGGAAAAAACCATAACAGTAAAGGAGAAGAGAAATGCAGCCATAATGAAGCACAGAGCACTATGGGGATACAATAGGTACGAGGTCCTCCGAGGTATGTGGAAAGGTGTAATGGTTCCAGGACTTACTTTTGGAAATGCGGTTGTTAGCTATAAATCAGGGGTACAATCAGGGCTCGACGGGAACCAAAGCTCAGTGGGTCGCCTCGCATTGGGCGCTCACGGGAAGACTACAAATGAAGCTGTGCAGGGTGATATGGGCTGGACTAGTTTTGAAGTGAGGGAAGCTTGCAGTAAAATTGACTATGAAGAGCGGCTGAGGAATATGGAAGAAAGTAAATGGGCTGGGAGAGTGTTTAGTTATCTGTACAGGAAAAACATTGATTCACAGTGGAGGAAAAGAACTAGGAAGCTTACCAGCAAGTATGCGGCTTGTAGGGTGGACAGCACAACAACAAAGGTCAGGCGGAAAGTCAGAGAAGCTGAATTAATCTCATGGTTGGCGTCAATGGAAAAGAAACCTGCCATGAGTAACTACCTAAGAGGAAAAAACGAAATCAGGAAAGAAAACATTTATGATAACTGAAAGGGAAGCTCATTACTTTTCGACGCGAGATCAGGATGCCTTAGAACACGCACCTATAAAGCGAGATATAAGAAGGAAGAAGAAGCATGTGCTTGCTGTGGTAAAGCTAGGGAAACTACGGAGCATGTTTTATTAGGATGTGAAGACGTCTACCCAGCGGTCGAGTTAAGCACCACTGGCCTCCTTCAAGCCCTTGGGTTCAGAGGGAGCAGTGGTAAAGCAAACATGTCCGCAATAGACATTAGTAAGAGGTGACTGGAGGACTGGTGGAAGAAAAGTAGGGAAACGACAAAAGACGGAGACGTACAAAAGCACAGTTCATAATAGGGGATCTGAAAATTTGGGCGTGGTACTTCATAGTGTTTCTTTTTCTTTTTCATTGTTTAACCTAGGTAGAATATTAGGCAGTATAGTAGCAAGAGCTTGGTGGCGCAAGCCACCGCCCCGTTCCAAAGGGGACGCTCATAACATCCATCCATCCATGCCGCTCAATTAGAGGCCAACAGCTCCGCCGTAAGGAAACAGTGATTCTGGCAAATATGGTCCCCTACCTGCCCCGTCATTGAGGTACGACACTGCCTGATCTACAACGAGAGCTTCTCTCAAGCCGTGGTACCATTTTGAAGACCAAGCACCTGGCCGGATATGTCTTGTACCCGTTTTGGCCAGTGGATATCCAGTGTTGGGAATTGAAGTAGTACCTCCATCAAGAAGACAGTTGATAAGCAATAAATTTTACCTAAGTTGCGTAACCTCTAAAAACATTCGTACCTTGCCACATATCTCGATTGTGGCGTTTTCAGTTTGACTCAAAAACACCGACAAAACACAAATACATTTTTTCAATATTATGTATAGGCATAAAGGTCTCCGACAGTGTGCAGCTTCGAGCGTACATGCGCTTCGATGCAAGGCGAATGGCAAGCTCGACGTCACCAGTCAGCCTGCTGCTAAACAATATTTACTTTTTTTTTTGTTGACGTGACACCTCTTTTAGCTAGGCTACCACGAGGCGTCACTTGCTGAAAATAAATATAACGAAAAAAGATATAGTAATATTGCCTATATCATTGCAACCGGGAAGTCACATGCCCTCGGTGCGGTATTGTAGAGGAAAAATTCTGCAGAAACCATCACATGACTGCTGACGGTAACCCGTTCAGCACCGAATAAAATAGTGTATTTCCTCTCACAAAACGAATTATGTATGAGGCATGTACTGCCGCGGAACTCCCCTTTCGTTCTTCCCTAGGAACACTACGTGCCATCTAGCGCTTATGCCGCGAAGCATGTGCCTTTCGTCAGAAATGTATGGAATACCGTAGCACGCGGACGATGGAGGAAGGAAACTGAGGGGAGGCCCTACCCCCTCCGCGGGCTAGGAAAAAAGTGTGGAGGAAATGACGTAGTCGGTTATCCTCTTTTTTGCAGATTTTTTTATTTCTTTACCGTAGTGGCCGCACCTTTCGGGTCCCAATGGCGGCTTTGTTTTGGTTCTGTGCGCTCACACGTGTTGCTCCGTAGGTTTCGTACCGTGGCAAAGGTGCCGTGTGGGCAAGTTTGCGTTGCTCTCCGTGTTTTGTGGCGCTGCGTTATCTGGACCGTGCTCTCCCGGATGTTGCTGTGGCCAGGTGGGACACAAGGAACTAAAGTTCGTGAAACGAACGCGCATGCAACGCTGTACGCAATGTACCACGCCACGGCAACGGCATCTCCAATTACCCCTGTCCTGCGCCAAGCGATTCCAAACAGCACCCACAGATTTCCTAATTTCGTCACTCCATCTAGTCTTCTGCCGTCCTCTACTGCGCTTCCCTTTTCTTGGTACCCATTCTGTAACCCTAATGGTGGAACGGTTATCTAGTCTGCGCCTTACATGACCTGCCCAGCGCCATTTCTTTCTCTTAACATCTATTAGAATATCGTCTATGCCCGTTTGCTCTCTGATCCAAACTGCTTTCTTTCAGTCTCCTAAAGTTATCCCTAGCATTCGTCGTTCCATCGCTCTTTGCGCGGTCCTTAACTTGTTCTCAAGGTTCTTTGTCAGCCGCGAAGTCACTACGCCGTATGTCAGCACCGCTAAAATGCACTGACTGTATGCTTTTCTTTTCGATGATAACGCTAAGCTTCCATTCAGGAGCTCACGATGTCTGCCGTACGCGATCCAACCCATTTTTATTCTTCTGTGAATTTCCTTCTCATGGTCCGGGTTCCGTGTGATTAGTTGACCTAGGTAAACGTACTCCTCCAGACTCTGGAGGCTGACTTGCGATCTTGAACTCTTGTTCCCTTGCCAGGTTATTTATCATTATCTTTCTCTTCTGCCTAATAATCTTCAGTCCCACTCTTACACTCTCTCTGTTAAGGTCCTGAATCATTTGTTTTAACTCGTCTGCATTGTTGCTGAATAGAACAACGCCACCGGCAAACCGAAGGTTGTTGAGGTATTCGCCGTCGATCTTTACTCCTAAGCCTTCCCAGTTTAATGGCTCGAATTCTAATCGACACCGTAGTTTCCAATTGCCTGGTTGCTTTGTTTCCCACTTTTGCATTGAAGTCCTCCATTTCTACTGTGTACCGCGTTTGCACTTTTCTCATCGCTAATTCAACATCTTCATAAAATCGATCTACTTCCTCATCGTCGAGACTGGACGTTGGATCGTAGGTTTTTACTATCTTTAATCTATACCTTTTATGGAGTTTGATTACAACTACTGCTACCCTCTCGTTAATGCTGTAGAATTCGTCAATGTTGCCCGCCGCCTTTATGGACTAGGAATCCTACCCCGTCGGCCATTATCGGCACTATTTTGCGGTCGCGCCAACTACACCGACGTATTTTCGCGTAATGGGGCCATATATTGCTTTCTAAATTATTTCAATGATCTAGTTCCTGATTGTGGAGCAGCAAATGTCCATTGGCACATAACTATTTATCCGAGTAGCCGTCAAATATGTCCATTGAAGAGCGGCACGCAGGTACTGGCACATACAGAGTAAACTAAGGTATCAAGGATGTTCATTGAAGGGCAGTGCAGATCGAGTGGCACATACCCAGTGAACCTAGTCGATGTCAAAGGCTGTCTTCAATCAACGGTACTGGCCTATTCCAGCACCCACAGGGATTTACCTCATTGTGAAAGAGGTTCCTTGTTGATCTGACTCATGCACATCATGCCACAAACCCAGTGACCCAAGTAAGTACAACCGTTGGTTTTGAGCCCTGCTCTCTTAGCGCACCAGCCCGCTGCGCTAATCAATCGACGTAACCAAACATAGCTCCCGGAAAGTGCACCAAGGGCCCCAAGAATACTAATGCATTAAAAAATGCGGCACAGTCTATCTCAGGAAGACTGGCGACGGTGTAATGCATTAGCATGCAATTATTATACGACAAAACGCATTGCCACCGTCAAAATGATTTAGGTATGACCCACGCACTACAGCGTGACTACTCTTTCGCACTTCCCTAAGAACACTCGGCACAATTTAGCACCGCAACCGCGACGCCTGCACATGGTCTGCGAAATTCAATGCGCGTCGATGCATACAAAGCGCTAAAAAATGCGTGATTCTATAACCTGGTTCCTCTCTCAAGCTTCTTTCTAGACACGCTGCGCCATCTCGTTGCACTGTCAAGAAATCCACGTACGGCCTCCGATATGAGAAATGGTGGCACAGCGGTGCCTTCTAGAGCTGAGAATTGATCCCGAGCGTACCTCATCACGCTCATTGGCACATATTAATTGACCAAACTTGGAGTGATGTTATTTGAAGAGCGGCGCATACTCAGTCAACTTGTAGTCCAGCCTCCCAATGCGGTGAGTTGCTGTCATTCACGTACGCGTGTGACGTAAGTTCCACTCCGCTTCGCGTGGGAGAAAAATAGCGGATTTTTTGTGTCATTGCAGAGCGGAAAATCCACAGTGGCACATACCTAGGTACCCAATTTGACGTCAAACACGTACAATAATGAGCGAGACACACCTAATGGTACATACCCAGCGACCCAAGTTG
This sequence comes from Dermacentor albipictus, assembly GCF_038994185.2. Lineage (NCBI taxonomy): Eukaryota > Metazoa > Arthropoda > Arachnida > Ixodida > Ixodidae > Dermacentor > Dermacentor albipictus. The sequence continues at coordinate 67,666,814 of NC_091822.1, read as the reverse complement.
GCATCAAAGAGGTTTATTGGCGACAAGCACAGACCAAGTAACACATACTAATATTGTAAATCGGCGTCAAAGAGTTTCTATGAATAGTGATACATACGCAGTCCGAGGTCTTACAATGATTCGTATCGGCGTTGAAGGGGATCGCTGAAAATCGGCACGTAAGTAAACTTGGCGGCCCTGCGGCCATGGGGCCCGCGAAGTACGCCCGCAGAACGAAGCTAACTTTCGAACGCTGCTGCCGGACCTGAGGCACCGTCCTTTATTTATTCAGGGATGCCTTACCCTGCCGCGGAACTCTTCAATAATATACAGTCTGACGGACCCGGCCTTCTAAGCAGGGATGAGCAGTGACGTCGGCAGTATGAAGCGCCTACCTAAATAAACAGCGGAGAGCAGCACCCTCGAGACACCCCTGTACCGGCAGTGCTGGCCAGCAGGCCCGGATCCTGCTCACTGTAGACGCAGGTGAAATTTTACATCCGTAGCTCCACATCGCTGCTGGACAAGTACCACATTAAGATAGCTTCGCTCCCTTCTGCTCTACGCCATGATGTACCGCCGCTAGGGCGACAGTCTTATACCCACTCCCGGCCTTCATGCTGGCCTTTCCAGAAGCGGCTGCGCTACTTCACATTCTCGCTGTCCTAAAGCAAGAGGTCCACGCAGTTTCGTACTCCACAATGGTAGCCGCTTGGAACCCTTGCACTAGTGTAATTAAGTTTCTCGGCCGTCTGTCACCGCCACCCGCCTTAAGCTACCCATCATCATTATGCGTTGGGTTTTCTGACAGCTGCAGCTATCTACCTGGTCGTGCCTTACACTAAGCCAGTCAGCCAACACTACGCCCAGGTCGCGTTTTTATCTCCTTATACGTCTCTCGAGCCTCCACTGATATTATCTTATCCTACTTGCATCTGCGCAACTATATCCGCGCTCACCACTGAGTCTTTGAACCGGCATATTGATGTGCTCATGACCCCGGTCGCATGGCACGACCACAAAAGCACTGTAAACTCCTCCGAGAATCATGAAACAGTAGATCCTACAGCAGACAGGCGACGACAAATGCCCGGCGACCGGAAGCGCCCGGTCTTCGTTGTACACACCTCGTCATCTGCTCCGTCATTTGGAAAACGCATCACTCGCCCTTAGATTCACTACGCCTGCTTTCGTCACGGCGTCGGCAACGTCATATCTATAAGCTCTCAGGGTAAGATTATGACATCCGTGGTTGCTTGAACTTATTGTTCCTCTCACGCTGGATGATACTAGAAGTCATGCAAGCCAGAACCTCTCGCAAATGGCAGCTTTCGCGAAGTCGACTACTGTACGGTAACGACGCCACAATTCCACGATGCCCAACGCTTAACTGTGCGTTTGTCAGCCACATTTTCTAAAATGGCACTTGCATCAGTAGGCTTACGATTTGTTTCAGCGTAAAACGATTGGAATGGGCGCAACGAACACGCAGAAAGACCACGTGTCAGCTCTCATCTGAACCACGCGTGTCTCCAGCACACTGGCATTGCACCCATGACAGTGATATGAGCTTCGCCGACGCTCCAGTCGCAATTCGTTGGCCGTTCGCTACGCTACACGCCCTTGAGCGAAGCTTGTGAAACGTGACGAAGAATTCACGTTCCTTTGCCATATGGATGAAACAACGGAGTTTCAAACACAGGCCCACGGCTTCGGCATCTCTTTGACCTTGACTTACCAGGCCCCACTCAACGAAGTACGAGTGAATAAATCTGAATGCAACAGTTAGTCTCGATACCCTACAGGGACTGTTACCTCTTTCCCCTTTTAAGAAACCGACATCCTGATCTCGACTCCCAGGGACGAGCTTCTGAAGTGCGCCCTTGCGCCCGTTTCGCCTGTTTGTTCACGACTCGGACTTATCCTTGTATACAACTGCTTTAGACATCACACAAATCCTTTAAATATGCAGTATACTGTAAAGAGTCATGCGCTTGGACTAGAACGATGTCGCAAACTCTGTATGTAGATCTCTTGTTAGCTCGGACTTTATCGCGCCTTTGTTTTCTGCATTTATTCCTTCGTTTTTTACCGCCTTCTGTCAGGTTCCTTCAATTCGCACATTCTTGGGGCCCTGGAAAAAAGGGGCTCCACTATTCCACCAAAATCATTTTGAACAATATCAGTTTCTCTCTTTTCGGCGTCGTGCTAACTGCACGTTCGTGCTGGACAGAGGATGTGTGTGCCAGGCCCACTACCTCCACATACATGAGGCACGCGAAGCATGCGCAGAGAACGAAACCCACTGCCGACGTCGGCGGGCGCACCCGAGGCACCGTCCTCTATTCCTCCTCGGATGCCACGCCAAGAAACCCTTCAATAAAATGGAGATAGCCTGTGCTCATCATCTCCATATATACGCTGCCACATACTCAGGAACCAAGTTTGTCCGATGGTTGGTTTCGATCCCTGTCGCCTTAGCACTACAGCCCAATGCGCTAGGCATTAGACCACGGATTACCCTGCGACCTAGACACAGGTAGGTGGGCAAATGGTTATATAGAAAAACAAACATACTTAGATAGAAACATAAATAGATATATACTACCTAGCTACATAGGCCTACTAAAGTGGATGAAGTACCGTAAGAATACTAACTCATTATAATCGGGACAAAACCCATCTTACGATGACTGTCAAAGGTAATGCGTTTCGCATTGAACCTAAATAGAAACACAATACATTACTACCCTCGTAACCAGTTTAACAACGCCGGTACGTACTCACGAATGAAACTGCCGCGGAGCACTGTAGATAGATCGCTTTGGCTACACCAGGGTGGTTAGATTGGTATGAAAGCTGGCAGATAGGAAAAACGGTGGGTTATGGCGGCAGAGAAGCAGGGTCGATAACTTCGTGTCAACTGATGAAGCCATGTGGCTCCACGTGAACTTCCTTTCACCGCGAAGCGGCGCGTATGTTACAGAGTTGTTAAACCTGGAATCCTGGGTGAAACTGCACGCTGAATTTTACTGTTGCTACATCCGGCACTCATAGCTTGGCTGAGACTTTGATGATCAACAAATTCTGCACAATTACTCTGGCAGAGCTGGGTTATTTCGCACACAAAAAGAAATACTAATACAAATACACCGCTTCGTAACGTGTATAATATCCTAAAGTAAAGCATTATCCTTTTTCGCGGAAAAGTAACAAAAACAGATAGTGCGCTATGGTTCAGATGAACAGAGAAGTCTTGCTGTTTCGCACCTGTTCTTGATCACCGAGGAAATGCACTAATGAAAGCGATGGCTTCATTTTGACTATTCATGCCGAGTAATTGCCTAATGTTAATCTTGTCAAATGTATCTTTCGCATCTAATTGTCGTTAATAAAAAAAGACGAATTGCCATCCGGGCCCTGTGAAAGTGGATGTCCAGAGAAACTGCGGAAAGCCGCCACTTGTACTGCTGAGGAGCGTACTCTCTGTAAATACGAATGACTTATGTAGACCGCGAAGGTTTTACCATCAGACCGCGAGTAACATCTGATTATCAAAACCATTGTAGTAACATCTGATGGTACCAAAACCATTGTGACCAAGCGGTAATGACAGGTTTGACATAACGACGTAACATAATGTCGCGTCGTGAAACGTCGCGTGATGACATTATCACGTCAAACTTTTCGTTACGTTATAATGACATCGATACGAGACGAGATCGTCTTATGACGCCACGTGGTGACGTCATCCCGTGAAATGTGAAGTTGCGCCATGACGTCGGCGTCAAGTGATGTCACCTGAACCGCAGAAGATCCTGCGTTAACATCCGATAAACACAAGACACTAAGTGGTGAAGCCACGTTTCACATGATTAAGAATCGTCATAACCTCAAATGTCACGCGAAGACACCATCACATTCACATCAAACGTTTCATTACGTGATAACGTCATTGTCCCGTGAATAGATCGCCTGACGACGTCCTGTGCTTACGTCATCATGTCAAACGTGACGTCACGCTGTGACATCATCGTCAAGTCTTGATGTCGCCTGGTGACGTAATGTGGTTGCTCTAGTAGGAGCTGAACAATGTGCGCTTCATACTTCTTTACAGTTTCTTGAATTGGTACACATTTTTCTGTGAACATGCCAGAAAAAATCTAGACCAACTGTTGGCAAGTAGCTTCGTTGTAAAAAATGTCGCACAACCCATCTCATGATGGCTGTCGATGGTAATGCGCTTCCACTGAGTCATTAAAGCGACACAGTATAATTCTACTGACGAAGTGAGTCATGTATGGGGTGCGCATTGCAGTGGGATTCCTGCTTCTAGCTTTCCTAAGAGCACTCGATGCCACTTGGCGCCACCACCGCTACGCCTGCACTTGACTTCCGAAATGCATGGCGTGCCGCTGGGTGCGAACGCTGAGAAACGCGTCATGCCGTAACAGAGCTCCTCTTTTGCGCTTCTTTCTGGTCACACTGGGCCACCTAGTAGCACTATATCCTACCTACCTGCTTCAATGTGTGGCCGGTTGTCAAATGGGTAGCGCATTGGGCTGCTCTAAGGTGAGAGGATGATCTAAGCCAACCATTGCACCAACTAGGGCGACTGAGTGTGTGGCAATGTGTACATACTTGCCGCTCTTCAATGATCCTTTGTCGCGCTTACATGAGTCGATGCTGACGCGGGGCTGGGCACGTACCACTGTTCGAAGAATGATCTTGGCGTTGACAGGGACTACTGGCTATGTGCAACTCGGTCTGTGAGGTTGTCCAATAAATCACATCTATACCAACAAGGGTCACTGGGTAGGTGCGGGAAGGTACATGTGCGCTCTTCAATTACCGTTGTGGGCTACTTCGTGTTCTGTGATGTGTGTTTGTCTTCTATCATCATCATCATCAGCCTGCATGCGCCCACTGCAGGGCAAAGGCCTCCCCCTACCTCTCAAACTACCCCATTCATGTACTAAATGCGGCCATGTTTTCCCTGCAAACTTCTTAATTTCACCCGTGCACCTAACTTCCTGCGACCCCCTGCTACGCTTCCCATTCCTTGGAATCAATCCGCAACCCTTAATGACCTTATCTTCTGTATGTCTCGTCAAAATGTTGCGCAATCCAAGTCTAATATGCTATACCAGCAGGTCCAGTCTTCAACCTGGGCTGCTAAGCTCAGTAAAAGATTTCGCGGCTCTATCTGACCGGCTGCGAGAGAACGAAGTGCGGATTCACCCAGCGTCAATTCCTGTGCTTCTTCCTGTTTCTTCATCTGTAACCACACCAGATCACGTGGCCACTAGGTCAGCGACAGAATAAGAAGGACAAGTGACTAAATTGCTTCCCCTATTGTCTCAAAAACGCGCATTTTTTTGCCAATCTCTTACGGTGGGTATGTTCCATATGTGCAAAGGAGCAAGTGGGTCCTTCTTGCAGACAAGCGTACATGGTCACTTGAAAAGTCATTCGGGTGGGCACAAAGGTGACGGGGCGAGTCTGAGCTCTTGATGAGCAGAAAGGAGTCGTCATTGCGAGGTTGACAATGCAAGTCAATGTGCACTAAAACATGAGAGGACGTTTGCTGGCTTCAGGGACAGAAGACGTCACGAGGACTCTGGAGTGCGAACGTTGAAGGACGCAACATTTGTGTGAACGTGCGCAGGCGCAGGGATTCAGCGGTGGCGTAGATGTAGAACATCCCCCTCGCGTGAAAGACGACCGTAGTTCGAATCCCGGTGCCCGCGCAATTTTTCACCGGATAAAAAAAAAAGAAAAATCCGCGTTTTGATAAAGTTGCATAAACAAGGCCTGGAGTGTGGCCTGATCCCCGTGACCAGAACCGATAAGGCACTCCCTCACCAGAGCAGGATTGGCCACCCTGGTGCAGCACTTGACCAGTACTTGGCCAGGATGCCAGTAAGCTATCACAGGAGACGGGAGATCTGATCAAGAAGCGCGAATGTATGAAAGCATCTAACTCTACAGATAGAATAGAGCTGGCAGAAATTTCCAAGTGAAATCAACACGCGTAAGACGGCTGACATAAGAAAGTATATACGGATTGAATTGAACACGCTCTCAGGAACGGATGAAGCCTAAAAACAGTGAAGAAGAAACTAGGAATTGGCAAGAATCAGATGTATGTGCTAACAGACAAAGCCGGCAATATCACTACTAATATGGATGCGATAGTTCAAGTGGCTGAGGAGTTCTATAGAGATTTAAGCAGTACCAGTGGCACCCACTACGATAATGGAAGAGAGAATAGTCTAGAGGAACTTGAAATCCCACAAATAACGCCGGAAGAAGTAAACAAAGCCTTGGTAGTTATGCAAAGGGGGAAGGCAGCTGGGGAGGATCAGCTAACAGTAGATTTGTAGAAGGACGGTGGGCAGATTGTTCTAGACATATGGCCAACCTGTATACACAATTCCTCATGACTTCGAGTGTACCGGAATCTTGGAATTACGCTAACATAATCCTAATCCATAAAAAAGGGGACGCGAATGACTTGAAAAATTATAGGCCGATCAGCTAACTGTCCGTTGCCTACAATGTATTTACTCAGGTAATTGCAAATACAATCAGGAACACCTTAGACGTCCGTCAACCAAAGGACCAGGCAGGATTCCGTAAAGGCTACTCAACAATAGACCATATTCACACTATCAATCAGGCGATAGAGAACTGTGCGGAATATAACCAAACCTTATATATCATCATCATCATCATCATCATCAGCCTGGTTACGCCCACTGCAGGGCAAAGGCCTCTCCCATATTTCTCCAACAACCCCGGTCATGTACTAATTGTGGCCATGCCGTCCCTGCAAACTTCTTAATCTCATCCGCCCACCTAACTTTCTGCCGTCCCCTGCTACGCTTCCCTTCCCTTGGAATCCAGTCCGTAACCCTTAATGACCACCGGTTATCTTCCCTCCTCATTACATGTCCTGCCCATGCCCATTTCTTTTTCTTGATTTCAACTAAGATGTCATTAACTCGCGTTTGTTCCCTCACCCAATCTACTCTTTTCTTATCCCTTAACGTTACACCTATCATTCTTCTTTCCATAGCTCGTTGCGTCGTCCTCAATTTGAGTAGAACCCTTTTCGTAAGCCTCCAGGTTTCTGCCCCATAGGTGAGTACTGGTAAGACACAGCTATTATACACTTTTCTCTTGAGGGATAATGGCAACCTGCTGTTCATGATCTGAGAATGCCTGCCAAACGCACCCCAGCCCATTCTTATTCTTCTGATTATTTCTGTCTCCTGATCCGGATCCGCAGTCACTACCTGCCCTAAGTAGATGTATTCCCTTACGACTTCCAGTGCCTCGCTGCCTATTGTAAACTGCTGTTCTCTTCCGAGACTGTTAAACATTACTTTAGTTTTCTGCAGATTAATTTTTAGACCCACTCTTCTACTTTGCCTCTCCAGGTCAGTGAGCATGCATTGCAGTTGGTCCCCTGAGTTAGTAAGCAAGGCAATATCAACAGCGAATCGCAAGTTACTAAGGTATTCTCCATTAACTTTTATCCCCATTTCTTCCCAATCCAGGTCTCTGAATACCTCCTGTAAACACGCTGTGAATAGCATTGGAGAGATCGTATCTCCCTGCCTGACGCCTTTCTTTATTGGGATTTTGTTGCTTTCTTTATGGAGGACTACGGTGGCTGTGGAGCCGCTATAGATATTTTTCAGTATTTTTACATATGGCTCGTCTACACCCTGATTCCGTAATGCCTCCATGACTGCTGAGGTTTCGACAGAATCAAATGCTTTCTCGTAATCAATGAAAGCTATATATAAGGGTTGGTTATATTCCGCACATTTTTCTATCACCTGATTGATAGTGTGAATATGATCTATTGTTGAGTAGCCTTTACGGAATCCTGCCCTGTCCTTTGCTTGACAGAAGTCTAAGGTGTTCCTGATTCTATTTGCGATTACCTTAGTAAATAGTTTGTAGGCAACGGACAGTAAGCTGATTGGTCTATAATTTTTCAAGTCATTGGCGTCCCCTTTCTTATGGATTATATATACCTTATATACCTTATATACCTTATTTACCTTATATACCTTATAAACCTTATATATAGCTTTCATTGATTACGAGAAAGCGTTTGGTTCAATTGAAACCTCAGCAGTCATGGAGGCATTGCGGAATCAAGGTGTAGACGAGCCGTATGTAAAAATACTGAGACATATCTATGGCGGCTCCACAGCCACCATACTCCTCGAAAAAGAAAGCAACAAAATTCCAATAAAAAAGGCGTCAGGCTGGGAGATACGATCTCTCTAATGCTATTCACTGAGTGTTTACTGGAGCTATTCAAAGACCTGGATTGGGAAGAATTGGGGATAAGTGTTAAAGGAGAATGCTTAAGTAACTTGCGATTCGCTGATGATATTGTCTTGCTTAGTAACTCAGTGGACCAAATGCAACGCATGATCACTGACCTGGAGAGACAAAGCAGAAGGGTGGGTCTAATAATTAATCTGCAGAAAACTAAAGTAATGCTTAACACTCTCGGAAGAGAAAAGAAGTTTATGATAGCTAGCGAGGCACTGGAAGTGGTAAGGAAATCCATCTACTTAGGACAGGTAGTGCCCGCGGATCCGGATCACGAGACTGAAATAATCAGAAGAATAAGAATGGGCCGTGCTGCGTTTGGCAGGCATTCTCAGGTCATGAACAGCAGGTTGCCATTATCCCTCAAGAGAAAAGTGTATAACAGCTACGTCTTACCAGTACTCACGTACGGGGCAGAAACCTGGAGGCTTACGAAAAGGGTTCTACTTAAATTAAGGACGACGCAACGAGCTATGGAAAGAAGAATGATAGGTGTAACGTTAAGGGATAAGAAAAGAGCAGATTGGATGAGGGAACAAACGCGAGTTAATGACATCTTAGTTGGAATCAAGAAAAAGAAATGGGCATCGGCAGGACATGTATAGAGGAGGGAAGATAACCGATGGTCATTAAGGGTTACGGACTGGATTCCAAGGGAAGAGAAGCGTAGCAGGGGGCGGCAGAAAGTTAGGTGGGCGGATGAGATTAAGAAGTTTGCATGGCCGCAGTTAGTACATGACCGGGGTAGCTGGAGAAGTATCCGAGAGGCCTTTTCCCTACAGTGGGCGTAACCAGGCTGATGATGATGATGACGCAGGCAGTGGACGAAACAAGCTGGATAAGGAGGCTGCGACCTGATCACTGGGCAAGCGTGGGGTGCAGTCGTCAAGTACTTCGCCTACTTACCAGGAAAGCTCTGGTGGAAGGGTTGTATTGAAGGCCAAGCAGAACGTGATGTCAGTCATAAGAGCCGCCTAAACCCCTAGGTGTACCAACCAACACACGTAAGCAGGTACCTATAACCATCGGACGGGGGCAAGGGTCCGAGGATTTACAGATGAATGTCGTCGAAGTGAGCATTGGGGCGCGAAAATTGTCCACATGGTGGTTTGTCATGTCGTTGCGCCTTGAAACTGTGGCAGGCTGTACGAACAGGAATTGAGTCGCGCACGTCCCTACAGGAGGCCAGACGTAAAGCTCAGTGGGAAGGTCTTGAGAGGCGCGTACGCCAGAGCGAGTGTATCAAATTAAAAACAGCACAACGAAGAGAAGGGACATGGATGCGGGTGGGCCTCGCTAAAACGTCGCACCAGAGCGCGACGTGATGGTCGGTAAAGAAGGCCTGCTCCAGGCGGAGCGAGGTAAGGTCCGGCGGCATGGAAGCTCTGGGTCGAATACTTGTGCCGTCCCAAGCGAGCATAAAGCGGCGTCAGGAAGACCTGCGGTGGCGTTGATGCGGATACGGCTCGGACTCTCAGCTGTACTTACTGTTGAGGCAGCTTTGGCATGGCGCATGTCAGTCATGGATTCGGCGAAGAAAGCAAGATGACGGCACTCTCAAGAGGAGTGGATGGCGGTGAAGGAACGTAAGGCTGAAGCCAGAGGCTTGTTGCTGGTAAGCATGATAATTTCTCGGCCTTAGAGGAGTTACCTCAACCTCTTCTATGGAGGGCAGGCGGCAAGCAGTTCCCGTTCAAAATTGGTATATTGGCTCTCAGTGTAGCGCAACATCCGGGAAAAAAGTTACAGAAGCTCTAAAGTCTCCCTACATGCATTGAATATGAAATCAGTATGACTCTTCCGCATAATAATTTCCACTTTTTATGTACTCGAATTGGGCAGAGTGAATTTCGGGTGTGCGCAAGGGCAGCTTTGGGCAAGGGCAGTTTGTGGGCAAAGGCAGTTTTGAACGTGGGCGAACACAATTCTTAAATTCGGAGAAGTCAATTTGAGGACTGGGCCAGGTCGGTTTTCAAGGTGGGTCAATGGAATTTTTGAATCGGGCACAGTGAATTCTGTGGGTGGGCCGCCCACCATTTGGGGTTGGGCAAAGTCAATTTTGGGACTGTGCCAGGTCAATTTTGAACGTGGGTAAACTGAATTTTCGAATTGCGCAAAGTCAAATTTTGGGGTGGGCCAGCTAAATTCTGGTGGTGGTCCAAGTTATTTTTGTTGTGACCCAGGTCGGTTTTTAAGAATGAACAACCGAATTTCAGAATTGGGAGCACACATTGCAAGGCGCAGCAGGTAATAATAATCCCTAATATTAATCCGGATGCACGGGAGACGGCCCTGACCCGACTGGGATATATTTGTCAGCCAGCGTAGGGATTAACTCATCCTCAGAGGTCGTTCGTGCGCCCTCACGTATGGTTCTACCAATGACTTGCCTCGAATTAGACTTAGTATTATTCACATTAAGCAGGTGCTTAGGCAAGTTTCAGGTTCTACTGTTACGTATCTGACCATCTATGGAATTGCAAACCTTGTTCAATAGCTGTTTAGAGATATCTCAGATATCTTTTTGCGTAGCCTACGATTAAGTCTCTGGCTCTTTCATCTCTTGAGAATGAATTGTTTGGCTTCTAACAGATGGGCTAACCTGCTGGCTATTTTCACAACAGGATGGTCGGTGCATACCTTATATTTTGCATGCCGAACGTCCTCGTGGTCAGAATTAATTGGAAATCCCCTACTATGGCGTGCGTCATCATCGGATGGGAATTTTGAGACGTAAAACTATAGAATTTAATGAAACGTTTAACCTTTCATTCCATTTGAGATTGATTATAAATGTCCTCATGTTTGTTTCTACTTAGTCACATACTCCTATGGCATAGGACCGCCAGTAAAGTGCTTCTCGAAATCTCTAGCATTTGGTGACGACTTTCAGTGACATTCAGAAAAAAAGACATTCAGTGAAATGAACAATGCACTCTGCGCACAAATCTTGCGCACATAAAAAAATATCTCTCTAAAATTTAAGCACAACTATACGTTCACTGAAAAAAACATTTACGATAACAAATTCAAACCGAAAACAGAACGCTGACCGAAAAATCACGCTGAAATCTATATTTCAGGCGCGTAAAAAAAAAAATCAGCCATCCTACGCTACCTTTCTGAGCTTTCCATTTTCTTTATTCAGTGAACAATGCGTATCACAAGCTTCATCAGCCGCTCTGAATATTAACTTATTCGCACTTCCACCAAAGTAAAAGAGATCAGTCCCGCACGGTGGAACATAGCAGCGATCGAGGAAGCCCCTTATGATTTCTCTGCAAAAAGAAAAAGAAACAATATTTCTTTAATATCATGTACTATTATCTACTTACCCTGCAATATTGAGTAACCCTAGTTTCTAAGCCTATTGTTCGCTCTAATCTAAGGCCACGTATATGTAGATGTTTTTGCTATTGCAGCCACCTATGGAAGTAGAGAGCGTGGATGTGACGCGGCTGTATTGTTGTAGACTGCCACGAGCCTACATTACTCGCCATCGTGCATGACATCCTTTGTTTCCCTTACAATGTCCACCCACAAATTCATAACGTCCGAACCGCTGGTCTTTTCGGTAATCCTAGCCTCCATATTTCGCAACTGGCTTTTCGTGAAACGCTGCCTCCACCCACCTACTACACCATTCCGAACGAAGGAATACTTCCTCTTGTCACCCTGGTATCCGACATTCGCGTAAACTTCACGACCCTTGAAGAGGCCCTTCATTGCAGGATTCTCCTTTCCCGCTAAGTCCAGAACGAGCGCGTTCCTCATGCTCTCCACCGTCGACCTCTCCAGCAACGTGCCGAGCAGGTGTTTGTCCGTTTCCAGAGCCCTGCCGTATCGTTCGCCAAGGAAATAGGCAAGCTTAAGCACCACTGAGCGCACGTCCCTCTTGAGCTGCTCGTACGTGACGAAAACACGTTAGGTTCTTCTTTCAGGGCGTAACCGGCCAAGAGGTGGTCGAAGTAGTCACCGTAGCCGAAGTCGCCTCTCAGGAACGAGGCGAGAAACTCGTCGAACGTCCCGTCTTGGAAACGAAACGGACTGAGATTCGACACGTGGTGGTAGAAGGAGACGCAACAGTCCCAGGGGTTGCGTGCCACGTACACGTACTTCGCGTTCATGTTGAGACGATTCTTCGTGGGTGGGTCCAAATGCGTCATCAGCGCTCTGTACGGAAGTGTCCGTACACCATTGTACGGTTTCCAGTCCTCGACGCCGGCGTACTCGAGAGATCGACCACTGCTCACAAACTCTTGATAGCTCCTGATGGGCCGCCCTTCGTTGAGAACCAGGAGCGTCAGGTACTGCATCCAATGCGTCCCGCATTTCGGATACGACATCTGCAATATGTCTCCCTTCGCTGGCGTGAAGCGCAGGGCTTTTCTCAAGATCTCCGGCTGGACGATAGCGGAGCGCCGGACGCCGTCGATGACTTGATAATAAGGCGACCTCAGATTCATGGTTGTCTTCGTCACGAGTCAATGCCAGGCACTGACGCTCCGCAATTTTCCAATGCTAGCCTAGTTCGTGCACATCAGGCGACGTGCTTGTCGACTGAGGGCAGTTAGCGTAGCAATAGCGAATAATAATCGCAAAAATAGGTGGAAGGATAAAAGAAGCCTTGATGAACCGTCTTAGCAAAGTCAAATATCCGTGTCACTTGTCATTCGAAATTGTCATTCGAAGCAAACCTGTTGTTATTCTACTTGGAAATCCATGCCTTGTCAAGTACATTAATAGCAGTGAAGGTGTTTATAGTCTTGAATAGTGTGATGCCCAGGTAATATTTAACCGTATGTTTTAACGGAAAGATTTTGTATTCCCGTAGGAGTAAGGGCGTTGGCGCGTAAAGGAGTGAAGGTGATTAACCGGATGGCTTGGCGCTGGAACTGCTGTAATGGAAGTAAATATGGGATATACGTACGGTGCCGTCGGCAGGTCGTCTGGCACCCGGCGTCCACAGATCTTCTGGCACCCCCCTTCTACCCGTGGGTAGTCAGAAAATTTCTGGGGAGAGGGAGAGTGATGTTTCAGCAGCAGGACAGGCGCGTTGGATACCGCACATGTCTCCCTCCCCCCCCCCCCCCTCCTTTCGCTTTCGTTCCCCGAGATCGCGAATGTGGCAGTCATACACGCTCTTTTATATTATGCACGAAATAACACAGGGTGATGCAGTGATAACTTGTGGTAAGCGCATTTGCACATCTTGTATCATACTGTGAGGCTTGGCAGCCAATACCGACGCAGCGTCGTGGTAAATATGACTGACGACTAACAAAAATAGTTTTAAAAAGTTTTAATCAACAATTTTCGAGGCAATATCGCATTTGCGAAACTGGAGCCCAAGAGTCATAGGTTGCCCAACAACAACTTCACAAAAATCGTCGTACGTACTACGGCGTGCAGTATTTTGGCTGTTGGCAGCCCTGAACCCAAACGAAAATCAATTATCATGTCAGTGACGCTGATCTCCGTACCCTATAAGAAAACGCCACCTGCTTCCATGCTGCGCGGGCGCCAGTACTATGAAAATCACGAGTTCCCTTCATTCTTATCCGCAATCCCTTTTTTTTATTTGCTGCTATTGCGAAACATGATTACCTGAGCTGCACTACAGCCACACGATTTGGAACGAAACAGAGCACGCTGCGCGCCGATCCCTGGCGTAACCATGGAAAAAAACGAGACGGCCGCAATGAAGCCTGTGCCAGCGAAATCTTGCGCTACTGGTGCTCTGCACTCTCAATGATAAGGATAGAGATGTCGACGTAACTGGTGCACTATTTCATATTTCGTTTGGCACAGCCATATTGAGCCGCCCGTAGTACCAAAGTGTTGCAGGCACTAGCACTGAAGACGATTTTGTCTAGAGAAGTTTATGTTAAGGTAATAATGACCCTGGGTCCTCAATTCACGAATCCATATGTTTCTTATAGAATTGCTAATTAAGCAGTTATTTAAGATATCTTTGTTCATGTTCTGCCACATATTCCGCGATACCGAGTGCCTAGTGGTCACAAAGACGCACAACCTGATAGAATATAGGACAACAAGCTCACAAAATGCGCCTTTTTAAAATATTCCGTGCAGCTGAAACAACATACTCTATTTGCGACATGAAGTCGCACAACTAACTGATAAAGAGACGGTTAGCTTGGAATTGGAGACAGTGTCTTTATTGAACGCCGCGAAACTGATTCAAAAGTAGTACAAGCAATACAAAACTCATAAATGGAGATCTGCATACATCCTGATCACACAGAAACCATTTAGGGAATGAATTTTCTTAGCCCACACATTCGTATGTTGATAAACATACGGAAGCAGATTCGGATGTTGATAAAGCTGCAGCCGCAAAGTCTGCGGCACTACTCAACTGGTAGATCGGGTACGTGATTCTGAAGCTGCGGGTTGCCTTAGTATTGTTTACCATTTACGCTGAGTCATGCCGCCGCAAAGAGAGGGGGCCTTCAGACATATATGACACCCCCCCCCCCCCGTCTCAATTGACACCCCGGGCCCATATAATGTGTCGTTTCAGCTTCACGGAATTTTATAAAAAAGGTGAATTGGAAAGTGCTTGCGAGCACTTTCCAAAGCTTTTACTTACAAAAGTGCATTTGATCTCGACGCATTTGACTTCGCATACAGATTTGCCAAAGCCTTCCGCCGATTTCAGTAAATTTTATCTAGGGGGAGTTTCTCTTGAAAAAACATTTACACCACACCCGATCGCTTGTGTACGTAATTTACTGCTAAAGCCTTAATTAGACTGCTCACTATAAACTTCTCCTATGCGTTATCCACAACGTGGCTCTAATTTTAGCCATACGCAACGAACATGCATTATGCATTGAGAACTCGGGGGAGATCTACCACGAACCTCGTATAGCACAGAAAAATACGACAAAACTGAGAGCATAGTAACTATTTACAACGCCCCTTATTGATTCGGAAAAGGTAAAGTTTCGGCATACCTTACACACCGCGTAGCTCCCATTTGATGCAAACAAAAGCGAGCCGAGAGCGCGAGTGGATTCATATCCTCTGTGTCCTCGCGGGCCTAGTGTTGGCGGTGACGTCATCTCAATTATTAGAGACGCGTTGAAGACAGAGGCTGCAGTGTACCTTCGTTCGCCGCTGTTGCCGCTCCTCATCACGCCAGCGTCATGAAAGCCAGTGTACGCGGTCAACGAGCGAGAACTGTTCAATGTTTGCCCGGGGAAACATCAGGCCATGCTTGTTCATTCCATAATTAATTTATTAACCAACCAGTAATCTGAGCTGCGACATTTTTTTACAAAGACTGCATTTGATCCCTACACGTGTCGCTTTGCACAGAAAGGTATTACATAGTGTTTCTCTTTTGTAGCTGAATTATATCTCCATGGTATTCTTAGCTCTGTCGGGGCAATGGGCTAAATTCCCGTTGCTTGCAAAACACACTCATATCACTCCGGAGGGCCTACGTACGCAACTTATTGCGTCACCCATAACCAGCCCCGTA
The DNA here is from genome assembly GCF_038994185.2 of Dermacentor albipictus. Taxonomy (NCBI): domain Eukaryota; kingdom Metazoa; phylum Arthropoda; class Arachnida; order Ixodida; family Ixodidae; genus Dermacentor; species Dermacentor albipictus. The sequence goes on along the minus strand of NC_091822.1, from coordinate 67,650,961 downwards.
TAGTTATGGCATGCAAGCAAGGTGTCATGTTTAGTTCACTAGGAAAACAAGCAACTTCTAACAACGTATTCACATAGGAAAAGAAAAGAGGGTTCAGTTATTATTTACAAAACTCTTAATTAAGGTAGAAACGGCAAAGATCCCCCATACATTAAGTTTAACCTATACTTACAGCAAGAACCATAGCCTGCCATTGCCTTGCAGTGTGACACCAGCGCGTTTTTTTATCTCTATATCCTACTTGGGACGCTGGCACTCTCTGAGTGACTGGGACACTGGTGAGATTGCGGTAAAAAATTGGGTCACAATGGACAAGGTGCTGGTTTCGCTGATGATGACGATGGGGCGCACCAGTGTGTGCTATGAACGCGTATGTTCTCGCTGGATTTTCAAATGACCCGAAATGGGTAGATAGCAACCCGTAAATAATTTCGAAGAGCTGGAATCGAATATTCAGCAGGCATTCTATTACTGTAAGGAGATGGGTCACTTCGCCTGAAATTGCCCATATAATATGCCAGTGTTCGTTTGCAAAAGCAATCTTCCTACTAGCATCGATCTGCTAAAGCCATCCATGCATGACGGATCTAATTGTAAATGGAACAGAGTCTAGGGTACTCAGGCACTTCGCGGCCACCATGGACGCCGTCCATCCGAAGTATGTGAAAACCGATTACATCATGCCCGAATGCGCGTGGGTAAGGCAGACCGTCAGCTAAGAATTAGTGTGCCGACCGATGGCAAAGGTACAGAAGACGTTCGAAGTAACCCCAGTAAGCTTGCAGCTAATTGATATTGATATTATCGAACTGGTGAAGAGGCTGAGGCAATTCATTGGCATCCATTTGCCTCGTTGTACTACAACACAGTTGTTGAAGCATTCTGAACCTCAAATAAACACACGTTACCTATCGCCAGGCGACCGCGCCGAGATTTTCTTCTACCGAATCTTTGGCGTAGCGTGCCGGCTGAGTCCATGTGCATGCAATAGCACCTCTGGCTCGGGAATAAACGAGTCTCACGAGACAAAACGATTCCATAGTTTCGATTAGGCCATCAGTATGTTTAAATAAACAACATTTTTGCATCCACCATATCTATAGAAACTGCGAGGGCTAATACCACGTGTTGCAAGCATACGTATTATGTGTGCTGGCACCGAATACTGCCAGTCGCATGTCGCATTCACCGACGCTTCTCTGACTGAGATATTACTAACCATACTCGTAGATTGGAACAGAATGTTGAAACAAGATGGTGTGACATTTCCCTAGCGCGAAAAATTACATACAGCAATCAAAATTTGTAGTAAAAGTCCGTACAGCGTCCTGGGTTAGCGGTTCACTTTGAATATTTTTGCGTCGTACGCTTTTACAGGCTCATTCCAAGAGTCATTTCGATTGGCCGTTGTGTCTACTGCTGACGGCGCCGCTCCACATCCGGTGTCCTTCGCAGCTGTCACCCGGAATGAGAAAAAAAAAACAGTTCCCGGTCCCGCTGTGCGGAAGTCAGCTATTCTACCACGGAGTCATGCCAGCTTTCTTTTTTTTATTGCATGGAAGTATGAGTAGTTTCGTTTGAAATTTGTTAGTTTACATTTGGACAAACAAGAGGAATAAATGCACGCATGCTACACAGTCCAATGAGAGTTCAAAACTCGGGCAAACAAAGACAAGCGTCCAGACGCGAAATCCATTCAGGAACGAGATCAAAGGTTGCAACCAAACTACGCACTTGAGCAGCCTCTTCTCTAAAGACAGAGCTTGTCCAGCGAGGTGGCTTGGCATGTCTGTCGATCATTGTTGGCTTCTCCATAATAAGTAGAGTACTAATAAGCTAAACAAATTATATCACAAATCAGCTGTCTCTTTGAGAGGAGGGAACCGCATGCCATAAGATAAAAGAGGAAAGTCTTTTTGGATCGCCCTTTGTAAAATGTCACAAACATGAAATGCGTCACGACGAAGAATGAAACATCCTATTGTCTCGGGTTGATTGCAATATCTACAATTTGCATTCCAGGGAACATATCATTTTTGCTTAAGCCATGTTTTAACTGACAGGGTGGAAGAGTGCAGAATAAAGAAAGATGTTTTTACCGCTGCCGTAATACACATTCTACGCACACGGGAAAGCACATCTTCAAGAAATAGTGATAGATACGGCTTCCGATGTATAGGTTGAGGGAAAAGGTTATGTATAAGTGCTATATTTAGCGATGCCCGATCAACGCTATTGAAATATTCTAGAGTTAACGTGGCTGTTCATTATGGAAATTCATCTAGTTGAAGTAACAATTGAACAGAATTAAGGGAACTTGTACAAAACCAAAGAAAATGGAGGATAACGGGGTACATTTGGTGGCTCATTTTACCGCGGGGGGGGGGGGGGGTGACGCTTGATTTTGTGAGACTACCACTCCGGCCGGGAGCGGTAAGGCCTCTTCTACACGTTCACACGATGGCTTCTTTATCAAGAATAACAGGAATAGGTGTATAAGTGAGCCTTCTATCTCCTTTCTTGATTCTGTATTTGACTTCTTACGCAACCGCCTTTGATATGCATGTGACTGGTCTCATTGCTCGGTAAGCGCGTGCGTAACCAGTGGATACTTATGAACAATGTCATCCTTGGATTAAACAGTTGTAGCTCTCGTCTTTGCCCACCTTTCTTGCGTCTGTCGATTTAATGGTGTTAAGTTATTAGTTCAGTTATGCAAAACATACTAGCCCAAGAATCAATTCTTCTAGAATTAAAAATGACAACTTCTTGCTAAAAGCACATGTCGCTGCACGTGCGTTTGGTCGCTAGCAGCGGAATAGTGCCCTATAAAAGAATCTTAGCACGCGAGGACACACGCGATTTGATATGCGCGCCGCGGAGCGTCGATACATTCACATGTTGCATTGCATTTGCATGTTACTACACCAGGTAAAATGCCATGTACCAGATATATAGGTAACCGTGCGAGTCAGCACAATAATATTTGGGGTAGGAGAAGAGGTTTAAGGTCATGTATACAAGAACCCAGGTGGTCAAAATCATTCCGCTGTCCCCCCCACACTGGGGTTCCTCATAATCAGATCGTGGTTATTGGACGTAAAACGCCATACATTTTTACATGCATACAAGAATGTAAGGCCAAACATATATTTTTAACCTGATTACATCAACGCGCTTAGGTGCCCATGTCACCACCAGGTTTTAGAGGGAATGCAGATAAATTATCATCACCAACATCATTAGCATCACATGGTGCCACTTGTCAAATCAAGCTGGCTCGATCAATCCCCCGCGTTTGAAAAGGGACCCCAGTAAATAATCACCGTCATCATCATAAGCGTCGTATCATGCCATTTGCCTTGCTACGTAGTATGCGCGCCGCCTGGCGTCTATACGTGCGCCTTTTGCATTGCAGTGACAAGTTATTACATCAGGAGGCACGCCATGTTGCAGTTACAGAAGTAGCGTTATAATGTATATACAGAAGTCGTGAGGAAGAAAAGAAGATTGAGGAAATCCATAAATATTCATGTAATGAAAAAATGCACCAACGATTACAATACTCCCTAATGTGCGATTTCTGCTCCGCTCTAAACGTGTTTTCATTTCGCGTGTCAATATTTTGTATTATTATATAGGCACACATGTTATTTTAGGAAGAGAAGGCTGTGAGTAGCGCGCTTTGTTTCGATATAGACGACGCGCGCTTCTCTGGCACCATATCGTAGCCATCATCGCCGCCCAGCCCGTTTTGCGCGGCATTATGCATCTCCTCTCACGATTTCATTCCACCAACGACGAGAGCGACCCTCGGGCGCCACATCGAGCCTTGCTCGTAGCCGCTCGCTATCACACCTTGAAGGAGCAATGATAAACGTCACACACGCTTGTATCGCGCACTGACCTCAGTGGCTGAAGCATCGGACGAGCGTAGCCCTGTCACGTTGATTTCTTCTATCGACACGTGCTGACAATGCGCCTGATACGTGTCCGGAGAGAAAAAATACCGTCCGGAGTCGGGCTAATGATAAGAGAAAAAACTTGACTACACATATCCTTTTTGCGTTATGATTTCCTTTGCATCTCAGTTACCCCGAGCCTGATTGTGAGCTTCGAGTGAAGTATCGCTTGCAATCTCGCAGGCTTCAAGTACCACAACCTTTTCAGAAGTGACAAAAATGGTCGCAGCAGTGAGTATCTGCTATGCTGCAGTAGACACCAAACCTGAAGTGTTCATTATCTTCAAAGAAGGTTTTCCCGCTAATAATGCGAAACATTACATGTCAAAGAAGGCAGAAAATCCAGCGATTGTTAGAAAAATAAGTCTTAAGGTATAAGCAATAAAATCACGTATTTAAATGCTCTGATTGACGTCAAATTTTTCACGGCGGTTCCTGTAGAGAGTAACATTTATGGCTTTTTAAAAAAAATGCGGTAAATTTGATTCTGAGTGGGAATCCAAAACGGGCTTTCAGGGTAAGAGAGGAGCACGCCTACCCGACACGCGACGGCTCCATGGTTGTGGCTGAGAAAAGGTGTGCCTAGTGCATGGCATACGTTTTGTCGCAGCCATCTGGCTACGACGTCAGAGTAAGGTGGGCTCAGTAAGACTAAGGTTACTTCATCATCGTCATCAGCCTGGTAGGGCAAAGGCTGTAGGGCAAAGGCCTCTGCCATACTTCTGCAACTACCGTGGTAACGTACTTATGGTGGCCACGTTGTCACTGCAAACTTATTAATCTCATCCGCCCAACTAACATTCTGCCTCCCCCTGCTATGCTTCCCTTCCCTTGGAATCCAGTCCGTAACTCTTAATGACCATCGGTTATCTTCCCTCCTCATTACATGTCCTGCCCATGCCCATTTCTTTTTTTTTTAATTCAACTAAGATGTCATTGACTCGCGTTTGTTCCCACACCCTATATGCTCTTTTTTTATCCCCTGACGTTACACCTATCATTATTCTTTCCATAGCTCGTTGCGTCGTCCTCAATTTAAGTAGAACCCTTTTGGTAAGCCTCCAGGTTTCTCACCGTACGTGAGTGCTAATAAGAAACAGCTGTTAAACACTTTTCTATTGAAGGATAATAGCAACCCGCTGTTCATGATCTGAGAATGCCTGCCAAACGCACACCAGCTCATTCTTATCCTTCTGATTATTTCAGTCTCATGATCCATATCTGCGGTAACTACCTGTCCTAAATTGATGTATTCCCTTGCCACGTCCATTGCCTCGCTACCTATCGTAAACTGCTGTTCTCTTCCAAGACTGTTAAACATTACTTTAGTTTTCTGCAGATTAATTTTTAGACCTACCCTTCAGCTTTGCCTCTCCAGGTCAGTGAGCATGCATTGCAATTGATCCGCTGAGTGACGAAGCAAGGCAATCTAATCAGCGAATTGCAGGTTATTAAGGTATTCTCCATGAACTCTTATCCCCAAATCTTCCCAATCCAAGACTCTGAATACCTCCTGTAAACACGCTGTGAATAGCATTGGAGAAATCGTATCTCCCTGCCTGGCGCCTTTCTTTATTGGGATTTTGTTCCTTTCTTTATGGAGGACTACGGTGACTGTGGAGCCGCTTTAGATATATTTCAGTACTTTTACATTCGGCTCCTCTACACCCTCATTCCGTAATGCCTCCATGACTGCTGCAGTTTCGACTGAATCAAACGCTTTCTCGTAATCAATGAAAGCTATATATAAGGGTTGGTTATATTTCGCACATTGCTCTATGACCTGATTGATAGCGTAAATATGGTCAATTGTTGAGTAGCCTTTACGGAATCCTGCCTGTTCCTTTGGTTGACAGAAGTCTAAGGTGTTCCTGATTCTGTTTGCGATTAGCTTAGTAAATATTTTGTAGACAACGTACAATAAGCTGTTCGGTTTCTATCTTTGTTCGGTCTATCGGTTTCGATGAGAAAGATATTTTTGTGATAGATTCTCAAGATGAAGCTAATTTGCATGGCTATGCAGAAATACATGATAGCTTATTGGCAATTGAAAGATCTGATAAATTATTGGAATACATATTATGAATTTCATAAAAATAACTTATTGTTGATTGATATTGATAGCTACCGTAATGGTAGACCTAGATCTAAGAACAATTTATTAAAAAGGATCTTGATTATGGTTTTGCTGTTACAGCACATAAGGCGCAAGGTTCAACGATAATAAGGTATTTGTACTACTTTAAAGGATATTCATTAAATACAAATATCAGTGAAAGAAATCAGATCTTTTATGTTGTAATGACTAGAGCAAAAAAATTATCAATAGTTTTATAAAAAGTTAGCACATCACTTTACATTTATATTTAGGCATAGTAAGATAAGAATAGTTTTTTTATAAAACACTATTGTATATATACAAAAGTAAACAATAAGTGTAAAAAAGCTTGATTTTTAGTCAAATAAACTTTATAGTTACCTAAAAGTTTTAGGGGAGGGATTCCCGAGCGGCCAAAGGGATCAGACTGTAAATCTGACGGCTCAGCCTTCGCAGGTTTGAATCCTGCTCCCTCCACCATGCGGGTGTAGTTCAATGGTAGAACTCCGGCCTTCCAAGCCGATAGCGTGGGTTCGATTCCCATCACCCGCTCCACCTTAAACTAGTTTTATAAAATATATAAGCTCGCATGGCTCAGGTGGTAGAGCACTCCCTTGGTAAGGGAGAGGTCACCAGTTCAAGTCTGGTTGTGAGCACCATATTTGAAGTTTTTTGTTTTTTGTTGAAAAAAATGGAGTAAAAAATGGCTAAAGAAAAATTTGAGCGTTCGAAGCCGCACGTAAACGTAGGTACAATCGGTCACGTTGACCATGGTAAGACTACTCTTACAGCAGCTATTACAAAAGTTATGGCTGAGAGAAACGGTGGTTCAGCACGTAACTTTGATGAGATCGATAGTGCTCCAGAAGAAAAAGCGCGTGGTATTACTATCAATACTTCTCACGTTGAGTATGAGTCTCCTAATAGACACTATGCTCATGTTGACTGTCCAGGTCACGCTGACTATGTCAAGAATATGATTACTGGAGCTGCTCAGATGGATGGCGCTATTCTTGTATGTTCTGCTGCTGATGGTCCTATGCCTCAAACTCGTGAGCACATACTACTTTCTCGTCAAGTTGGTGTACCTAAGATCGTTGTTTTCTTAAACAAGTGTGACATGGTAGATGACATGGTAGATAGCTGATCTTTGGCGTCCTCTTTCTTAAGGATTAGGATTATGTTAGCATTCTTCCAAGCTTCCGGTACGCTCGAAGTCATGAGGCATTGCGTATACAGGGTTGCCAGTTTTTCTAGAGCAATCTGCGCACCATCCTTCAACAAATCTGCGATTACCTGATCCTCCCCAGCTACCTTCCCCTTTTGCATAGCTCCCAATGCTTTCTTTACTTATTCCGGCGTTACGTGTGGGATTTCAGTTTCCTCTAGACTGTTCTCTCTTCCATTGTCGTCGGGGGTGCCACTGGTACTGTATGAATCTCTATAGAACTGGCACTTGAACTATCTTATCCATACTAGCAATGATATTGCCGGCTTTGTCTCTTAACGCATACATCTGGTTCTTGCCTATTCCTGGTTTTTTCTTCACTCCTTTTAGGCTTCCTCCGTTCCTGAGAGCATGTTCAATGCTATCCATACTATACTTCCTTATGTCAGCTATCTTACGCTTGCTGATTACCTTCGAAAGTTCTGCCAGTTCTACTCTAGCTCTAGGGTTAGAGGCTTTCATATATTCGCGTTTCTTGATCAGATCTTTCGTCTCCTGCGATAGCTTACTGGCATCCTGTCTAACGGAGTTACCACCGAATTCCATTGCACACTCTTTAATCATGCCCGTATTCCCATATATTCAACACTAAGGGCCTCTTCCTGAGTTAAAGCCGAATACCTCTTCTCTAGCTTCATGCGGAACTCCTCTATTTTTCCTCTTACTGCTAACTCATTGATCAGCTTCATATGTGCCAGTTTCCTTCGTTCCCTCCTCAAGTCTAGGCTAATTCGTGTTCTTACCATCCCATGGTCACTGCAGCGCACCTTTCCGAGCACGTACACATCATGTATGATGCCAGGGTTGGCGCAGAGTATAAGGTCTATTTCATTTGTAGTCTCGCCATTCAGGCTGCTCCACGTTCCCTTTAGGCTATCCTGCTTGCGAAAGAAGGTATTTATTATCCGCATGTTATTTTGTTCTGCAAGAACTACTAGTAACTCTCCCCTGCTGTTACTAGAGCCTAGGCCAGATTCATCCACTGACTGGTCTCCAGCCTGCTTCTTGCCTACTCTGGCATTGAAGTCGCCCACCAGTATGGTGTATTTTGTTTTGACTTTACCCATCGCCGATTCCGCGTCATCGTTGAAGCTTTCGACTTCCTGGTCATCATGACTGGATGTAGGAGCGTAGACCTGTACGACCTTCAATTTGTACCTCTTACTAAGTTTCACAAGACCTGCCACCCTCTCGTTATTGCTTTGAATTCCGGTATGTTACCAGCTATATACTTATTAATCAGGAATCCCACTCCTAGTTGTCGTCTTTTCGTTAAGCCCCCGTAGCACATGAGGGGCCCGCTTTTTAGCAGTGTATATGCTTCTTTTGTGCGCCTAACTTTACTCAGCCCTATTATATCCCATTTAATGCCCTCTAACTCCTCCAATAGCACTTCTAGACTTGCCTCACTACATAAAGTTCTCGCGTTAAACGTTGCCAGGTTCAGAATCCGATCGTAGACTGTCCGGAACCAGGGATTCTTAGCACCCCTGCTGTGTCGCAGGTCTGACCGACACCGTGGTCAGTTGCTTCGCAGCTGCTGGGGACTGAGGGTCGGGTTTTGATTCTTGTATTCATACAGAAGGTTGTGGCCAAGTACTGCACCAGGGTGGCAATCCTGCTCTTGTGAGCAGGATTGCCACCCTGGTGGATTGCCGGTTCTGGTCGCCGGGATCAGGCCGCACTCCGGGCCTGTTTATTCAATGTTATCAGCACGCGGACTTCTTTTTAATCCGGTGAAAAATTACGCGGTACCGGGATTCGAACCACGCTCCTCTTGAACGCGTGGCGGATGCTCTACCTCTAGGCCACCGCTGCCCCTATTACTTAAGGTGGCGTAAACTGAAATAAAGTGAGCTTAATGAAGGTGGATTATGGTGGGTTATGGTAGGTACAAATTAGAGCAATGTCAAATAAAGCGGATTAAACTTTACATAAGTTAGGGGAAGGTGACGTAGCGGAAATTAAGGTGGCTTAAGGTTCTCGCAAGTTATCGCAAGGTAAATAAAGCGGATTAAGGTAGAGTTGTGAAAGACACGTGAGACTGTATGACGCCACGTAATAAAAACGTAACCGATTCGAGCACTTTCGAATTACTTTCGAATTGAGATCACGTAAGGATACTTAGGCGACTGTAGAATTTTTGCGGTTTTTATTAGTGTACAACAAAAACACACTACAATAAAAACGAGGAGGCTGAAGTGCCCTTGACGGGAGCACTTCTTTTGGTCGTGTCTAACTTCATTTCTCCGAATTCTTGCGCGCCAGTACCAGGACGTCCACTGTGACTGACCACAAGTAGAATAATTTTCTGGATATGGAGCACGAGGCATTTGTAAAAAAAATTACAGGAGGACTCACCTAACGATGGCTTTCGCAAGTAGTGCGATTAGCAGTAGAACAAGGTCGCGAGACACCATATTCCTGATGTCAAGCTTATTTAACATGCGTAGAGGTCATTCGGAGACATTCGTTGCTTCGGCTAAATGTGTAATACCCCCTTACTGGGCCATTTGTTTGCCAAGGCTGCCCACGAGCGTGGCAGCATGACGACGACTGTATGAACCCAAAGCATTGGCGACAATGGAATGACTCAGGATGAACACCGCCAAACAAACGACAAATGCGGTTTAATGACAACAGTATCACGACAATGATATGTCGATTCTTAAATGATGACGAGCTTTAATGACTATAGCATGATGAGGACAGTGAGCTGACGACTAATGTATGACGACGATGGGATTACGGCGATGCTGTGATGCAACTAGAAGAAGATGTGGGAATGATGACAATAACACTACAACAAAGTCATGACAACGTCGGTATGGCGACGAATGCATGATAGGGACTGCCTGACGACGACGCAATGATAACGATGGTACGACAACGATGGCATAATCACGACGGCATGAGGACACCACCAATCCAAGATAATTGCGATTAAGGGATAAAGTTGGTGGATCGGTGAAGGCGGTATGACGACAATTGGATGACGTCGCTGAAATGATGACGACGGGAAGTTACACGTGACGACGGCGGCACGATGACAATCGTATGATGACGACTCTGTGGCGACGATGGCTGACAACTTGGGCGTGACGAGAGTGGGATGTCGAAGTTAGATGGACAACGATGGAAAGACCGCGAAGGTATGAAAACGAATGCATGATGACGACGCAATGACGATGGCGTAACAATGGTATGAGGACAAAGAGAACATGACGAATTGGCAATGGCAATGTCTTTACGATGACTGCATCATAAAATATGTATAGTAATGATGGCCTGACCACGGGAATATGATTTGTCAGATGACGAACATGGAGTGCCGACGATGTCAGGACGGCGACAGTTTGAAAACGGATGCATCATAGAGACTTTATTTTACGACGGGATGAGTACAGTGTAAAAATAACGATTGGATGATGACCGTATGATTATGACAAATTGACGATGAAAGATTGTCGGCAATGTAACGGCGAATGCATGACGACGACGAAATGACGTTACTGAAGTAACAGCGATAGTAAAAGGACAGCTTGACAGCGAATTTTTCACGATGCTGGGAAAGCTGCTCAAGACGGAGGCATGCCGAAAATTGGATGACGAAGTTCAAATCACGACACAGTAACGGTCATGACGCCATCATGATGTAGGTGTAACAAGTACACGAGGACTTATGGTGACGATGGCATGATGATGAAGGCATGATGACCATAGACTGCTAAACCTAGAATGACGACGATGCATCGAGCACCTCGGTATCACGACTAAGACTACATACGTTTTCCGAAACTACTAGAGAACGTTGGCCACTGGGTTGCAGTCGAAGGCGTGATGACGACGACATGACGAGGCAGATCATGAAGCTCGAATGACGACGTTTGAAAGACCGTGACCGCAAGTCGACAGTGGTAGGACAACGCATGTTGAATTATGAGGACGATGACGTGACGATAATGGCATGACATGAGTCGGATGACTAAACTGGGATGGCGACGGAGTGGCCCAACCTGGTAGACAGTTTGGGCCGCTAGGTCGGCGTAACAGATACGCCGACCTAGCGGTGGATAGATAGATAGATGGATAGATAGATAGATAGATAGATGGATAGATAGATAGATAGATAGATAGATAGATAGATAGATAGATAGATAGATAGATAGATAGATAGATAGATAGATAGATAGATAGATAGATAGATAGATAGATAGATAGATAGATAGATAGATAGATAGATAGATTTGAAACGGCTGAAGCAGGCAAGAAGTGCTGGTAGCATAAAAGGAGTAGCCTACACAGAAGCTATTGCTCGCACCATAGAGCTGCGCCACCCCATCGTTGACCGCACTGTTGTTGCTACAATTCTTCTTTGTCAACTTTCTTCAATGTTTGCCTTATCAACGGGTGAAGAGACTAATAACCTCCTGTAGGAAAGTGATTATAACCTGATTTTTGTGTCGTTTAGTGATTGTATTTCGCCGCCCAAGAAAACACAGATAATATTCGTGAACTGAGACGCTTATGAAGAAGTTGCGAAAAGGGCAACTTCTGCAATGGTAATGAACAGGGTTAGTTGGTTTTTCCTGAAATTCTTATTTCTTATACTAAATAATAATAATAATAATAATAATAATAATAATAATAATAATAATAATTATTATTATTATTATTATTATTATTATTATTATTATTATTATTATCGTAAAGATAATAGAAGAGAGCGAATAATAAATACATATCGTTCTCGCAGCCTCAACGGCGGAACTCTGACCTTGTGGCTTCAACAGCTTATTGCCTAAAAGAGAACACCGATACTACGAGCAAGAATAGTCACGTCCTGGCAAAAATGAAGTATTCGAGAGTCTTGTCGCTATTCGAAAGAACTCTGAACGAAATGTATCACGCACGAAGCAAACTGAAGATCCCCACGCGGCCGGGAAGTCCCACAGGCTGAACCGCTGTTACATTACTATTCTAACCCAAAAGCGGCCTAGAAACGTCTGTGTAATCCTAGGCCTGCCACAAACAATGTGCGTGCTGGCTGCTAGCGCGGTTTAAGAGCAATGAGATCGTGAGCGACGAGTTTGCGACGAGCTTTTTTTACGATTTCAGGAGACGGGGAGTGGGTGCAAAGCATCAACAGAGCTGCTTGTCAGGTACATAGCACGGTGTCACCGACTATCGCTATAAGCTAGCCACATAACGCGTGTTAGCTATATTGGCGCGCAGATGGTGCTCACTATGGCACTCCCTCCCCATTGAGCTGCCGAACGTTACAGGTCCACTCCAACGGTCGCTGTGTTTCGCCTCCCGCTGGGCGGGTACCGCGCCGTTGTTCGCGAGGAAGTCGTAGTTGCTCCTTTTATCGCTCTGACAAGTGTCACCACAGCCACGGGGCATGCCTGGTCAGAGTTCTCCATATGAGTCGTCGGTTTCACGCGATCAGTAAAGACGTCGTCGCGCCGGCCATGAATGTCCGCAGGAAATTGTTTGTTTGTGCGATGGAGCACTTTCAATTGCCCATCGTACTGTGGTTGGAGTGGTCGCTGCACTGTGTCATGCCGCGCAAACACATGGGAGAAAGACCAAAGTTGCGAGCGCATGTGGATGGGTCGCGGTGCTGGCTGACGAGGTCGTGTGGCACGAAGCTTGCCCATGATGTCCCGCAACTGACTGGCGCAGTCGCCATGAGCAGCATGTCTTTCGTCAACCTATGTTGTGCGAAATTCTCTAGGCAGTCGCATTTCGCTTCCACACACCAGCTCGGTGGCGCTGCAGCCACTGTCGGCATTCAGCGTTGTACGGATATTAAGAAGGACGAGCGTTAGCTCTTCTGTCCAACTGTACCCTTCTGTCACCATCAGAGCTTCTTTCAACTTGTGGTGAAAACGCTTCACAATATCATTGCTCTGAGGATCGTAGCCAGTTGTTATTACTCGAGAGGTACCGATCAGCAGTGTTATGATTGCGAAAAGAGAAGATTCGAACTGCCGGCCGCAGTCAGTCGTAACTGTGTTTAACAGAAAAGCATGAGCGATTGTGTCTGCGGTGATGTCTACCATAAGCACAGCTTCAATTCAGCCTGCAAAATGTCCACGCAGGTAAGTTATTACCACTGGCCATAACAAATTGGTAACAATCCGACAACGTCCAAGTTGACATATTCAAATCGTACGTTTGGCGCTTGGGACTCCGCCAAGGCCGTCACACTGTGGCTCTTAGTTTTGGAGCGCTGGCAGGCGATGCAATGTTATGCCGACTGCCGGTTGTCTTGGTTCATACATGGCCAGATCTTTCTCGCCGTTGCGAGCTTTTGTGTGGCCCGAACAGCCGGATGTGCCAGCTTGCGCAGTGGCTTGAAGGCGCTATGACGAAGGCCAGATGGAACGAAAGGACGAGGGTTGTCCGTGGATACGTCGCAGCACACTCGATCTTTTGAGTCAGGCAACTTTGACATTTTTAAGGGGTTACTGTTGTCCGCAACTTACTCACTTCTTGATGAGCTTCCTTATATGAAACCAGCCGAGTTAAATCAATTCCCTCAGGAATGTCAAATGCGTTGACAGGACTGCGGGACGCGGCGTCAACGACCACATTGTTGACGCCGCTCTGGTGACGGGTGTCTGAAGTGAACTCGGATTCGGAATACATCTGACGTAGCTCACGGGAAGTGTGCGTTCCTCTTTCCAATGTCGGGAGATCAGGGCGCAAAGAGATTTGTGGTCCGTAAGCGAAAAGGAATCCGTGCCTTCTAGATCGTCGCGAAAATGCCGGTGGAGGCATCAATGGCAAGCCGCTCTCAGCTGAAAGTATTGTAGCGTTCTTCTGAAACGATCAGCTTACCGGAGATGTTAGGCGCCAGAGTCTGTTGCTGAGCTGCTGCAGCACTGCGCCCATGGTTGACTCTGAGGCATCGACCATGATGCACTGTTGTATGCCTGGCTGTGGATACACGAGCAAAGCACGATTCGCCAAAGCCTCATTAACTGGATAGAAAGCGTTGCATGCTTCGCCAGTTCAAGTGACGGTTCCCACTGTGCTCCCTGCAGTTGCTAGTAGCCTGTGTAGGAGGTGCAGTGTAGCTGCGGACTACGGTAGAAAACAGCAACACAAGTTCACCAGTCAAATGAACTCGCGGAGCTGCGGTTAGTGTTAGGTTTCGGGAATTCTCGCACACCTTTGAGCTTTTCCGGCCGGGGAGAATTAGAGAAGGAAGGTGAGCTCGGGCACACCAAGCTGGAACTTATTGTACTGACAACATTGCCATGTGCAGAAAGACATCGAAAACAGTTCGCAGGTGTTCCTCGTGCATAGATTGAATGGCGCGAATAACAAGATCATCCAGGTAAATGTGGCAACACTCCAGACCACGTAGGACACCGTCCATAAACCGCTACGACTTCTGTCAAGAGTGTCTAAACAAAAAGTTCAGTCCAGAGTTGCGAAGACCGAATGACATGCCATGACATGACAAGAATTTTATTTGATTCCTGGGGGACTCAAATTTTTGTCGATGCTGCGATATTGACCAAATGACATTCGAAGAAATTCAAATTGGCCGAAAGATGTTGCTATCGCTGTCTTCAGTACGTCCACTAGGGCCACTAGTACCTGGTGGCATGCCTTCATGAGGTTTCCCTTGGAGAAAATTATAGAACCGTGCAAGTTCGCTGTAATGTGAATGTGTGATAAGGTAGCGATCCGGTACAGCCAGTCGATTGAATGCCCTGGAATCTGCACATGCTCGCCAATGATGTGATGCGGGTTTTGGTGTCATGTGAAGCAGAGACACCCAAGGGCTTGACGATGGCGGGATGATACCAAGCTCGAGCATATGATCGAACGTTTGGCGAACCTAACAAAGCATCTCAGGGAACATGAGACGTGGTTTGGCATGAATGCGTGAAGGAGCGCGAGGAGGAAAGCGGAGGAGGAGGGTATGACGAAATCGGGAGCAGGAAGGCGTCGTGCCGCGCAAGGCGGTTTCTGCGGCGACTATAGCTACGAGCTGGCGCCAGAGTAGCGCGCGTCTTCTGTTCACCGGTGACGCCACCGATAACACATATGAAAACAAAGCGCGGCGTCACCAGAGGTCTTTCTGCGGTGGCTGCTGTGGATCGCGCTCACTCGTCACCCACCCGCTGCCTCTCGCCATCGCCACATTAGCGAAGCAGTCGCGCCATACTTGGCTTCGTTTGCAACGTGCCGCACGAGACAGATTGTCCGTGCTGGCCAATATATCACGAAATGAAAACGCCTTTAGATGTGCGCTGAAATTTCGCATTAGGAAGTGACGTAATCGTCGGTTAATCTTTTCACCTATTGTCTCATTTAACTTCTCATTTACGTTACCTCTTTTCCCAGCGCCGGGTAGCCAGCCAATGTTTACACTGACTAAAACTGTTCATCTCTTCCTCTTTATTTGCTCTTCCCCTATTTCATTAGAGAAGGTATTTTCTCGTCAAGTCCATTCCAGATGTAGTCATTACTATGCGCAATCACAGGAAAAAATATTCATGGCAAAAAAGACGATTTATTCCAAAAGCACGAGCTAGTGCGCCGAAGATGAAGACGCGAACGATGGTGATGTTTATGCATAATTGAGGCACATGACATCTATAACACAACTGGTCACACTAATTGCCCCCGTGGGAAAAAGCGGCCAGCCTGGCCGCAAGGTAAAGCTAGCCTGAAATGCCGATGGAAAGACTTGCGGCAGGAAACATGCACGATCTCTGACCCGTGGCAACCTCGTGCAGTCGACATATCAACAGGTGTAATGCTGTAGTTCCCAGGGCAGGTCATCCCTATGCCTTCGCAGGGGCGGATGTATGAAGAATGAAGCTTTTCACCTAAACCAGAAATTCGCACAGGGCCCGAAAACTCTTGAACTTGCCTGGAGCTGCGTTCCGGGCGCAGCTTGCGCCAAGTTCCCACTGAGAGAGAGAGAGAGAGAGAGAGAGAATGAACATCTTTATCCTAGAATTCCTTAAGGATTGTCTTCGGGGTTGTTTCCTCTTTCCAGGAAACCATATGCTTTCACCGCGTCGATGGCCCTCGCTACCAGCTGACTCTAGCCTGCAAGGGTGGAGCTGGATAGGGCTCTCTCCCAGAGCTCAGGTGTGTCGCTTGGATTGGATGTGCCCAATAATGATTTTGTACAGTCCTCTACCATGCGGTAAAGATTTCTCTGTGTTCCACAAAAGTGGGAAAATGGACAGGTGGTAAAGCGGTAATTTCTAGATAGGTGGGATAAATCTTTATTTTGAAGTGCTCTCAGAATACGGTTTTAGGCCCGTGTTTACAACATTCTCATCTGCATAGTAGTGCGGAAAATTTTTAATGCTTTGCGCATAAGGATGCGGAAAGCATCGTGATGCTGGAAAAAATTGTTGACAAAAGTGATAAGCCAGTGAGAAACCATCACTTTGGTTAGCTTTTTTATGCGATAGTGGGAATGTTCAACGTTTAACCTATTATAGCGTACGGGCATTACCTGGCAAGATACCAGAGGGTGAGGGTGCCAGGGCTCCTCCATTGTGCTGCGAGTTCCGATAGTGAAACATCAAGCATTGAGACGCACCATCTCCTTGCCTGGGATGTCATGGTGCGCTGGTGCCCACAGGATCTTTACTCGTGTCACGGGGAGTAACTTTGGAAGTATTTGCCCCAAGGTTCCGTGAATTCTGCTTCAAGAGCAATTGCGGCACGCTTGTTAGAAGTCAATAATGACGGTGGCTCCGGTCGCCTCCGTGATCGCGAAGGCGCGATGGCGTTCTCATTGGGGATAGAGACGCTTATCAGGTGTTCCTAGCGTATGATGGTGGCGCATGTGGAGTCTCTGCTGCTGGGGTTCAGGGTCGCGTCGATGTAAGTGATGGCTGCCGCACTGTTTGGTGATGCCTTTACCCCTTGCAGTCGTTCTTTCCGCGTCGTGGCTAGAGTGCATGCTTCTTGGTAGCGGTTGAACCAGGATCTGGCTCCGTATGCACTACGGTGGCAAGATCGCCGTCTGCGGATGGTCCTGCAGGAGCGCTTTAATACCACGTCTCTCGTCGTCTTTAATATCACTCTCCGTTATTGCGGTGCAAAATTGCGCCCGTTGATGGGTCAGGTGAGCCTGGACGAGTTCTTCGGTGGCGTTGAGAAGCCCTTGCTTCAGCAGTTTCTCGTTAGGTGGAGTGTTTTGTAAGCCCACGTATAGGCTTTGCAGAAGAGGGTGTCCATTTTCTTGATGACGGTGGCAGAGTGCGTATGGTATAGAGCAGGCGACTCTGGAGACAACTAAGGTTCGTAGAAAACGCAGCCCGTACACCTGCCCCATGCACTTCTTGTTTTTAATAATATTCTTCGCAGCATGTGCGTGACTTGACCAACCATCGACTTTAGTCCATTTATAACGATGATGTTTGTTCGGTCTTCGAGGAAGTGCGTTACGAGCTTTTTGTTGCTGAGGGAGGGGGAGATGACGTGCCCGTCCATGTGTGTGGGTAAGGTAGGTGAATCTAAAGCCCCTTGATAATTTGAAAGTAGCGACACTCTCCTCCTCACGGCGCTTTCCTCCTCGATTCTCCTCGCCCGCCGGCTGCGCACGGCGCGCTTTTCCTCCTAGGCTCCCGTGGACGGGCTGGAGGATTCTATGGAGGCGCGTTATTTTGGGACAATTGCGCGCCCTAGTGGGGTCGAAAATCTTGAGAAATGCTGATATCGGCATCGATAGTGCTGGAGGCAACGTTTATGAGGAGGCTTGGTTTTTCTTAAAGCCGTATGAATGGGGTATACCGATGTAAAGGGAGCTTTAAGGTGAGTTCTATATTCCAGACAATTTTTCTGCCACACGATCAGGTGCTTTACTTCGTCCGTCTGATCTAGTATTGATTGTGACACATGCCTTTGTGTGTGTCTTATTAAGCGAAAGCCTTAGACCTCTGTTTCAAGGTCCCGTTGTAAGCTACAGAAAATATCACGTGACCGAAGGAAGCCGGGCATGTGCAGCCGCGTGTAAGGGATGATTAATGATTAGCAAAGTAATGACTGATTAGTGATTGGATTAAGATGAATTCGGGTGTATTAAGGATGATTACGGTGCAATAAAGTCGAGGAAGGTGCATTAGGGTTAATGAAGTGGATTAAGGTGCATAAACGAGGAATAGGTTGGATTAAGGTGGATGAAGGTAATTAGGCTGGATGAAGGTGTGTTGAGGTGCATTAAGGACGATTATAGTGGATTAGGGTGGATTATATTGCAAGAAGGATAAGGGTGGATTAAGAATGAATAATGTGCATTAACGAGGATTAGGGTGGGCTAGGGTGAATTAAAGTGAATGAAGGAGGTTTAGGGTGGTTAAGGTGGATTAGGGCGGACTAAAGTAGATTAATGCGGATTCGGGCGGATTAAGGACGAATATAGGGGATTAGGGTGGATTAAAGTGATTGAGGAGGCATTAGGGTTGGTTAAGGAGGATTACAGTGCATTAAGGGGGTTAGAGTAGATTAAGGTCAATTAGGGTGCATTAAGGAGGACTTTCGTGGATTATGGTGGATAAAATTGAATGAAGGAGGATTAAGGTCGATGAATGTGGATTCGGTGGAAAAATGTGCATTAGGATGATTATGGCAGACAAATCGGCCTTAACACTCAGTGAACCATGATTCACCTTAGTCCGCCCTAATCCACATTATTGCTCTTTTATTCAGCTTAATACTTCCAATCCACCTTAATACAACCTAATCAACCTAAATCCCCCTTAAAGCACCTTAGCCTACCCTATATGGTTTAATCCCTCTTTATCAACCCTAGTCCATCATAATCCACCTTAATCGTGCTTCATCCACCTTAATTCTCATTCATGCACCTTCATCCTACTTAATCCTGCCTAATAGTCCCAATCTACCTTAATAACCCTAATCCACCTCTATCAAACCTAAACCAGCTCCATGGTCACTAATCCACCTTAATCTACCCTAATCCGTCCTAATCAGTCCTAATCTTCCTTTATCAACTATAATTCACTTTAATCTCCCTTTATCCACCTTAATCCTCCCAAATCCTCTTTAATACACCCTAATCCACGCTAATCGGTCTTAATCCCCTTTCATCACCCCTTCACCTTAATCCACAATAATCCGCCTTTATCCCCCTCCACCCACCTTAACCTTTATTCATGCATCTTAATCCTTAATCCACTCTAATGCACCTTAATATTCTTCAACATACTCTAATCAACCTTAATCCTCCCTAATCCACCTTGTGTCAATCACTAATGATTCATTAACTTGGGTAACCATTCTCTTATACAGGGGTGGACATGCTTTGGGTCACCTCTGGCCTTCCTTGGGTCACGTGATACTTCCAGTTTACAACGCGACCTTGAAACATAGAGATCTAAAGGCTTAACGCCTTAAAACTTAAAAAAAACTCAATGTTGACTATCTGACGTTCATCACCAGCAATACCACAGGTATACATGCCCCTAATTTTTTCAGGGCACAAAGCAGAATCTATAATGCCGCACTTGCGACTGAATAACAACAGTTAGCGACGTGCGAGGTGATGCAGGCGCCCCAGAATATTGAGCATACTGAGGACAACCGCAACAAAAACGCTGGTGAGCAGGTCGGAAGAATGAAAAAAAAATGCAGCATTACGGCATGCTTTGCTACGAGCTGTAAGATACCTTAGCTCGCAAACAACGCTGTTCTTTGTCGGAACAAAGTTCTTTTGGCCAATGTCATGCAGCCACTGTTTCCTGCGCAAGCCTTCACGCTTTCATTGTGGTATCATAAATAAGGCATAACCATCTTCAGGCTTCTTGCTGCAGTTATATGCGCAACAGCCTGGCATAGCTCTAGCACTTAGAGCAGGAAAGACAGCGTATACGCCGAGCTAAGGCGCCGAGCCAGCAGTGCTCAGGAGGAAAATGGCGCGAACGAAAAAGAAAACACAAGCAAAACTCAAGATCGGCGCGTTTCCAAGGGCAACGGCAGAGAGACCAATCGTCGTGCAGAAAAACGGGGGCAAAACTGTTTGCCGCGGGGGGAACACGCAAGGGGCGAGGAGGAGGCGAGGAGGTCGCGTGACGGTGGCAGAGTTCAAAGAGTGTCGCTACTTTCAAAATATCAAGGGGCTTTAGGTGAATCTGCTTTGAACTTTTTGCCAGGAATTACGTGTAGTAGTTCCGTCTTCTCAGAGGTCTAAGCCAGTCTAAAACGCTTTGTATAGTCGTGAATTGCATCGGTCACGGCTTGTAACTCCTCCTACATCTCCCTCATGAAGCCCGTAGCAGAACTGATGGTAATCATCTGTGCATAGCCCATTCTTTAACGCGATAGAGTTAAGGAGCTCGTGTCGCAGAAAAGCCGGTATCGTCGTCGTTGACCTTGAGTAATAATTCCAGGAAGGCACTTCATAAATAAAAAACAGCGTGCACGATGGGCTGGGTGGGTATCGAACCATGGTGCCCGGAGTGTGAGATGGAGACGCTACCACTGAGCCACAAGTTCGACGATTTAAAGCGGGACAAAAGCGCCTCTAGTGAATGCATTGTTGCCTTAGAAACGTGCTGTAGATTGTTATGCTGCAGTGTATATCGGCAATTATGAGCATGTAAATTACAGAAGTCGCAATTACACGAGTAGCGAAGTACGTTGCCGCTACATTTCTTCTGCGCTCTGCGCACACGCAGAGCCATCTTGCGGGAAGCACAGAAGACCCCCTCCTCGCAATGCGTGGCGCTGCCCCGACACGTGGCGCGCCACTCATCCGCTTCTCCCTTTCGGACCGTGAAGAGACCGGTGCGAGGATGCCCCAATACCCTTGCGTTTAATGAGTTTTCTCGCTCTCTCCCCTTCGAACTTCCAGCATGCGTCACTCGAACCCTCGTGTTTAGGCGACGCGGCTCCTCTTTCCGCTCACAGCGTGATTCCTAGGTGCAGCATCCGATGCGGGACGCCTCTGCTGTAATCACTGCGCCGTAGCGCGTCTGGTGGGATAGCGTCCCATGCGATGTGTGTGGAGCTGCTTGCGAGGAGTTATGCGTCTGCGTGGTGCTCCCAAGTGAGATCGAGGACGATCCCATCGAGGCGTCAGCCCCATGATTGCGTACGCCTTCATGGTGCGTTGCGGCCCGGCTGTCCGTGCCGATCACGACGTTTGGCTCGCGTAGATCGTTTCTCCCTCCGAGACACCGAGTTCTTTGGTTCGTTCCGCTTGCTCAGGCGCACGTTTGGTTGCCGCGCCGAACGCTGCGTTGCTCGGCGCTCACGCATGATTAGTTGGTGCAAAGTCCGATGCGGGGCGCCTCATAAGTGATCGCTGCGCCGTAGCGCATTGTCTTCGACCGCTTGGCGGGTCGACGGGGGCTACACACCTTGGCACTGCGAACGGGGTGCGAAAGCGCTATCGCGTTCCACTCTTGAAGGCGAAGTTTAAGCGTCCTCCAAATTTTTATGCCTCGGATCTCATTTAGCAGGTGGGAAGCGAGCCAATCCATCAGGGCCACAGTGAAGAGGAGAGGTTAAACAAGACGCTTGCTGTGGGGTTCCTCGACCTCCAACCAGAAATTGGTCCGTGGCCTGTTCTCCTATATTCAAGACAGCCTTGCGGTCCGCCTAGAAATCTTTCTTTTTTACTGTTTATCTTAGCGCTAAAGTCTAGTTTGTTGGGATTGGAGAATATGGTGTTATGTTTTCCATTGTCAAACGCTCCTTTCAGATCTAATGCAAGGATGGCCGTGGGCGAGTTCCGTGTGGCTTAGACGTTTAGTCCCAGTAGATAAACAAAAATACTGCAGAAAGTGGAAGGGAAAACTTACCCATGAATCATTGGTAAGAGCATCGCACGGCTATTGCGAAGACGTGGGTTCGCACCCCACCTGCGGCCAGTTGTTTTTCTTTTCATTCACTTTCATTTAGATTAATGATAATTTATGCAAGATAATTACTAAGCACACGCAATTTCCCCATGCTTCCCTTGGTGTCTTTGTTAGCTTCTAATCATACCATGGCGGTGTTCTGCGGAGTGCGTCAATGACTAGAAAATATGCACAGGGGAAAGAGTGCTGACTTCCAACTTCTATCGCACTGTCGCACCTTGAGGCTGATTACTTGCCCGGGTTGAGGGACAATCATGGCTACGTGCTATATAAGCGATATGGCGGGTCTTTGTTTGTTAGCTTCTAATCATACCATGGCGGTGTTCTGCGGAGCACGTGAATGGCTTTAGAAAATATACAGAGGGGAAAGAGTGCTGACAACCAACTTCCATCGCACTGTCGCACCTTGAGGCTGATTACTTGCCCGGGTTGAGGGACAATCATGGCTACGTGCTATATAAGCGATATGGCGGGTCTTTGTTTTCCCTGCTTCTCCTTTTATCTTTTAGAAACCTGTGTATATATACTGCTCTTCTGTAAAATTACAACAATTGAGAAATCAGCGTTCTTTCTCCTCTCTATTTTTCCTAAAGCCATTGACGCGCTGCCCAACACACCGCCATGTACTATTTATTACCAGCTCGCCCAAGCTTTCGATGTTTTACTCTTGCCATAACTTGGAAGTGCCTGGATATTCGCGGTTTAGGCGCAAAAAGATTTCGTGAAGAAAATTAAGGTCACGATTTGATGGAAGCAGGAGCCCCTTGACATGCCTTCATTCGTTACAGTTACGAAACCGCGACCTAAATCGTAGACCAGCTTGTATCTGTGCAGTCTATTTGTGAACACATCTCAAGGATCCAACGAATGTTTATTTATTTATTTTTTGCTTATTGCTTTATTTATTTATAAACTCTCAGAAAAGTTTACACTCTTTGGGGTCTATAGTTTCCACAAAACAATATTCGTCATCTGTCTTGCCCGCATTTCCTTTCTTTAACGCTGCTAGCCCGGTACATCGAAGTCACGAACGCCATGTGCGTTGTAAGCATGACAGAGCATTCTCGACAGGAAATAACGAGCGCAGCGTTTTCAAGAACGGAAAGGCTGGCAAGACAGATGAGGATTATGGTTGTGTGGTGAACATGCACTCCAAAGGGTGTAAACTTTTCTTAGAATGTAGTACACAACATAGACGCACTGGAGCAAGAACGCAGTAGAATATATACGCAGGTGGTCGTTATAGAGTCAAAGGCAATGCACAGAAAACAAGGGGGAAAATCTAAAAGCAATAATGCATTTTACAGTTTAATAAGCGAGAACTATCACAGAAAACAAAAGGACGAATGAACAAGTTTCATTGAACATTCGTTTTTAATTTTAAGAAAACATGTACCAGGTTTTTACGAAGCTAAAGTAGGCCTGGATATTTTCTGCTAGCTACCCTGTAGACGTCTCAGGCATGGAGTTTCCGGCAATAATTACTGGAGAGAACTCTGGAGCTAGAACCATTTCGCCACCATGGAAATGATGGGAAGTGCATGGATTATGTTTGATCTTCGTGCTTGTGGATTCAGACGTTATTGTGGTTTTGTTTATTATGCTTTATATGCCTTCGCTGTGGTAAATTTCAGAGGGAGCTATACTTTTCGAAGCGCAGAAGACGTTGCGAATACGCACAGTGGCTACTAATCGCAACGGTTCAACTTGTTGAGGAGGTCAAATCCAAACGCGTCAAGCTTCTCGAGGCACTGGCTTGCTAGAAACAAATCTCGCTTGTCGCTGCATACGACGGTGGCGTAATGGTTTCAAAACTGGGCTTTTGTCCAGAGATCCGCTGCTGCAATCCTGCCATAGGAACATTTTAATAATGTCTTTTTTAATGCTTAAGCCAAAAGTACAAAGTTTAAGCAAATCCACCTACTTCCCATATTGCGACAGAACTGCTTGTTGGCTTAGTTGGTGCATGCTGAAAGACGTGTTTTTTGCCGCAGGTTAAAACACACACACAAGGAATACACATAGAAGACAACGCAAGTGACGGTTCCAACTAATTTAGTTTGGGTGGTAACCCAGGAATATCTATATACATACGCGCATGCGCAGGCTGTTCACGAACCTGCAGTCGAACAATCTCGTTTCCGATTTCTAGAGCAAGACAGATGTATCGCTAATGCAACTTCAACCTTTTTTTCATACAATAAGCTGCTATTACCTGTTTGATTTCTGCTTCTACCAAGAATCTTAATCTCATGAAAGCGTGATTTGGTCACTCAGGCGTTGCAGTGCGCTCGAATATGTGCCACGACATCTTCCTGGGTTAGCGGCAAACTAAATCAGCTGGAAGTGCTGCCCGTGTTGTCCTCTATGTGTCTTGTTTTGTGTGCAGTTTAACTAGCGCCAAAAAACATGACTTTTACTTCCCATAATTTCTGTGCTGGTTCAACCACTCCCAATGCAGCTCGCTACACTCTAGTGCCACAATTCCCTCTAGGAATTATTGTATGGATCTTTTGTGGTACTAGGTGACGATTAACTATCCGCCAAAGTAGCAACATATCCAAGTTTGTAGTGTTTATGATTTCATGGTCAGTATGCTACAAGGTTTGTGCGCATATGGTGATAAACAACTCAGTTGAGCAAACATAGAAGCTGGGTGTTGGACACACATGCCTCCGCTAGCGGTCGCCACAATTTATTCTTTGTCTAGACAGGGTAGCGTCCCAGGATCGCGCCCATTGTTTGACACACCTTATCTTCTTTGTATTGGCGTCACTCCCAAAGCGTTTGTTCTATCCTGTACGTGCCTCGAGAAAGTCGCCACTTCTGCTGGTGTAGCGTACACTGCAACTGAATAAGCCTCATCGCATGCTTTCGAGCACGATCTATCAGCGCAGGCCATTTAGGGAGTTTCACGGCCCTGACAGTTCGCCCACATTCAGGACCGAAGGTAGGACATCTTTTGTTGTTTTTCTTGTTATGGTTCTGTTCACCTATGACAAAATACAATGCTTCCCTAGTATGCATATAGTACAGCTACAGCATTAAAGGTCAATACAAAAACACTATCGACACGGTCACCCTCAAGTCATCTGACGCAATTCCGTGGTACATGGACAGTAACCTTTCACTGTTAGGCTAGTACGCTACTAAGTTACTAAGGGTAATACATGAAAGAATGTACGTAAGGAGGTCCCAGAACATAAGCCTATAAAGTCACCTCCCTAGAACTTCATCAATTAGTCAAACCTGTTGCAGAGTTCTGAGATGCTATGACAAACTCATTTCTTTACACTGATTCGTGTTCTTTTGCATGGTTTGTGATAAAACGTCCGGGCAGAACTGCTTCGAAAATTAAGTGCACCTTTCTCTGAGACAAAAGGTGATGTAGAAGTAGTGACCAAGCGTTCTAGTTCTCGTTTATTTTTTCAACGATACGGCTTCCTACTCTATGCCAATGCTTTATTTCAGTTATCTGATAGGTGAGTCAAAGTGGTAGGTTCCTTTTCAACAACTGATTTTTCCACAATAATGTATACCGTAGTATGAGACGCACCTTCGCAAAGAATTTTTCTTCTCAGCAAATTTCTCTGTAGCTCAGCTTTTTATTACAACTCCTTGTTCGTGGAAGTTATTTGTCACTGTGCGAACATACAATGACATCACAGCATAATTGCGCCGTAGTGCTATCAGACTATCGAACAAGGTAAATCCATGCTACGAAAATTTACACAATGGCAGGAGGTACATGAAACGAAAAGTCGAAAAGGGCGAAGCTACAAACGTTCTGTGTGATGCACTTTAGCGAAACAGCAAGAATTTCTACCAGTAATATTTCTCGGGCGCTGTCATTTACACATATTCCCTTCAAGGAATCATGGGAAGAAATGAATACGTACGTCTCAAGACTTCATTATTTATTTTTAAGGAAACAAACACGAAGATTGGCCACTTTAGCGTATCCCCAAGCTCCCGAAAACTTCTCAAAACAGAAAAAAAAGAAGGTGAGAACAAGACGAAAACAACACATAAGAAACGTATTAATAAAGAACGCTGGATAGAACAAGTCACAAGAACATAACTACCACAAAGGGCATCACCACGAGGCAGCACGACTTAGTCATTTGTGACAGCTATTGCATCACATTGGGGAAATATCCCCCCAAAATCTGCACAAGGATTCATTGAGCTGAATACATACGACTTCCTGACTATTCAGAACCACAGCACTTGACAAATCCGCCTCCTGTGCGGTAGGCCCTAATCTGAAATCTTTGTGCCACCGGAAGCCTGGCAGCTTTTTCTAATGGGCAAAAATATACCACAACCTGGCTTTTAGTTGTTTATGTGAGTTCTCTTCTCAAAAGGGGGCCATATAAACTGGGGAAGGTGTCTCAACGCCCCTTGCCTCCGCCCCCCACAGCTTTGGTGAAACTGTGGATCATCCGACACTGCTGTGGAAGAAAGACGAGGAATGGATGCCGGGTACTAAGCGGTAAAATATCTACAAGTGTGCTGCTGCCAGGTGCTCGGCTATTACGGGAGTTCCAGCATCTCGGACAGACACCCACCTATTGTGCAATTCGCAGCATGGCATGACCAGAATATAGATGTCTGAGAGCCAGGCCGTGCTACAGCTCTACTCATAAGAAATACCGGTAGGTTCTCGACAGCACCGGCATTCGAACCCAGTGCCTCCCACATACGAGGTGGGCGCTCTACCATTTCACCGCCGCTTCGTTAGTGACGTCATTTGCGGTGGCTACTCGGTACACAAAATGCAACTCTATAATCGACGACGCATCTGAAATGGAAATTACTTAAAGCGTGCTGAGAATGTGTACATAAAGTATCCGAAACACATTTTACCAAATCTTGTGAGTGCTGGTTGAAATAACTCAATACTGTTCTAATTTTTCAGAACTCGCCGCTATGCCGGGACAGAGGCCCTATCGCCAGATCATCGACGGCGTGCCCAGGTGTCCTCTACTCAATCCAGAAATCTTTCGCAAAAGCCTTCTTTTTCGTGCCGCGAATGGCGACGTCGTTCAGAGCTCGTTCCCGAAAAGCGGCACGCATTGGATACAGTACATCACGCAGCTTGTTATCAAAAAGGGGGAAGCGATCACTACGCACTCAGATTTTGCCAGCAACCTCCGCTCTATCGAATACATGGGTTGCGATGACTGGAAGCCAGCTCTTCCCGTGAGACTTCTGATTACACATAACCCTCTAGAGCGTGAGACCATGAACGATAAGGCAAAGTACATCTACATCGCTCGCAACCCTTGGGACGTATGCGTCTCGCTTTTTCGCATGATGACGGACCTGAGTGTTTACCGCTTTCAGGACGGCACATTCGAAGAGTTATTTGAGCCGTTTGTAGAAGATGACCTGGGTTACGGAAGCTACTTTGACCACGTAGCAAAGGCCTATGCTCTGAAGGACGAACCCAACGTATTCTTTACCACGTATGAGGAACTCAAGAAGGACACCCGAAATATGGTGCTGAGGCTTGCTTACTTCCTGGGAGAGGCTTACGGCATGCATCTTGAGAATGACCCGCAGACGCTCCGAAACATTCTAGAATGGTCCACGCCTGAGCACATGAGGCGCGTCATGATCATGAGCCTGCAGGCTAATGATAATCCGCAATTAAACAAGCTGTTTTCCAGAGACAACATGAATAGCAAGCAGGGTTACGAGGGAGACTGCAACAAGTTCACAGTGGTGAAAGAAGCGAAGGTTGGAAGCTGGAAGGATTATTTCACACCAGTGTTGCTGAGCCGTTTCGAGCAAAAAATAAGAGATGCAGGTGATAAGGCTTCCTTCATTACACTATGGAGCGACATACGTCAAGAAGCAATCGACCTGTCTAAACATTAAGCATCGTATCAACCATTGATTAAAAGTCACTACCACTTCCTGGTATATTTTGCGAACAATGGTACCTATGATATTCCTCAGGAATAAATAACTTTTTCGATTTCTCGTGGTGATCAATTATTGATACTTTTGGCAACCTTCCTGTCTTGTCGCGGTGGATGATTGGGTTTTGTTGTAATTTATTCTAGTAAGTGAACTGTGTGAAGCCCCATATAAGGATGTAGACGCGCTTTCTTTTCATCCTCAGGTTACTTACTTTTCATTAAGAATATTGCACCCACTCCTATTAGTCAACACGTTGCATAAATTTGTCTGATCTAAGAATAAAGGGACCGATGGCATTGAGCGTTCTCCTCCGTGCCTCTAAGACCTTTTTTTGTCTTCACGCTGCTCGTTATTAGGTAACTGCAGCATTGCAGTATCTGCGCATCGTCAGATGAAATTTTTAGCAACAACGCAGTGTTTAGCCCTAACACAAACTGTATATGAGCCTAATGTCTTCAGGTGTCATACTCGAGCAGTTCATAACCTGTTAACATGTCAATAACGTGTCGTAATGCAGCGGAACACCAAGACTTGCGTAGAACAGGCCAGAGTGGTTTAAAATATGTGCGTAGCACCAAAGCGTTCCAGCAGACGAAATATTTAACGGAAAGGATATTGGGCACATATTCAAGTTTAAGATTCGAACCCAAGCGTCCAAAGAAATGGCTGCTCGAAAAATACTTTGTTGTTCTCTCCATATTGCCCGAGAGTGTACATATTCTTGCGCGATGTCAGAAACAGCTATGATTGTTTACGCGCGTGTAGAAATATTGTTTTTTTACAATATATTATCGAGCCTGCACGTCTAAATTTCCCAACAGGAGAACTGACCCGGGTACAAGTGAAAACGAAAACAGACACCGAAACCGGCGCAAATAAAAGTTGGATAACGGCTCTCTACATGCATCCATGAGAAGAAACTAGCCACATTCGCCCACCCTAGCCCTCTCTCCCCCATTGTTCTGCTTCGTCCTTCGCGAACTTTGTTAATTCTTTGCTCTACGATCTATCTAGAATTCAGGTGGGCAAAAACTTTTAAATAGTTTTCTCGTAGCAAAAGCCACGAAACGATGTTTTCGGGTGCACAAGACAACAGCTGTCACTGCTCCATTTTTAATCTTTGCACTGAAATTAGGAGAGGTAGATTCGACTGATAAACTTCATAATCATAATCATCAACCTTGTTACGCCCACTACAGGGCAAAGGCCTCTCCCATAATTCTCCAGCTACCCCGGTCATGTGCTAATTGTGGCCATGTTGTCCCTGGAAACTTCTTAATCTCATCCGCCGACCTAACTTTCTGCCGCCTCCTGCTACGTTTCCCTTCCCTTTGAATCCAGTCCGTAACCCTTAATGACTATCAGTTATGTTCCCTCCTCATTACATGTCCTGCCCATGCTTATTTCTCTTTCTTGATTTCAACTAAGATGTCATTACCTTCCGTTTTTTCCCTCACCCAATCTGCTCTTTTCTTAACTCTTAACGTTACACTCATCATTATTCTTTCCATAGCTCGTTGAGTCGCCCTCAATATAAGTAGAACCCATTTGGTAAGTTTCCAGGTTTTTGCACTGTACGTGAGTACTGGTAAGACGCGGCTGTTATACACTTCAGACTTATAACAGCTGTGTCTTACCAGTACTCACGTACGGCGCAGAAACCTGGAGGCTTAGGAAAAGGGTTCTACTTAAGGTAAGGTATACTTAAGTTAAGGTTCTACTTAAGGTACTAAGGTATTCTCCATTATTGCTGGTCCCCAATTCTTCCCAATCCAGGTCTTCGAATACCTCCTGCAAACACACTGTGAATAGCATTGGAGAGACCATACCTCCCTGCTTCACGCCTTTCTTTATTGGAATTGTGTTGCTTTCTTTGTGGAGGACTACAGTGGCTGTGGAGCCGTTATAGATATCTTTCAGTATTTTTACATACGGCTCGTCTACACTCTAATTCCGTAACGCCTCCATGACTGCTGAGCCTTCGACTGAATCAAATGCTTCTTTGTAATCAATGAAAGCTATAAATAACGGTTGGTTACATTCCGCACATTTGTCTATCACCTGGTTTTATAGTGTGAATATGATCTATTTCTGAGTAGTCTTTACAGAATGCTGCCTGGTCCTTTGGTTGACGGAAGCCTAAGGTGTGCCTGATTCTATTTGCGATTACCTTAGTAAATACTTTGTAGGCAGCGAACAGTAAGCTGATCGGTCTATAATTTTTCATGTCTTTGGCGTCTCCTTTCTTATGGATTGGGATTACGTTAGCGTTCTTCCAAGATTCTGGTACACTCGAAGTCATGAGGCATTTGCGTATACAGGGTGGTCAGTTGTTATAGAACAATCTGCCCACGATCCTTCAGCAAATCTGCTGTTACCTGATCCTCCCCAGCTGTCTTCCACTTATGCATAGATCCCAAGGCTTTCTTTACTTCTTCCTGCGTTACTTGTGCGATTTCGAATTCCTCTAGACTATTCTCTCTTCCATTATTGTCGTGGGTGCCACTGGTATTGTAAAAATTTCTATAGAAATCCTCAGCCACTTGAACTATCTGATCCATATTAGTAATGATATTGCCGGCTTTGTCTCTTACCGCACACATCTGACTCTTGCCTATTCAAAGTTTATACTTCACAGCTTTTAGGCTTCCACCGCTCCTGAAAGCATGTTCAATTCTATCCATATTATACTTCCTTTTGTCTCAACTGATTATATTAATGAGACGCAAAAGCAGAAGCCAGCTGGCTGTGACGGTATTACGGATGGAGCCATGTAAGACATATATACTGCGCTACTCTGAGAAGGCAGGCCAATAATAAGTGGGACCGAATTCAACGGAATGGTGTGCCGGTCTTGAACTCCCTGTACCTGCCACAACAGAGGCAGGCAATGCATCCATAAGAACAAGCGAAGCTGTGAATAAAGTTCTTAGCTGCATACACGACTGTAAAAGCACGGCGGAAATTCAGGCTGCAAGTGCCCGCGCACAGAGTAAACATCGTAGAAACACGACGAATAATCCCCATACTGCATGCCAGTACAGCGAAGTTTGAGCATCCGCTCACTCGAACCACTGGGTGCAAAGTTGAATAAGAACAATACGCAGATCAACAATTGTCAGGTTAATGCAGCAGTATACTAGAAAAATTTTTACAGGAGGCTGTGAGGACAGGTACCAAAAAGAAAAAAAAAGATTTTAAGAACGTTATTTACGTTTGGGCTAGCCTGCGGGAGCCTTGTTCACAATGAGTGAAAATAGGCACGCTTCGCGATTTTTACGCATGGCGCATGACATGATTAAGGCATTTGGCATACACTGGCAGAAAATTGGCGTCGTTTTAGTAAAGAGTGTGCGATGTGGTTTGGATGAAAATTGATTCTAGATAAAGCGTGAAGAGAGATTTTTCTCCTTGGCCGTCGTGCGTGCTTCTCGTCTGTTCATAGTACGTAACGTACTTCGGCAGTGCTCCGCCAGTGCATTTGACGCAACATGTTGTTCATTGTCATTCCTGTGGTGTTGATGTCATGTACTGAAGTTGCTAGTCTTGCCGATGTAGACGTATTGGCAATCGGTACATGATATGAGGCAAATGACGCCCGGAAACTCGTCCTAGTCCTGGCGGTCCTTCGTAATGACTAGCTCGTGTGTGAGTTTCCGCATTGGAACGTACGCCTCTTGCACGTCACATGATGGAGGGACCCGTGTCACGGTCTGGCTGATGCCAGGGACGCACGATATTGCGGCTGGTTTTTTTTGCTGTGTTGCGACTGAACAGGTGATTCGCGAGCCAGCAGGCGTCGGGCAAAGTCAATATAGTACTTGGGCTACCCACAGACCATTAGGTCCTGCCGTATGATAACATGGCCCGCCACACAGTCTTCCGCTGTTGTGCACACTTTGTCTGCCCGGCGAAGAAAGCGGACAACGAATATATTTTTGCGAAACCGGGTGCACTGAATTCTACTGAAGCCGTCTTCCCGTGTGCGCGTGCTTTTGAAACACAAGGAATGAGAAACTGGGCATATTGCGTTTCAAGCCAGTGTCCAAGGACGCTAGCTGGCCATTATATTCCACTTCCAAGGTGAATTTCATTGCTCCTTACATACTGGTCAAGTGAGCCCAGAGCACGTGGAGAATACTGAAACAGTAGTCAATGTAGAGAACAAATGTTTTTGACGTTTCCGGGAAAGAGGACAACGCCTAAGCTTCGTCATGAAAAAGCGAAAGGCATAAGAATGAAGCTACGCGTCTTATAGTGGATGCATGGCATATCTATAATGGTGGATGTGCGTGCGTGAGTCAGCCTTCGATTACTTTGTATAAGGAAGAAATTGTGTGCCTTAACACGTAGACCGGCACGTAGATCTCTCACGTAGACCGGCACATGTACCCGACTGACACGTGGAGATACCATTCCTGAACTTGCGCAGATGAGTTTTGTGTCTTCTTTCTTTTTTCACCTCAGTGCTCCTATAAGTTGATAGTCGGCGTTCGTGTTGTCCACTTCTCTACTCTTGTGTCCTGTCTGCACGCCTCACCTCTTTTTTGCAGAATGAATCCTTACCAACTAGCTCAGCTTTCTGTCGTTCTAAGCCTAAGCTTCGATAGCCTGAATCAGTAGGTTAGCGGCCGTGACAGAAATAAACGCTACCATTGCCGATCCGTGATTATGAAAATAAAATTTCTCTTCGAATGCAAAATGTGTGTTCGGTAAGAGAAGTCGAGTAGCCTATGTAGATCATGCACCACGATGGGCGACCTCGACTGGCGATGGAAGACGCGAGGTGCCTGTCGAGTGTGGCGATGCGAACTTGCGCTTTGAAAAAGTTATATTGCACTGAATGAAACTAAGATGTAGATGGTCATAAGGGTTGTGGACATGGGTAACACATTTGTCGCGCAGCGGCTCCGAGGACCTTATGAAGATAGTTTGGCAAATTCTGGAGCGAGGAATGGCTAAAGTGCACAAGGAACAAAAGTTTCCAAAGAGAGTACTTTGAAGTCAGACTAAAGACACAAATTTTTGGCTAGGCAAGGTTTACGTGCAGTGAATTATCAGTGAACGTACTTCATACTTCAGACTTCATTTTTTCATACTTTTTATATTTTTTCATACTTCAGACTTCATACTTCATTCCATACTTCAGCGTACAAAAATAGAACTGTATAACCCTATACACTTTTGTCTACAGACATTCTGCAGACATTTGCCAACAAACGTGAATTTTCATTATTTATAGACAGTCTATACATGCAGACATCTTATAGACTAGTCTTTAAGAAGTGCAAGGTCATAAGTCTATAGACTGTCTACAGACTACTCTATAGAAATATCTATAGACAGTGTATAGAGGTTATAGAGACATGTCTATAGATTTTTACTAACACATTTGTAAGAGCAATGACCGCACCTGATTGTACTTGCCTTCTTTTTGTGGTCCCTAACAATTTCAGAAGACACTTGCCCCGTGCTACGCATGGTGATGAAACAGCTGCACACTTGGGTTTCACCAGAACATACAACAGCATTCAGGGCCGATCCTACTAAGCTAGCATGCGACAGAATATAGAAACGTGTGTGGCCTGTTGTGTCACTTGCTAACAATTCAAGCACACTAATACTGTTCCTGTCGAACTCCTTCCCCCTGTAGGACCACGATCGTCTCCTTTGGAAATGGCTGGAGCATATCTGCTCGGCCCGTTCCAGCGCTTAACAAACGAGAACTGCTGGAATATAGGCTGCGCCTACCATCTGACGGTTTATGCTGAAAGCAGAGCGATGCCAATGGCCACGGCTATTGTCGTTTCGAGCTTCCTCCTGTCCTCCTTTATACAGCGTCGTGCACCCGCTCGTATTATTGTGAGCGATCGTGTTCGCCAGTTCATGGCCGACGTAGTCGAAGAGGTATACTGCCTCTGTGCTAGCCATTTTTGCCACGCGACTCCGATCACCCGCAGACAAATGGTCTCATCAATCGCACTAACAGAACTTTGACCATCATGCTTTCGATGTAAGTCAACTCCACGCACAAAAACATGGATGACATTTTGACATTGATCACATACGCTGCAGTAATGCAAGGCATGAAACCCTGGCTACAGCCCCTCCTATCTATACACGACCCACAGCTTCCTTGACACCACTCTGCCTTTTATTCTTCATGTGGACTCTTCTATCGCCACTACTTTCTGCCGAGCTGAGAAAGCACATCGCATAGATCGGCTCCGTACGCTGGCGTCCCGGAACCGCTCCGATATCAGCTACGATTCAAGGCATAAGAATGTGTCGTACGAAAACGGGGACGTATGGCTTTGGACGCCTCTTCGCAAGCGCAACCTGGGCCACAATTTTCTGGCTCATTACACAGAGCCGTTTGTCACCACCAATCGCCTAAGTGACGTTACCTATTCCATTGCATGTCTCATGTCTAGTGGCTATAGTTCTGAGAAGGCGCAATTGTTCACCTCGCCCGCCTGAAGTGCTGTCATCCACGTGACTTTGAGTTCACGTAACAGTTATCCTCCCGTCAGGCTTGCCCTGTGAAGGGAGGAATGTTACGCGAGAGCGACAGCAGGGACGGAAGAAGAGGACGAAGTGCGTTTTTCTTTGGAGCGGCTTGCTGTCGCGGCACCACTCCGTCCCTTTCGTTAGCTTCAAATAAACACACATTGTCGTAATAATATATATATATATATATATATATATTGTAATGAAGAAGAAGAGCACCAGGACAAGGCCAGCCAGATCGTCTGTTACGTGCCTGCAGTCGAACCAGTGGGCCAACAGACGCTACCAACTGAACTGTTCAAACACTCCATTACAATATATACATATACATATATATATATATATATATAGACATATATATATATATATATATATATATATATATATATATATATATATATATATATATATATATATATATATATATATATATATCACGAACTTTGCAGGGGCACGTAGCAATGTAAAAACAAACAAAGAGAGGGGGAGGGTCAGTTTGTTTGGGTTTGCCCTCCCCCCCTTGACAAAGGTCGGTCGGCCACTGAAAGGAGAGATAACGGAACTGTGTGATTGGGCATAGGGTTACAGCCACACGAAGGACAGTGAGTGGCCAATCGGTAAGGCATTCCATACGATGACAAGACACGGCGATACTCCTGCAAGCTCGTGTTACTCCTAACCACAAGGTAACGGGACCAGGTATCCCACCAATAATTTGCAACATACATACTTGGCAAATCAGTTCCGCGGAATACCCCTAGGTGGAGGAAGGTTCATGAAGGGAACAATTGACATCCATCCGTATTTTGCACGAGGCTACACCAGAAACCCATACAGGCTTCTCAGAAACAAAGTTTCGTAGTTGAAGAAAGGTTTGTCCTTGGCCGGTATTGTTATAGGAACGTCTTATGACGCATGAGAGCAGGGGCTGTGAGCGACGTCCTCAGGCAACTAAACAAGACCCTGCTTATATTTGGCGAAAATAAAGGCCGGGTTATATGCAACATGTTGGTAAACTTCAAAGATAATTGGACTAATTATGACATTTGCAGTAAATTATCCATGCAACTGAGCCGACTCTTTAAGCATGTGTTTCACGAAAAAAGCAGAATTTATCCCGCTGCCCTGGGAGAACTGCAACTAAACCAATAGGAAATTTAGTGAAAATTGATGGGGTATGGAGGCAGGGAGGCCACCATGGTAAATGTTATGGCGAAGTAACATGTGTGTCGACAAATAAA
Organism: Dermacentor albipictus; assembly: GCF_038994185.2. NCBI lineage: Eukaryota > Metazoa > Arthropoda > Arachnida > Ixodida > Ixodidae > Dermacentor > Dermacentor albipictus. The sequence goes on along the minus strand of NC_091822.1, from coordinate 67,615,112 downwards.
TGGCATTTAAAATGTTCTCAATATTGAATGCTCCAAAGCATTATATGCGGGCAAGTTTTCAAACATAACAGTCATATACAATCAACTTTTTAGAGTATGTACGTTATATTTGCAGGAATCTGAAACTTCTATTGCAACTCCCCGAAAGAAACAGCTTTTCTGAAAACTGGTTCGTACTTCTTCAAGGTTGTACACATGTGCTATCTTTTCTTCTTGTTAAGGTGGTGCAGTCATGTTGGGAGCCATGTTGATGACAGTCATGTTGGGAGCCATGTGGCAGCCATGTTGGGAGCAGTTCATATTCCCCCACCAGACGACGCCACTCAGTCATGACTGAAGAAATGCTTTACCGATGCAGCACAGCGTTATCGGAAAGACGCATGCATCCGTGTCGTGTTCTTTTTCTCCTTTCCCTATCTTTCCAGCGGTATTCATGACCATCCCGACGCACTTACCACGTGCAGATGTCGAGGTATTATGCATTTGTTTTCTATTAGCTCTCCCGTTTCACTTATTGTGGCGGCAAGAAGGAGTGTAGGAGTGTATAGGAGTGTATAGCAGTATGCGGAAAAAGCTTGGTACCGGCTGATGTCTATTTTTCCCTTTCACCGGCATGTGCGGCTTGTCGTGGCTAAACTGTGTGAAAATGCAAGTTAATCAAGTTTGGGAACATTCTTCTGTCTCCTTTTCCATTTTTCTTAAAACATTCATATGAAATACAAAAGATACACATAGAAAAGTGCTACTATGGAGGTACAGTTACTTCTAAAGCAAGAGCCTTCTTAAATTGCTTTGCGAGAGCTCATAGTCGTTCACTTGACTTACAACTGCACACGCAAGACTCTCAAGGGATCACGAAGAAATGTTGCAACAAAATGTGATGCGATGTAGATTGAGAGAAGAAAAGTATTCAAAACAACGCTTCCTTTCCTTATGCATGTGAAGGCGGCGATTGTAGAAAGGCACTATTCTGGCCGCATTGTGTGACTAAACAGAAGCAAGAACAAGGGTAATTATGGACTATTTTCTCAGCACCGGACTAGACTCCATACATTACAGAAACCACTGTGTTACGTGGTTTCTGTATCGCATTTAGCTGCCCTAATCAATTTAAATCTCCTTTATTCTGTCAGCTTTTCTCCTCCACCTGTAAACCTGAACTTAGGCCAACCTCTGCCTTTCTTACACTAAATTATTCTTATCCTGAATGCAAGATGTGTCTCTGCATAGCATTTTATTGAACATTTCAAGGAATTATCGCTTAGCGCTGATTCTAGTATTGCGTTGTGTGTGCCGAAATTCTTCATTTGGTTTTTCCACACAACATATGAAGACATGAACACGCGCAGGTCCATCGGAAACAAAGCGTCTGGCACGGTTAAAGTTAGCCTGCAGCATTTTAGCTCCCAGAGATGGTGAAGGCAGCCTTCCCTTATTTTCTGAAAGCCCTAGCATGTCCCCACCTGTAAAGACCCACGCTTCCCATTCATATATTTAGAAGCTCGCTATTGCACTGTTATCTCATCGCGTGCTGCCCTCCGCACCCTCAGAGCTTTATTCTGAGTACTACTCCTGGCCGATAAGCCTTAATAAACACAGCCCAGCAAGAGACAGGTCGCTCGTAGCAGCACCCGCGCTTTGCATCCTTCGCACAGCTTGCCCCCCATTACTGGTTGAAAGGTGGGACCTCTTTCATTCCTACTGTCTGTAAACTGTATACTGTATACTGTCACAGTAAAAGTATATCAGGCGTGGCATCGGCGTGAGCGATAAAGCTGCGTTATCCTAAATTTCTGCCTTGTAGCCAGTAAACAATACCGGTGATGTTTTTTTCTGTGTTTACTGCTAAGGATCGCTAGTCTGAATAATCGGGATGGATAAATTTTCAGCTTTATAGCAGATTCCGCGCATCGCAAGCCTTTGAGGCCGATTGCATCAATAATATATCGTATGCACTGTGTGCAGATTTCACAAATTTATGGCAATAGCTTTCTCTAGCAGGAACCAATTTTTTCTACAATATAGAAAGGTGCACTTCACTTTTAGGATAAACCGAAATGCAAATAGTCTCCATGATCGCGCTAATTATTATTTCTTTTCTTGCTTTCTATACATTCGACATAAATCGCCTGAGCCTTGATGTTGTGTTGCGTATTTCATTTGCACTGGTTTTGTGTTTCTTGAGGACGGCACAAAGTCATAAGGCGTGATTTTAAGGATGTTCAGCATTCGAGGCTTGTAAATTTCGTCTAGAGAGTATGTACCATAATTTGTCTCGTAATATCCAAGAATACCCGCCCTCGTAGCACAATTGCTATGACGTTGAGCTGCTAAGCTCCAGCCTGCGAGTACGAACCCGGGAGGGGAGGCTGCGTTTTCATGGGGACGAAATGCGAGAACCCCTGAGTGCAGAGGGGTCCACTGTTAAATGGAACACTTGAGTGCGGCGCATGTCCGGATTTTTCTTTCTCTCAAGAGTGCACTCGCCTAGATTGGCAGCACAGCACTTGTGGTTGATAAGTCCGACTCCTTTTGACCCACCCGTGCAGTGCGCTGACATTGCTTTCGCAGTCACTTGAGGCTAGGGCGCAAGCAAAGTGAGAGCTGCACTTTGTAGTGTTTCCTTTACCAGTAGACTGCACTGCACATAGCTTTAGCTGCACGTGAAAGAAAACTGGGCGGTCACAATAAATCCGCAGTCCCACACTGCGGCGCGTGCCACATAATCAGATTGTTGTTTGGGCGCCTAGCATTACAGAACCACCAGTTCTACACATACCACATATATTTAGTGACGTACCTAGCAGAGAAAGAGAGGAAACGAAGAAAAGACAGGAAATTTATGTATACAGTATGTTTTGGTGAATTTGTCACCTGAACGGGGGGGGGGAGAGGAGTGATGTGGGAGTGAGAGAAGGCAAGAACCATATTTTGTGCCTGCACTGGACGATACTCTGCGTCTCTACAGTCATGCTCCCAAGTCTTTCCCCTTGAAGTGTTGTGGAAGAGCCTGAATTTGTGCCGGGATAAAGGGGCAGTGCGAGGGCAGGCTCCCAGGTCCCTTCCTTCTCTAACAGGCCGATCGCCCAGTTTTCTTAGAGCATGCACACCAGTAAGCCTGACGTTGTTCGCCAAAACAGGAACGGCGGCAGAGGAGGTGATCGATATTCTCTTAGCATCTGCATTGAGAGCACGTAGGCGAGTCCACCATTCAAATGCTATAGGTGTACTAATTTGAGTGCTACTCGATCCCACAGCCGATGCGCCAGTGCTTATCATATAGCGAGAAATTTAGAAATAACGACAGTAATAATCACGGATCTGGGCTATATAAAGGGCGGGTGGAGTCTCTTCAGTGAGCATGATATTACAGTTAGGATGGCGAAGGTCTCTTGCAGTTTGACACTTGGTATGTCATAACAACTGTCGGTCATTGAGCGCGGGTATGTGGAGCAGCGTCATCGGCCGGTTATTTGTCGTCAATGCCCTGATGTCACAGCAGTCATGGAAATATTACCCATATGCTGTCATATATATCGTGTCCTCTACTAGTAGAACATTCGCAAACTTATCTACTTTCGGACACCAATTACTCGTAATTTCCACAGCGTAAATGTTTTACCATTTCAATCGCTACCTTAGAGTCACTGAATATTGAACGTTTGAAAGGTGGTTCATATTCAAGTCATTCGACATCCACTCGCCTTACTCGCTTCGCTCTTCGCAGCTTTATGTAACCTCATAAAACTTGCATCTTACAAAATCTACGCTACGATTTCAGATACATATAAAATCCGCTCCATGATTCGATAGCAGCAGATGCGTTTCGGCGAGCACGTCTGAGCACACTTGTTGCTATCACAGAATCTCGCCGCCATCCGTACACAAGTACACGGTCTGTAGTGTCAAGCGCTAAAGTACCGCTGGGATCAGCTCTAGTCTTCGTTTAGCCGCTCACGTACGTCTGCTCACCTGTGAAACGTGCGCACGCCTTGCTTGTGTCGATCACCTGCGTAGTACCCCACCTGCACACATAACCGCTGCAGCGGGCATGGCATCAGCCTTGGCGGCTTTAAAAGAGAGCCAACACCAGTGTGGCTTTATTCGGCAATAGCAGCTGCGCTTCTGCAAGCACGTATCAGCACACTTGTCGCTATTACAGGTTTGTACGTCTATAAGATTTAGTCCTTGTGTCCCCTGTTCGTGTAACGTCTGCTGTTGAAAGTATTGCACAAAAAGTGTTTTAAAAGTCTTTTAAAAGAGTGTTGTTGTTATAAGTGTTTTAAACTTGCCTTGTCGTTGTACGTAGAGCTATCAAAACAATCTGAGCAGCTGGGAGCTTGGTCGGAACAAATAGCAAAGAAGTTTGCTAAGAAATGCAGAGAAAAAATTGTCTCTGCTGATACAGTCATCGATAAGGTAAAGGCAGAAGTTCAGACTGTTTTCTCGAACGTACACTGCTCACTTCCTTAGTACAAGAACATTAGGTGGAAATGACTTAAGACCACGAACTAAACGTAAATGTGGAAATGAAAAACGAGTCGCGGCGCTGAAACGGTATTCTGGAGAGCCGTGTCTATCGTATAACTTCGGAGGCTGACCTGCGTCTTCCGTTGATCGGTCTACCATTTTTGAGATAGGAACCTCTAATAAGTGCCCCAGACTACTTTCACTCTTACATCTTATTTCTAAACATCTTAAGCGCTATCTCTCCGAAGATTGTATGCCAGCTATCGATTTCAATGCACGCAATATTACGAAAAACACCCTGTCGAAATCTATGCTCTGCTGACATCACCAGGTCATCCCCGCTCATTCTTCACCTTCTAAGAGACATGACTTTCTTCATATGAAAACATTTATGTTGTTCTCTTTCATATGCTTCCGAACGTTGTCTTTCTTTTTCGAGTAGCCACAGCGGAGTGGCAGTATTCATCTCATCCAGTGTCCTACAAACGGAGAACCGGCCTTAGCCTTTGTTGGAAAAAGCGAATAAGTAACAAAAAAGCCATCACACAAGAATGAAACGATAATTTGCTGCATCTAACGTTAACCTTCGCCATCGATATCAGATTTTTATGCAATGAATTGGATGCAATACTTAGCACATTCGCTGTAAAGCAGAACAGCGTTGCCATAGTGGGGGACATCAACATTTTTCACCATAGCATGTGCACTTATATCGATGCAGAAAAAAAAAATATTCAGAAAGTTATAGAACTCCCACTCAATGGCAAATTAGGTCAAGATACTCTACGTATTGCAATGCGCTCAATAAGCTATCGTGAGAAGGCAAAAGACAGTAATATGACAGCGACATTAATCAAGCCAGTAATGATAGAAATGAGCAATGGAAAATATTGCACTCCTTAAAGACGAACAGAAATGAGAAAGCTGTAGGAAGGTTGCAATCTGAGGGAGAGCTTCTTACGTGTTCGTATGACATTGTTTGTGCATTAATTGAGGTTTTTTGGTGAACACCTAATCAGTGCCACTAATTATTTGCGTCAGCCAATCGTTGTTCTCAATGCTATTTTCTCTCTTGGCCCTACATGTCCTGAAGAAATGACTACCATATGACGCAGCCTAAACTAACCATTGGTGGCCTTCGCAAATAATATTCACCCAAGTATAAGATATTTGCACATGTCTTTCGTTACCCGCTTTCCCACATTACAGATATCATGTTCAAGATAAGCGTATTTTTGGAAGAACGAAAGAAACGAAAATAATTCCAGTTCACAAAAAGGAGACCGCACGCTCATTTTGGACTGTCACCCCCATTTCCAAATCACTTTTAATTGTCGAGATATCTTAAAATGTATAGAGAAGCCTTTAATTATATAGCTTTCTGAATTACGCTTGTTATCACCTCTTAAATTCGGCGACGGCCCAGGTCTTTCAATAAACCTAGCACTGCTTTTGTTTACGGACCAGATTAAGTTTTCTATAAACTAAGGCTTCTATGCCGGTGCACTATTCGCTGACCTTACTGACGCCTTTGATTCTCTTAGGCATAAAGTTCTTGCAGCTAAAGTTACCTCTTTTGGAATTGTTGGACCTGCCCTAGCCCTCATCAAGCGCTCCTCATGAGCGAGACCACAAGCTTTGTATTTCTGAAGTCATACCTAACTTCAAAGTTACAACAATAAGCACACGACAAAGCTCCATAAATGGGCCACTCCTATTTTCGTTTCACTTTAACGATTTCGCTAACTATATTTATAACTCCATACCTTTTCTCTACATCGATAATACATAGTGACGATAGACACATCAATTATTGCCTGAACTACTAGGCTTAGTAATGATCTTCAGAACTTGATAAAATGGTGAGAACTCAACTAAACTAAAGAACTCAACTAAAGGTAGTGTTATGATCTTTAACTTTACCTCTAAAACTTCACGCTAATCACCATGCAATTATATTTGAGTCCCTTGAATATATGGGGCCAAGCAATGCTCTTCCCTAAGTGTAATTTCATACTCCAACTTACAATAGTCTACACACTTGTCGCACGTAAAACAAGAAATGAGCCATAGTATAAGTGTAGCAATAAAAGCGCGATATTTAGCTATCCTACGTTACTATCATTATAGCATGCCTTCATCCACAGTCATTCCACTTACTATATATCATCTTGGGGTAATACGTATGCCACACATTTACTCCCATTACAGCATTTAGGGAACCAAGCCATGTGGTTAAACATCTTCAGTGTTTTCAGCGCCAACGCCCTTGCACTCCTTAAGGAGTACACAATCACTCCATTGCGCTATGAATAATGATCACCTAGTAATCGTGCTATCCAAGACTATAAACAACCTCATTTTGATTAAAGTACTTGGCAAGGTATGCCTTTATGATTTCAGTAACACCAGCTTTGCTTCCAACGACAACTTTTTGCTACCCCGAGTGACTATGAAGTGACCATGAAAACGCGCTTCTCAATTTGCAGCTGCAGCATTTTGGAATAATTTCCCTAGCTACTTAAAACAATGTGTATCGTTTGTTACATTTAAGAAAAAAACTTGTCCTGTTTGTAGAAGAAACTTGAGCTTATGCGCCCCGTGTTCACTCCTTTCGTTTTGTTGTGTGTAAATAATGCTTAATAGCTGTGCTTGCTAGTTGTTGCTAATGTATCATCCCTGCTGCTCACTCCCTTTGATGCACTTTAAAAGAGGAGGTCGCTTTGCAGTGTTGAACTATGGGACTTCCTTCTGTAGTTCATGCTCATGTGTACCACCTTTCTCAATAATAAGCGTTATCTTGATACTTTTCTAATAAATGAAGTTATTATGATATACTATATGATTGGTTCATTTATTGACTTAATTAATTAATATATCGACGATTGATTGATTGATTGATTGATTGATTGATTGATTGATTGATTGATTGATTGATTGATTGATTGATTGAGTGAGTGAGTGAGTGAGTGAGTGAGTGAGTGAGTGAGTGAGTGAGTGAGTGAGTGAGTGAGTGAGTGAGTGATTGATTGATTGATTGAAGTAGCCCAAATTAGTTATGCTAAATTTGTTATGTGCCAGATTATATTTTTAGCTTATCTTTTACCAAACAAGGAGGCATGGTTTATGATGCGCAATTTAAGAATCGCGTAGAGAGTAACTTTTTCTGAATAGATGCCAATCTCATTTGAATGTCTCGTGTACATTCACACATTACTGCTTTGTAACGAAATAAGTATTTCCTATTTTCATTAGAAGATATTGTTCTCAATACCTCGTACTCATTGTTTCGAAACTGCAGAACTAAATTTGAGGTGAACCAGTTGACCTTTAAGATAAGAAGCGATCAAAGATACAAAAAAACCTCACACGGGTTCTGGAGCCCCAAGGTCTAATCGCGAGAGTAGGCTTTACGCGCTTTGTTGAATGGTGCTTTCACATGGTAGAGCTTATTTATTACACTACTTTTGGCAGCACGTTCACTGAATTGTCCTGCTATAGTTATATTAAAGTAAGACTGAACACAAGTTCGTCTAGTTTAGTACTAGCTGTACGGAAAGGAATAACTGAAAGAAACACCCCTATAACAACGTGTAGCAACAGCACTGAATTAATGGAGCCAGGCGTCTGGAGGCACACAAGCAACAATGGCCAACAACGTATACTTCTGGTCGCCCGCATTTGAGACGGCAGCACTATATAGGTCCTACTAGCGCAGAAAAGTCAGGTGGTGGACCTTGAACGTAGTTAATGATGCTGAGAGCAACACGCGGATCCAGTGTGGAAAACAAATGCATGGAATCGTTCCAGCCCTGAACCGACTCTTGAAAGGCAAGCTTCATCATATACCGTGTGTCCCAGTTAAGCTCTTCAGCTTGCCAGGTGTCCCAGCCGTGTCCCATCCAAGTCATTCAAAGAAAAAAATATTTAAATACAGCGTGCAAAATACTATTATAAGATCTACGCCGATCAGTCATCAGAGGTCTGAAGTGCAAGACCTTAACATTTTTATTCTTATCATTTAACACTCAAGCCCAGACCCAACCCAGCTGCTTTTGTAACAATTCGTTGATATCGAGAAAAGAAGATCGCAAGCTCTCATTTGCAGCTGTGTGGATAGTCTTTGAGCATTAAGTACACCAGTCAGTCAGTCAGTCAAGAACTTTATTGAGGTCCTGAGGGGTCTAAGCCGTTGGAGATCGCACGCGGCGAGCTCCTTGGGCCGAAACCGTAGGCGACGCCCAAGTCGGGACGGGAACGTGGTGACGCTCCGCCAGTTCTTGGGCCCTCTGGACGGCCTTGAATTGCAGTTTGAGGTCCGGGCTTTTGAGGGCTTCTTCCCATTCGGGCTCACTGGAGAGAGGGCCCTCTGGTAACGCGGTACATTGCCAAAGCATGTGCGAGAGTGAGCAGTAGGGTTCTGGGCAGTCTGGGCAATTTGCCGGGATTTCTGAATTGTAGTGGCTTAATAGGCCTCGTGACGGATACGAGTCCGTTTGCAGCATTCGAAACGCGGCCGCCTGCGCGCGCTCGAGTTTGGCGTGCGGGAGCGGGTATTTCATTCTGCCTTTCCGATAGTGTGAGGTGATTTCTTGGTATGTGAGTAGCGGGTCATTAAACTGAATGTCCAGCCCCTCGGAGGCCGTGGGACCGTCGCGGCGGGCAAGTTCTCGCGCACGGTCATGGGCCGTTTCATTGAGGTTGGGTTTTTGCGGGTGGATGTCTTTCCCCATGTGAGCGGGGAACCAGGAGAGGCACCGTTTGCACTCGTTTGAGCTCGCTAGTAATATATGCGCTACCTCTTTCGGTACATTGCCGCTTTCGTAAGCCCGAATTGCAGCACGCGAATCCGTGAGGACATGGGTAAATGTGGGGTCTGCCATGGCGATGGCTACGGCTATCTGTTCGGCTTTAGCGCTGGTGGTCGATTTAACCGATGCCGATGACCGTAACGTTCCGTTGCCGTCCACAACTGCTATCGCGAAAGTTGATGTATTGCCGTACTGGGCCGCGTCAACAAATGCGGTGGCTTCACGATCCGCGTCTGTGCGGTCGAGAATCGCGCGGGCGCGGGCCCGACGCCTACCCACGTTGTATAGTGGGTGGACGTTTCTGGGAAACGGTGAGACTCTGTAGCTGTCTCTAATTTCACTCGGTAGGGTAACAGCGTGCTCGAGATAGGGAGATGGGGAGACATTAGCTTCGCTTAGAATTAGTCTACCGGCTTTGGACGAGGATAGGCGGAGTATTTGCGCCATAGTCTGAGCCTCGATCACTTCGTCGATGTTGTTGTGCATGCCTAGCTGATCAACCTTTGCTGTACTTGCTCTTTGTGGAATGCCCAAGACCTGTTTGATGCTCTTGCGCATGAGTGTGTTTAGTTTCGTCTTTTCTGTTTTCGTCCAGTTGTGGGCAGAAGCGACGTAATTAATATGGCTCATAAGGAATGCGTGGTATACGCGCAGAAGGTTATCTTCGCAGAGACCCTTCCTGCGCCCTGAGACTCTGTGGATGAGTCTGATCATATTTTCGGTTTTGGCGGTTAAGTGCTTGATCGAGTGTGCGTGGCATCCGGTGGCTTCGATTAGGAGCCCAAGAATGCGTATGTGGTCGACTTGTGGAATCTGTTGGCCGTCTCTTGTATGTAGTGCGATCGGAAGTTCGTCTAGAGGAGTTAGGTATCGGACTCCTTGGCAAGACTTGCGATATAGTAAGAGTTCCGATTTCTTGGAAGATAGCTTCATTCCTGTCTCTAGTAGGTACTCCTCCGTGGCATCTAGGGCAGACTGTAATGCCTGCTCCATGTCTGCCAGGGAGCCTCCCGGGCTCCAGATGGTGATGTCATCTGCATATAGAGCGCAATTTACGTTCGGGATGTCTCGTAGTTTGTCTGCGAGTCCCTTCATCACTATGTTAAAGAGTAATGGAGAGATGACTGAGCCTTGCGGTGTTCCGACGGAACCCAGCGTGTAGCAGTCCGACTTAAGTTGTGAGACTCGCAGTCGGGCTTCTCTGTCCTTAAGGAAGGAGCGCACGTACTCCTGAAATCTCTGGCCGAGGCCGAGGCCTGCCACAGACTCCAATATGAAGCGGTGCGAGACGGTGTCGAATGCTCTCGTGATATCGAGGGCGAGGATGCCTCGAACGTCTCTTGTTTTAACGTCAAAGACCGGTCTTTTTAGGAGCAACATGACATCTTGCGTGGAAAGGTGGGGTCGAAACCCTACCATGTTGTGTGGGAGGAGTTCGTGTTCCTCAATGTAGCGTGACACTCGGTTTTGAATGACGTGCTCGGCCACTTTACCCACGCATGAGGTAAGAGAGATAGGGCGTAAATTGTCGAGGTTAAGTGGTTTGCCGGGTTTTGGGATAAGGACCACCGTGGCCGTGCGCCATTGCGTTGGTACCTCTCCTGTTTCCCACACGTGGTTGATGTCTTTAATGAGTAGTGTAATGGCCTGGTCGTCTAAGTTACGTAACATTCGGTTGGTTACCCCGTCGGGTCCTGAGGCCGACCTGCTGTTGAGGTTGTGTAGCGCCTCTCGAACTTCTGCTTCCGTGAAGGCAGCGTCTAGTTCGGGAGTGGTGTCACACTTTATGCTCGGGTAATCGTTGGGGTGAGCGTCGCCTAATGGAAGGTAACGTTTGGCGATTTCTGCCAGGAAGGACTCTTCCGTTCCCCCTTTCGCTTTATGTAAGTGTAAAAGTCGGTCCAGCGCGTGGCTGTGATTGTCCTTTGTTTGGCTGTCGTCTAACATGCGTTTCAGGAGGTTCCACTTACCTCCGGTTCGCATGCGGCCGTCGACCGCCGAACATAGTTCCTGCCATTGGAGTCTTGTGAGCTCCGTACAGTATTGTTCGATATCTCGGTTGAGTATCGCGATGCGTTTGCGCAGACGTCTGTTGAGACGTTGTTTTCTCCATCGCGCAAGTATCGAGGCCTTGGCCTCGAGTAAGTGTGCGAGGTGAGGGTCAACCCTTGGGACCTCCAATTCCGTTTGTATGGTTTTCGTGGCTCTAGCTACGTCGCCCTTTATCGCAGAGAGGAGCTCTGCGAAGGAATCGTACGTGTTCGTGTCTTCCTTCCGTAACTGGCGGAAGCTATCCCAGTCTGTAAGGGTGAAAGACCGGGGTGGGGCCGCCGTGTTTGGTATTTCTGTGCGTATGACGAAGTGATCGCTGCCCAGGTTCTCTTGCGTATTCGTCCATGTGTAGTTTGCTACATTTCGGAGTAACGTGAGGTCCGGCGTAGTATCGCGTTGTGTCGACGTACCCAATCTGGTGGGGAACCTGTGGTCCGTCACCAGGGTGAAGGACAGGTCGTCGATAGCGCGCGAGAGGTTGTTGCCGCTAGGCTTGATTGTGGGGTAACCCCACGACGGGTGGGGGGCGTTGAAGTCCCCTGCGATAATGAGCGGTGAGTTTCGTGCCAATGATGTGGCTTTAGTAAGGATCGCGTGGAAAGATTGTTTGTAGTGCGCAGGGGAGCTGTAGACGTTTAGTACAAAAATGCTTTGTTTTAGGAGTCGGTTAGGTACGAGCTCGATTAGGATCGCCTCGATGCGACTGTTTTTCGGAAGGACGTTATGAACGATATGCGCGAATTTTCTATTAACGAGCGTGGCGATGCCTCTCCTGGCGTCCCCTCCTTTTTGGGAGACGGGGCTGTACCCTGAGAGCGTGAGGGTTTCGCATAGGGTTTCTTGTAATAGTATTACGTGCGGCTTTTTGGGTTGAATTTTGAGGTACTGTTGCAGCGAGGATTTGCGTTTCGCGTAGCTAGCGCAATTCCACTGCCAAATTTCTTAGGTGTCCTGTGTCGTGTTAGCCATGATGGTTTTGCGGGGGATTTATTGGTGACGAGGGGTGCGTCGTCGTGTCCATCTGTTGTGGCTGACTAGCTTTGTTTTTAATTTTTATGGCGACTTTATTTTCGACCACCTCTACACGATTCGTTAGGATACGAATACTTTCTAGGTTCTCTCGCGTGAGGCGCAGAATTTCGCCTAGGGTGTCTTGCGGTGCATTACTCTCTTCTTCCGTCTCTGGGAGAGGAGGGGGCTTGCGTTTGGCTGTGCTAACTTTTACGTTTGTCTCCTGGGGTGGTGCTTGTTTGGGAGCTTTAAGGTTTTGAATCTCCTGTTTTGCGTCATTAAGCTGCGCTGTAAGCACTTGTATGGTGGCCCGGAGACCCGCTAGTGCATGTCGTAGGGCTGTGACTATCTCGCTCTCATGCTCGGGCAATGAAGACCGCGTTACCTGTCTGGTAGATGAAAGGTCCCGTTGCTGCTGCTGGTGATGTCTCCCTCGTACTCGGTCGGCCCACGTCAGTTCGGTGGGGCCGGATGTAGGGCGCCCCCTGGAGCAGGACCGGCTGTTGCGTCGTCCCCTGGAGCGGGATCGGCTGCTGCGTAGGGCGCTGCGGCGCTCGGGTGTCGGCGTGACCGAGCGACTCCTTGTGGTCGCTACGGGAATGCCCGAGGCGGCACTCGAGTCACTGTGACTGGCGCCGCTTGGTCCTTGGGAGCGGCTACGGTCTCGTCGGTTGCGTCTGCGGCGGCGTCTCTGTCGAACGATGTAAGGGACCTGAAACTTGCGCTTGCAGTCCTTGTCGGCGGTGGGGTGCGGTCCGCCGCACAGGGTGCAGTGAGGGGAACACTGGTGATCTTCCGCTGGAGTTTTGATGCCACACTTCCGGCACCACGTCGTACTGGGGTTAGGGCAGACATCCGCGCGGTGACCGATGTTGCCACAGTTGTAGCAAACTTCTGTGTGTCTGCGAAAGAGTGTGCATCGAACAATGCTTGCTCCGCAGTAGATGTAATTTGGTACTTGCATTCCTTGGAAAAGGATTGTCACGGCTGTGGTGTTCTTGATTCTCTTCACCTCCAAGGCGTTGGGGTTGCGTTTCGTGACGATCAGTTCTCGGAGTTGGGAGTCGTTGAGCTCGAGGTCAATGCCTCGGACTACGCCTTTGCAGGTATCATCGGGTGGCGCCGGGTATACTGCGACCCGATACGTAGTATCTTTCATGCGAATTTGTTGCACCGTGGCGTATGCTCTTGCATTACGTTCGCTGGGGGTGCAGATGATGAAGATATTCTGAGTTACGTTGGGGCAGATGGAGTCTTCCATGAGGTCTTGAGGAGCCAGGGCTGCCGCCATTGCCAGGGCTTGCTCAACCTGCACTGGTGTAGATTTGGCCACGTTAAGACCGTCTCGGGGTCTCACGATTATACGGAACGTGTCCCTCGGTAGCTGAGGGAGTCTCGAGGTAGCAACGAGGCGCTGGTATGCGCTGTTCGGTCCGGCGGTGCGATCGCCGTCCCTTCGTCTGCCACGAGTACTTGAACTTGCTCCTTGTGGTTGACCGGCCTTTACCTTGCGCGATTTGCGGTTATATGCCGCAATCCAGCCCGGGTCATTCGCATCTTCCGGCGATATCGTCACACCGGTGACGATTTCCATGGCGGCAATGACTGACTTGCGGTGTTAGGCCTAGGCCTACCCGCCTTTGAACGACGAGGTTGAGAATTCGAATGCAGAAAATGTTGAGAAAGAATCCACCCACCGAAATAAATCCGGTATCCACGGAATCCGTGTAACTTGCTGCTTTTGTTGGTACACAATTCACTGCGATTTAGCGTGAATAACCTCGTGAAATCATTGATGATATCGGGAGCCGATGTTTGCACGTCCGCACTAGTCGGCGCCCCATTACCCAAGTACACCAGCAATCTTTTTTTTCAGGGCACACAACATGGAGATCTTCGCAACCATACCTGGCCGTAGGCCTTACCGGCAGATCATCGACGGCGTGCCTAGGTGTCCTTGCCTCGTTCCGGAAACTTTTCGAAAAAGCCTCAAATTTCGTGCCGCCAAAGACGACGTCGTGCAAGTCAAATACCCCAAAAGTGGAACCCATTGGGTTCAGTACATTACTCAGCTCATTCTTGGGAAAGCCGGCCCGGCCACTGGATACAACGAGTTGACCCAGAACTTCCGCGGCATCGAGTACACCGATAACGCCGACTGGAAGCCCGCCATGCCAATGACACTGTTCTTCACTCACCAGCCACTTCGCCGCGAGGTCATGAACGCAGCGGCCAAATACATCTACGTCGCTCGCAATCCATGGGACGTATGCGTCTCGCTTTTTCGCATGATCACGGACGTCCGCCTGTACCAGTTTGAGGACGGCACTTTCGAAGAGTTCTTCGAAGCTTTCATCGAAGCTGACTTGGGCTACGGGAGCTACTTTGACCACGTGGCAGCTGGTTACGCCTTGAAGGACGAACCCAACGTGTTCTTCTTCACCTACGAAGAACTCAAAGGTGACACCCGATGCACGGTTCTCAAACTCGCTCATTTTCTGGGCAACAGTTACGGCAGAGCTTTGGAAGAGGATGAAAATAGGCTGCAGAACATTCTGGAATGCTCCAGACCCCAACATATGAGAAAGACGATGGTGATAGACTTCAAGGCCAACGAGGCGCCGCAGTGGGACGAACTGTTTGCCGTCAAGAAGGCCAGCAGCAAGCAAGGGTTCGAAGGAGACAAGCAGAGGTACGCCGTGGTGAAGGAAGCCAGGGTTGGGAGCTGGAAGGAGTACTTCACTCCAGAATTACTAGCCCGTTTCGAGAAGAAAATACAGGAACAAGGGCCTAAAGCCTCTTTCATGGAACTGTGGAAAGGCATTCGCGAAGAAGCGATTTTATTGTCTTGCAGTAGTGTGTAGTATATGGCGACAGCGTGCCTGAGGCTAGAAATTTGAAGGACTCTATCAACTTCAGCAAGTTGCAGTGAAGTTACACTAACCAGCTCTTTATTTATGGTGTGTATCAGCAGGGAAGACACGCGGCAGGTTAAGCATTCGCTTTGACCTATCAGTCCTCAATTTTGTTGAATATTGACATTTCTTCCTCTATTTTTTTCTTTAGATTACTGCCACCCAAGTAATATTGGTAATTATGTCCGCAGAACAGCATCTATTTGAAATGTGGTGTTGAAAAGCAATAAAAATATGACGTTACACATTTTAGTTTATCCACATAGAATAATGTTGTAAACTAACACTTTGCTAAGCAGATTGTGATGCGCGCGTGTGAAAGGAGACGAAGCAATTCTTCGGGCCCGTTATGCAGAGGTGGACATCGCACATGAATAGGCTCATACTCCTCACTGTTCTCTGTGGTTCCTTCGTCAGATTGTCCATCGTCATAGGTGGCCCATTTCTCATCTAATAAGTCCCAATTGCATTCACTGATTTCTACAAGAATAACCTCTCCTCCGCACCACACCTTCATCGTCGTTAACCTGCTACACCAAACTGTTCTCTAGTGGTTCGAACATCTAGTGCTTCGATAAGTACGCGAACATCCTTATCGGGGTCCAGACAGAATTCTAACCTCTGAAATGGGGAAAATAACAAAGCAGCAACTGTAACAAATAAGGAACCGCATGCAACATGTTCAGATCACTGACCACTTTGGTGTCCTATATCAAGGATGTACGGAAGCCTGTACGTAGCCTGCTGCGGGCATAGGCTATGTAAGCGAGAGAACATATCTACATTTGATCCTCTCAGCATCCTATAAACAACACATGGAATTATGTTCGTGGCCGTAGCAGCATTTAGTAAGTAAAATATTGTTTAGGATGCGCGCTTACCATTGATGTTCTCCTTTCTTCCCTACATTCTTTTTTTACCTCTCCAGCGTTGGTAAAATTAAAAAAACATATTGCTGCCTATACTGATGTAGTTCTTCATAATCGCTGCAGTTTAGTTTCAACGTGGTAACTATCTAGGTCGGCCTTGAAAAGTGTTTTTCTTTGCGTTCGTTATAGTACACACGGGCTGAACGCATACTACAAGTGGACGGTTGAACATTATTGTTCCGTTTAGGAATGCGATGTTTTCGACTGCTGGATACGCGGCATTCTTTCGCTTTTACGACGGCATAAGCGGAGCATACGAGCACGTGATTTACGTTCTCATATTAAAACTTAGAAATTACAACATGGGTTTCTGCTTGCCAAAACGACGATTTGATTGTGAGTCACGCCGCAGTGAGGGATTCTAGAATAATTTTTACTACCTGCGGTTCTTTAACGTGCACTCAATATGCGTTATACGGGCACTTTCGCATTTCACTTGCATGGAAATGCGACCGCCGCGGCCGGTATTCGCTCCCGCACCCTCATGACGGCTTAGTAGCGCAACGCCTTACCAATACTTTCACCACAGTGGGTTGTGCCCATATTACGTGTCTGAGCAGTGCTTCTTTCAAGTGTGCAGAACTTTTGAGGCAATTCAGGTTTTCTTTCCATCGACCCAATGCGTGCGATAACTCATCGATAGTTTCGTACCGTTCTCTCTAGAAGACAGCTACTTCATTGCGATCACTAGAGACGCTAAACCATTTAACGGACAGCATTTCAGCCACCGTAGTGTCCGTTTCGGAATGAACGGTGTGCGCGTGAGCTACGCATTGCAAGCAATGCCAGTCCGCTAACACTTCACATAGAGGCGACAAGAGTTGCAAGTTCCAACTGGACCTTACGGTGCGCCGCTAAAAGGAACACCGTGACCCACTGAGAATCTTCGCCTTAGCACCGCAAGTAAGAAGCGTTGTTGCAGTGCAATTTACAACTTACAACCGGTAAACTCCGCAGCCAAAATTTTTGTTGTTAGCGCAGCCGCATAGCATATAGCTGCAACACTCTTCTAAAGAAATGTTCACTGAATAAAAAGACATCACGGAATGAACGAAGCAGTGTGAACATATCCCACCAATTGGGAAATCATATTAACAGCTTCTGAAAGGCCTGGTGTTGCATAACGATTGACATTCGCAGAATACAATTTCTTGTTGCACAGGGTAGTCGGGGAAAACAAGGGAAGGTGCTAGATGGAAATTCAAGACGATGAGCAAAACGAGAACAAGGTAAAATGGGAGCCAATGTTTCGACAAGTGAACTTGTCTTTTTCAAGGCGTCACATGCTTTCCTCGCCACAGTATATATAGGTAGGGTTCTTCCAAAGGGGAGGGGGGGCTAAGGCGCGTGGGTGCAGCAACGTCCTGAGGGGTTTTAGCGGTGAGGGTGTAGAATCGCTGATAAAGGTGGGGTACGGTGTAAAGCAGTGATTTGGGCTTGTTGGTAAGACATCGTGAGGTTTATAGCGCGTGAAAAAAGAGAGAATGAAATGCTGTAAAGCAGTGATTTGGGCTTGTTGGTAAGACATCGTGAGGTTTATAGAGCGTGAAAAGAGACATTGTTTAGGATCCTTGTCTCCTTGTCTTTTTTCACGCGCTATAAACCTCATGGTGCTATGGACAAAGCCGGTTACACTGCCGTGGGCACAGCACCCCTCTATTGTCTTCTTCACTGGAGATCGTGGGCTATCGTCTCTCTGTAAGAGATAATAAAAGGAGCGGCAGAAACGGTGCTCATGACAAAAAATGACTGAGACGCAGTAAATACATAAATAAAAGAAATATAAACAAAGGGAGGAAAAAAATCCACTATGACACCAAATACAAATAACTAAATGTTGTTGCCTATGGCTTAAAATTTAGCATAGCGAATAGATTCCAATGCTCTCTTTGACATGTTTACGCCTATTGGTGGTAATTTCTTGTACTTATGGATAGGGTATAGCTCTGTACTTTTTTCTAGTTCCTAACGAAAATTTGGCTGTAACGTGTAGAGTTTAAGTTCGACAAAGTTATGACGTGGTTTGTTGAAATGCCTGATAATGGCTCCGTCCGCACAATATCCCTTTAACCTAATGTTCATTGATTGTCCCGTTTAACTGATAGATTGCTTCTTACAGAAGGAACATTCAAGCATATAAATCCCATCGGAACTTCTGCAAGTAAAAAAGTAACCTTACAAAAAATGTTGGAAATCTATTGATTTTCTATTGATACTTCATTGTAACGTCAACAGAAAAATTTTGAAAATTGGTATTTTATGGAGGATTTGTTGAGAAGTCATGGGAAAGTGGCCACCGTGAATCCATTGTATTTCCATTGGAGTATTATTGTGTTGTTTTTCCATGGGGTCTCCATTGTATTTTCATTGCGTTGTTTTTTTTATGGGATCTTCATTGGATTTCCATGGTACTGTTTTTCCACTGGGTTGTCATTGTATTGCGCTGTATCTTCATAAAGCTGTCATTGCATTTAGTCCTCAATGCAATTACTTCATATAAGATAGCGCATACTGAGGCTGAATATGAGGTGCAGCCAGCAGTAACAAACAAGAAGGCATGAAAAGGCATGGCCTTACTTCATTTTATTTGTCTCGAAAGAAGCAAGGATAGGTTGTTCTTGATTTACAGAACACTTGCTCCCGGAAAATGAGCAGGTGTATCCTGAAAAACATCAGTAAATGAAACAATATGCAACTTTAGCAAATAAAATTAGCCGGCAATAATGCTTATTTAACCCACAGAACTAAGCAATATATACCTACTAGAAGCATTCATGTATAATATATGTACTACTGATGTTCTGTATAAGGAGCTATAACAACGGTATGATGAGTCATGGTAAATGTGACAATAGCTTTGTACCAGCTGCTAGATAAAAAGTATACAAGTAAATGAGCTTCTATGCAGATTAAACTAGCTTCATGCTCAAATTATCTACCTGGAAAATCCTGTAATATTTTTGTTTGATCCTTGATTAAATGTTATTACAAATAGCATTACACTTTAATTTATCTGATGGTCACCATGGCAATGCAAAGCTTGAATATAGGACATGAAAACATTGCATCTGCAATGCAATGCTTTCTGTCGCTCTTTAGTTGGTTTAACAGAAAACATTCAGCATTTATAAAGTAGGTGCAGCCTCCTGCTTACACATCTAAGCAGTGCTGATCAGACTTGCGGCAAATGAACTAAATCAGCTCCATGCTCAACGTGACTGCCATACGAATCTGACGGGGCTCTTGCTCTTGTGCATTCACTAAGGTCCTGCTAGACTGAGCCTTTCATGCAGCATATATATTTGACACTTTGTAATAGCAATAAGCACTAAGTTAACCCAAGACGTCTTGAAATACCGTGCAGGCTCTTCGTATTAAAGAAAAAAAGCTACAAGCTAGCTAGCACATAGCAAATCGCCGAGCATACCTTAAAATGTGCCATCAGAAAGAGCTGGTGCAGAAGTAGACCTAGGAATTTATGTGTGCTATCTGGTCAGCTATGATCTTGAAGCAGCACACTTACATCTGCCATGTACACTTAGAAAGACACGCAGGCGCCGGAGTGCAACTACTGCTTTATTGCTCAAAGACCCATCTTTTGTAGTCTCTTGTGAGGCGTACAAGCTCTGATGGCAGTGAGGTGTGACGAGAGCCAGTTAAAACACACAAATAACAGAAATAAAGATGACATTTCTGTATTTCCACTCTATGAATAATCAAAGTCAAAGATAGGAGCGTGCTTCTTCAGACAATGGTACCAAGGGGCAACTGATACACCCATCTATTTGTCAATTTCTATTGCTCCAAGAAATTCTCGTTTTTTTTTGTTCTCTGCGCACAACTTCCGCATTCTTCAAGATGGGTTTGCAGCCACAATCCTTGCAATGAAACGCTAAATCATCTGAATCTTCAGCTGTGTAGGGATGATTATGCTTAGCCTCGTATTCCAGGACCTGCCTGTCTGCCCAATGTATACCTTACTACAGGACAGAAGGATCTTTTAAACCACTCTATCTGTACAACTGGCATAGGGCTTTCGGTGGTTGATCGCACAGGCACTTGTTCCTTTTTTGCACCATTAACCTTTCTGCACAGGCTCGACAATCACACAGGTGCGGAAAACAGCACATCAACGCCAGTCCTTTGACCTATCTTTCGCAGGTTTTGGGAAATTGTGTGTACATAAGGCTTGTCTTGAGTACATAAGCTTGTCTTGACAGTCCTGGTGATTGCACGTGGATTCACTCGCCTTTTTTGTCTTTTTAGTAAGCATTCTTCAACTAATATCAAGAACTTCGATGGATACCCGGAGCTCCTGAGGCAGGTTACCTGGATTGTTAAGCTTCACATTTGTGATGGCATGTTTTTGCAGTGCGTTAAGAAATCAAGAGCGGGCAATCACCCTCTTCACAAGCTTCGTATGGGCCGAGTGGTAGGGAAGGACAACTTTGTTGCTCCTTGGCTCATAAGACCAACATATATGCTCAGAGGATACATACACACCAAGGTCTAAAAACCTAATAAAGCCGTTTATATGTAGCTTATGTGTTAGTAACAATGACGGGGGGCGTTTAGAAAACGCTGCCTTCGTGTGTATGGTGGTCTTATGAACCAAGGAGCAACAAATCTCTCCTTCCGTACCAATCGGCACATTCAAAGCTGGTGAAGAGGGCGATTGTCCGCTCGAGATTTCTTAACGCACTGCGAAAAATCATGCCGTCACAAACGTGAAACGAGCTTCACAAACAAGGTAACCCGCCTCAGGAGCTCTGGGTATCCATCGAAGCTCTTGATTTTTTGAAGACAAAAAAAGCGAGCGGATCCACTCGCAGTCACAAGGACTGTCAAGGCAATGCAGTCATACCTTGTGTACACACAATTTCCCACAATCTGCGAAAAATAGGTCAAAGGGCCGTCGTTAATGTGTTTTCCGCACCTGTGCGGCTGTCGAGCCTGTACAAAAGCTGATTGGCACAAAAAACTGACGAGTCCCTGTGCAATCAACCACCGAAAGCCCTACAACACTTGTGCAGACGGAATGGTTTATAAGATCCTTATGTCCTGTAACAAGGTATGAACTGGGCAGACAGGCAAAGTGCTTGAATATACAAGGCTAACTGAACACAATTATCACTGCACGGATAAAGGCACAAGTCATTTAGACTTTTATTGCAAGGATTGTGGCTGCGAACCCGTCCTGAAAACTAGAGAAGTTTTGCACAGGCAACACAAAAAACAAACACGGGAAATTCTTGAAGCGAAACAAATTGACAAATAGAAAGATAGGTGTATCAGTTGCCCCTTGGTATCATTCTCTGAAGAAGCGCGCAAATATTTAGACTTTGATTATTCAGTGTGGGAATCCAAAAATGTCATCTATATGTATGTTTTTGTGTGTGTTTTACTCTCGCGCTTGTCACACCTCACTGCCATCACAACGCGAAGGCTTTGAGCAATAAAGCAGAAGGTGCAGTCCAGCGCCTGTGTATGTCCTTTCTATATGTACGTGTCAGATGTAAGTGTGCTGCTTCAATGTCATGGCTCACCAACAAGACCGTCAGTATCTTTTCAGCAGCTGTGAACAATCCACAGCTCAACCAATAATTTGTTTTATCATGACTCTAAAATTTTTGCATAACATTGTGGCCATAATGTAAATATAAAAGTGAACCATTTGTTTTTCTACACTAATTATTAGGAACACTTAATATACTTCAGCCAGATCCTAACAGTATAGGTGGTATAATAGCCTTTCTTCAACTTATACGCATGCTCTGATTTCATTATTTAGGACTAAATGACTATTGAAATAGTGTACACACATATCGATCTCCACACGTACGGTGTTGAAGGCCTCCTCCTGAACCCTCTCACCCAGAAGGCCACTCTTGCGCCCAAAGAGCGACTTTACGTGTAGCCCACCGTCAGTAAAGACTTGGTGCAAAAGTGCCCTGACGAATTTTCCACGGCCACTGCTAATGTCTCAGGCCTAGCTCAGCTGATCGAGGATGCTGTTATCAATCAGCGTCCCGCCGCCAATGTCAACCTGTACACAGAAAATTAAGGGACATTTTAGAAGCTCACTTTTGATCACGCAGAGCATAAAGGTGAACAATTAATCATCGAATAGATTAGCCATAAATGACTGCAGAAGAAAAACAAGTGCCTTGCAGCATCGTTGCATGGTTTGCATTGCAGAGGCATTTCTTTGACAGTTACTTGCAGTTACTGACACTGCAGCACATGTTCACGCGTGAGAACAAATGTTAGTTGTTCAGAGGTGGACTTCGTAGTTGCCGGCTGGTTGCCCACAGATACACAAGCTGTCGTCAGTGAGTGTGATCTCGTACACGATCATTGTGAATGATTGCTAAATAGCATACAGTACCAGCAGCTTTCCTGCGACGGCTTGCTACCTGCCACCATCCTGGCCAGATATTAATTTTAGTCATAGTCACACATCGCAAGATCAAATTGCAAATCTTTAAGTGATTAACACAGAACCCTTTCGCCATCTGAAGTGAGTACAGGGGGCCAGAAGTTGGGAAACACTGATTTGATCATGCTTTGTTCACGGAATCACTTCAAATGCACTATATTGCCAAAAAAGAAAGTAAGAAAAGGGATAACAATTGGCAGCAAGCAATAAGCGTACCTCTGTACAAGCAATTACTGATTATTCTGGCTTGCTCTCAGTGTTGTTGAGGATTTTTCGTAGCCTCTTCACTCGCTTGCCAGCTTCTGCATAATGAGAAAGCAATACAACCGCTGAATAAAACTATATAAATACTTCAACCATTTCAGCGAAAAAGCACCAAATGCTAATTCATTATGCAGCGAAATATCTCGCACTTAATAATGAATTTTGCAACACTTCGTTTTTTTTGTGCATCAGTCACTGATGCGTAATTTGGTGAGCCTGGCACTTAACAGCAGTCCGGTGCATGACACTTTGTGATAGTCGAGTGAAGCCCTGAAGCCTTTAGTTAAAATGTTGCAGGTCTTCACACATGCTGCAAAGATAGTTCTGAATTTAATAATAGGCATGTTTATCCACAAAATTCAAACAAAAAACTTAACGAGTATTCTTTCCAAGCAGCAAAAGGGAAAAATCGGTACGATCAACACATTTTAGTTTTTTTAAAGATGCTACAGCATTCAATATTCTTCATAAATTCTAGTAGGGATTGAATACTAACAAGCCCAAACGCCCGAGTCATAGATTTCCATGAGGTCTCGACACCTACACTCCCATAAGTATTACAGGGCATGTACACAAGAGCTTTTTATGTGAAAGGGCATGTTCAACTGGTTCTTTTCATCTTACCACTGTTTATTAAGTGCAGCAAAGCAGATTCGTACATGCAGGGAAAGGGCTTAAAGGTCCTTTTTAAACTCACAGAAAACATTAGCCAGATGGTGTAAGAACGTTGCATGCTATTGATGTGCCATGCAAGTTTGCACCAGCATCAGACAAATTGTGCCCTGCCCTCTCCTCCAGATGCTGTGGATGCCACTACTTAAAGTATTTGATAAATGAAGTATTACATATCAGCTACACAATGAAATCCGATCAAGAATAAGAACTGCGTACAAACGCTTGATGCTTATGTAACCGAGTGTTTCTTGCTACCAGCTACGGTGTTAGCAATGTTTTCGAGTGACAATGAATTGGTTGCACATTTTTATTGTTCACTGCATATGTTTTAGGTATATTGAAAAAGCAACAACCAAATTATTTTACTAACAGTCTTTCACAGAGCGCTTAAGAGAAAACTTCAAAACAAAGTGCCTGATATTATGACACCTTTATGACAAGGCACTTTCTCTGTGGAGAATAGAAAAGTGGGAATTTGGGTCAGTCATATGAAGGAAAAAATAACCCAGATTTTGTGTAAAGGTTGCATTTTTTTCTCTCGTATTCAGAGGCTTGCATGCTTTTATGTTTTTTCTCTTTTTTGCACCAAGGCATATATTTATAGTAACACCGGATTAACATCACTTTTTCTGTGATGCGCTACAGCTTTGAGTAAAATCTTGTTCTTTAATATATCAAGAGTACAGAAATAATGTCGTAGAAATAATTTTGCAACATGAAAGAAATATCCATGGGAGGGAGAGAAACTCGTGACGTCGATCACATGCGCTTTAGGCATTCTTTTTCTACTTTTTACAATACCGTGGCATTCGATTCGCAAACGATCACCAAGCCTGTTTTACGGGACGATCCGCGTTTATTAGACATGACACGATATAGGCCACGACATTTCTGCATGATTACCCGCCGTGGTTGCCCAGTGGCTACGGTGTTAGGCTGCTGAGCACGAGGTAGCGCGATCGAATCCTGGCCACGGCAGCCGCATTTCTATGGGGGCAAAATTCAAAAACACCCGTGTACTTAGATTTAGGTGCACGTTAAAGAACCACAGGTGGTCGAAATTTCCGGACTCCTCCACTACGGCGTGCTTCATAATGAGAAAGTGGTTTTGACACGTAACATCCCATATTTTTTTTTAATTTCTGCATGATTACTTGATGGCTGTACAACGAAAAGACGGTTCGCAAATTCAATGTTCACATAAACGGCTGTGGCATGGGCCCTACTGCAACGGTAATACTTAAAACAGGGTCAAGCAAGTTAAACATTCAAATTCAGCGATTTTACTATCCAAACCCACGATCTAATTACAAGGCACGCTGCAGTGCATGACTAAATTAAATTTTACCATGACCCCAATCTTTAATGCCCCAACCACTGGCACGCGCCGAAAGCTTCGGCGCGCGCTGGCAAGCGAACGCGTCGCTTCGGCTGGAGGGAAAGGGCGCGCAACCAATGGAGACAAGCTCCGACGCGCGCCGAAGCTCGCTCCTCGGCTGCGGCGCACTGTTGCTGGACTATTCCGTCTTCATCCGTCAAAGTCTGGCCTAAAACAGCCTGCTGTAAACTACGCTTGAAACAATAAGTTAGTGATCTGTATGTGCTTTTACATATAAAAAACACGTCTCAATAATGAATACACGCCTGCCGCAACAGTTTGTTTTTATTTTTGAAGTAAGAATAGTGTACAAAATATTGACATCAGCGCTCGCGCGTCGTCTGTCTGCAAGATCGCTTTGCAAACACCTGCACGACGATGCCATATATCAAAAACTGTTGTACCATTTCATTTTTTTGGTAGCTTATTGCACAGCCAACTATGTAAGAATTAGGCGTGCAATGTATAACTGAAAAAAAATCTGTGTTGGAAATATTGCCACGTAGTAGTGACGGTAAAAAAAATAGTGCCGGCTCAATCGCAACGATAGCGGCGAGCAATGTCGGCAATCGTAGAAAATCTCATCTGCATGTCAAACGCGTCCGTTTGCATACGTCAGTCGTCGAAAGTTACAGCCTATTCGCTGGTGCCCGCGCGCCTTCCAGAAACTACTACACAATTCGTGTCTCGTAAGCAATCAGATTAGCAAGGTTCGTCGACAACAGACAGAACCATCGATAACATTCGCGAAACTTCCGATACGTTCAGGCGCATACTGCACCAAGCGATAACGTATTAACATTTTTTAACCGGTGAAATATGGTAACCGGATACAGATAAAGCATCGGTGTCAATGTAATTATGCTTGTTGGCGCATGAGATAAATGTGAAAAAGTGGGTTCTGAGAAAATCAGCAAAACAGAATTGAAACACCTGTAGCACTCATAAAAAAACTAGAATAGCTAAAATGTATGTAATTCGTATCTTGTCTCCCCCCAATTCTTGATTCTGCCAAATCTAGCCCATGGAGCACCTATATTATTCTAGGCTGTTTTGATGCATCAACACCGCATCTGGAGGCCTTCACATTGAGTTTATTGCTACAAAATATTTTCAGTGTAAGGGCCATGTTCTGTTGTAACTGGTTTCCACATATCAAGTTTGCCTTTCTTTGCATTAATGAAATGACATACCGTCAGATAATACAAGCTTGAGAATTAGAGGGTTTTAATAGGAGTGTTTCGTTGCCCTTTGCCAGGTCCTACTATTGAAGCACTTATTCGAATGCATGGGAGCAGCTCATTTGCATAGTATAAGAAATATATAAACAGGTTATTTTTACAATTTATACACTTCGTCACCACAAAAACAAAAATTGCAGCTTATTGTTTTCAGCCTGATATGGTGTCTTGACTGAGAAAGATATATTCAATTTGTTCTGCGAGGCACGCGATAATTCCTGGAGCATATTATATTATTGCACAACACTGCATACAGTAGCCAGCCATTATTAAAACTCAGAAGAAATTAATAGCACAGTGCATATGATCAGGCACATAGCATATTATTGCACTTTCCTAATTCATGCCATGACGACGACCACAGGCGTCCTTCTCCAACAAGGTCAGCATCCATCGTGCCTCCTTACCATCGGGCTTCACACCCTCAGCACGTTCAACCTCAGCTTTGTGGTGTTTAAAGCAACCTCAAGTACGTCTTACGGTTCCAGGGAAAAGAAAGAAGACCGTCCTGCTTACCTTGGCCTTGAAGCAAGCAGCTCTGGATTATTTGCACACTTTCTACTTTGATCGAGTCCACATATATACGGATGGTTCTTCCACTCAGACCAGCTCCACCAGCGCTGTGGTTATACCATCACGATCACTAAGCATCCAATACAAGATTTCTCACTTGACAACGTCGACCGGTTCGGAGCTTGTTGCCTTCCGAGCTGCCATTGATTATATTAATAACCAACCGGCTAATCGGTGGGCAACATTCTGCGACTCAAAGGTGGCCTTACAATGTCTTCTGTCATCTCTTCGTCGCGGGTCATGTGAACAACTCGTGTTGGAGATACGAGAAATGCACCATCACATGATCATGAAAGGACACGACGTTGTGTTTCAGTGGCTGCCTGGTCATTGCGGTATCTCCGGCAACGACCTCGCTGACGAAGCTGCTAGGAAAGCCTACGAAGGAGCAACCCTTGTTTCTATACCTTTATCGCGGACCGACGCAGCCCAACACTTAGGCAAGCTAGTGCACTCTTTTGACATTGGAAAAGTGGCACACACCTGAATTCACTCAACATCGATTGCATTCCCTCGATCCCTCTATGCAACTGCGGCTGTTACCAGGTCTTCTGCGAAATGAGGAAACAGTGCTGCGCCGCTTACGTTTGGGCGTCGCATTCACCAGTGCATATGCATTTTTGATTGGAATGGCTGATAGCGCCGAGTGCAATGCCTGCGGTGTCGAGGAAACCATATAACGCATAATGTGCTACTGCCCATCTTTTGAAGATGAAAGGCAAGACCTCTGCAGAGCTCTCAATCAGCTAGATGGAAAGCCGTTCACCTTGAACAAGATCTTGGGACCATGGCCTCGCATATCGCACCTACAAAAGGCCACAGAAGTGCTGCTGCGATATTTGAAAGATACCGGACTGAGTCAGCGTCTGTGATCCGGACTGAGTGACCGACTGATATCCCCAGTGGACTTTCTCTTCTTTTAATCTTTCTGTCCCCCTCTCCCTTTCCCCAGTGTAGGGTAGCCAACCGGGCTCAGTCCTGGTTAACCTCCCTACCTTTCATTTATCATTTTCTCTCTCTCTTCTTAATTCATGCCCTTTTTTTAATTGCACAAAAGCTACTGCACTGAAAGAGTATACTAGTACATACTTAAAAAGCACAATTTTATACTGCGATAATAATCAATCATTCAAATTTTCATTGTAGTGCCCAGGAACAGCTAGAGAGCCTTTGTACTGGTGCACTTAACGAGCTTTAAGCAATGTATAATGTTATGGACCACCTTATACAGGAACAAAAGGTGTGAATAATTAAGAACTGAATCTAGAGGTGCGAGTTGAAGTATATTTGAGAAGGCTCAACTGTGGTTGCCAGAATGGCAAAAGTGGTGCTTGAAGATAGACATCAATTTATTCTGGATGCGTTCAACGAGGTCAGAATCAGATTTTCTTATTGCACCCCCCTCCTACAGAGGCATACTCTAGTAGTTGGAGGCACACAGCAGAATTTCAGAAACACAACAAGTGAGTGGAAATCATGCTATATACGGCATGCGATTCCAAGAGCGTGAAGGGCATCTTGTGTAATTATCTATGTGAAGAGAAGCTTAGCATTTTGTCGAAATACACACCAAGATCTTTCATTCCATCGACCCCAAGGAGTGGAGCATCACGTAGGGTGTATCAAAATTTCACATGGTGCGTTTCTTGCATATAGCTTAATGCCATAGTGATGGAAGCATTTAAGAGTACTTATTGTTTCTGCACCAGTTTGAGAGTGAAAAAATGTCTTTTTGGAAGTCGATGCAGTGGTGAACACTGTTGACAGTCTGAAATAGTTTTAAGTTGTCAGCACATAAAGTCATGCTGTTCATTTATTAAAATGTTCTTAGCACTAACAGAAAGCGAGGAATCCCATATCGATTCAAACACCTCACGCACGGAAGAGAATAGATATAGGTCGGCAGTTAGTAACTGCCCGTCTAGCACCAGATTTGTGCATGGGCAATGTTCATGCTAGCTTCCGAGTGCTAGAAGAGGTACTAGACTTTAGGGAACTATTGAAGATGCTTGTGAGAACGAGGAACAAGTATGCTTCCATACGTCTTAACCCTTTCAGACACCACTTTATCCCGTTGATTGAAAAGTTTCTTTCACCACATCTCTTGCATCCTCAGAATCGTAGAAAGTGTACAGCTGCAGCAAAAATTAAGCATTTTCAATTGTTAAGCGAGTTTTGTCAAGTTTACAAAATTTCGACTCCATGCGAAAACTCACTACAGGAACACAAAATATGAGAACATGTACTATTTCGTGTTTTGAATAGCTTGAAAAGCACTTATCCAGCCAATTGACAATTATGCCTGGTGCACAACATTGTAAAAAACAATGAAAGAAGTGAACCCGCTACATACAACGTACTGACACAGAGTAACAACACTCAGCCGTCTACCTTCCCACTCATTTTGTTAAAACATTCTGCACGTTATTCAAAATTGCAGCACAGTTCCAATAATAAGTGTTTTAAGATGTATGAACACATTTTAAATACCACTACTTTTATCAGTGCTTTTGCTATTGATGCACGCTCCTGCTGTGCCCAATTGTCCAACATGCATCGCGAACGCATGCACAGTATATCGTGGAGAGCGAATTATCCTGAAAATTCCGTGGCGCTGAAAAGGGGCGTATTGTCAGGGCATGTTGTCAGGTGCAATCAGCCAACCGAGAAAGATGGCAACAAGCATGCTCTTCGACTCCTCGCCCTCTTCTAGATTTCAGGCTGGGCGTCACTGCGGGCCAAGCTGATCAGTGACGAGTAGGCGGTTGCACATTACTGCACCTGCACTGCGCCATTTAGACGGGCGTACAAATTTCTAGTGGCGTCATCCTGTTACTATGCGTTCAAGCAAAGCGCAAATTATTCTTATCAAAATAATTGACTGCCCTAAATATCCTTAACCCACCGTGGTTGCTCAGTGGCTATTGTGTTGGGCGGCTAAGCACGAGGTCGTGGGATCGAATCCATGCCTCGGCGGCCACATTTCTAGGGGGCGAAATGCAAAAAACACCCGTGTACTAAGATTGGGTGCACGTTAAAGAACCCCAGATGGTCGATATTTCTGGGTCCTCCACTACCTGAAACCACTTAAGTGGTTCTTACACGTTAAACCCCATAATTTAATTTTAAATTCCTTCTATAGCAGTCCAGTAGGTAGTGGAATAATGCTTGGGAGCAATTACTGAGTCCTGTAGCGCTTAGAAAAAATTTATTGTGACGTCGTTCGACACGGAGTTGCTAGGCATCGCAACCCTTTCTGATCTGCCTATCTACGCCTTTTGTATGATGGTAGTATGGTAAAGCTCAATCGAATAATTTAAGTCATGACTTCTTACGCAAGCGAAACACATTAAACATTTCTATTGTTGTTATCAAATATTGACCTTCTTGGTATCCTTCGTGAAAACCCACAGAAAGTTTCGAAACGTCTACCTACAAACCAGAGTGCTCCACACAATATAACTTTGTCATTTCCTGATGGATCCTCTGTCGCTACCGATCATCGATCCGATGTCATGAATTCTTATTTCTCTTCTGTTTTCACTCAAAAACTCGCCTTAAGTAGCAGCACCCTTCCTGACTGCAACTTTTTCCGCATGCCTTCAATTGACGTCACATCAGAGGGCATTTTGGCCCTTATCAATAATATCGAGGTCTCCAGTGTTCCCCGGTCCGGATAAAATTCTCGCTAAAGTCGTCATAAAGCACTAAGGTGCTTACTAGTAAATTTCTACAAATCGCCTTTTCGCAGTCCCTAACTACCAGTACCATTCCTAACGACTGGAATTTATGCAAGGTTGTCCCGGTTTTTAAAAGCGGCGACAGAACTGATCCCTCGAATTATCACCTATCACTCACCTCTATTCCCTGCAAACTT
This sequence comes from Dermacentor albipictus, assembly GCF_038994185.2. Classification (NCBI taxonomy): domain Eukaryota; kingdom Metazoa; phylum Arthropoda; class Arachnida; order Ixodida; family Ixodidae; genus Dermacentor; species Dermacentor albipictus. Next base: position 67,584,477 of record NC_091822.1, on the reverse strand, counting down.
CTGTAACACATAATCTATTCTCATGTTGCCTCTCATCTTCAATCTAACTCTTTCCTTTTCTGTAACCAGCATGGCTTCCGGCCAGGTCACTCATGTGAAACTCAAATCTGAATTCACTACTGACTTCCATTTAAACCTTCTCTCTTACCAACAGACGTAATTTACTTAGACTTTTCGAAAGCCTTTGACCGTGTACCTCACGAACGACTAATGATCAAAGTAAACAGCTTGTGTCTCCATCCTCTAATCACGTCCTGAATCCAGTGCTTCCTAATTGGCCGATCACAGTTTAGAGTGATTGGACACTGTGGCTCTACTGTCACCGAAGTGTTATCTGGAGTACCGCAAGGTTCAGTCCTTGGGCCCCTTTTGTTCATAATTTTCATTATTGACCTCCCTTCTGGTATTTCGCCATCTATCGGGCTCTTTGCCGATGACTGCGTGCTGTACCACCGTATAAAGTGATACAATGATCAGTTGCTTTTACAGCGTGACCTCACTACAATTTAAGAATGGTGCACAGAGTGGCTTATGCAGGTAAACGGGAAAAACATGTAAGTTCATGCGCGTATCGCGGAAACACTCTCTTATGTCATACTCTTAATCTTCGCATTCCATTCCTATTGAGCTGGTTCAATCATACAGGTACCTTCGTATCATCTTCACGAGCAAGCTTACATGGTTAGAACATATCCAAAATGTGGTTACTGCAACCAATCGATCCCCGCGATTCATAAACGGTCTCTATCAACATCACCCTCTGCGATCCGTCCACTAGCATATGAGACATTTATCCGCACTAAACTGCAACACGCGTCGGCAATATGGAATCCCCATCAAGCGTAACTTGTTGAGCTACTGGAAGCCGTCGAAAACCACGCAGCCCGGTTTATTACATCCCAGTACGACTATCGGCTAAGTGTTAGAAACATCAAATCATCCCTCCACATCCAATCATTAGCACATCGCCAAAAAACTTCACGCTTATGCCTCTTTCAAAAGCACTATTATTTCCCACATTTATGCGACACGCTTCCTTTGCCACCCAACCGTACTGTACGCCGTCTCTCAAACAACCTCAGTCTCCCACGTCTTCACGGCTCCACTAAATCCTTCAATAACTATTTCTTGCCAGTAGCTATTGCAGAATGGAATAGCTTACCGGACCGCGTAGTAATCGAACGTAACCCTACCATGTTTTGAAACATATTACCGAGTGTGTGAGTATTAATGCTTAACTTATTCGACTCATTTTTGCTGCATCTCACTTTTTTGAGTGCACTGATACTACTTTTTGTGTTTGACTGTCATTTTATTACACCTTCTTTGCCCTTCGGAATGTTATTGCTATCTATTTGTTTCCTTGATTCATGATTGTTTCAACGTTTATTTTTCTTATGTATGCTCCCAGCTTATGTAATACCCCAGCAGGTGCCTTTAAGGTTTAACAAATGATGATGATGATTATCGTATTCTATTTATATGACGACCCTGTTTATATTGACACGTGTACTTGTCGTTATCGGGCAGCCACGTCGCCTAACAAATGTAATCTCACAGCTTGGAACACGCCTGCATGTATCCGAAGTTTCTGGAAAGTTATCGATTCTTCTATCCGCTGTCTGTTGTCGCCGAACCTTATGTTATCTGATTTCATCGCGTAACGCGAATGGTGTAGAACTTTGTGGAAGGCACGCGGGTCCGAACGATTAGTCTGGAACATTCGACGAGTGCTCTATAAAAGCCGACGCGCTTGACCCGCTGATCAGATTTTCGACGATCGTCGACTGTGTTCGCCGCTATCGTTGTGCTTTAAGTGTAGCCTGTTTTGTGGGCACAGGTTCGCCCAATAAAAGCTAGTTTTGTCTTTCACAGTACTGCTACTGTGTTCTCTCTTTACCGTCACTACCACGTGACATCTGGTGGAGGTGCTTGTGCGTTCATGTACCGAACGCCCCCGCAAAGCCGCGATCCAAGTCCGAAGCCCGACGACAAAACCAACGTCGCCCAAGACCAGCGAGCTAGCCGCCGGCTGCAAGGACTGCCCCCAGAGATCGGACTCCTACCTGAGACGAGCAGGAAGATTGCCACCAAGTCCTCCCCAATGGCAGCCCCAGCATCCCCCGTCGTGCTGCAGCAGCCCAGGGAGCCCCCCACGTTCCGCGGTTCAACATTCGAGGACCCGGAATCCTGGCTCGAGACTTACGAGAGGGTCGCTGCATTTAACAGCTGGAACAGCGACGACAAACTGCGACATGTCTTCTTCGCATTGGAAGACGCTGCCAGGACGTGGTTCGAGAACAGAGAAGCCACGTTAACGACCTGGGACCTTTTCCGAAGCGCCTTCCTGAAGACATTCACAAGCGTCGTTCGCCGAGAACGAGCCCAAGCACTACTGGAAACCCGAGTGCAGCTACCCAACGAGACCACGGCGATTTTTACAGAAGAAATGAGCCGCCTATTCCGCCACGCCGACCCGGAAATGTCCGAGGAAAAGAAAGTCCGGCTACTAATGCGTGGTGTTAAGGAGGAACTTTTCGCCGGTATGGTACGAAACCCGCCGAAGACTGTCGACGAGTTTCTTCGCGAGGCCACTAGCATCGAGAAGACACTCGAGATGCGAAACCGGCAATTCGACCGCCGCACCAACGCTACAAACTATGCCGGAGTTCAATCACTGGCCTCCGAAGACCTGCGCGAGGCTATCAGGGCAGTCGTACGAGAGGAGCTTCAGAAGATCTTCCCGTCGTCGCAGCCTCAAGTGGCCTCGATCGCTGACATCGTCAAAGATGAGGTTCAGAGGTCGCTTGGAGTTACGGAGGTGCAACCTCAATTACCGCAACCCCAACCCGAAGCGATGACCTACGCCGCCGTCGTACGCCGTCAAGGCCCACCTCAGCGACCGCGCCAGGGCCCTGTAACGCCGCAATTCCGTCGACCACCGCCGCCGCCGCCGACAGCGCGCCCACCCGTCGCCCAGCGGACCTACCCGAGGAAGACCGACGTTTGGCGCGCTCCTGACCACCGCCCACTCTGCTACCACTGCGGGGAAGCGGGTCACGTCTACCGCCGATGCCCATACCGCGACATGGGACTGAGAGGGTTCGCCGTCAACGCGCCGCGTCCAAAGCTTGGAGAGCGCCCACGTGACATCGCCGACTACCTCGCCGCTACTCAATGGAGCCCTCGACGACCGTCCCGTTCGCCGTCACCAGGCCGATACCTGTCGCCGCAGCGCCGACCATACACCGGCCCAGCGCGGGGCCGCTCTGCGAGCCCATATCCGGAAAACTAAAAGCAGCAACCGATGGAGGTGCGGTTGCTGTTCGTCGAACTGACGAAGATCCTCCGCCGTCGACGAACATGACGAAGAAATCATCTCGACGACCTAATGATGACACGCCGCCGTCCCGAAGAAGTCGCGAAGCCAAGACTACACCGACGAAAGACGATTTGACGACGCAACGTTCCAGCTTCAGTTCAACACGACGCAGCCGTGATCCGACGCCAAGACCCAACTGCAACGCCAGACAAAGAACCACCGACCTCGACGTACTTCTAGACGGCCACGCAGTCACTGCCTTAGTCGACACAGGGGCCGATTACTCTGTAATGAGTGGACACATCGCCGCCCAGTTAAAGAAGGTTAAGACTGCATGGGAGGGTGCCCAAATTCGGACCGCTGGAGGACACCTCATTACGCCGACTGGAATCTGCACGGCAAGAATTACCGTTCATGACCGTACTTACCCTGCCACCTTCGTTATCCTGCAACAGTGTTCGCGAGACGTCATTCTCGGCATGGACTTCCTGAACCAACACGGCGCAATCATTGACCTGAAGTCGAAGTCCATAACGCTGTCGGAAGATCGAGCGATACCACCGGAGAGCTCTAGTAGTCACCGTGCCTTAAGTGTGCTCGAAAGTCAAGTCAGCATCCCGCCTCGCTCCAGCATTGTCATTTCCGTAGGCACCAAAACGCCTGCCGACGTAGAAGGCGTCATCGAGGGTGACCAACGTCTACTGCTAGACCGTGAAATTTGCGTCGCAAGAGGGATCGCTCGACTGCATGGAGGGAAAACTGAAGTGTTGCTGACAAACTTCAGCCAGGAGTTCAAGCACATCAACAAGGGCACGACGATCGCGTATATCGAAGAAATTGTGGAAACCAGTAATGCGTTTGTCCTCTCGGATTCCGCCGCATGTAGCCCGACGACCATGGTTCCCGAACCAGACTACGACATTAATCCAAGTCTCCCAGTGATTAAGCAACAGCAGCTCAGAAGTCTGCTCCGACGATACAAAGGCTGCTTTTCGACGACATCGAGGATTCGACAAACACCAGTCGCCAAGCATCGCATAATCACCGAGGAGTACGCTCGACCACTCCGCCAGAGCCCTTACCGAGTTTCGCCGCGAGAACGCGAAGCTATAAGAGAACAAGTCGACGAAATGCTGCGCGACGACATCATCCAGCCGTCGAAAAGCCCGTGGGCATCCCCTGTTGTGCTGGTGAAGAAAAAGGACGGAACCCTACGTTTCTGCGTCGATTATCGTCGTGTGAACAAGATCACGAAGAAGGACGTATACCCCCTTCCACGGATAGACGACGCATTGGATCGGCTCTGCAACGCTAAGTACTTCTCCTCGATGGACCTCAAGTCTGGCTATTGGCAAATAGAAGTCGACGAAAGAGATCGCGAAAAGACCGCCTTCATCACCCCAGACGGCCTCTACGAGTTCAAGGTTATGCCATTTGGACTGTGCTCGGCGCCTGCAACGTTCCAGCGCGTGATGGACACGGTTTTAGCGGGATTGAAATGGCAGACCTGTCTCGTTTACTTGGATGACGTTGTTGTATTCGCCGGAAATTTCGACGACCACCTTAGGCGGCTTGCCACAGTACTAGAAGCCATCAAGTCGTCAGGGCTCACTCTGAAGCCAGAAAAATGCCGCTTCGCTTACGACGAGCTTCTGTTCCTAGGCCACGTCATCAGTAAATCTGGAGTCCGCCCCGACCCGCAGAAGACAGCTGCCATAGCAAAGTTCCCACAGCCCATCGACAAGAAGGCAGTGCGTAGATTTCTTGGCATGTGTGCCTACTACAGGCGATTTGTCAAGAACTTTTCACGCATCGCTGAGCCGCTGACGCAGCTAACTAAATGCGACGTCGAGTTCAAGTGGGAAACGCCGCAGGCCGAGGCATTTCAAGAACTCAAACGACGCATGCAGTCGCCGCCCGTACTTGCGCACTTCGACGATCACGCCGATACCGAAATCCACACTGACGCCAGTAGCCTAGGCCTCGGCGCCGTCCTGGTCCAGAGAAAAGATGGACATGAACACGTGATAGCTTACGCTAGCCGGTCGTTGTCAAAAGCGGAAGGCAATTATTCTACAACCGAAAAGGAATGCCTCGCCATCGTTTGGGCTACAGCGAAATTTCGCCCTTACTTATATGGCAGGCCATTCAAAGTCGTCAGCGACCACCACGCCTTGTGTTGGCTAGCGAATTTAAAGGATCCCTCAGGACGGCTGGCACGGTGGAGCCTCAGACTACAAGAATACGACATCACCGTAACATACAAGTCCGGACGAAAACACTCAGACGCCGATTGCCTATCCCGCGCCCCCATTGACCCGCCGCCGCAAGATGATGAGGATGACGACGCCTTCCTTGGAATAATAAGCGCGGAAGACTTCGCCGAACAACAACGAGCGGACCCGGAACTTAAAGGCCTCGTCGATTATTTGGAAGGGCACACCGACGTTGTCCCCAGGGCATTTAAGCGCGGATTATCTTCCTTCACGCTTCAAGACAGTCTACTCGTGAAGAAGAACTTCTCGCCAGTCCGCGCCAATTACCTTCTTGTTGTCCCGTCAGGACTTCGTCCAGAAGTATTGCATGCCCTACATGACGATCCGACCGCTGGACACCTCGGATTTTCCCGGACACTATCGAGGATACAAGAAAAGTATTATTGGCCGCGCCTGACCGCCGACGTCGCCCGTTATGTCAGAACATGCCGAGACTGTCAGCGACGCAAGACACCGCCGACAAGGCCAGCCGGATTACTACAGCCAATCGAGCCTCCTTGCCGACCATTCCAGCAGATCGGGATGGACTTGCTGGGACCCTTTCCGACGTCAATAACCGGAAATAAGTGGATCGTCGTGGCGACGGACTACCTCACCCGTTTCGCTGAAACAAAAGCACTGCCGAAAGGTAGCGCAGCCGAAGTAGCGAAATTCTTTGTCGAAAACATCCTGCTGCGACATGGCGCCCCAGAAGTTCTCATCACCGACCGAGGAACGGCCTTTACAGCGGAGCTCACCCAAGCCATTCTGAAATACAGTCAGACAAGGCACAGGAGGACAACGGCTTACCACCCGCAGACGAATGGTCTTACGGAGCGGCTGAATAAGACCCTCGCCGACATGCTAGCGATGTACGTCGACGTCGAACACAAGACCTGGGATGCCGTCCTGCCGTACGTAACATTCGCTTATAACACGGCGGTGCAAGAAACAACACAGATCACGCCGTTCAAGTTGGTTTACGGCAGGAACCCGACGACGACGCTCGACGCCATGCTGCCGCACGTAACGGACGAAGAGAATCTTGACGTCGCTAGCTATCTCCAGCGCGCCGAAGAAGCCCGACAGCTCGCCCGCCTGCGGATCAAGAGCCAGCAGAGGACCGACAGCCGACACTACAACCTCCGACGACGCTTCGTCGAGTACCAGCCTGGCGACCGTGTTTGGGTCTGGACCCCGATACGCCGACGAGGACTCAGTGAGAAACTACTCCGACGATATTTCGGACCCTACAAGGTCATCCGACGTATTGGCGCTCTGGACTATGAGGTCGTGCCAGACGGCATTTCGCATTCCCAGCGGCGCCGCGCACGATCTGAAGTGGTCCACGTGGTGCGCCTTAAACCCTTTTACGGACGCTGACGAAATTCCTTATTTTTTGTTGTTGTTTTCGTTGCTACGGGTGTTTTTATTTCGCTTGTATGTAGCATCGGGACGATGCTTTTTAAGGGGGGGGTATTGACACGTGTACTTGTCGTTATCGGGCAGCCACGTCGCCTAACAAATGTAATCTCACAGCTTGGAACACGCCTGCATGTATCCGAAGTTTCTGGAAAGTTATCGATTCTTCTATCCGCTGTCTGTTGTCGCCGAACCTTATGTTATCTGATTTCATCGCGTAACGCGAATGGTGTAGAACTTTGTGGAAGGCACGCGGGTCCGAACGATTAGTCTGGAACATTCGACGAGTGCTCTATAAAAGCCGACGCGCTTGACCCGCTGATCAGATTTTCGACGATCGTCGACTGTGTTCGCCGCTATCGTTGTGCTTTAAGTGTAGCCTGTTTTGTGGGCACAGGTTCGCCCAATAAAAGCTAGTTTTGTCTTTCACAGTACTGCTACTGTGTTCTCTCTTTACCGTCACTACCACGTGACAATATGGCGCATCGTCCGCTCAGGGGCATTAACTCGTTCACTACTCATACAATGTAGTTTCCACTTGCGATTGTAAACGCCAATTTTCCGCACTCTTGAAGCACGAAAGAATGAGCCTAATCACGCTGACTGAAAGAAGTGGCTACTAGAACGAAGGCTACCAACAAATACGGTGTATTCTGTCTTATCCGGCATGTTGGACAGCTGTCGGCAACTAGGGGTTGTAGTTCAGCAGATAAGCCTGCGCGTATTTATAGCAGCAGATAGGAGTCGCTTGCTCTGCTCGTTGCAAGCCTGAAGTGGCGCTGGCGATAGCGTCCGCATAATTCTTTGTGTCAAGCGCATTTGTGTTTCAGAACAACGCAGTCTACAACAAAGGGACAAGAGGCAAGCTGAAAGGTGAGTGTTCGAGCCAGGATGGCTGTTGAAGGCAAAGCTTAAGTACACAACGTAATCATCGCCGTTTGTCGCACCGATTGTTTCACGTATTTTCCGCCCGACATGGCAATTTCAGTAAGGTTTCCCGTCCGCGCTTTCTTTCGCTCTCTACGCTGGCTCAGAGGCTATGACGTACCGCTAAGATGGAAATGTTCCAGTAGACTTTATTCCAGGCGATTCTTCGTGCCCGCGAAACGTTAGAAGAGACCGTCCACTGTTTCAACAGGATAACCGTGTAAATGCTATTTCGAAAAGCTTTCAGAACCGCACGTATAGCAGAAATTTGTTGAAGGGCCCCCCCCTCGCAATGTCGCCTTTCATGGTTCAGTCTAAGCCCCTGCAAATTGTCTACGGTTGCTGCTACTGTCGAATGACGTGATCGTGTCCATTTTATCAACACGTCGACGGTTGGGCAGCATGTACGTGAACGTGTAATGATGCTGTCAAGTGTCAAATAATGTATCGAAGTTTTAACCTTTTCCCGATGTTTGTGAGCAAGTAGGCAATAAGCTCTCTTGTTTTCTTTAGTTTTTTCTTTCTTCTTTGCTTTTCTTTTTCTTTCACTAAGGAGTGATACTGCACTGCACAGCTACCTTGTGGGCGTGCGTGTGCGTGCGCATGCGAGCGTGCTTGTGCATGTGTGTGTGTTATTTTTCTCCAAACATACTTGAATGCGTAGCCGCCATACAAAAAACACCAATAAACAGCGGAGCCTGAGCGTTCGTTGCACGCAGGCTTCATGCAAATCGAGTGCGACTATGAATGTTTGCTGCGTACGGTGAAAATGTGACAAGTTCGAAGGAATCCTATATCTTCGAGCCTCGAAACTGCCCTGAAAACGTGAGCATTGTTACGTCACCCCAAGTTCAGTGTAGGTTGACGCGCCTTAACAAGAATGGCGTAGATCTACGAGGACAGACGCATCATTTCACCGTAACCGTTGCTAGTTGTGTACTATTGCGTACTGCCGCTGCGCGGCACCGCATTTCAACCGAATAAAAGCACACTCCGTGCGTTCTCGTGGCAAAAAAAGGATAAAATAACCAAAATAAAATAAACAGTCTTCTTGCTTGTCTACATCCAGAAGTCGGTGCTGTTGAGCAGGCATCTTGAGCGGACGTCCACTCTAGCAGCAATCAACATGTGAGGCTCTCTGTTAATGTAGTCACAATATCGGTAAATGCTGACTGAATAGTTCTTTTGTTGAGTTTCTTCCTCGCCTCTGTGCGTTGTAGGTTAACTTCAAGCTTGAAAAAAAAAGAAGGAATGGCTCGTAATTAATCGTGCGTTAATTTATTGCAGTTCCAAACCAAGGAGGTTATTTTTATTAATTGTGTGCTCTAGGGTGTGATCAATTAATAATGTTTGTCGAAATTTAATGGACTGTTGCAGGTTGCGATGTCCTGATACTACAGCTGGAATATTCCGAGAGGCGGAGATTACTTGCCAGAGAAATCGACACTTATTCATGTAATTAAGAAAAAGCCACTAATTGTCTTTGGAAATAATTAATTTACGACACATCTTGCAATTTACGAATTGTAGCCGGTCAGTTTACAAAGTGTCTCTTATTAGAATGAATTGCCAGAATGGCGCCAGTTCGGAGATATGCACCATCAAACTTGCCGTACAAAATCACTGTTCTTCCTGTTTTTTTTTCACCCAAACACTCTTTTATGCATTGTAGCACGAAACTAGCTGGAACGCCCATGCATTCCATTGCACAATCTGGGAAATATGTCGTAACTGGCGTCATCCTGGAAATTCATTTCAAATGGACGCGTCGTGCAAGCTCACCGGCTAGAATTCGCAAATTGGAATATGCGCCGTAAAGTAATTATTTCTGAAGTTAATGAACTATTGTGAATTCGTTGAATTGATTTTTCAATTTCTCGTGCTGGTAATGTCCGCCTCCTCAAATAATCCAGCTCACGGACAAGAATTACGCTGTTTGCCACGGCCGATTTTTAACTATTTCATGAAACTTATTGATCACACTGTATTGACCCTTTTCACAGAGCAGTTTGTTCTCTAGCAACGAAATGGCACTTTCAGCGGTGCGCCGCACGTAGCCTTGGCGACAGCGCATGAATACGAAACGACTACCGCTTTCACCTTGCTACTGCGCGATCCGGTGTCGGAAACGCAACCGAGTTTCCGCTAACCCACTCTCCTCCAATCATGCTGGTTTGAATCATGTGGATTCAAGACATGTGCAGTAGTTGAGTGCAAAAATAGTGACTGGCATATTAAGGAATGGAATGAATCTCTGTCGCCAAATTCCCGCACTGCTGCATGCAACTGTCCGTACGTGTTACCAGCACATCGAGATGTACGGCATTCTTCGAAGATACAGAAATTTGCTCCTCCGCTGGCGTCATATCGCTAACCTTCAGAAAAAGTAATTCAGCTCCAGCACGTAAGCAAGAGCGAGTACCACTCGTTAAACAATCGCAAAGGGATTAGCGCCCGTCTTTTCATATTAAGTTTCGCCTACACTATCAACACACTTCTACCCCAACTGGCACGGAAACAAAAGCCCACTCTATCGACAACGTGTCGAGTGAATGGTCGCACCCTTGAATATATGCGCACCATATACGCACAATGGAGGACGGACTACACCGATAGCCCATGAATGGTCGAACCTGAATGTTACGTGACGGTGCATAGGTTTAAGCGAGTTACTAGCAATAATACATCTTTACTAACAGGTATTACAAGGTACTAAACATTTGCGTTCCAAGCTTTGCTCACAGCAAGAACAAATATATCGGAAGTGAGCACACCCGCACGTGATTAGGTGGAAAACATTCAGATAGTGACTGCACCGAGGAAGTCACAATTGTGACAAGTTGCTGTTTCAAAACATTTGCCAGATAAAAACGAAGAGCAAAACATACTAATCCTGGTTCCATTCGTAAGCGTAAAGTTGGGATAGCTTGGAATGCATATTTGGCCCAGCTTTTAGGACAAGCTTGAGATACGCTACTCGCGCTCTTTGGCCATAGCTTAGTCACGTGCGAAAGCGCTCTGCATGTTCTCTGGAGGTGAGGCTGAAGCTTCGTTTCGTCCACTCAGTCATCGTCTACGATGTCTCCGTAAACAGAGGTTCGCTAAGCTGCACCGGCGTCATACATACCCATTCGAAACACGGAGGCAAGAGACGCAGTTGAGGCAAGCAGGGGACGCGTCACCACGTGATCAAACATGGCAGCGCCCGCGGGATCGCTGCGAAATCGGTCCAGAGCGTCCACACACCGTTCCACGGCATTCAGGCGCTCTAATAAAACCGAGCGAGAATTTCTAAAATAAAGCTAGCGACTTATCCTAATCAATTTTTTTATACTCTGAGTGAGTGAGTTAATAAACTTCGGCGACTAGCCCGAAGGTGGGCGGCCGACCTATTGCAGGAGGCTGTGGCCCCGCGGCCTGGGCCTGTTCACCAGCCGAAGTTGGTCCTCTGGTTTTGGGCTGCTCAGCTGTGCCTCCCACTGGTCTTTTGTTGAAGCTTGGGTAGGCGCTGTCAGCGGGTTCTTTTTTGTATTCCCAGACCATGTGGTAAACTGTGTTTGGCGTAGTGCACAATTGGCAGTCTCTTGTAAATGTCGAGGGGTACATTGCGTGTAATAGAGCAACGTGTAGGTAATTGCCCACCTGAATTCGGCATAGTATGACGGCTTCTTTTCTGTTATGCTTGACTCGTGGCGGCGGATATTCTCTCCTGTACTTGTAATGTTCTAGAATGTTGTAGTATTTTCTTTGTATAATTTCGTCTTGGCCTGCTTGTATACAAGCAGGCCAAGACGAAATGGTGGGGTTGCCCGCCGTGCGTGTTTTCGGGCGGCAGCGTGAGACACTTCATTTCCCACCAAGTATCTGTGTCCCGGGCTTGAAACATGTACATTTCACGGATGTCTTGCTTCTTGGTGATGTAGATTGCGTTGTTGCTAATTATTCGTGCCAGAAAATGACGACAGAATGAAAGGCAGGGAGGTTAACCAGTTTAGCTCAACCGGTTTTCTACCCTACACATGGGAGCGGGATGGGGGGACTGAAAGATGGGGAAGTTCATTGAAGAGTGGCACATCCTCAGTGGTCCCAAGGACACAAACACGTGCACGTACCCAGTCGCACATGTCCAAGCTGGCATCAAGGAGGTTTACTGAAGAGGGGCACATAACAGATAAAGTCCAGCGGTGTGCGTGTGCGTGTGTGTGTGTGCCCCTTTGGAACGGCCCGTACTTTTAGATTGCACTAGCTTCGTAATTCGGCCTATATTTTTTGCTTATGTTAGATAGCCAGGAAGAAATTGGTTTTACAATATCAAGGATGGTATTCGAATTAAAATACGTCTCTGTCGCGATGACTTATCCTACGGGCAACGCACGGTGTTGCGGCAACAATTGTCGTCGCTAATTAAACGCAAATGCTCAAGGCGGCGCAATAAGCTTTTGCTTGCCAATATTCGTTGTCATATGCGAACGTAAAACCAAAATTGGGCTGCCATACTCATCTAAATATCAGCACTTATAGTTAATTAGCGCTGTGCAAATATTGCGTTTAGGATATAAATATAGTTTGATGTTCAGCACGTGAATTACGCACTCGTGCATTTAAAATACTAGACCGTGCCAAGTTCTCCCGAGCACTCGAGATATAAAATAAGTTAAAGCGTATGCTTTGTCTTAGCGCTGTTTCAGGAATATAGGGCCGCACAAGCACGCACACACACAAACAGAATGAAATTGAGATTTAGGTCCCGTAGCAGCTGCTTGGAGTTTGCGTCCAAATATTGCAGTTGTTTGCGATCGACAAGCTAGCGGAAAGCTCCTAAAACACGATTTTAGCATATCATTGGCAACCAAACGCACATGCATCACGTAGGCAAATTAATAGCGTGTTCCTGACTGCGCGTGCCCCGAAGGTTATTAGATTTCTATCGTTTACGTGCGCTATCATAACTTACGCTATTTGGCGAGTTTGACGTTCGTAATGTTTACGGACACTAAGATAGTGTTGTCGAATATGGCACTCATGGCTCCCGCTTCAGTGTGAATTCTCGTGAAGACTGTGCTCTCACTAGCGTTGGTCACCTGTAGCTAATGAAATGAGCTTTCGCTTTCTCTAGCCTCACCTGAAACGCTAGTTATGAACGCATAGCGCGTCCAATTCCTGATATCGTCCGACAATTCTGGCGCCCGTAGGCCTAACGAGACGCGTCCGTGTAGGAACAGTAGTATTGTCGCGAATGGATTGTCTTGGTTTCAATACGTTTGGCAAGAGGCATGAGACGGCGCCCTATTTTATAACGTCTTCCTTACGCTTGCGATCCCGTACGATAGATTAGAAGTCTTGAAAGGACGCGGAGCCTAAGGTCCCGAAAAGGTGCTTATGTTTAACATAAGTAAGGCGAAAAACGCTATTCTAGAATTGTTTACTCTGATGGGCTGGAGTACCTTAACGTGCACCAACCTGTCGAGTCACAGGCTTTTATTGTTCGCGCTCTACACCTTTACGTAGCAAGGTATGAGGAAAAGTAGTCAACTGCAGCGCCAGCCACGACGTGACTTTCCAGAAACGCGAGCTAGTTCACGCGTACACGTGACACATTATGAAGCTTTCGTAGTCGCAAGTCCATACTTCTTAATTGAACAAGTCATATATTTCTTGCAGGTTCGCCGCAATGGCAGCACGCCGAAGGCCTTACCGGCAAATTATCGACGGCGTACCCCGTAGCCCCTGGGTTGACCCGGACGCGTTTCGGCGCGGCCTGTCGTTCCGTGCCTCCAAAGGCGACTTCGAGCAGAGCTCGTACCCCAAGAGTGGCACACACTGGGTGCAGTACATCACTCAGCTGATCCTCAAGGGTGGCGAGCCGATCGACACCTACGCCGAATTCACCAGCAACACCCGCCTCATTGAGTACATGGTGGACGACAACTGGACGCCAACCTTGCCCGTGCGAACTCTGCTGACTCATCAGCCGCTTTGTCGGGAGACCATGAACGATGACGCCAAGTACGTTGCGGCGACACACGAAGGCCCAGATTGATTGATGTGTTTATCGATTGATTGATTTCAATCTCTTCAAGCAACACACGGAGACGCCGTAGCGGAGGGATCCCGATTATTTCTGATTACTTGAATTTCTTCATTTGCATTATTCGTCAATAAGCGAGTATTCTTGCATTTCGCATCTGTCTGGAGCGCCAACCAGTGCCTACGAGCAGAAACGGTGATCTGGTCCTCACCAGAACCTAGCGAATGGAAACACGCAAATAAAACAGGGCTGGAATTATTGTTATTATTAATATAATATTATTTGTTTCGTAGACATGTATACATGCGTCCGGAAAGGGGAAACGAGGAGCACGCTGGCGACTGAAAGGAGCACACCTGCCTACTCTTCAGTAAGGAGTAGACGCAAATATAAAAATGAAAGATAAGAAGGGGGAAAGGACGAAGGAGCGAAAGGTCAAGATGACAAAATCTAAAGGATAAAGCGGAACACAAGGTGAAGGTCGCACACAGTAGGGCCGGTCACTGGTCACTCACTATTAAATGATGGTAAATAGAATAAATAGTGACTGTCTTGCAAACGTTAATTAACACGGTGAGCTGGGTGAGGGGTGATTGAACATGTTTCTAGGGGTGGGCAGCGCTTCCCGGACGAAAGAAAAAACGAAGTTACCACGTTACGAGCGTTACTAACGTGTAGCTATGTTACTTAATTCTAGAAAATAAGGAGAGCGTGAAGAGCTTGACCGCATCGAGACGAACAGCCAATCGGGTTGAAACATTCATGGAGCGTCGTACACTGCAGGCCAAGGAGATGATATTGCCTCACTAGCGACATGCACTCGGCGCTGAAAGCGGGACACTCCATATCAGGTGCTGAAGTGTTGCAGCAACCGCAAGAGGTACTCGATGGACTGGCCACACGTCCTTTTCTGTATAAGTGTTCGAACCCGTTCCCAGAGCAAACCCCTAAATTAAGTGCCTGTGCTCTAGTGAGACGACAGGCCTCAACTGCGAACGCGTGGCGGAAACGTTCCGTTTATGACGCACTGGTCTTGAGTAGATCGCGAGGAATCAACAGACGAGCGTCATCAAGCTTTAACATAAATTCAGGGCAGAAACAGTTTTTATGAGAGCAAGTTGAAGCCAGCCGATCAGCCTTTTCATTTCCGGCGATGCCTAACTGTGAAGGTATTCATTGCGCTACCAAGAATACGCTACGTGATGTAATTTCGTCGCTGAAAACAATAATGCAGTGGCACCTTGACCATCTCTGTACAGATGATCTGTGAATACTTCAATATAATCTGGAAATCTTTCGAACGTGTGCGACTTAGCCAATATGAATATTGCCCCAAACAGGCACTACAGATTTTTTTTTGTATGTCAGGGATTGTAAGGTAAACGCCGACACACTTACCATTCTCGGTATTATTACTTGCAACCACAGCAGTAGTAGCATTGATGATGATATGTTACTGCAAGCGGAGCAGGTCCTCTGCGCAACTTGTTGGCTGGAGATTGGAGAGCTGTACCAGCACGAATGAAATAGGCCAGGCAACTCACCATGAGTTGGTTTTCCCATCCACCTGGTTGTCTTAAATACCTCCACTCAAGCTTATTTCCTTTCATTTAGAATCTGCTCTCTAAAGATACGACATAGATTGTCACTTATGCACTGTACACATGCTTCCAATATCTACAGCTTCCTTACAGATTTCAGCTACCGCCATCCATAAACCTCACACCTAGTTCAAGCACCTCGAAGCTGGCCACTCACTTCCTTCATAGAAATAATACGCTGAACGTTAGTCCTGCTATCGTCTCTTTGCCCTGGAATTTCATCCGCAGTTCTTGTGTCGTAAAATATTCCGACCTGAAAAACAAAGGCACTGAAAAACATATACAAGTTCATTGTATTTTCCTGTTTATTTAAGGTACGTCTACGTGGCCCGGAACCCCTGGGACGTCTGCGTGTCTATTTTCCACACCATGACCAACATGAGCATATACAAATTCCAGGACGGCACGTTCGAAGACATCATCGACCCTTTTCTGGAAGGAGACCTGGGCTACGGCAGTTACTTCGACCACGTCGCCTCGGGATACGCCCTCAGGGACGAGCCCAACGTGTTCTTCCTCACTTACGAGGAGCTCAAGCGGGACACGCCGGGAACGATTCTGAGACTCGCTCACTTTCTGGGAGAAAGCTACGGCGCGGCGTTAGAACAGCAAGAGGGACTGCTGCAGAAGGTCCTTGAGCGCTCGCAGCCTGAGAACATGAGGAAAGTCATCGTGTTCGATCTGCAAGGAAACGAGAAAGCTGGCTGGCGCGAAATGTTCGCCAGGAACGATGTGTCTTGCAAGCACGGATACGGTGGAGACAAGACAAAATATGGCCTCGTGAGGCAGGCCAAAGTTGGCGGCTGGAAGGAGCACTTCACACCAGACAAGCTGGCGCGTTTCGAGAAGACAATACGAGACCTGGGGGCCAAAGCGTCTTTCGTGCAGCTGTGGTCGGATATTCGCGAAGAAGCTCGGGCGCTGTCCGGCATTTGAGTGTGATTAGAGTATTGGTTTTTGGCGTTTTTACGGGCACGCAGAAAAAATAAATATTCTCTATACTTATTTACTGGCATACCTCCACGTATCGTTTGAAAACAAGCGTTGTAACGAATGAATGAATGACTTTATTTCTCATAAAGTTCGAAGAATGCTACGGTAGGGTTCTGAGTAAAAGTTGCGCGCAGCCAACTTGACTGACCCAAAAACTCATCTGAGGCACATACTTGAAGAAAAAGAAAGAATGAGAACTAGAGAAACAGATATCAGTTTACCAGCAGGTATTTATGCAGATCAAGAGAAATGATTCATCTTATTAAGCTTGTACCCAAGTTGTGGATAGTTTGTATAGATAGTATTCACTATCTATGCATATTTTATGGTACAGCAGGCGGCAAAGAACGCAACAGGAATGCAATAATTGGTGTGGAGCACGATAAAGGCGAGTGTTTACACAGCCCAGAATACACGCATAAAGACAATAACAAAAGAAAGTGTCCGACGATTATGTTACTCCCTAATGCGAAGTTCGAGCCCAGCTAGATGCATGTTTTCATTTCACGATACATTCAAGCAAATAATTTGAGACCGGAATCGCGGCGCCGACTGGCAGCGGGCCAGAGCCATCAGTGCCTTCGCAGAGGGAGGGCAGTATGGGAAAGCGGGGATGCTGCATCAGTCAGCTGTAGAACGCGAGCAGTAGCACGAGCGCGTTCGCGCGGTCACGCCGAGAGTCGCCGACGCTCAACCCCGGAATAGTGCCTCGGGGCTGTGCTAACAAACAATAATTTGTCTGAATGGATGCTTTGTAGGCTAAGAAGAGTGTATCTATATTTTGTAAGGTAAAGCAATGAGGTATGAAGCGTAGATCGAAGCATTCGCTGCCCGGAAATGACCCTTGAGTGTGGAATTTTCCATTGTCCAGGTGTTCTTGTCATAAACTCCAAACTGTCTGTGCAGGCAAGTTATACCTCTAATATTTTTTGCCGCATGTTTGAGCTCCATACGATATGCCACGTAAATTACTACTGTGTTGTTTGGGGCGGAGCATTGAAGGCTAACATGCACTCTCTCTATCATGCAGAAAAAATATACGCTCGGTATACGTAAGTCAGCCATAGGACGTTCCATTTCGGCTGATGTTTAAAACATTTAACCTACTTGGATTTCAATATTTGTTTTAACACCGGTCTCTCAAAGTAGGTTAAGTGCTTTAAACAGCGGCCGAGATGGAGCGTCCTACTGCTGATTGAACGTATGTAGAGAAACAGTGCGTAATAGATACAAACGCGATAGAGAGTGTGCATGTTACTTTTCGATGACATGTCCCAAAGACGACGTCAATACTAACATAAGTGACATAACAATAAGATATTCTAAATTATTACTTTTATATTCTGTAGAATATGTCTAAGGCAGTACACTGGCGCCCGCGACTTCGGGCATTTTTGCAGGGAGGAAGGCGTAATGGGTGTTCGACAACATATATTCATGAAATAATACGACCAAGGGTTTAATTATTTTTACCATTTCAATTCTTGAGCCCCGCAGTAGTAAACCTATTGCTCAATTATTTTCGTGTTTTCGCTTGAAACCCCACTGCTTTAACTTTGCGTCATTTTGAGGCTCTTTTTTTTAATGGACTACTCCTGGACTTCGAACAATGTTCTCTGTCGTAGCAAAGCTATTTGCGCCGTTTGGTTTAACTATCCAAGTAGTGTGAACAACATAGATAATGTATGTTTAATTAAAATCAATAGTAATTGAATCGCTTGCGTGTAAATTATAAAGGAGGACACCTAAGATGTTTACTTGCGGGACGATAACTTGAACTGGCCTGACATGTGATGCATTTTCAATTTGCACTGGCGGCTTTCTGTGTTTCAAGTACGGTATAATTAAGTTAGAGATGCGTGCCATATACCATCATCAGTTATTTTGATTAGACTACCGAAAATACGTCTTATGTATACATTTCATGCTTATCAGCAAAACTAGCGTGGTAGATACGTATGCGGCGCATTCGCAATTATAGAGAAAAAGTATGGTGGCGCTTCGCTACATGAACGTGAGTTACGCGCAAGCGTATAGGTCCGATTCCCATACGCCTGTGCGTAACCCGGGTTCCCATAGTCGGAGTCGGTCGACTCGCGCTCGGCCTGCTGCCGCTAGCATTGCTGCACTGACCTTCTCGCTCAGGGCTCAGCCTCTAGATCGCCAGACGATCGTGGTACATCTATAGCACATACAGAATCGGTAAAAACAGCCAGAGAAGGCGAACCCAGCGAACCTCCGGCTGCCCTCCTCCTTCCCTCCGCCACGCGATCCTTCGTACGTTCCCCGGCGCCCATTCCACCTGCCCACCTTGAGGCGCCGTAATCCTCCGGCACTCGCTTCCCTCTCCATGCTGGGCTGCCTCCGACTTAAGGCTTCACGTGGAGCGAAAAAAGAAAGCGGTCCAGTCACACGCATTGTAAAGCGATTTTAAAGCGAAAACTTTACTGACCGTGAACTTGCGATTTCGCCGTGGCGGTGCTCCGAGGGGGCCCATGACGTCACAATGGGCACCTCGCCGCGGATATTTCTCTCTCTCTCGCTCCCTAGTCACTACTGCGCATGCGCCATTACTAGCACCGACCCACAGGTGTTCCGCCACTGACTGCGCAGCGCCACGCCTTTGTGCTTCCGCCGTTTGGTTTGACGCCACCCGCGTTCCTCGTTGTTGCGCTCACCTCCACTCGCTTCGCCAGCTGCGTCGCATGCCTGATAACATGTCACAGGATTCAAAAGGAGAGCTCGCGTGCGCCGCAACCACAGTTGAGCCGGCAGTATGGACGGCGATGATTCTGATAAGCAGGAGCAGGCCTGGAATCGACATCGGAACGAGATGAAGAGGAAACGAATCACCCAGGGAACAGACGAATAGCGCGCCAAACGACTGGTTAAACGCCGCAGCATACCTTGACAACCAGACTAACCAGGACTTGCAATCAAGATTAACCAAGGCTAACCATGCTATGCATTAGCTTTTGCTACGTAAATCCTGGCATAGCCGAGATAAGCCACTGCCAATTTTTTAGAGGACTCATTTCATACAATTCCGATTTCAGCAATGTGGCTGGTGATGCCCATGGTCGCTTGCTGCCAAATTTTGTGGCATGTGTGCATAATTTTAAAAATTACCTGTGCGTCACGATATAATTGACATGTCTTTATTAGGAGCAAATATTACGTTTGTTTCGTAAGATAAAAGCGCTACAAAGTTTAAATTTCGTTATGAGTGCACAACAGTTGTTGCACAAGTTGAGTGCGAGGTGACATGGCGGACGTAAACAGCTGTTCGCAGCTCGCCCTACAGTGCTGTGTGCTGCCTCGTGTGCCATCTATGTCCGTGTAGGTCTGCCTGCCCAGAATTAAATTACAAGAGGGCCTATCAAGAAGCCCATATGGCTATTCTCAACGCATATGCAGTATTCGAAATCCGACGGCAGCGAAGTCGTCATCTCAGCACATAGAGCTTCTGAATAAATGGTCTGGGTAAATTGCTTGTAATTCCGTATAAGCGGTTCCTGCTCCTAGCCATATTGGGCCAAATTCAGCAGCAAGCACCAACTCTAAAGCGCAGGTCTATCCCCGAAAGAAGCCGCAAATGATCTGTGTATGATTACAGAATGTGCACTGGAATTTCTGTTGTGGACTTCAATCTTAGCTCTAGTCTGGTTCGTCCATCGCGGCGCGTGTGCTGTAGTTATGTGTAGAAGTCTTCTCTGAATATCAGAATCGCTGAATATCAGAACCAGAGAATCTTTTTTTAGGAGCTGAAGTCATTTCTGTACGTAGCATCATAACATTCTTACAAATCTGGGTGCCGTCTACTTTCTCGTCCTCTCTCTTGCGCTGTTAGTCAACTGTGAATCCGTATCAAGAAGCTCAAGTCAGTATGGTGCAGTGCGTAGTGCGGCAGCGTAGTCCCACGGCAAACATTAAATACCTTGTTAGGAGCACATTTGCTTCTTTAATACCAAAATAGAGCGCTAGAGTTTTGTATTGGTAGTGGCAAGCGTATGCTTCCACATGATTCAGCACATTATTTTTAAATACTCAAATTACCAGCAAGGCATACAACTGAAGCACAATATATGGTTCGTTCACTAAACATTAAAGCAAGCATCCCAATTTATTAAGCGCGTCATGTACGTACTTCACCTGCATTGCACCACTGTCTAACATTGGTGCAATGCTAATTCGAGCCCTATAAAACTAGATTTTTCGACACAAATAACAACGTGCAAGGAAAGCGTCAAGGCACCGTCTTAGGTATTCCCGAACTGATTGGATTAGCAGAATTTTATGCCTGAGGGAGTTGCCTGCATTAACCCAATGCTCAAAACAATGGCACCTGACTCCTTTTCTTGCCGTTGAAAAGCTGCTTGAATGTCAATAGCATACCACATATTGTTCTGAGGGAAAGCACTAAGTATTGACAATATCTCATAGCTTTCAAATGAGATTTCTTCATGAACACCTATGGAATAAAATTGTTTCCTTGACCAGTTCCAGAATACAAACATTCTGAATTTTTTTAGGAGACCACAATAAATTTTTAAGATGTCGACAATAAAAAGTGTGCCTAAGTACAAGTACAGACTGAACACACCTGAGGGGTTGAGGGGTCGACTCTGGAATCCGAAAGCGTCCGGAGCTGCTAACTCGAGGTAACCGCTAGATTCCACGTATGTTTCTCCTACTGTCCATGGACCTGGCAAGTTGCATGACCGTGCGTGGTCTGATTGCAGTGTTGGCCTATGCAACTTGTTTTTGCAATAGATGGCGGCGAAGTCGACCCAAATGCGATTCTGTCTCTACATATATTTAGCATTCATGTGTATATTATTATGCCCATGTGTTTATATTGTGTTCTGATTGTTGTACTTCCAGAGGTCTCAGCGTTATTTTTTTAAAATGTTGCACCCCACTCCTTTATTCAACTTTGTGTTGAAATGTACAAAATATGGCCAGCCAGTAATGGCCGAGCTAGACAGTAGCCTACGCAAACGATATGACCCAGATCCATTGTACGCGTTGGAATCAACGTGAGGCGAAGCTTTCACGTAACGGTACAGAAAATCTGTTAAGCTAATTGGAATTTGTACCATTGCCTTTATTTTCATCCCATGCAAAGCGGACTACGACGCAACGTTTACTTCTGCACCGCACAGGTCATCACTTTAATGACATGTCATGTGTACATAGCTTGGTGAACTCAATCGAATGTCACCTCACTAATACTTGGACGGACCCGTGAGGTTCAGTTCGTGTGAGTATGGCTGAGTAGAATTTCGGTAAATTCGAATCAGAGCATGTTCCGCTTAACAGAATTTTTGTGAATATGAGTCCGCGCAAGTTTCGCTGACTGTAAGTGTGGCGAATATGAGTCAGAGTAAACTCGACTGAGCAAAATTTCGGTGAATATGAGTAGGAGCAAGCTCGGCTGAGTAAAAGTTTGGCTGAGCATCAGACCGTGCGAGCTATGCTAAGTAGAATATCTGGGAGGCTGCACAGACACGCCACCGAATCACACCATGGAATAAAGCAGTAAGCAGATGCATCTCACGATCTAACAAAAAAAGGATTCCGATGCAGAAATGTCATGTTGTTATTGTATCCTGGTCTTAACAGCGCAGAACGTAGACGGGTACGTGAGACGATAATCACTCGAATCACAGGTGTCGCCGGGAGAGGGGAGTGGGCTTGGCCCCCCATCTAACGTGTCATTACTTGAGTTTTGTCACCTAGGAAGACGAAGTAGCTCTTATGCGGAAACCCGTTTTCAACTGCTCTCATTTTACGAGTATTTTTGCGTGCTTTCGGAAGACTCCGCTCCCGAGACCTTCGGCGATGAAAGGGGAGTCCGCTAGACGTCTGAAGGAGACAGACGTCACAACGTCAAGCGCTCCTAGGAAGCGCAACCGCCTCACGAGCGACACAGGTAGCGAGGACACCATGCTGTACTACTCTGCTTCAGACGAGGATCTATCGGATGACGGTGATTATTTGACATTTGTGCGGCAAAAAGGAAAGAGGAGGATTGTCACTGTTTCCTCGCCTTCAACAAAGACGACAGCGATGGCAAAGGCCAATGACACGGCTCGTACCATCCTCTTCTTTCCCGAGACACCGACCGACGACTTGAATCGGCTAAACAGGCAAGCCATAGCTGTCACACTGGAGGCTCTTGTTCCGAATGAGACTACAGATGTGAGAATCAACACCCGTAAGAACATTCTCCCGGGTATTGCTGGGGTAGTGCTGGGTATCTTGGGAACCATCAAACTGCTGGGAAAAATTAATGTTCACACCATGATAGCACAGGACAGGGATACTTCATCACGTGTGATTTATGAAGTCGATGAGTCAATTAACGACATCGGTCTGCCTATATTGGTTAAACCCTCCATAGCAGATATCACTATTATTGAAATCCGTCGCATAGGAGCATTACGTTGTGTGAAGATAACCTTCAAAGGTAGAACCTTGCCGTCACACGTGAAAGTTGGATTTGTTCGTCATTCTGTGCGACCGTTCGTTCCACGACCACTTCAGTGCCGTAATTGCTTGAAGATAAGGCATGTCAGGGTCATATGCGAAAATTCGACCTTGTGGCCAAAATGAGCAGCACAAGCGCTGCTGCTTGCCGTGCGGCTGATTTCAAGTCTGCGAATTGCTCTGGTCCTCATAAGCAAAGAGTGCCCGAGACACAGGACAGAGCTGAAAAACATAAAAAAAAACGGTGAGACAACTCCACGCACAGAGAAGCCGCCGCCAAAGTGCGACGGCGTCGTGCCCACCGCAGGCGATCTTCGTCTAGCAGAAATACTGAGACCGTCTTAAGAAAGACGCTGCTTCCAACAGCTGGTGCTACCAAGACGATCACCCACATTAGCAACAAGTCGTCTGGTGACGCACTGAATACGTCTTCTGCAAACGCCTGGCCTGCACTTCCGACATTAAGCCCTCCAGCAGAACAAAGATCGATGGTGGAGTACCAACGCCCCAATGACGGCAGATATCGCCTTCGAGGACAAGACAAACAAGTAATCGCTATAATTCAGTCTCTAATGGAAGTCATTCGCGTGTTGATGAATGACATGCAGACGCGACCGGCTCTTGGTGCACTCCAACTGCTGCACGGTCTGGATCCGGTTCTTGCGAGCCTCAAATAGCAAGCACAATGGCTCTACCGCGTCAGCCGTTCTTCAGAAAACTCAAAGAAGCGTCTATTATCCAATGGAATGCCCGTGGACAGAAATCTCATATTGCTGATTTTCGCCATTACGCTTTCAGCAATGGATTCCCCATTATTCTCGTTTGTGAACCGAAGCTACAAAAACCCGTACGGATCTCTGGTTATGAACCTTGTGTGTCATCGACTTGTAATAAAATCACCAAGGTGATCATCCAGATATGGTGTGAACCTATTAACATTGTTCATCCAGCGCTGCCACATGACAGTAATCAGTATATCTGTTTGACCGTGAAAAAGCGCAAACTTTCGTTTACTCTAGTGGGCGCTTGCCGTTGCCCATGAAGTCGTTTCGACAGACAGAGACACAGCGTACCATCGCGTCGGCTGAGACAGAGTTGCATGTGTATTCGGGCTCATAAAGTGCAGGAAAGAATTCCCGGCAACGTGGAAATGCTTGGAAATAAGATGGTTTCTTCATATTTTATGGTATTGTTTGGGCTGAGTCGGGTACCTTCTACGCCATCTACGTAAAAGCGAATTGTTTTTCTTTCTAATATCGCGCCTTCATCATTCATGCGTGTTTCGCCTCCGCACGCACTATTCCTAAGAGGTCTAAATACCAAAGTGACACATGCTTGTAATTTATTTTTTTAGCTTACGCCATCCGATGGAGCTTCATAGGAGAACTACTGCTACTCACCTGTTGCCAAAGCATTGTATGAACGCACAAAAAGCCTGAACGAGCACTTATATACAGCAAAATGAACATTTCCTTGTGTTCACAAGGCGCCTTGCGCCTACTTGATGAAATTACGCGTGGCGCACATTCGATGGAGACTGGTAAACAACGGTCAGAAACAACTTTGCTAAATAACAAAACGATATCGCACTTAAGACCGCGCGTGGTTGAGCAGCAGAAGCAAAACAAATGCCGCGCCGATAAGCGCAGCCGGAGTAAAGCGTGCAAGTTTCGCGTTGATAACGCGCGCACCCGAAACCGAAACCGGAAGTGTAGATCAGGTATCGTTGCCGGAGGCTTCGTGCACTACGGTCAATTCGGCCGCTAGGCCCTCGTGGTTCTCTCCGCTCGTGCATTCCTATGCTATCTTTCTCAATGCTGCTGCTCTCCTGCCCTGCTTACGCTGCAAGTGGTTGTCGCAACAACGTGGACGCAGCCATCTGTGTTACCTTGGTTGGCGACATTATCCTTTGTGAGTACCGCCGATTTATCTACTAATATTTTCGTGTGAGATCAAACCTGAAATGGCGCCCCTGACAGCGTGAAACTAGCGAGGGTTCACTATGTTGCGCGTAGTTTTACGCTCTTCGTGTTTTCTGTGAGATAAGCCTGAGGGTGCAGCTTGGTCGGCTGGAAAGTATTTTGCTTCCGTACTCTTGATCAACCCTATTGCATAAGAGCCGTAGCCGCCGTAGTGAACGTCTCGGAATACGCGGTGATTGTAAACTGCACGAGGCAGGCTGTTTAAAGCATGTCGCGAATGGCAGCCCTCGCATGTTTGCAGGCACTTTGCCGCCCGAGTTGCAACGTTCCGACTGCCGACGACCGCGTCATGGCCACGACAAGCCTCCTCGCACCTGCTGCTTCCCATACACTTGCTCCCTTTGGAAGCACATGCCGAGACACTACGAATTGTGCGACGTTAGCGGCATCTCGTGGAGGCGAACGAAAGAGTCCCCTGTTGTTGGTCAGTGCCGAGAGGCAACCATGCTGTGGCGCCAATTCAAAGTTGCGCTGCGGATGCAGCCTTACGACACATTTTCCCGCCTCAAGG
Organism: Dermacentor albipictus; assembly: GCF_038994185.2. Classification (NCBI taxonomy): domain Eukaryota; kingdom Metazoa; phylum Arthropoda; class Arachnida; order Ixodida; family Ixodidae; genus Dermacentor; species Dermacentor albipictus. The sequence continues at coordinate 67,558,944 of NC_091822.1, read as the reverse complement.
CCTAAAGTCATGCGCCGCTCCGGAGGTGCGGGAAGCGTTTTTACCCCCTTTCCCGCGCATGCGAGAATTGACTATCGGTCTGTTTCCAGAAAGAAAAATTGACATACGCAAATAATAATGAACAATGCGAGAACGATATCCTACCCTGGTACAGCTACGGGTGAGCTGACTGAACTTTCCAATGTGTCTATATTCTTTTTATTTCATTTATGGACATGCACATGCTAGCATGCTTCAATTAGGCAAATTACTCACGTTTCTATTTAGGAGAACGTAACGAAAAACACATTTGCCTCGCATAAAAGTGGCGACTTAGACGACATCTTTGATCCGTGTGCTGCTTTTACGCGTCAAGTTACATTCGAAATCGCTCATTTCCAGTAATCTTTGCCTAATTAAAGAGCAATTTAGTGCTCCCTCTTATACAGCTCACGAATTCACATACGCGCGCATGCGCGCATTCTATCATGCTATCTGAGGTCCTCTGCAGGACGAAGGCATCTCCCACTGATCTCCAATTAACCCTCTCTTGCCCAATCTACCCCATTTTATGCCTGCTAATTTCCCAATTTCTTCACACCACTTAGTTATCCGCCGTCCTCGACTGCGCTTCTTTATGATGCCCTCATATATCACCTGCTACTTCCCCTACTCATTACCTTGCGCGTCTAACTCCCCATCTTTCTCTTAATTGGTTGTAACACGAATGTGCATGCATACATGTAGATTGTCCTGTCATAGTGGAGGTGAACAACTATAGTGGCACAACGCAAGTCACGAAACTAACTTGATTTGGTGAACCTGTGCCCAGCGAAACAGCTACCTCGATTGAGTGAGCTCTCGCGGAACCGAGTGATGAGGACAGCCCAGATAGTCAGATACATCAAATAGATATGCATTATAAGGTGCGCTTGGACATTCAGTATGTCCGTTAGATATCCAGATTTATCCAGAAAACATTGTATGGATGCACTATGGATCAGCGCAAAGCCATTTAGAAAATGTAAGTGGTACGTTTTGGGCATATCAGGGCTGGGTATGTGCAACATCTAAGAGACGTCCACAACACCCACAGGACATCCATTGTACTACATGTGGTTGTTTCTGCAACACCTTATATATATCCACTGGATGTTCGTTGTCCTATTTGTGGCTGTTTCTTTCATTCACCATGCATGCATGCACTGTGCCTCTTCAATTTGTTTTCCCAGACTGCCCCAGACTGCCGAGAGGCTACTGCAGCCAGTGATTATTGGCGTACGCAGGTTCTCAGACAGCCCTGGAGTGTTTGGGACAACAAATCGAAGTGCTACTGTTACTAAGCGAAGAAAAACTTCGTCGTCACCACCAGCGTTTTTCTTGTGAAACTTCTTACTTCTTAGCAACCGTTTGACAAGTACGGCACGATGTCCACAATATTTGCAGTGAAATACAATTGCGGACTGCAGCTGTCTCATGAAAATAAAGTAAACAGTAAAAATACAACATAATGCCATGTCTTGGGTTCTGAAAGGCACAATGAGCACATAACGCACGAACAAATACAAGAATACGACATATGCATAGCAGCTAAGCATAAACATACTAAAGGATGAATAAAGTAAGACATTAGGAGGAAGCTATAGCTCGGGCCCAACTCAGACGCGGCCTGTTCAAATACATGTAAAACGTAGAAACATTTTTCTGAGATAACCCCTGGACCGATTTTAATGAGATGTGTTGCATTTGAGAGAGAAAGCTAAATTATAGGGACTGTTGGAAGCGAAATTTCCATTTAGGGCCCTAATCTCGTTACAAGAATTTTCAAAAATTCGGAAGTTTGAAAAAAAGTAGAAGCACGAAGTTTAAACATTCATAGCTCTGCATCAAGAGCAGATATCGCAGTTCTGTGAATGGCATCCATTTGATCATGGAAAGGTGACAAGTTCGATATGTCATTTTAAACCTTACGTGAATTTGTTACTTTGTTTACAACGGTTCTGCAAGAGCTGTATTTCCATGTTATTGGGTTTCTTGAGATTCATGTGTAACATATTTATTTTGTCCGCTTTGGATGTACTATTATATGTATTTCACAGAATTCTATTATCATTTTTTGTTCATGAGTGACAGTGTTGTAAACTTGATAGCTTGGTCTTTCGAAAAAATTCTGATTTTCGCCAATTTTCTATACAAAATTAACAAACTAAATCAAAAATTGGAACCCAACAGTGACGAGATTTCAAGTGTTTCTTTTATATGCAACTTACCTCGTCAAATCTGGTGCAGTGGTTGCCGAGAAAAACGAATTCTCATTTGACATGTATTTAGCAGCACCCGAGCATAAGCTTCCTCTTAAAAGCAACGCTTGCAATGGAATACTTCACACAGTGCACTGTTGGTTGCATTTTCTCCAGTAAAATAAAACACAAATGGCACATTATCAGACTTAATTCTCATGCACAAAAACAAAATTCACATATGGAAACATCTAAGCACTATTTAACTAATCTTGTATTCAGCAAAAGAAAAAAATTGCAACAATGTCGTGAAACATAAAGGAGAGCAACAGCTGAAGGCCCAAAAGAGCAATATATCCTATACGAAGAACAATCTGAAAACCACCAATACATTAGTATAATGATAAATTCTTTAAGAGAAGCAGGCAACCCCTGCAGCAAAAGGGTGCCAAATCAGCTTCTTCATAAACGAGAAAAATTCGTAACACAGCTGCTGCATAAACAAATAGATTTACCATATTGTTCTCACTCTTAGGAATCAGGACTCTTAAAGCGAGGAAGTCATTGTCTTCGAATAAGTAAGCATGCAGTATAAGTACCAAAATTCGATGCTCTATAAATTAAGTCAGTAGAATTACTATACCATATTTCCATGCGAGTGAGACTGCAGCCAATTCGTGTGACGATTCATGGATCATAAGGAATGTCAATGTAGTTACAGTTAGTGGTTGCCTAGTACCACAGCACAATTAGCATGCTCTAGTCAACCAAATACAGTGGTGCCAGGCCACACCATGCTGCTGAGAGTGCTGAGCAACTTGTAGGAGTATCAAATGAGCCGTTTCCTTTTTAACAGTCTCACTGTTTTCCGTATACTCAGCCTGACATCACGTAACAGGATTCTATATTTGTGACATTTTTCAAAACATACAGCACTACTTAAAATGGAGTCAGGTGCCACGAAAGGCCAAAGCATTGATTCAGCTGATGCTGGAGACAAGCTGCTACATCTACATCTCTGTAGCGTCATCTGGTTGGTGTTCATACACTGGGCTCAACATAGCAGCAGTGGTTAATTGCATTGGCCCTCGCAGCAGCACTACCAAGGAAACATGTTGCAGTGAGTGCTCATCTTCAGGTTGTCACTTCAAACGGAATATTACTTTTGGGTGGTGAAGATCGTGAAGTTTAGCCTTGTAGTGATTACCGCGACTACGGGTAAGACCGGTACCAGTTTCAAAAGAAGAAGAAAATTTGTCATCGCTCCTAAAGGCACATGGTACGATGCTATGTGGGGCTGGAGGGCGAACCGTTCTTGGAAGATCGCTCTCTTGCTGGCTGGCTTGAGCATCCTAAACCTGAAAAAGAGGACAAAATCGTTACATCTATGCAAACACATCGCTTATTACACACCCCGCATTTCGATATTCACTCTTACTTGAAGCCCACGCTTGACTGTCACTATAACGACAGGTGCGAACGTGCCAAAGACACGGACTGTCTCTCCTTGGGCGCGTTCGCGTCAGGCTTTATCTCGACCAAATCAAGCATGGGCTTCAAGTTAAGGCACATTCTGAATGCATGGGTAAGACATACAAGGCACCTTAAGACGCCTAAAGTAGCCGGTTTTCAGCTTCTCTAAATGCAGTGATTAGGTTAAAATCCCACAGAAGAAAATCGCACCTATGGCATCTTTATCATGGAGGCAATTCTAAGGCATCTGCTTAAATAGTACCACTGCCAATAAAATTGTCCTTGCAAATAGTAGAGCACAGCAAAGCTTTACATAGTGTGCAAAAAGATCGACTGTTCAAGAACACGTGAAAGCACTTGCTTGTTCCTACAAATGATAAGACCACGTAATACTGCACGCTGTACGCAGGAGCTATTTAAACATACAAAGGAGCAAGTACAAGCGTGCAAAGTATCACGTTGCTCTACAGTCAGCCCTTACTGGAAAATATCTCCAAATCAATGTATGAACGGTGACTACCACACAACATCGAACACCGCTGTCAAAAATGTGTGCCACAACCACTGAAACCATTGTGCCGTTGTGCACAAGACCTGTGGACCGCGAGAAGTACGTGCAGTACAAAAAAAAAACTAGGACGAGTATGAGAAGATGAACTCAAACACGAGACAAAGGGAAACGAACAAGAACGTTGCTTCTCTATCGCCATTTGTTTCGGGTTGCACTTCAGCTGTCCAAACTAGTCATAGCTATGCATAATTTGGCTCAGTTTAATACTATACCGAGAAGAAACGCCATCGACATTCCTTGAAGAGTACTACCGAAACCGCTGGGCATCAGCTATTCAGGCTCATGCTAAGCTCTTATTACCGGCATAAAAGAGAAGATAGTACAAAAACAAACCATCGACATATCTTGAAAACCATGTGCCTGCTGACGACCGGACACCAGTTCAGACATGTCGAGAATAAGAAATGTAGTGTCACAGCATCAGCACCGCAATCTAAAGGTGGTTCGTTGTGAGAACGGAAAGGTTGGCGCCATCTTCTGCAGCCCTTCAGTGAGCACAGCATAGAGCAGCACGGCTCAGCCATAGGGAAAGGTCAGTGCCAGCATTGGAGCACAAGCTCACAGAGGCCCGCACATCGTGTATGGAAAGGGGCAGTGTGTCATCCGTACGGAAAAACAATGGAAGAACTGGGGATGCTTCTGCGATGACGCCACCATAAGGGCGCTGCGATCGACCGGCGTGCCTGGCGCGCGAAGTTTAAACATGATGTGCAAAACTCTGCATTTATAAATTGAAACCCGCTCGAAACACAACTGAAATTTTTATAATTTACAAAAAAATAAATGATACAAACTGCTAGGGTACATCAATAACGCCGTCTATGCTTGCACGTTTCCGACCACAGATCAAGCAGTGTTCCTGATCGCCTGCTCAGCCAACGGCTGAGCGTTTCGGTTGCAGAAGACAAACAAACACTCGTCTGCTCGTTCTGTTCGGTAAGCACGCATAATTTTTTAGTATTTCGAAAGACACGAAGATGAAAAGCCCGGGAAGAGCACCTTCACTGTGCCTGGTCTGTAGCACGGGAAAACTTTCATTTTTATCAGCCAGAAAAGCGGTCGCCAGGTTGCACTGAAAAAATAATACTGCTCTGTGACGAATGAAGCCGCTAAAGCTTGGGTATTTCTCTCCGTAAAAGGGCGCTGAAGAGCAAGAATACAGGCAATGCTCTCAATGTGCCCGATCTAAAGCAGCTCGTAGTTGTGATCGTTATGCAGGAAGCTCAATGCACGCGCGCGCGCACACACACACGCACACACAAAGTACATTTGCCACCCCAGCGCTTGCCGTGTAAATAAAGAATGTGCGAACGTGGCAGAAAAAACCACAGCAAGCAAACGGCGAGCTCCAAACGTACATGCATGACCTCCGCGACAACCATAACTGCAAGATCCCGGAGGCACTGTGTTGCACTATTATTTTTCCTCTTGCCAGCAATGACTCCAGGCTGTAGCGACAGATGGCGCTGCAGTAAACAGGCACGCTCCAGCACTTCCGGCCGTCATCGCAAAAAGAGGCACGTTTTCACCCCCGGACGATACACTATCCTATTCCTGTACACCATAGACCGCATACGCTTGCTTGCTACGCCATTGCAATGGCTGCGCTTATGGTGACGTATGACAGACAAGTGACTGCGAGAATAATTGATAATTCGACAATATTGCTGCATAAGATATCTCTAAATCATTTAACTTTGCTGACATCTTTAAACACCATTTTTCATTTAGTGCGAAATCTGTGGCGTGCTTCCGGTTCCTTGCTTTCGAGCATGCTTGCGGCGCACATGGCCTGAGATGGAGTGTCAAGTGTCGGAGGTTGCGCAATCACTTCCACACGGAAAGTTTGCCGCAGTTTAAAAAAAGTTTGGTGGTGCTCAAAAAAAGCTCAGTGCCTTGATATAACTTTCATGCAGTTTCTTCTACTATATATATCAGTTGATTCCCAAACATACTGTACCTCGTTTTTTCAATTACTTTTCCAAAGTCAGAAATAAAAAAGTCATACATTGCAATAGAATGGGACGTCTATGGACATCTATTACATGATTACCGATGATACGGCGCGATCGTCGCACAAAACTATAGGCTCCAACTGCGCAGCATCGTCCACGTGTTCATAATAGAAGCGCGCGTAGACAATGTGGAAAAAAGCTTTAAGGGGCCTGCAATGTACGTCTAACATACAAACTTTATGGACGTTACTTGGACATCCAAAAATTTGCCTGCTGTACGTCTGATGAACGAACTAAATGGATGTTCATCGGACATTCAAAGCTTTGATGCCACTGTACGTCCCTTCGATGTATGTACATGCAAAGGTTGTCCATAGGACATCCCATTTTTTACTGGATGTTTTGATCAATCTGATACATCCATCGGATGCTTGTGGCTACCTGGGAGCTGGGATGGGGGGCGCGCTATCGTTTTGAATCGTTAGCTCTCTCGTTCGTTCGGCTCACGAAGGCCAAAAGAGTGCACATGCTCTCGCTCAAGAGAGTTGCGGAGAGCTGCTGGAGGGAGAAGGAGGATAGGCAGTCGTTCGCTTGTCGCTAAAGTCCCTTGATAATTTGAAAGTGCCACCACTCTTTGAACTCTGCCGCCACCACCCCACCTTTTCTCCTCCTCCTCCTTGCCCCATGGGCGTCCCCCATGCGGGAAGCGATCTTAAGAACATTCTTCTGCAAGACGATTGTTCTCCCGGCGTTGCCCTTGAAAATACGCAGATCTTGCGTTTTGCTTGTGTTTTTCTTTTTTGTGCGTGCCATTTTTCGCCTCAGTTCGGCTGGCTCGGCACTTTGGCTCGGCCTAGCCAAAGTTGCTCGCTGTGTTTCCTTGTCTCTGTGCTATCGCTATGCCACGCTGTTGCGCATATAACTGCAGCATGAAGCCTGAAGATGGTTATGCAATTTTTATGATATCACAAGGAAAACATGACGGCTTGCGCAGGAAGCTGTGGCTGCATAACATTGGCTGAAATAACTTTGTTCCGACAAAGAACAATGTTGTTTGCAAAGTGAGGCGTCTTTCTTATTGCTCGCATCAAAGCATCCAGCAATGCTGCATTTTTAAAAAAAATTCTTCCGGCCTGATCACCAGTGATTTTGCGGCGGCAGTTTGTACATTGCGTAAAAATGTGGTTGTCCACACTATGCTTAATATTCTGCTGTGACTCCATCACCTCGCACGCCCCCAACTGTTGTTATTCAGCCGTAAATGCAGCGCTATAGATTCTGCTTTCCGCTGTGAACATTTATGTGAGAAGATAGAACCTCTCGATCGCACTTTTCGCGGTTGTTAGGATCCGTCGCCTGTTTTACTAAAAATTCAAATAGCAGCTTACGTCGATGTGTGCGTCAGTCATACAATGAATGGAGGCACCGAGAAAAACTAGTGGCACGTATACCCGCGGTATTGCAGCTGATGAGCTCTAGCTAGTCCACATTACGTTTTATTTTTCAGTTTTAAGGCACAGCCTTTAGATCTCTGCCTCAAGGTCGCATTGGGAACAGAAAATATTACGTGACCCAGTAGGGCCAGAAGCGACCAAAAGCATGTGCAGCCATGTATAAGAGATGATTACTGATTAGCAAAGGTAATTTATGATTTATTAGTGACTGTATTAAGATGGATTCAGCTGTAATAAGGTGGGTTCAAATGTGACAATCGAGATAATCAATAATGAAGATATGACAGCAGTGTGTGCCGTGCAGTTGTTGCTCTTGATTTCTATAAAACTTACAGTACTTAGAAATCAGCAGTCGCTGTATTTGCGTAGCCCACGCAAGGACCATGCACGCGCGTCTAGTCACCGTTACGCTCGCTCGCTGCCCTGCGGTCTCTCCGCTAGCGCCATTATCTCGCCATGGCAGCTGCCACCATCGTTACAAACTGCGCGGTCGCTTGCTACGACAGTGATTTCGGGTACATCGATTTTGTCATTTCGCCAGCCGAGAGGGGAAAGGGGACAGTTATCATCTTTGCCAATGCATCCGCCCCGTTGTCAGACTAAACGGCGCACGCAACAGCCGCGTCGCATCAGGGAGGAGATTTGCGCCTATCCTAACTCTCTTGCATGCGGAATCATGCGAATGACAATTAAAATTTGGAGCCGCATATATCGGAGCACAGACACGCTGGAAGAACTGCTCCAACTGATATTGTGTAGAAACACGACTGTCTCTAGCCTTTCAATAGAAACATACGCACTTACTGCAGTAAACAAAAAGTGAAATATTCAATTTTAGTTAATTGTGCTGCTGACAGCGATAATCATCTCACTTTGTGTCTCCCTGTCCACGTAGCTTACTGCACAACTGGTCTTCGCGTGTCTCCAGGTCCCTAATTTTAAGAAAACCATAAAGCTTAATTTTCAACACCCTGTATAAAGCGGTAGACTGAGCATGTAGGTACACAATTTTCTTGCACCTTCAGGAACTACCCTAATCACTTGCCACTCATTATATCGGAAACCACTGTTCGTGAATGTTTTGGGGGACACATATATACATCACCTTTCTCGTTTAGAAAATGCGTACTGCCTAACTTTCTTTCCAGTCGAATGCCTCTATTCTTCCCTTCATATTCAGAGTTGCAGACGCTTAGCATCCCAACAGCTACTACAAGCAAAGGCTGTTTCCACAGAAATGAACCTACTGACTGTTGCTCACGGAAGCTTCATTCTCTGTGCAGATACTATACCAGTCTCCTTCCTTTCCAGGACACCTACGCTGCCCTTAAGGGGGAAATAACAGCCATGCCAGGTCGAAGGCCGTACCGGCAAGTCATCGACGGTGTTCCGAGGTGCCCACTGGTTAATCCGGCTATATTTCGGAAAAGTCTCTCTTTCCGCGCTACCAAGGGTGACGTTGTGCAGAGCACCTACCCAAAGAGTGGGTCTCATTGGATTCAGTACCTAACGCAGCTAATACTGAACGGAGGAAAACACATCAGCTCCTACGACGAGTTCACCGCAAACTTCCGGGCAATCGAGTATATGGATACTGATGGCTGGGAGTCGCCTCTATCTGTGAGACTGTTCATGACGCATCAGCCACTCAGGCGAGAGATTATGAACACGGACGCCAAGTACATTTACATCGCTCGAAACCCATGGGACGTCTGCGTCTCGCAGTTTCAAATGACCACAGATCTCAGCAGCTCACAGTTCGAGGACGGCACATTCGAAGAGTTCGTCGAACCCTTCATCGAGGGAGACTTGGGCTACGGAAGCTACTTTGACCACGTGGCGTCTGCGTACGCCATGAGAGACGAACCGAACGTATTCTTCGTGACTTACGAAGAGCTCAAGCGCTACACTAAAGACACAATTTTGCGACTGGCTAGCTTCTTCGGTGAGACATACGAAAAGGCTCTGATGGAAAACTCGCAAAGGCTGCAAAATATACTTCAATGGTCCAAACCAGAACACATGAGGAAAGTCATCGTGTTTAATCTCAAAGGCAACGAGACGGCGGAATGGAACAATCTCTTTGTCAGGAATAAGATTACGAGTAAAGAAGGCTACAATGGAGACAAAGCAAAGTACGCGGTGGTAAAAGAGGCCAAAGTGGGAGGCTGGAAAGAATACTTCACACCTGAATTGCTCGCCCGTTTCGAGAAGAAAATACAAGAAGAAGGGGATCAGGCATCGTTTATGGAGCTGTGGGAACGCATTCGAAAGGAGGCGTTCACAGTATTCTGCCAATCTGCGGTGTACCGGGACTCTTCCGTATCTTAATGCGTAGTTGCTAACGTGTATTTCAAACACAGATATGATGAACTGAACAGACGCCAGTTATTTCTGCGAGGGGTTCTCCTTCTGAAATATTTAATAACTTTGTTAGAAGTCGGCTCCTGTAAATAGAAACCGCCTTGAAGCCTAGAGTCCCCTGGGCTCGCAATCGAAGGTTTGCCTGATTAGACAAAGCCTATTTCTGAGGTTCTTATTTAGATTTGAGAAATTATACTATGTAAAGCATGCTTACATGTGAAAGTCGTCGGTAATTTTCATTTGCTGTACTGCAGAAGACGTTCTGAGATTAAACTAATGAGTTATAGTAAGTTTATCAGTACCTCATAACTCACATTCACCTTTACTGACAGGATTAAAGGCCCGCAATATCTGACACAGTTAGCAAACAACGGAAGGCAAACTGCGTTAGTATAGTATGCGCAGTTGCGTCTTTGTGTATAGTCTGCAGGGCACACCACAGTGACGGGTAAAAGTTCTTGGCAGAATAATTAGGCTCCTATTAAACCCCAGCGCAGCAATTTTTAATAAAGTGCGCTAGCTTCTCCCTCTACTCATCGAAGCTATGACTGTTGAAACGACCACATTGGTAAGGCTATAAAGGACACCAGCTTGTGGCCCACACAAGCACTGGCATATTCCTCCGAAAGTAATTCAACATACAGAATATGAATTTTAACAATTTTCATACTGTAGGAAATGACAAATTTGGCGCCAAGCTTTAAACAAATGTCGCACAGGCAAGTCATGATTTCAGTGAATGCAACCGAAAATAAACAGAAAGTCTCCAGAGGCCATCTAGTGTCGAAGACTGCAACAGAAACAAATTAACAGATGCATTCATGATCTGTGCACACTGCAAGTTTATTTTGCTCATAATTACTATGTTCGTCAGGAGCACAGAAATGAATAATTATTGATATGATTTAGAGGACGTCCTCTATATGATATCAATATTTATCAGCCCTATCAATAATAGGTGTCAGTTGTACTACTGACACCTATTTTTGAAATTGTAGAAAAACTATTCAATTTAATTCAAGTTTATTTGCATCTATGCATGTACTACAGGTGACAGGAGTACATACAAAAAACCAAATGAATTCGGCTTGAGGTGTCTGTACCCCCAACAGAAATGGCAGTGTGCACAATAAAGAGAACACGACCCCTTTGTCGCACAAGACACTTAACAAGTACGAACGCTTGGAGAAACATAACGTTACAGAAAAGTTGACATCGAAACGCCGGACTTCACGTTAGCCACATTATCGTGACGTCAAATACATAGCATAATTTTGTGACGTCTTGTAGCGAGAAAGTCGGGTATGGTGTTGCTGCTAATAAAGATAATTCAGAGTACCGATACGCGCGTTTCTACTGCACGGGTATGCGTATGGCGGCCACACCAATTGCCGGATCGCAGTGAGTCAACGATTCGTGACGTGACGATGCATTTACTTCGTACTAAAAACTGCACATGTCAAGAGCGAGCCACTTGTGCGTGTTAAGAAATTGCTTGGGTTGCTGTAATACATGATAGCATATTTTCCAAGGTTTACATCAGAGGTCTCCACACTACACCTCCGCTATTCCCCAAACGAGCCTCTGCGGACAAGATCCGGCACGCGGAGGACTCCTGACTGGCCTGCGGCCGGTGATAGCCCTTCCTACGTCGGTGGGCCATTTTTACCCGCAAAGCCCCTCCGGCGCTCTGGCCCAAGAGCAAGGCTTTTCCGGAAAACCTTACCCTATTACGCCTCTTCCTGGGACGCGGCTTCACTGCACTTACGAGATCATGCCATGGCGAGGCCTCACTCGGCGCAGCGCCGCACAATCAGGAGCCTGATGTAACCATCGCGTGAGGACCACGTGATGCTCCGATAGGCCAGTGCAGCGTGGTCAAGTCCCATGCCTCAGGTCAAAACAATGACCAGAGTTTGCTCGACTTCGCCAAGTCGCACTAAGTCGAGGGAGCTTTTCACCCGCGAAAATTTAGCATGTAACTGGCTCTATATAGTAAAAATTCCCTTTTTTTGGTCCACAGAATACATGGAATGATAACAAAGGACATCTTGAAGGAATTAGGTAAGACTGTCTCCACACTCAGCTTATAGGGTAGGCTAAATTCTGGCAATATTCATGGGGTGAATATTGCCACATGTCTAGAGGTGAAAAAAATATTCGTAAGGAAAATAATAATCTACTTTGTTGTAGCGCAAGCTGAACGATAGGGACACAGAAAAACACATTTGACAACCACACGGCGCTAAGTAGCTACGCGAACTTAGCGCTGTCTGATTGTCAAACGTGCTCGCTTGCGCTACAACAAAGATATTGATCATTCTCGGGTGGTTACCCGCCGTGGTTGCTCAGTGGCTATGGTGTTGGGCTGCTGAGCACGAGGTCGCGGGATCGAATCCCGGCCACGGCGGCCGCATTTCGATGGGGGCGAAATGCGAAAACACCCGTGTGCTTAGATTTAGGTGCACGTTAAAGAACCCCAGGTGGTCAAAATTTCCGGAGTCCTCCACTACGGCGTGCCTCATAATCAGAAAGTGGTTTTGGCGCGTAAAACCCCAAATATTATTAGAATATTATTCTAGGGTGGCGCGCTCTAACTCTAAACCTGCGCGCTAGAGAGGACGCAGGTCTGCAGGATGGGTACGGGGAATATAAAGGCATTTTATTCACCTTTCACAAAACCACCATGCACTATCAAATGGGCAGGTTGGCTTTTTTGCCCCTGCACGGTAAACTCCTCAGGTCTTAGGCTATCACACTCAGAATGTTGCAGACTATAGTCGGGTACAACTTTAGAAAAAAGGGGCGCTTACTCCTCCGCAGTTGATTCACACGAGCATCCAACTATAGGCGCGCACTCTGAACTGATGTCATGAGCCGGACTGCCGGTGCCTCCGCCGACGGAGAATATGGCCACCCACGCTTCGAACTGGGCCAAGTCGCTTCACCTGTGTTCTTCAGCCTCTCGCTACGTTCTTGCATCATTGTACAAGGATGTACAAAGATGACGCTGCCGGATTCAGCAACAAGGAGCGAACCGAATTACTTTATTAAATGATATTTACGCATTCTGTCCGGCTGCGCCCGCTAGTATTTCTCAAATTTCGGCGCATGGTAAAAAGTTTTATTTTGTATTGAGTTAAATAAACATTACGTTCTAGCTTTATTTATGAAAATCAGGCAGTTATTACACTGAATTACTGAGAAATTAACTAATTACAACTCATAACTGATATAAAGGCCTATAGAAACTAGTGATCGCTAGCTATTGACATGCAGCAAGCATAGTTCTCTCGGTTTTACAAATCTGTGTTGTCATTGATATCAAATGAAATTTCATGCAGGTAAAATCAGCAGTTCGACAATGAGGCTTGCTGGGAACCTCGTCATTGAGGCCATTGGCTCACATTCTCCCAGAGTTGGGCAGTAAAGCGAACCCATTTCTGCTTAACATCCCTTCCTTCGCTCTTTCTTTCTTCCTCCTCCTTAAGATAATGAGGATTTTGGTTAACATTGCTAACTGGTAACGCCGAGTATACCTTTCATATAGCATTGCGTCATTTATGTCAACAGAAAGGTCATTCAAGCAGTTTGTTGTGATAACTAGGAGTAGGAGGTCTTACTTCCAAGTGATCACAAATCCCTTAGTTTACTATGACAATAATAGCTTTTATTCATGTATGTCGCCATTGATATCAATCCAAAAGTCATTAAATAAGTATTTTTTGCTTACCGCTGCTGACCAATTACGCCCGCTTATTAGTGATTACTAGTGATGCGCTCAGTTTGATATTGTCATTTTATACAGTATACGTTAATACATGTGAAATAAAAATAAGATAAACATTGATTCAATGATAGCTATGAGTTAGTATAACCTAATCACTAGTGATCACAAATGACTTTATGACAGTGGCGGTAGCATTGACACATGCATCTCGTCATTGGCATCAATAAAAAAGTTATTGCATGAGCATTTTGGTTACCATTCTCAATTGACTATGCCGAGTCATTACTGATCACTAGTGATACGTTACGTTTGATGTGTTCGTACATTCAAGCAGTATAGCGTAATGGAGATCAAATGAAAAGTTATAAAAATGGCAATTGAAATATTATAACTAGAAGGTTGTAGACGTGAGTCACTAGTGATGACGAATCACTTTGTTTAGTATGACATTGGTAGTATTCGTTTATTCACTGTCGCTTCTAGGAATCAGTTTCATCTTTTTTTCTGAATGTATAGGAGACATGGTCGAAATACTGCTCATCATTCAGTGTTCTCGACTATTTAGACATCTTAACTTGATGAATACTAAATAAAATGTATTTCTAATGGTAATTCAACTGTCATAATTAGGAACACAGATGTCTGAGTCACAAGTAATTGCAAATCACTTTTTACTATTTAGGTAGTAGTAGTGATAGGCTACGGGGTTGGGGTAGGTGTTCGTCTGAAGTCGCCTCCAAGCTACTTCTTGTCGCTTGTTAAGTGATTTGTGTGCTGGCGAGTACACTGCCCTGGCTAACCTGTAGTGCTGAGTTATTTCCTGGTAACTGACCATGCGATCCCTCCCTGATCCTAGCGTGAGCCGTCCGGGTGCTCGGTTGGCGAGTTCTCGAGCGGCGGTGTGGGCGGCATCGTTGCCGGGTAGGGAGGAGTGTGCTGGTGCCCAAATGATCTGCATTGGTCGTGGGTGTTGATTGGTGTCTACTATGTTTTACGGGAGCCGAGACACGACCTTTCGCAAAATTGCGTACTGCTGCTCTGGAATCGCTAATAATGTAATGACAATGTGTGGAGGCTATTGCCAGAGCGATAGCCGCCTCTTCCACTCTTTCGGAGCTTCTGGTGCGAATTGAACCACCAGCGCGTATTTGACCTGAGGAGTCCACCACTGCAAGGGACATACAATTGCATTCTATGTATTCTGCTGCGCTGACATAGACTACGTCTTTGAAGGCCTGGAATTTCTGATGTAGGGCTTTGGACCGCTCGGCCCTCCTGTAAGCATTGTAAGCAAAAAGCGGATCTATTCCATATTATGTGGTCGTGCGCAGCTGAAAATCACACAAATCACGAAATAAGTAGTACAGAGCAGTGGGAGGCCGTGTTGCTCAGCTCCGACCCTGACATGCAGGCCAAGGTAATCGACAGAGCTGAAGAAGCCGCCCGGGCCCAGGGGCTTGTGGCTGCCTAACAACAAGGTCATCCGTCAATACCTTGTTTTCAAATAAAGTCTTTACTGACTCACTATGATTGCCTTTATATTCCGCGCCGTCGTTGCATAGGACGGAAATGTCATAAACAAGCAGTTAGATGAACAATAGGTCATAACGATAGTGACTTGTGATCGTGATCTTGCAGGTTTGGCGTTGTCGGGTATATACAACCCATAAAGTTAAGGGTATGAAGTACATGAAGAGTTATTGTGAGGGAGATATTATATTTCAACTGTGGCAAATATTGCCATCATTCTTCCGCGTCGCCAGCGCAAACTATTGAAGTGACAATTAATGAGTAGTTGAAAAATATTAAGAATTACGCCGAGTAGCCAGTGATTACTGATAACTTTGAGCACTTCAATATTATTGGATTAACACACAGCATAGCTTACAGACGTAATTTGAAGAGTCAATGGCTAATTCACTTCGTATAAAAGGAAATTGTGCAAGTAGCAAGGGCCGCAACACACTGGCTGCCTTCCGCTGGTTGACATCAGCACAACGCGGCCTCGAGAACCGCCGCTATGCGCGCGCGGTAGCCTCCCAGTTTTGCTTTCGCGCCTTCTTATAGCCGAATTTCGTAGTATCAAGGTTCCGCGAACAATCGTACTTTTTCCGGATCCAAAAAATGAAATGACTCGTATCCTATGATTTCCATAGAGATTGACTTTAATGGCCAAGTTCAATGAGCCCGCCGAGGTTAAAAGTTTACAAGGTATTTAATAGAGTTTTGTTGAACAGTTACTATAATTACCTTGTATCACCTGTCACCTCGCAGTTGCCATGTCTCGGAATGAACCATCGTTTTGTTTCGAAGCAGCTATTTAAAAATATTACTGAAAGTTTTCGTAGAGAGAGAGAGAGCAAGGACAGGAAAGGCAGGGAGGTGAAGCAGAAGAGCACCCTATTTGCTACCCTACATTGGGGGTGGCGAAAAGGAAGAATAGAAGCAGGAAAAAAGGGAGAGAGTAAGCACTGATTGCGTCTGGGAGGGACACTATAAACGGTCTCTGAAGCCAGTGCACTTCAAGTATTCCACTAGTGCACGAACTGCTTTTCGTGCCACTGACGGGTGTGGCCACGCTCCGAGTATCTTTGACTCGGTGAACAGTCTGGAGTCCAGTCGGTGTAAAGTTGCCCGCAGAGTGCCCGCAGAGAGAGGCATTGTACATCGTAGCGAAGGTCGGTACACAATAGGTGTCGATGCTTTCCTCGCACCCACAGGAGTCGCACATCGGGCGCTCGGCCATTCCCAACGATAGGAGTATGCGTTCGTGAACGCCACTCCCAGCCACAAGCGGCACAACAAGGTTGTTTCGCCGAGGGAAAGGGTAGATGGTAGTTGTAGCCGTAGCGCGGGTTCCAGTTTGTGTAATCGGCAATTGAAGGCACTTGAACTCCAGAGATCTTGTGACTTTTTGCGTGCAAGCAGGCGAAGTTGCCTGGCAGCGTCCGACCTCGCCAAAGGTATAGCACGCGTTTGGGTATATGTTTGGGCAGACCGGGCAGTCTTGTCAGCTAGTTTGTTACCGACGATGCCACATTGAGCAGGAATCCATTGAAATATAATGCTGGGCCCTCTTTCCAGAGGATGGTGGTGCACTTCTCTGACGTAAAATATCATCTGCTTGTAAGTACTGTGATGTAATGCAGACTTGATACTGTGAAGAGCTGCCTCAGAATCACAAAAAACTGCCCATTTCTCTGTTGACTCTTCGGTGACGTACGTCATTGCGGCATGAGCTCAATATGAGCGGCAATGCGGCAATATGAGCGGCATGAGCGGCAATATGAGCTCTTTGTTTGACTGGTTAGGCTCTGCGCCAACGGGTGGCTGGACCGTGGTGACCGATCAGGCAGCTCACATATGTCTACGTTAAAGTTGCTTCATCAACTTGAGTTTATGCCTCCACCTTTCCGTCGAAACGCCCAGCCCGCCTGTGGTTACCGGAATACAAGACACGTTCGGTGCTGCGACGGAATGCTCGTAACGCACGCTGCTTCGATGACTGTCGCTCGGGGCCGACTGCCAATCAGCTGGCGGAGAGGCTGGGGAGGCTTCGCGCGCTCGCTCCTATAGAACCGGAAGTAGACGCGACGTGCCATCATGACGCAGAGCCAGTGAAGATGGAGCTTAGCCCCGATCACTTGGCGAACGAGTTGTGGAGAGAATGCGTGGCTATGGAGGAGGGTAACTTGTAATCGTCCGTAGCTCTCTTAATATGAGACACTTCACACAAATTGGGGTGCAAACGATTACCTTAAGCCGTATGCTACGCGTCTACAAAACTTTCCCGAACCGTTTCAGGGGCGCTTTAATAGAGCAAGGGTCACTCCTTTCTTTCTTAGAGTGTGGTTGTCTACTCCCCGGTCAGACGCATGCATTTCTAACGAAAAGTAAAGCTCCAGTAAGGCAAGCATCCCAAATATGTCAACTAACGTTTGTGTTTTCGATGTTAAATGCTACGCGTCCTGCTTGTTCTACACCAGCGGGGCACAACGCCTGCCTCCTCTACTGAATGAAACGGGCGCATAGAAATGGATGTAGTGGGCGAAGAGTAAGAAATATATTAATAGAGAGGGGGTGGAGTGAGTGAAGGAGACGATGCAAAAACAGAACAAGAACGAAAAACAACAAAGTGGAGCACAATGTAATAATAAAACATGCATCTCCATCACACACTCATTAGGTGCCACTTAAATTCGCAAGTACGACATTGACCACAATATTGATCACGTCTTGCGCATGACGTAAATCTACTCGCCTATAACTTGCATTCGTCAAGAATTTGTGAGCTGCTGCTACCCTTGACATGTCATCTTACCGAAGCAACAGATGAAGCCAGCCAATGACATTGCCGGACACAGATGAGTGACACAGATGAGATGAGTGCCGGGACCAGAGGAGTTTCGGCTGGCAGCGAGCGTGGATGTGCTCAGCGAGGAAAGTGTGGGGAAATCCCTGCGCTCAGATCACCTAAACCGATATCGAACGCATCGGATGAAAAGGTTGCTAAAGAACCGGGGGCGTCTGGCCGCTCCGGAGCAAAGCCCAGATACTCCAAATGTGCACAGCAGAGTCACTTGTGATGAGGAGAGAGGGACGCGGCGACCGCGGGAGAAGTATAGAAAGGGGGAAAGAGGATGCCCTGCCACCAACCGAAAAAACGGCTTTCTGTCTTCCCTGTCCCTCGTGATACTTGGTTACGTGGATGGTGCACATGTAAATATGACGGTGATCTCGCGGTGCACTGGATTTTGTAGGCAATTACCAGGCTTCAGTTTTTATTAAAATGTTGGTAATATACGTAACAGGAAGAGAAAGTTGAGAGAGTACAAGACGAGAGGGTGAAGGAAAACAGACACAGACGTTCATGTACAGAGGCTGAAGCGCCAGCAGTGGAGCGCTAACGGTGGGCGACGTGGGGCTGTTAGACCTCTCCCGATGCGGAAATCACGTCGCTGACGGCCAAGCTCTTGAATAACCTGAGGTAGGACCGGCAGCAGACCTGCCGCATCACGAGGTCATTGGCCGGGCCCCAAGAGCCCAATACACCAACGATAAGTACGTGGACAGTCACGCATTGATATCGGCGTGCCAGATGGAGAGGTAGTACTACCTCATTCTATAACGACACGCCTTACACTTGTGAGCCTTGACAGTTTTCCGTGAAGTCATAAAAAGGGTTCAGCCACATTTTGAACTAAGTAACATGTGCATGTGTCAGTAGTACAAACACGCATATGTTAATTTGATGTTAAGGTAAATTCAACATTACATTGAAATTATTCACAAAACCACACTTTAATCTTCACTAACACAGCACACGTGCCACCTATACTTTTTTTCATATTAATGAAAGTTCTTGATCAAATCTCAGAAGGTTGTACCATATATATTGCTATAACCTTTTATGGTTACGCATAAGCGTGCTAAATTAGAGTGCTAAATTACACACATTGCAGTACCAAATATGGCTATAGGATCTTGGCGTATCTCAGCCCGCATCACCACAAGTAAACTTCAGCAAGCCTGCACAGTTTAGTACTCATAATTATTCGGGGATGGACGAAAACAGCCTGCGACTTTACATTTTCTTATTCTAATAACATTGTACTTTTCCAAATGTTTCCATTGGTGACTTACTGAATGCATAATTTTCATCAACTAGTGTTTTGCCCCGCAAGACGTAGTCGCGCTTCAGTCGCACGACCATAATTGATGTCGCTGCTCATTGGTTCGGAACCGCATTTCAGTGTTGTCTGCGCGAACATGTGAATTGACCTTGGCCATACGACGCAATGCCAGCCCGCTAAAATGCTTACAACTCAATGAAATGTGTGGAAATCATTTGTAAGCGCTTCCATGAAACTATTTCCAAAGTTGGCTAGCCAGTAGCAACAAATAATACAGTAAATAGCTTACTTACCATTTTTCTTGTATTCCTAAAACGCATTCATAGAATTTGGCAACGCGAACAGGCGGAGGGAGCGCGGTTATAGAGAAAGAAATACAACAAGAGGGGACACTCGGCAAAAAGTGGCAACAGGAAATACGTCACGCTATAGAATTAATGCCGACCTTTTGCTGCCGCGAGCATCGAAAAAACAAGAATGTGAAATGAGATTAACAGATTGGTTTTTTTTTATTCTTTCCTGGCGAAAGTAAAAATATCTGCGTATAAATTAAACTTTGCTGCTTACTGAAGGTCGATTCAAATAGGTCGCGAAGCTTCGGGCGAAAAGCGGTTCAGTACAGATTGTCACCGACATCAGCATGGGGGGTGATGGGAGCAGTGATTGAAGCGCGACTACCTTTGGAGGGGAACAAACATTGGGAAAAAAAAAAACTCGTTTTTTAATTCGAACGAGACACAGTTTGATTCATTCAACGAAAATAAAATTCCTTGTCAATTTTATATTTTCGTGACGAGTTAAGAAAACATAAATTTAATTTATTAATATTAATAAATGCATTTCTTTTCAGCGCCCATCGCTACAGGGGGCATTGACGCCACTATCACTCACAATGCAGTGCACGTATTGAAATGGGCAGAAAGGCGCGCTCGTAAAGTTCACCTGTTGAAATACACCCCCCTCAGTTTGTGCTTTCTTGCTTGTCGAAGTTTGTCTGAGTTTGGTGACGCGAGTAGCTTCATCGCTTCTTAATCTGTTCAGTCAAAAGTAGTGAGTTACGACCGCCAGATAATTGTGTAGTTGTTTTCGTGCGAGTGCGCTGGCCGACGGGCTTGGCATCCGGCAATAGGATCAGCACTCTACACCTAGAGCTTTCGTCGGCCTCCAAAGAAAGTGTGTTCTGTGCAGGGATGCGATCTCGACAACCGTGCGGCTGGCCTTTTACTGCATCGCTTTCCACGCTGAAAGCTCGAAACGCCCAAGAAGTCGAATGGCTGGGCATTTGAATATATAGCTCCAAATGAAGGACAACAAAAGAAATTTCGCGCCTTCGAAAACAAAATGACGTCACTTCTGCTTTTAACGGGCATGGCGTCACATTATTTTTTCTTCCGCCGGAAGTGTTCCCACCACATACAGATGACGCTAAGCCCCATGAACCGCCGATGGACCGCCATGTTTTGAACGTATGGGCTCCTATGGAAGCTTCGCTACCACGCATATTTGCCTTGGCTTACTTCCGTTGCCTAGCGACAGGCGAATCGGCGAATGACGAGCCAGATGCATGCGTCATTCGTCAGACACACAGCCGAAGCGAGAGAGACCGGCCACGCATGCGTAGAGCGTTGGCCTGTTCGTTCACCCGTCTGCCTGTTTTTCTATTTTTAGGTTTAACCTGCTTTGGTGGGCTCCCGGCGAATTCTTGCGTTCCTTCTGAACTTCGATATGGCATCCCTGTGCTATTAGACGGCAAGGTGAGGAACTTTGTTCGACGGTCGGCGACGCGTTTCAGGCAGTTAGGCTTACGGCATGGCACCTAGGCTAGACTAATGGCGCAGTTAACGAAAAACATTGCGGCGGTCGTGGCGCAGTTAATTTGAACTAATAAATCGCAATGCGAGATGTTTGGGACGCTTTCTATGAGCCCCAATATTATTTCAACTTATTTCGGTAGTTTTTGGACATGGTGGGCCGACAGGGTGCTTTGACCGCGTTTCGCGTGTAATGAATCTTACTGCGACAAGTTTTGGCGCTTTCTCTGGCCCCCGACATAATTTCAACTAATTCGTTACTTTTTGGGATACTTCTCAAGCGCAGACAGCGCGCCTGGCGCTTTGACGCGGTTAGCGAAAAGCAGCTCGACCGTGGTGCGCAGTTAAGTTTGGCGCTTTAATGAACCTACAAGTTCATGGCGCTTTCTGTGACGGCCAACGTTGTTGAAAATTATTCTCGGTACTTTTTTTGTTACTTATGAGGCACGCTCACCGCGCCTGTCGTGACGCAGCGAAGAGCAGCACGGCCGTGGTGACATTTTGTCGCGTACTGAATGTTACTGCGACAAGTTTGTGACAATTTTTATGGCCCCGCAGCACTGTCTTCTTTCAGTGCTCACGCTTTTCTAAAACGCGACGAGCAATTGCCAAGAGTGATAATACGGGATCGCGTTGTATGCACCAGCAGAACGCGCAAAAGATAACGCCAAGGAGCTCAAATGCCAGGAACTTGTAACTCGAAAATTCTTTCTTCTGAATGACTGAAGACAGACTTTGCAAGCACGCATTTCACTTGGAGTTGCATTCATATAGGAGCTTGTGGCCATCTACTATCGGCCAAAAAAGTAAACGGACCACGGCTCAAGTGGCCGGAGCGGCTGCGGGGCCACACCGGGGCGTTGCTATCGCGCTCTGCGCGCTGACGGCGAGAGTGCCCCGAGTGACGCCAGACTTCGCCCTCACTCTCACGCGGGGTCTCGGCACGCTTGATAAATTTCTAGCGCAGCATTCGGTTGCTCTGCTGCTGACGGTCGCGACGAAGGGGATCGTGCGTCGCCGATAGTCCAGCACATGGCGCTGCAGTGCAGTAGCGGGCGGCCGCAGCGCATCGAAGCGCGGGACTCGGAAGGAATGAAGACCCGTTCTGATTGTTGTTTTGCTCATGTTCACCTTGTGTTTCACATTAGTGCATGTTGCCAGCGTCCACCGCTGCTCCATTTTAGGCTGCATAACACAACTAGCAGCAACGGTGGGATAGTGATGCGCGCTTTTTCATGACAGCCCGACAAGTTACAGGCGCGAAGCTTTACTGAGGGCACGGCTTTTTTGTCAAGGGTACTTTTCAGGCAGTGTCTCCAGCAGTGGGTTTACTATTTACATGAGTGGCGCCTCTGAAAACTGCTTTAGTTAGCTACTACAATGCGTAGGCCGTTATGAAACTTTACAAAAGTACGGCCAGGAAAAGATAATTGGGAAGACGAATCGGAGAAACTAGATAGTCGTGGAAGTTTATTCACGGAAGCATTCCATGGCTTGAAGCGGTCCTCAGTGCGATGAAAAGTTGCCGTCGACCGCGATGACTTGGCTTACTCGCCTTGGCATCGAGTCGTAGAGCGCCGCCACTATAGCTTCGGACGTCTGCGCAGCGCTTCCCGCCATCTAACTTATTGCGCGGACGTGAAAGAGCGCGCGTCACCGTAGCCGCCATTGCGGCTACTTGCGTTATGCTGCCTAAAATCGAGCAGCGGTGGAGGCCAGCGACAGGCACTAATATGAAACACAAGGTGAATATAAGCAAAACAACAATCACAACGGGTCTTCGTTCCTTCTAAGTGCCGCGCTTTGATGCGCTGCGGCCGCCCGCCACTGCACGACAGCGCCATGTGCTGGACTGCCGGCGACGCACGGTCCCCTTCGTTGCGACCGTCAGCAGCAGAGCAACCGAACGGTGCACTAGAAATTTATCAAGCATGACGAAGCCCCGCGTGAGAGTGAGTGCGAAGTCTGGCGTCACTCGGGGCACTCTCGCCGTCAGCGCGCGGAGCGCGATAGCAGCGCCCCGGTGTGGCCCTGCATCCGCTCTGGCCACTTGAGCCGTGGTCCGTTTACTTTTTTGGCCGATAGTACAGGTGCTCCCAAAATAATTCGGCACGCCCGACACGCAGCTGCTCGTCGACGGAGCGCACCGGCGGGTATATACAGGCAAGATCTGGGCATGCGCAGTCTCCCTAGCGAGCAAGTTTCGCTCCCTAGTGCATCTAGATAGGCGTTGTCTTGCTCCAAAAAGCTAGCGCTAGGTGCCCTTTAGGATTGTGCAACGGGCGCTGAGCGAATGAATGTCCGTAGCACAGCATGCACCGCAATCTATAAATAAAGGCTTGTGGATCCCCTGTAGCGTATTCTCGCCATAGCCTGCATCTCGTCAGGGAGATAGCAATGCTTTGCGGGATGACGTGCTAGTGAGGCGGCTTGGATAAAACGGCATCGTTGCCCATTTTTCAACCGCGTTAGCTGGTCCTGAGAAGTATTATCTCTTATTAAATTATCTCCCGATACGTGTTACTACTAGCTTCGTTATGCGATGACAATTTCCACTATTAGATGGCCCCTCTTAACGGGTGTGTCTGTGATAGTGGCAATAAAAGATTTTACAAAATGAAATAACGTGGCACGTTCGTCAAGGCCAACTTCACGCGCACGAAATCACTTCATGCAAAGGGCACTCTAATGAATTCTTCACGACTCCAGTCATTCATTGGCGCACCACATCACATGGTTCGCATATATTGTGCGCCAGTCATTCACGAAATCTGGGCCATTCGTAGCGAGTATTCTTGCGAATTGTCGCATGTCGGCGTTTACTGGCGTAGATACTCATTTTCTTTTGCTTAGAGGTACAATTATAATCAAGGGTAGGCTGTGCGAGTTGAATGCAAAGAAACACAGTAAGGAGAACATAGCAAATCTAAATAACAGGAAGAACACTGGGTTTATTTTTTCCACAGAAAACAAAGAATCGAAACGAAGCTTGTCAAGAAAGGCCAGCTGAAGTGCAAGTTTTGCCTGCCTGTTGCGACAGCAGCGGCAACCTTGTCTCGGAACGCCACCGTTACGCTCTAGCCTCATCGCCATTTTAACTAAACGGGCTCGGCGGACGAACTATTGTCACTGAGCCCGCGGGAACGTCGTTGGAGACCCCTCCTACGCGCCGACCAAGACGCCAGACAATAGGCAGCGGCGGAGGCCACTGTGCAAGCTCCGCTCTGGAATTCAGAGGCGCCGGCTGTGGTCGGGCGTGACCATCTGGCTATGGGGACGCAGGACAATGGACAACACGACGGCCGCATTGCGAAGGTCCGCTCTGAGTGCAGTGAAAGTGTGTACGTGTGTGTGTAAACCGTCCCGCGGAGAGGCGGCTTGTTTACGATGACGTCGAACGTTTTGCCTCATCCAGGGAAGAAGAACTGTTTAAAAACCGCTGTTGTGCGGCTGCTCAGGACGCTCTTTATCTATCAGTGATGTTAGACTGATGAACTGCATGTAGATACTGTAAATAAACCCATATTCCTCGTTCTGGATGAGAAGCAGTCCATCCCTTCATGAACGTGCTCAGCGTGGATAAGTTGGACGACGGCATCGGCCAGCTACCTTCCAATTCATGCCCGACTCCAATCTTGACAAAGGGTTACAGGCGATGGGATTGAGCCCCCAATCCTGACAAGCTGTGTTTCGTCTAAAGAGGTTGGCACGTTCCGCTATCAATATCTATTGAATGCGCCGTCCACGTGAAACGCAGCTTGTGGGCTGCGTAAAATTGACTCGTAGAGCGCATCTACGAAGTCCCTCCTCTCACCAAGGCGCTTCCACTCGCGTGTTATGACGAGCCAGAGCTCGTCGGCGCTGGCGCCTCCCAGATTTAGCTTGGATAAACTTTCCTTCATCGAGCCCCACACGTTCTCCGTAACATTGAAGTCTGCACCTTTCGGAGGCCAGCCAAGAACGCCAGCACTACGTTCTTGAAATTTTTGCACAGCTCTGGTGGTGTGCACCGGGCTCAGGTTTTGTTGGAACAAGTAGCAGTCATCTTTAAATGGCCCGTGCAGAGCGTCTGGCAACAAGTGGTAGTCCAGAACTTCGCTGTGAGCGATAGGGACAGTCGGATTAGCGGACCGAGGCCCTCTTTGCTAATTCCTCCCCAAGCGTTGACAGCATAGCGGCCGCTGCTGTAGATCTCGGAAACATACCCAGATTCGTATCTACACGAAAAGAAGGGAATGGATAATGGTCTTTTCGGATGAAATACCCTTTGCGCGTCCGAAGAACTTGTAGTACCTAAAATATCGGAAAGAAAAGGAAAATACCCGCTCTTGTATGGTCTCTATACCTGGCGCTCTTGGTCCCATCTATATGAAAATGCCGATTCATCTGAGAATATGACCTCCTTCCATTCTTCAGTCGTCCAGCACTCATGCGCCCTGCCACATTCAAGGCGGTGGCGTTTGTGGCGCTCCGTAAGGCGTGGGTTTTGTGCCGCGACAAATCCACGAAGACCAGCCTCTCGCATGCGCCTTCTAATTGTTTCGTCACTGGCTTACAGGTTGATGACTGTCTTGATCTGGCCGGCGCTCTAAAAAGTAAAAGCAACGGCTGCAGCAACAATGAGAACGTCGGACTCTTCCGACGTGCATCGGTGTTGTCCCGATCGGGCTGCATCATTGAGTCGGCCATCTTCATACCTGCATGTTTGGATTATTCGGTTGACCGCAGCTATAGACTTTCCTGTGAGCCGGCATATCTCACGTTCAATTATACCTTGTGAACTGAGCTTAATTATATTTATCCCCAAATTCATCGGCCCTCCTTTCGGCATATTGCCTCGATTGGAATAGGTCGGAATTAGCGTAACTGTCATTGTTTAAATGTGTTCGTATCTCTTTATCAATCGAGCCGCCGATATCATCACAGTTGCATCAGACGAAAACGCCACCCTTTGCCAGCGCTAGTCACGGTCACCTACCACAAATATTTTGAGTAAATGATAAATGCGTCCGACATGAAAAATTCAAAAAAGAATCCCAAGCACTAGAACACGAAGACACGAGTGCTTATGCTCCAATGCCAGTGCATGCGCACACACAGCTTGCCACAGACACCACATGCCCAGCCTCCCTTGACAAAACGTTAAGGAGCACCTAGGGCTACCGTTTTGGAGCAACGTCACACAAGCTAGTACTAGGGAGCCAACCTTGCTCGCTAGGCAGACCGCGCAGACCACGGTACTACTTTTTCCACGGCCGAGCTCCGCCGGCGATGCCGATTCGGCGAGTGCGTTGCCGATTCTGGTCACCAGGATCAGGCCGCACTGCAGGCCTCTTTATGCAATTTCATCAACACGCGGATTTTTTTTTTTTAATCCGGCGGAAAATTGCGCGGCACGGGGATTCGAAGCACGGCCCTTTTTTGCACGCGAGGCGGATGCTCTACCTCTACGCCACCTTTGGATGAATGCAAAAAAAGCCCGCAATAAGCATTTATATGGAACAAAAATAAACATTTCCTCATTTCACGAGGCATCTTGCGTCTTTATGAAATTGCGCGAGGCACATATATATTCGATGGAGGCTTGTAAAGATCGCTCGCAATCAATTTTGCTTAACAAAGGATTTAGCACAAATACCGCGCGCGTTCGAGCAGTGGAAGCAAAAATAAAAGAACAGCGCAGCCGGCGTGACGCGTACCAGCTAGCACTCAAAACGCGGGAGCACAATGCTGAAATTAATGCCGGCGGCTTGGTGCGCTGCAGTCAATTGGGCCGCTGGGCCCTATGGGAGTGTCCGCTCTTGTTGCAATCCTTTCTCCATGGCGCGGTGGCGTTTGCCGCAGCAGCCAGATAAGAACGAAGCCGCACTCCAGAGATATGGTATGCCCTCGAGGCAGTAGTGCTATGATAACTCAACTATCTAATTTCGTATGTTTTTCTGCTCTCTCACCAAGCGCGCGCTTGACGAAAGCGCTGTCATAAAGAGCCTTTAGAATATCGCCCATCCTAGACGCGCGACCAGCTACAACTTCACTGCTGCTGCAGGCCGTGAAACAATGTAAATTACGCCCATTATTTCGTACAACTAGGTGCTTTTTTCGCGAGTGTAGATTGCTTATCACGTAGCCAAGCACGTCAATTCTACTGTGCTCTGAAGAAGTTCCGCGTTCAGGTAAGCGAAAGCTTTTTTTTTAGCACTGCCTTATCACACTGGCGTATGCACTGCCATATTTTATTTAGATACCGTGTCTAGTGAACATGACTATTTCTCACGTTCCTGCATTTTGGAAGTGTAATCCAGCGTTCAGCAAACACACGTATGCATAAATTGGAATTGGAATGGGGAATAAATTTATATTTGCCATGTCTTGTTTGCCTTGTTTTCCTGACGCTCCCTGGTTTCTCGCAATTAAAGTCTAACGAAAGTGTCAATCCCCTGTCGTCGCTGGTACACGACTTCTCATTTATGCCTACAGTATGCTTTCGCATTTTTCCATCGAAGCTGCTGACGTTACTTATGAGATGTACGCCACATGGAACATCGGTAACGTTGTTGCTGCATCCAGTGTAAGTATACAATGCATATCGTCAAGGATGACATCTTATATTGACAGTATGCGTGTATATTTCGTGCAAACTTGCCATGACGGTGCTCCAGTCCAGGAACGCAGGCGTGCTTTATTGTTTTGTTCGTATTTCGTGCTTTTTTTCCAGAGCACAGGAACAGAGAGTCGCGTCAATTATGTGAATTCTTGGATAGAACTTCATCAGGTGATTTTCTTCGAGCTCGAACTTTCCTGAACAACAAACTTGCCCTTAAATATATTTTTTTTCATCATACGTTAGTGGCCTTGACTAACTTACTGATTCCCTGCACGAAAACATATATTCGCGCATGCCCACGGAAGCATCTGTCACTCTAACTTTTTGAACAGAGACCCAAATGATGGCACATCTTCTTTCTTGCAACCGTAGAGCATATTCAGCTATAAATTGGGCAATAGACATATATAAAGGAGATTTATTGGGGTTCGTAGCGACTGGCGGTTCTAGGATGCACCGAGCAGTTACCGAGCTCGAGCCTCTGCTGCGCGCTTGATGCTGCCGATGCTGCTCACTCTGTGCGCACGTTCGTTATCTTCCTTACAATGGCCCCGAGGAAATAAAGGCGCCATCCTATCGACATAGTTTTCTGGAAGGATAGTAGAATAGTGGTACGGCTTGAGACGCTGAACGTGAACGACTTCGCGGTTACGACATCGCATGTCGGACGGCGCCGTTAGCGGCTCAACCAGGTAATTAACGGGTGATGTTCGCTCGAGAACGCGGTATGGCCCGTCGTACTTCGGAAGGAGTTTTCAAGCGAGCCCAGGCGTGCGGTGTAGCACTAGCAACCAGACGAGAGCGCCCGGGAGGAAAGCGGGAGTCGAGTTCTCGGCATCGTGAACGGCTTTTTGACGGTTCTGGTCGTTCGAGGTGAATCGGCGGGCGAGCTGGCCACATTCCTCGGCGTGTCTGGCAGCTTCCAAGATCGGCAAGCATTCGGATGGGTCCGGCCGGTAGGGCAGAATGGTGTCAATTGTGTGCGAAGGATGACGGCCGTAAAGAAGGTAAAAGGGTGAGAATCCTGTAGTGGCCTGAGTCGCGGTGTTGTAGGCGTAAGTGACAAACGGAAGAACTAGGTCCCAGTTAGAGTGATCAGGTGAGACATACATGGTGAGCATGTCCCCAAGAGTTCGATTAAAGCGTTCCCTGGTACCGTTAGCCTGTGGGTGATAAGCAGTGCATTTACGATGAACAATAGCGCATTCAGCAAGCAGTCGTTTGACGACTTCAGATAAGATGACTTTGTCGCTTAAGAGGAAGCTTTAGCTCGAGTGCCCCCAGCTAAACACATGCAAAAGGAGAATTAGTTTTTCTCGGCAACAACTGCACCAAACTTCACGAGGTTTGTTGCATTTAAAAGGAAAACTTAAAATCTAGTGACTGTTTGTTTCGAATTTTCGAGTTAGGTTGTAAATTTTTATTGAAAATCGGCAAAAATAGAAAATTTTTAAATCGCGAAACTATCAAGTTTACAACTCCGTCACTCAACAACAAAAAAGGATGATACAATTCTGTGAATGGCATATAATAGTACATCTAAAGCGGACAAAATTGATATCTTACACATGAATATAAAATAGTCTAGTATTATAGAAATACAGCTTTTGCAGAACCCTTGTAACCAACGCAATAAATTCACGTAAGATGTAAAAGCGCATATAGAATTTGTCAGCTTTGAATTATCTAATGGTTGCCATTTACAGAACCACGGTACCTGTTCTTGATGCAGAGCTATGAATTTGTAAACTTCGTGCTTCTATTTTTTTCAGACGGTCGTATATTTGAAGATCTTTCTAATAAATTTCGGGCCCTAAATCGAAATTCCGCTTCCAACAAGCCCTATTATTTAACATTCTTTCTCTAATAAAACAAATTTCATTAAAATTGATCTAGGGGTTATCTTAGAAAAACGTCCTTGCGTTTTACATGTATTTGAATAGTCCACGTCGGAGTTGGGCCCGAACTAAAGCTTCCTCTTAAAAGTTCACGTGGACCTCCATGACGTAGGAGAAAACGGCGAAGTATGAAATTGGTGACCTCCTGCTCTGTAGCATTTGGTAGAGCAGCGGTCACCGCATAACGGGTTAAATGGTCTACCTCAACTATTATCCACCTGTTGCCGGTAGGAGTCAACGGAAGTGGCCTGTAGAGATCTATGCCCACGTGATCAAAGGGTCGGGATGAGCATTGTAAAGGCTGGGGTTCACCGGCGGTGTTGTGCGGTGGCGCTTTGCGGCGTTGGCACTCATGACAAGAGAGGACGAACTTTCGAACGAAATTGTACATTCCCCACCAGTAAAGCGGAGGCGAAGTCTCTCGTAGGTCTTGAAGACTCCCGCGCGGCCACATTGAGGGTCGACGTGGAAAGAGGAGCAGAGCTCTGTTCGCAAGATTCTCGGAATTACGAGTAACCAGGTGCGTCTCTCTGAGGCATAGTTGCGTCGATATAGTAGCTGGTCTCGAATCGCAAAACGAGGAACTTGGCGCCGAAGCGTACGTGACGCCGGAACTTTCGACGTATCCGAGAGAAGGTCGCGCAGAGATGCAGTTTAGGGATAATTACGCTGTGCAGCAGCGATAGTGTCAACGTCCAGAGAGGTTAATGTACACTCGCAGGTGGAGTCGTCCCTGACCTTCGGGGGAAGCGGCGATCGGGATAGCGCGTCAGCGGCTGAGTGCTTTCGCCCGGAACGGTAAACCACGTGGATGTCATGTTTCTGGATTCGCAATGCCCAGCGGGCAAGGCGGCCCGATGGATCTTTGAGCGCCGACAGCCAACATAGTGTGGTGGTCGGTCACTATGTCAAACGATCGGCCGTATAAATATGGGTGATACTTGCCAAGCGCCCACACAATGGCCAAACACTCCTTTTCTGTAAAGCTGTAATTGGTCTCCGCCTTGGTTAACGTTCGACTCACGTATGCGACGACGTATTCTGTGTGGCCAGGTTGACACTGTGCCAACACAGCGCCAAGGCCTACACTGCTTGCATCGGTATGGATTTCGGTTGGCGCTTCAAGGTCAAAATGGCGAAGATTGGGTGGCGTCGTGAGAAGACGGCGCAAGGTTGTGAAGGTGTCGTCACACGCTGGAGACCATCATGAGAAATCTCTAGCGCCACCAAGGAGCTGCGTGAGAGGCGACATAATTGACGCAAAGTTTCGAACGAATCACCGGAAGTAAGAGCAGAGGCCTATGAAACTGTGGAGCTCTTTCATAGTGGTAGGTTTTTGGAACGTAGTAACAGCGCGTAGCTTCTCAGGATCCGGGCAAATGCCCTCCCTTGACACGACAAGGCCTATAATTGTGAGCTGACGAACAGCAAATCGACACTTCTTCAGGTTAAGTTGCAAGCCAGCGTTGGTCAAGCAAGTGAGTACGTGCTGCAGGCGGAGCAGGTGCGTTGCGAAATCAGGGGCGAACACCAGAATGTCGTCAAGATAGCAAAGGCACATTTCCATTTGAGGCCACGCAGAACATTATCCATCATTCTTTCGAACGTAGCAGGCGCGTTGCAGAGTCCGAAAGGCATGACGGTGAATTCATACAAGCCGTCTGGTGTAACAAACGCCGTTTTCGGGCTGTCGGCCTTTGCCATCCGAACCTGCCAGTAGCCTGACCGCAAATCCAGCGAAAAAAAGAACTCAGCTCCCTATAAACAGTCCAGAGCATCATCGATGCGTGGTAATGGATAGACGTCCTTCAGCGTAATCTTGTTCAACCGTCGAAAATCAACACAGAAGCGGACGGAACCGCCTTTTTTTTTGTGACGAGGACCACGGCAGAAGCCCATGGGCTTTGGGAAGGTTGAATGACGCCTGGACGGAGCACGTCACCGACCTGGTTTGCAATGGCGCGCCGTGCCATCGCGGACACGTGATATGGTCTTTGTCGCAAGCGGTGAGTGAGATGCAGTGTCGATGTAGTGCTCGACCGTCGATGCACGGCCAAGAGATGTTTGCGCAATGTCGGAAGAACGGCGGAGCGGCTGAAGGATTGCGAGTAGTTGAGATCGCTGCGAACGCGTCAGATCTTCGGCGATGAATGGGCTGAACGCACCAGTCCATGTTCAGTCGGGTACGGAGAGGGCACTCAATTCATGGACGGCAGTAGAAGGCACTTCGTCGAGGATGGAGACAATTCGTGTTGAATCGACCGACTCGACGTAACCAAGGCATTCGCGGCGGAGCAGTGATAGCGGCGATGAAAGATTATTGTAAATGGGCATCGTGCTGACACCGGCGGCAAGGTCAAGAGCTGCAAAGGGCGAAGGAAGCGCTTTTCGGGAAACAAAGTGATGAGAGGGCATGAAGAAGACCGTCCCGTAGGATATGGTACTACAGAAGACTAGTACGAATGCTGAAGAGCACGGGGGAATACAGGTTCGTTCACAAGTTTTGCAGCAGGATGAGCATCGACGGAGGCCAGGTCACCTAGGTGGAAAAGTTCAATCTCAGCCTGAGCGCAATTGATGATGGCATAGTGGCGCGAGAGAAAATCGCATCCGAGAATAACGGCGTGGGAGCACGATGAAAGAACTATGAATTGAATTGTGTACAAAAACCCGCCGTGGTTGCTCAGTGGCAGTTGTGTTGGGCTCCTGAGCCCGAGGTCGCCGGATCGAAACCCGGCCACGGTGGCCGCATTTCGATGGGGGCGAAATGCGAAAATGCCCGTGTTCTTAGATTTAGGTGCACGTTAAAGAACCCCAGGTGGTCGAAATTTCCGAAGTCCCCCACTACGGCGTGCCTCATAATCAGAAAGTGCTTTTGGCACGTAAAACGCCACAATCTAATTTTGTACAAAACGCCTTGTATGGTCACACGGGCAGTACACAAGTAGCGGTAGGGCAAATGGGTTGAGCACTCGCCGTTCGAAACGAAAATACGGACAGAGACGTCGTCACTTTACGAAACGAACGGCAAAATCTGGCAACCATAATTGAAATAGCGGCACCGGTATCGACGAGGTCGACTGTAACGACATCTTCGATAAATATATCAATGACATTTATTTATTTATTTATTTATTTATTTATTTATTTATTTATTTATTTATTTAAAATACTTTCATCGCCCAAAGGCACTACAGAACGGAGTGGGGGAAAATGGCAAGGCGCGCAGCAAACAAACAAAAAATGTTACAAGGCGTCTTGTAAAGCGATCTTGAACTAGTTGTGATCAGTTATGCTGGCGATTGTGGAGGGAAGGTGGCTCCATGCGACACTTGTTCTAGGAACGAAAGAGTCATTACACAATTTTGTGCGACAAGAAGGTAGACCTACCTTGAAGCGATGATCGGTCCTTGAAGATATGTAATGAGGTTGATGAAACAGAACTTCCTTCATCTCGTTGTTATAATAATAGATTTTATGAAAAAGGCTAAGGTGAGATGACTTTCGACGCAACGAAAGGTCAGGCAAGTTTAGGGTTTTCTTGATAGATGTGACACTGGAATGACGTGAATAATTCGATAAGATGAAACGTGCTCCGCGATTCTGAATGGCTTCAAGAGTTTGAGTGTAGTCTGAGTAGGATCCCATACGGCGCATGCGTACTCTACTTTAGAACGTACAAAGGTTTGGTAAAGGTTTTGTACATTGGCACATAAAGGAGGAGGACTTCGGCATGTCGACACTTGCGCAGTTCTTGCCTCAGGAACTGCGTCGTCTAGTTTCCCTCTTCGTTAGAGACCGGTCGTCGACGCACAGGTGAAAGCGATCGGCGACGTGGGGAGGGTGATCGGAGGCGTTGGAAGCGAGGACGGCGATCAGTCTGGGAGCGAGCTGGTGATGAGCGAAGGGTCCGTAAGGGGCATTTGAATCAGGCGGCACATAGGGCGCTCGGCAATCATCGAACGCCTGCGATCGGCGGCGGCAGAGCCTTGCGACATGACCGGGATGCCTACATGCGGAGCACATAGGGCGATTGTCCGGCGTGCCCCACGGGTTAGCGACAGCAGTGGTGGTCCAGGGGACGGGAGGGGGAGGGCGGTGAACAGGCTGCTGGAAGTGACGCACGGGCACATTGCGAGGGGCCATTGCAGCAACCGTAGCATAAGTTACTAGTGTAGTCACGACATCCTGCTGATCGTGATCGTAACGTGATCCTCTTCATGGATCACGTTACGGAGATGAGACGGCAAAGTGCTGGCAGACTCCTGAGTGACGGACACCAGAGATAGCTGTCGTGGGACTTCTTCGTGGACAAAATCCTTGATTTGGGTCATCAGGGAGGCTTCTTCTGGGCCGGTGGTCAGGCTGCAGAGTGACGCCGCATTGGGTGTGGGATGTCGCCTTGTCAGAGCTCGCTGCTTACGTAATTCATCATAGCTCTGGCACTAGCTGATGATGTCGCCAACAGTGCGCGGGTCCTTGGCCAGAAGCATCTGGAACGCGACATAATCGATTCCCTTCATGACGTGCTTGATCTTTTCCGCTTCCGTCATGGCAGCGTTCACACGCCTGCACAAATCTAGAACGTCTTATATATAGTTGGTGAATGTCTCACCCATGTCCTGTGCGCGTGTACTCAAGCGCTGCTCGGATCGGAGTTTCCTCACGGCGTGTCGGTCAAACACTTCTGTAATCGACGTCTTAATCGCCGACTATGTTCAATTATCCCTCTCGAGAATTCTGAACCAGAAAATGGCCACGCCAGCGAAGTAGAATGATACGTAAGCAAGTTTGTCCGAGTCATTCCATTTGTTGTGCACGCTCACCCTTTCGTAGGACGACAGCCACTCTTCAACGTCCTTGTCGTCGGTTCCGCTGAATATAGGAGGCTCCTGCTGCCGAACTGTGCCAGCGCAAGGGACGGGTGGCGATAAAAGAGTCTGCTGGTCGGCGTCCGGCATGATGGAGGGTAGCGTCCGATAACGGAGTTCCAGGATGGTAGAATGGAACGTTACCCCGCACGGCTCCACCACTTATAAAGCAGATTTATTGGGGTTCGTAGCGACCGCCGGTTCTAGGATGCACCGAGCAGTTCCCGAGCTCGAGCCTCGGTTGCGCGCTTGATGCTGCCGATGCTGCTGACTCTGTGCGCACGTTCGTTATCTTCCTTACAAAAATAATGTGGATGGCCACTCCTAATTTCTTTTTCTTAATCTTCCCACTTTCCTGCGAGTGAAAAGAATAACAGCTAGCTAGAGGCTTGATTTTTTGTTTGCTGCGACCATAAGAAGCAGGCAGACGTTGAAGCCAGAGATAGCGTAGGAGAAGTTAACTTCAATGTCTAATTGAAATGAAAATAGAATAAGAAACATGGACAGAAAGCAACTCGCTCCATGTAGGAACATATCCCTCATTCGCATTACGCTCGGGGGAGCTTCACTATTAGGTTGCCGGCTCGGCCGTTTTCCCGTCGATTTGGCACGTGTGTATGTGTGCGATATTCGCCCTGGCAGCTTTTTATCTGTTTTAATGTGAAGCATTCTTTGCCTCATACCAGCTATTTGGCAGTAGATAAGTAGGTTACGGTCTCGCTTTGTTTCGGGCAACGACATTACCAAAAAAAGTAGATAAGCTTAGCAGTAATTATTTCGGAATATGCGTTCTTAGGTTACAAGACGGAATGCACTGCCCTTCCACATAACAGTTACTGGAACCCGAAAGCGCATTTAGCAGACATTAGTCCACTGTTCGGATCTACGTTCGGTCTCTCTGCGTTTCAGCCCGACGTGATTTCCACCACGCCTCCTGCGCAGTGTCCTGTAGTTTGACGTGCGCGTCACGTCGCGTACAACACGCGCGAATTCCCATTAGGCCACGCGCGTAGGAATGACAGTATGTCACGTGCGCTTCGTCCCATACTAAACAGTTGCTCAGCAAAAGTGAGAGCGTTCCAGTTTCTCAAACGATCATTTTCGGAAATTGCTTCACTTTTGACCGTACCACTGCCATACCATCGCCGTGACCGTCGTCTTGGTGCTGTCGTCACGTAAAAGCACTTCTTGTTCAGCTAGTTGGTAGCTGTTCATTATAAAATATGAAGGCGCCAAATAAACGGACACACAATGTGTGTCCGTTTATCCACACTGTGTCCACTTATCGGTTTATCCACACTGTGTGTGTCCACGGACACACACAGTGTGGACTGTGTGTGTCCGTTTATTTGGCGTCATATTTTTAATGTCGTCACATATATGCTCGCATCACACACACAATTGCTCGTCATACACAAACATGTTAGTATATCTGCTAACGGACTGCAGATGTCGAAGCTATGATAGATATCCGGATGCCTGCAAAATGCCTCTCATACCAACGGTTCCTGCACTGCCTGTGATGTGCATAATTTTTAATCTTCCCCGTTTGAATGAAGAGTTAGGTTTGAGTCGAAGCACTGTAGGTTCATTCCATTCCAAATATCCCAGACGTGTCGCTCGACCATGTCAGATTGTCTTGTAGAAGATCAAGGATATTTACTGCTTTGGCCATAGTCACTTCCCAGTATATATATTTCCTGGAAAAATATTGCCGTCACGCGAAGTGCTTCCAAAGTTTGCTCAAGTAAGTGAAACGTGGGCAATATAACTTAAAACTATTCCATACTGATTTTATTGCAATCTTATGAAGTGAAATTTATCTAACCGGCAACGCAAACACCGTGGGTGACCCACAACGTTATTTGAACAGGTCAATCAAACGTTATCGTTCGTATAAGAGGTCACTTTTGTTTGCTTTGAAACCAAGTAGCATTGTCTTGACATGCTTTTCTGATCTGATTAGATGCCAAGAGGCGATGAGAGCACACAAGTGGAGAGCATTACGGTGGTTGTGAGCTAGAACAGTGAAACTAGGTAACAGGATGAGGAGGGTGACGCCGGATTCTGCGATTGGTCCGCTTCCTGTTGATTAGCTCGTGGTGCCAGGTAGAAAATCGCGACAGCATGCAAGGGAAGGTTAGAAATAAAAATGCCGCTAAAATGGACCATCGTTGAAGAAGAGTGGGTAGAGTTGATTAGACGTACCGAAAGGACTTGGAAACGTTATGCTGCCATTCAAGAAAATTAATTATTATACACACATAAATCTAATCTTTTCGGCAGCTCCGAGTAGGCACTTCTAGAGCGATCGGTGGGCATCCATCTTTTATTTCTTTTGGCGCGATTAGTTTTTGCTTATTCTGAAAAGAAAATCGATTTCGTTTGACATACTAGTGCGTCTTTAATGCATACCCGTCAATTTGACGTGGTGAGTTCTTGACTTTTTGTGACGTCGACTTCCTGCTGCACCAAGGCGAAGTGGGTGCAGCAGGAAATATTTTGGCCAATAGCGAAGGCTTAGTGGCAAAAATTGCGCAGAATCGAAAGTATTTTTTTTTCTTTTGTACAGCTTAGCCAGCTTATACGTTGTGTACACGTTATATCAGATCGGGAGTTTCCATGGTTTGCGGAACTATGCGGACAGACAAGCGAAGTGTGGCTTACCCGAAAACTTTTTTCCCCCTCGTGGAGGGCTAATGATGAAAAACTGGAATAGAAACAGATTAGAATATCAATAGGCTACAGCGTTCATGGTGTGGCGAGAAAATTGATATAAAGGTATTTTCGTGTGTATAGCTGCAACACTTCGCCTGCTGAACCTAGAAAGGTCTCTCTTTAATAGTAGGGCTGTTTATTGGGAAGATCGGTAAGAAAATGTGCTTTAGGAGCCCAAAAGTCTGACAACAATTTGCCGAATTGCCCAATTTTACTGCAAAAATTGCTATCGATTTGTTCATTGTCATTGTTTTACTTGAATTTACTAGCGCTATACTTTACATGAAAAATCTTCGCGCCATGCATTGCGGAGATTTTGTATAATAAAGCATGAAAAGAACGCCAAAATGTCGGTCTTGGTCCATTTATAGCCCTGATTTTCGCATTGAAGTGGTCAATGCGACAGAAATATGACACAAAGCGTATAAATAGGCCTGTTTGTTGGCCTTCCATAGAGTCAATAATATTTTTGTTTTAGGAGAGGCATTAATTATATAAGTTCTTCTCTGAAACAGCGCTTGGCATACCTCCGATAACACTACTTCACCACAAACCGCCATAGCGGCGGTGTGTCAGGCGGTCGGCACGTGCAACTGGGACTGCAACGCGAATTCCCCCAGCTACTTGGGGCTTGACTGTGATAGCCAGTCTTAAAACCCCTTGTAAATATTTTATGTGCCTCCTGTGGTACATCCCAGAGCATTCCAGAAGCTGGGAGCTCGGGTGAGGGCTCTTTCTTAGTTCGCAGCTTCTATCGCAGCCCGCCTTCTTTTGCCGACGTTCCGGTTGGCACGTCACTCTCAGAAAACAAAAACTCTAGCAAACACACCTGAGATCTCATTCTGGAGTTGTCTGATACACGTGGAGCGTTTATCCCGGACGAGAAAAAAAATGTAGTATTTGGTGATGCAGTGCCGGCGAGTTCTACCGCGAGAGGCTGGGATCAAAAGCTGCGAGAAGGTGTGTATGAGCTGTTGCGTACACGCCTGTCAAAAGGCTAACTTTCTCGGATGTCACATTCGAGGACATTCGCAACATCATCGTCATCATGAATACAGTAATCATCATCATCAATTGTTTGCCCGAATTGTAAGCAAAGCAGGAATCACTCTCTTTTTGTTCTTCAAGAACCATGTTCTAATGTTTAACGAGCACAATGCCTGGTCCCAATTTTTTTTTATTCGACTAACTACAGACATCGAAAGGCGAACATTACATTGGAAACCCGTTTTCGCACAGCGACTTTTTTATTCGGCACTTCATATTCTTGCCTAGCAGAGAATGATGTCGGTCCTGGGCATAGAGAGCACGTCAAGAACAGTTCGAAATTGAAAATTTTACCAGTTTCCTTAGTTGGATGGGCTGAACTAAGTCGTCGTGCAAACAGGATGACTTCTCTTTTCAACTGCGATTTTCGGAAACTATTGTGACCACAATCGTGCTGCCTTTGAGAGGTACGGCAGGAACACAGGGCAATTAGAAGATTTTTAATAATTTTCTGGACTAGGCAACATAGCCGAGCCCTCAAGTGCTGAGTATAATACGCGTTATAGTGCCGCACTGCGCGTGCCTGAAGCACGGCAGCCATTTCGCTATGCGGTGAAGTGGTGGCGCAGAACTATGCCGAGTGTGTTTAAGAGGCCAAATTCAAAAGTTCACATCTCTCCCCCCTCCAAAAAAACAAATTTTTGAATGACCTTAACGCACGACCATTTTCGTGTGTTTTACGTGGCATTTTTTGAGTAAATTCAAGATCATCATCATCGTTGCGCCCACTGCAGGGCGCAACCAGGCGGCGCGTGC
The DNA here is from genome assembly GCF_038994185.2 of Dermacentor albipictus. Lineage (NCBI taxonomy): Eukaryota > Metazoa > Arthropoda > Arachnida > Ixodida > Ixodidae > Dermacentor > Dermacentor albipictus. The sequence goes on along the minus strand of NC_091822.1, from coordinate 67,519,840 downwards.
CTGAAGCACGGCAGCCATTTCGCTATGCGGTGAAGTGGTGGCGCAGAACTATGCCAAATGTGTTTAAGAGGCCAAATTCAAAATTTCACATCTCTCCCCCCCACCCCCCCCCCCCCCAAAAAAAAACAAATTTTTTAATGACCTTAACGCACGACCATTTTCGTGTGTTTTACGTGGCATTTTTGGAGTAAATTCAAGTAAGATCATCATCATCATCATCAGCCTGGTTGCGCCCATTGCAGGGCAAAGGCCTCTCCCATGCTTCTCCAACAACCCCGGTCATGTACTAATTGTGGCCATGCCGTGCCTGCAAACTTCTTAATCTCATCCGCCCACCTAACTTTCTGCCGCCCCCTGCTACGCTTCCCTTCCCTTGGGATCCCGTCCGTAACCCTTAATGACCATCGGTTATCTTCCCTCCTCATTGCATGTCCTGCCCATGCCCATTTCTTTTTCTTGATTTCAACTAAGATGTCATTAGCTCGCGTTTGGTTTCTCACCCAATCTGCTCTTTTCTTATCCCTTAACGTTACACCTATCATTCTTCTTTCCATAGCTCGTTGTGTCGTTCTCAATTTGAGTAGAACCCTTTTCGTAAGCCTCCAGGTTTCTGCGCCGTAGGTGAGTACTGGTAAGACGCAGCTATTATATACTTTTCTCTTGAGGGATAATGGCAACCTGCTGTTCATGATTTGGGAATGCCTGCCAAACGCACCCCAGCCCATTCTTATTCTTCTGATTATTTCCGTCTCATGATTCGGATCCGCAGTCACTACCTGCCCTACGTAGATGTATTCCCTTACGACTTGCAGTGCCTCGCTGCCTATTGTAAATTGCTGTTCTCTCCCGAGACTGTTAAGCATTACTTTAGTTTTCTGCAGATTAATTTTTAGACCCATTCTTCTGCTTTGCCTCTCCAGGTCAGTCAGCATGCATTGCAATTGGTCCCCTGAGTTACTAAGCAAGGCAATATCATCAGCGAATCGCAAGTTACTAAGGTATTCTCCATTAACTTTTATCCCCAGTTCTTCCCAATCCAGGTCTCTGAATACCTCCTGTAAACACGCTGTGAATAGCATTGGTGATATCGTATCTCCCTGCCTGACGCCTTTCTTTATTGGGATTTTGTTGCTTGCTTTATGGAGGACTACGGTGGCTGTGGAGCCGCTATGGATATCTTCCAGTATTTTTACATATGGCTCATCTACACCCTGATTCCGTAATGCCTCCATGACTGCTGAGTTTCGACTCAGCAGTTTCTAAGTAAGATAATGACAATCAAAAAATCAATAGTGGTCTTGCCAGTAAAAAGCGGTCAATATGGCAAATAATTTTTCAAAATTTGGGGCACCATAAGTACTTTTGCTGACATTCTGACCGAAAGCTTAAAGAAACACTACTGCATATTGAATAAAAGCCTTTCTAGGTTCCGCAGCCGAAGTTGTGCAGCTATACGTACCAAACTCACTAATATTAATTTTTTCGCTGAGCCATATTTGGCGTACTTGTGCTAAGTTTAGAAACACGTTACGTGACATTTTTTTTCCAGGAAGATATACTGGGAGATGACTTTGAGCAAGGCAATAAATATACACAATTTTTTTACACGAACACATTAGATGTTCAAGCTACGCGGCCGGGACATTTGGCTTGGGATTAATCACCCTGTAGTGAAACATGTTTGTCACAGGCATGGAAACTTCGCAAGTGATTAGCCGGCACATTTCACCCAATCTTAAGTTATGTTTAGTTTTCGCCACTCAAAAAATTGTTTTGACATTTCCCTTTCCAGTTGGAAGCGAAGAAAAATATCCCGCGTCACAAAGCTTTTGAAACCTTGGAAGAGCAACAGAAACCACTTTCTGGCCACTTTCAGCATTCAAGTATTTATTTGATGCTGCGGTAGTCATCCTCTTGCGTGTATCATCCCCCAAGTCAGGCTTACGAAAACCACTGAATTTAACTATCAGCACTTGAAAACCGCAGAGCGTCATTCTTCTGAAAATAAAAAAAAACTGTACAATAAAACACTAGGTGAGTAAGAGACAACAAATCTATAATTGTATCAAGAAAACTGAATTCTGGATTCATGACATTCTATATATATATATATATATATATATATATATATATATATATATATATATATTCATTGATTAAAATGAAGTCACTTGGTTGTAGCACTGAATATTTCAGGGCAGAACGAAAAAATGGATTACGGACTTGGTGATTTCTCGTGACTGTTCCAGATAAATGGCAAATCGGAAACTCACGTCACTCGTTGGCAACTGCTAGGGTGGTGATTAGGGGCGTGGCAGCGGCGCTCTTCGAAATTTCGATTTTCAATTTGTGGATTTAGTTAGACGGAATTCAATACTCTACAGCAATTAGCAGCGTCGGACATAAATTTACCATTTTGGAAGTGGTTTTCAACTCTTTGGATAACGAATTTCAAGTCTCGCATTACGATGGGTCGTCAGACTTTTCCGGTTAAGAAGTTAGCCTATTTTTTTATGATTACCTGCGTAACTCTCGTCTCGAGTCCTCTTAACATGACTTAACTTAAACAAATCCACGGATTTTAAGTGCCAAAATCACGATATGATTATGAGACACGCCACAGTAGGTGACTCCGGATTAATTTTGATCACATGGCGTTCTTTATCCTGCACCAAATTACTTGTACACCCGCGTATTTTATTTCGCCCCCATAGAAATGCTGCCGCCGTGGTAGAGATTTGACCCCTTGCCCTCAGGCTCAGCAGTACAATGCCAAAGCCACTATGCAACCGCAGCAGGTTTAAAATGACTTCTTTCCTTCCTTGTGGAATGTGCGCAATCTAAGGCTTCTTCTTGAAAAAAGAACAGCTTCAAACGCCCGTGGCTGTGGGGGTAAAACCAAATACCAAGAAATTGCCTTAAATATTGCATCTTCCCTCTTAGGACGTGTAGGGAACAGGCCCTGCTAACGTATTTATACAGCACTGAACACGTTCCGAGTCTTAGGATTGCGCTGCTCAAGGCGGGGGAAAAAGTAGACCTACCCTGGACATTCGAAGATATCACATGCAACCTAATTGTACCGCGACTGCAGTCAAAGTGCTGCATTCCATGTACAGAAGCCAAGTCAGTAGTATCGAAGCATTTGAACACGAATTACCCAAATCACCTCTCAGTATACACAGATGGCTCTGGCAAGTAGAAGAAGATGCTGCGCAGCTGCAGTCTATATTCCCTCTCTTAGATATGCGTCCACTGACCATCGGGACTGTATAACCTCGTCGAGAGTCGTCGATGGCATGGAAATAGCTGCTGCTCTGTGCAAACTAAACTTGGTCTCCACAGAATGTCGATCTCCTTACGCACTCAAAGGCCGCGTTACAGGAACTCTACCAAGGTCTAGCGACCATCAAGTTCCCCCGCAAATGACTAGCCCTTGTGAAAGAACACGACGACAAAGGCTTTGCAGTAAAGGTTCAGTCGATTCGTTCCCACACTGATATTTCTGGCAACAAAAAAACTGATGCTTTTGCATACGTAGCGCTCTATCATCTTCCGAATTGAAGGCCCCCACAATTAACCAAGTTAAAGAATCTGACATTTGAAATCACTTTGAATCACTTTGAGTACGACCACATATTTTCTGTGCAACCAAGAGATTTCGTCAAGAGGAAGCATTACTTCTAAGTCGAAGGACAGGATCTGTTAGTACACAAGCATGATTATTTAAGACGAGACTTATCAATTCTCCCAACTGCACGGTATGCGACGAGGAAGCAGATGTTGAGCACTTTTGGTGGTGGTACCCTAAATTCCAAGGTGAGAGAGCCGCTCTCTTGGAACATCTGCAAGAAAACTACCATCCACATGCCTGCTTGCAACACCTGACAGACGCCGCAAGGCAGCTTCGACATCTGGCACGCAGTCTCACACTGACCAAGTGGAACTCGCCAAACTTACGACTTACACGACTGCATCGACTAAACCCCTCCCTGCAACTCCTACCTCCACTCGGACTTTCTCGACGTGAAGCTAAGCTTCTCTGTCGCCTTTGGTTAAGAGTTGCCTCCACAAAGGCATACTCTACATTAATTGGAATGAGTGACAGTGCAGCATGTGAGGTCTGTGGCACTGAAAAAAACATCGATCACCTGCTGAGCCAATTTCCACGATACACCCCAGAAAGACAAGAACTTGTCACAGCTTTCCGAAAACTGGACAATCGGCCGCTTTCTGTGCAGGTGCTGCTTGAACACCGCCCCCATCGCCCGTCAGCCCATAAAGCGGTGAAGGCGCCTTTGTGCTTTTTAAGGACGACGGGCTTGTGCGACCATCTGTGACTATTGCAATTTCTGTAAGACCACACACGTCAGCGAACTCACCACAATTTCCTTCTTTCCTTCCCTCCTCTGTCTCTCCGTTATCTTTGTTTCCCCCTTTGCACTTCCCCCGGTGTAGGGCAGCCAACCGGACGTTATTCTGGTTAACCTTCCTGCCTTCTACTTATCTATTTCCCTCCCCTCCTTGTGTTCTCCAGATGGTGGTAGACAGAAGAGAGAACCATCGACAACATTCGGGAAACTTCCGATACGGGCCGGCGTGTCCTGCGCCGAGGAAGTACGTTTGACATCTGTTAGCCGTTGAAAAGTGGTCACCGGTGAAAGATATACAGCTGCATGCGTCATTATCCTTTCAGAAGAAATATGTCGTCCGCGTATGCCCACCTGATCTTGCCTGAGTACGCTACAACACAGCGCAACTTTAGGCTTATTTCAACGAATAAACATTTTTGTAATTCGGTTCGAATGCAAAGCAACAAGTAAAAATTTGCTTTTTTTCACAGAGCTGCATCCACAAACGCGCGCTCTGAGCCACAGCTATACATTAAATTATCGGAGGTAATTATTCTCATAGAAAAAGCCTGGTCATTTTGCAAAAATATCTTGGTGTGCTAACCATCGGCACAAAATATTTAACACCATTCAGGGTGTAAATCAGTTTGTCGCCAGACGAGCACGGTTAGTGTACGATTACAAGAACACTTACGACATCATCTCCCTTAAGGAAGGGAGTTGGTCGAACTGCGAGCTAAATGAAAGAACTGTCTCTTCCAAGGCTTGATGTGCTTTCCATTATTACTTAACATTACTACTGATACTGAACTAAAGGACAAATAACTCTTCCGTAAATAACCTAGAAGAAAGGGGGTTAACAGAGGGGCCCGATTTTTATTATTAATATCATAAGAAGCCAACAAACACTGACACCGAGAACAACGTTGGGGAAAAAACTTGTGTTTAATAAATGAAATATAGAAACAATAAATATGATGGAAATGAAAGTGGATGAAAAGGCAACTTGCCGCAGGTGTGGAATGAACCCACAGCCTTCGCATTTCACAACCTTCCATAAATATCTTACGAAAGAAATGCCACAGAGGTGGATTTGAACTGAGAAACTGGAAACGTGGAAGATGGACACTCTAACCACTGTGCTACACAGCAACTTTTCTCTCTCTTCATGGTATTTATGGCAGTGCGCAAATGGCCACTCATAATGACAGTGGCTATGAAGCAATGATGCAGTCAGAGTATATGCATACAAGTTATATTCGCAGTGTCAGTCCCTATGGAACACATTCAATGGCCACCATGAAACAAGCTGTTCGTAATTCCAGAGTCCATTAGAATTAGAATTTTCTCAACGAGGTTGACATTAATGAATACCTCGCCAAGATGGGGTATCATTCTGATCGAAAGTCACATTCATCACGAACATCTTTTAGGAAAACAACGATTCAAGCAAAATGCGGTCTTGAAGACATGCTTAGTTCTGCGTCACTGTACTGCATACGCGTTTTCTACAAGCTGTGCATTCCCATAAAAAAAGCATGGTAAAAATGTTTTTGCAATCAAAAGGTATTTTCGTTTCTTGTGTTAGCTACGGTCTATGTGATGTACCACATACAACTAAACATCGTTTTATTAGCTGCAAAGACGTCATCTTGTTTTGGCATATCCTGCAGAGTTCGCTGCAGGATATGCGGCATTGACTTCCGCGTCAATTCCCACATTTTGCAATACCTATTGCCAATCTCTTGTGACGATATACCGTTTGATATGCGCCACACGGCAGCCTCGTTGCATCTCTCCCGATATAGGTATCTGTACATGTAATTTGTCTAGAAGTTTCCGGGATATTTACGAGAAACTACAGTTAAACCTCATTATAACGAACTTTAATATATTGACAATAACCTCTTCTCAACAGAAGAGAATGTATTGAGAACCTCAATATAACGAAGTCTGTTTGCATTCGATTTCAATATAACGAAATCGCACTGCCGCCGCAAAGGCATGCCGAGGCAATAAATGGAAACTCTCGCGGATGCAGATGGTCCAATGATTGAATCACAATATGGCTTAAGGGAACTTCTTGCTGGGCAAGTTGGTATTGATTCATTATACATATTTTTCAGGCGCCGAAAAACAACACTCAGCACACAAGAGAGGACACGTACCTATATACCCTCAGTCAGCACCTGCGCAACAAGCTCACCCAAGCAGAAAGTACGGTAAGATAAGGCTTCTTCAAAAAACTTTTTGTCTGACTTATACAATGATAACGACGTTTCACTAACACACAAACTACCTTTCTTACTGATATCAAATGCTTCCATTACTTCCCTATATAGCTTGAGTATTTTCGTTTCTTCTGTTTGCTACCATCAATGTGGTGTGCCAGATACAACTTACCATCGCCTTATCAGCTGCAAGGACGTCAACTTGTTTTGGGATATCCTCCAGCCAACTCTTCAGACAGACTTCAGCATCAAACACTGAACTGTTCTCCACTCTTGTGTACTGTGTGTTATGTTTGTGCTTTAGAAATGTTCCGTATAAAGTCCAAGTGCGATAAGATCCTATCACGTACCGCGCACTGTGTGCTTTAGGTGCCAGTGAAGGCCTGAGAGGGTGAGACAAGAAAGATAGTGGCTTCACGAGTGCCGCCTACCTGCGCGAGCAAAAACAGAGAGAAGCAGCCGAGCGAGCTCGTGGTAACGCGATCGAGCGCGCGTGAGGATGCGGAGGAGGAAGGAGGGGGGAGGGGTAGTGCAGCTGAGCGCATACGCATGCGCGCACCCTGCTTTGGAGGTAACCTCTAGGGCGTGCAAATAGTGGGTGTGCCGAGAGGGCGTGGCACGTTGCAGGCTGTCTCCTCGCGCGTTTAGTATTGGAGGTTGCGTAATCTCTAGTTTCGGTGAGCCGTTAGACTTACTTAAGTTCGAGCGAGAAGCAGGCCAAGCATTTGCGTCCCAATGCTGGCGCTTCTCCTGATAACATCGTCCGAGTGCGGGCAACGCTACCAAAGGCGGGTGCAGAGTCCACGCGAAAGCGTGGTGGGCTTCTCGTAACTGGTACCACCGACGTGAAGATATCGTCGACGTACTGTGCGTGCCATGAAGCCGTATTATTCGTTGCCGACTCCCAAATTTATCAAAACTAAATGTTTCCTCATTCAAGTCGGCTTCATTCGATTGCCCGATAATTCGGAAAATTCAGCGGCCCCTTCCCGTGTAAAAAGAATCGATCGGCCACGGTACTTATTTGCATAAAATGTCGAATTTCAGTGCAACGAAATTTCGACATAACGAAGCGAATTGCAGATTTTACGAACTTCGTTATGTTCAGGTTTGACTACTGTACTGAGACAGCGAATCTTTTGATAATACGAACGTGATGGTACGCGGCTAGCCAGAAACGGAACATACAGTCGACATGAGCGATGGCTCTGGAGTAACTCGTTCATACCAGAAGCACATCATTTTGAATCATAATTTGTTCTATTGCTGCAGTAATGAAGTAGAGCGGAATCATCATTGTCGCTACATAAGGAAACTCTGGGAGGTACTAAATTTACTGGCATGCTAAATATTCTGAAATTTATTTTTTGTCATACCAACTAGTTATGGCCAACTAAAAAGCTTTTTTCTCATGAAGACACTTCATTTAATAAGATACCTTGCATCAGGTCGCATCTTCGACTGCAGAAGATACATTCGGTAGGCTTCAAGCATGTCCATAACAAATTTGTAGCTGTAACGAACGGATGCAACGGTAGCGAATACACATGTGGGTGTAAGAAGATACTTCGTATAGAATGCGCATAGATACCTTGCATTGGGGTTGTCAATCTTTTATGTGATTGGTGATGTTGTCGCGCACGCCCTTATTGCGGGGCGTTGTGAGAAAAATTGGTGCTGGAAAAGTGTAATGGAGGACGCAAGCCCAAAAAATGCCCTTTTTAGCACAATTAACACTGTTATGTTTTAATGTGTATTAACGTGATTGAACCCGGACATTTATCTTCTAGTGCTTCATTTTAACACAACTCACGCGTGTGGACATATCTTGCAGCACCAGGTATGCTCAGAAATAAGTGTCCTAAGATTTATGCTGCACATCTTAAACATCACTGCTTCCTGCTTGCGACTCTGGGTCATTGTCCTCAATTTCAAGCACAAAGACAGTCTTTGTCCAACACATTGAGGAAAGTAGATGATCGTCCTCTGAGTGAACAGACCATATTAGAGCACCGTCCCGACCGATCATCTGCTCAGAAGGCAGTGAAGGCACTTTTTTGTTTTCTCAGAACTTCTGGTTTGCTCGAGCGACTTTAACTGAAGTGCTCTCCGTACACGTATCTACACCTTCTCTCTCCCTTCTTTCTCTTCCCCTTCTCCCTTCCCCCAGTGTAGGGTAGCCAACCAGACTATTGACTGGTTAACCTCCCTGCCTTCCTGAATTCTACTCTCTATCTCTATCTCTGGGGCATTTTGCAGCGAGACTGTGTAGGAGAGCTTCACCAGCCTTTTTTTTTTGCGTGGCAGCAACGCGGAGTGGCGGCTAGGTCGGTATTGAATGTTAGTCAAAAACCAGCCATCAAAACAGCCTGCGTCGGAGCCTCGAAGCGATCCTATTACTACGGCGTCAGTGAGAAAGCACTATCGCCCTTAGGCAGAGCCGTCGCAACATAAAAGAACGTGGGTCGGATATAGCGGAGAGCATACAAATACTAAACTCCGATGCAGCGAAGCCTTTGATAAGTGTTGGATAGATTTAACCTAGAGGCAACCCCATAACCCTATATCTCGATAGGTGTGAGAAGTCTCTTGATGAAGCTTGGTTGCATTTGCTCTATTAGTTACTCAGAAAGAAAGTTGGCTTAGTGACCCTTGCGGCAATAAACACACAGCTTGGAAGGCTACAAACGAACCCAATGGTAACATTCACAAGGCTTGTCACGGTGCAGCATAGCTTCAGAAGCCGTTGTACCATTAAACATGAAATACGCACGTACAGTAGCCAACAACAAGATTGCTTCTTTTTATATTGGTGCATATATTGCTGTGTGAAGGATAGCGTGATTTATGGCTATTCTTTTGCGCTTCAAGGCCACCCAGCCAACGGGTACATGATAAAAGTACTCCGTATACGCCATGGAGATTGGAACATGGGATATGACGTCAGCACTTTTGTTGACTGCGGCCGCTTTGTGCATCGCCTGGATGCTCAAGAGAAAGCACCAGCAGCGTCTGTTCCGAAGATACCGGATTCCTGGTCCACAACCCAACCTCTTTTTTGGAAACTGGATGCAGCTCAAAGAGGATCCGCTTAGGGTAGGTGAAATGTAGTTGTTTACCTTTGTTTTCTGCTATTGCGCCAGTCGACATAAAAACTTCAGCGACGGTTACGATATTCCCAAATGCGAAATTTGAGCGCAGCTCTACACGTGTTTTCATGTCGTGATATATTGAGGCATCGAACCGATCACCGCCCCGACTAGCAGAGCCGCGATGCGTGGTGCTATCCGTAGACCAGCCACACAGTTACCAGTTCCCGCTGTTTGCAGCTCATTCAATCGTAATTTCTGCCGGGAAACGCTTGCGGCGAAAAATGTGCGTGAATGCGAGCTCTCTGATTCTTTTTTTTCTTTCCCCCCGGATGGCCGGCGCCGCCGCTGCGCGCCTGCGCGGATTCAGGCGCCATCTGATGGATTTTCAAGGTGGATTCCTCCGCTTTTCTCCTCGTGCACTCTACACTATCACAGTAGTCTTCTGCTTTTCTCCTCACTTCTCTCCTCCACTTTCCGCTTCATGCTCTTCCACTTTCCTTCCCCCGCTCTCTTTGCTATCCCCTTCTTTTATTCCCAGCTGCTTTCTGCATTCGCTCGGTTGCGCCGACGAGGCAAGCCGACGCTCAACGCAGGAACGGACGTGCAAGAGCTGCTATTTGCAACCCCAACCTCGCCTCAATCAACAAACTACAGCGAAGTTGTGTTTGTACAGTGCCAGCTGCAGAGACAGGCTATCCCTGATATGGTGTCATTTCATTTCATTGAAATTTCATTGAAAGGGCTCATGACACGGCCGACCAATATATTGGAGTTTTACATTGCGCCCGCTAGCATACGACCATGGTGGCCAAATTCAGAAGTTCAGGAGTATTGCAGGTTCTGATTAAACAAAAATGTAGCTGTTTCGCCAGAACGGTGAAGCAATAACTGTCATAGCAAATTAGTAGACAGCTATACAGTCAGGATATTAGTTTTATTGGCTGTATAAACTAGTAAACCTTCGCTTACAACTCGATTAACAAGCCTGGTTTCACGCGCGGCCATCACGAACACACGTCACTCGATGACCGCGCGCACTCGCTGTCAAAACGCTGGAGTGAGGAAGCTCGGCAGCAACAGCGAGCGCATTGACTTTTGGGCTGCCTCTCGCCTGAACGCGAGAGGCAGCATGCTACTCTGACAGAAGTCATGTTAGAGACGGAGGATTGTGACAGCCACGTGACAATAAAAATATCCGCAGCCACAAATGTGTTCGCAAAAAGAAAAATAACCATTACGAGCCATTTTGTGCACGTGCTGGACATCTTTCCACTACCGGTTTAAACTGTGATTGCATGTGGCGGAAATTAAAATTGCACTGGTCGCTGGAGGTGGGCGGCGTGCGACAAACAGGTTGGTCACACATCGCACCGATTGCAGCGATCGGCACCATTGTTGCACGCCACCACCAAAGAAAAAAAAAGAAAGATGACGGGTGAAGACCAGTCAAAATGTCACCGAGAGCTATTTCACCATTTCTTATAGAGGCACTACACTCTAAAAGCAAAAAAGTTCTGTGAACCCTTTTTCAGGAAGTATCTGCTTGTCCCATATTTCAATCAATCAAAGTTTATTTCACCAGAAAATTCTGGATGGTCTTCAGGGCTAAAAGCTGCTCTAGGCAGCTGGACTGAGTCCCTGAAGAGCCTTACATCGGCAGCATGCGACGTTCACAGCACATATATGCATATTGGATCATAATTATAACATGTGAGCAATACTGCAACAAGTTTACGTAACGATCACTTGAAGTGATCCTTACGTAATCACAGCAGGATTCACATCTATTGTTTATATAGCATAAACATCATCGTATTAAGACTTTTGACTGCACAAAATAAAAGTAAATAAAAATAAAATTCTGTTAATGTCACAGGTTTCACACACAACAAAGAGTAAAAATAGCACTGATAACAGACATCGCGCAACGACAACAAGACCAAAACAGAATGCAATAAGTACAGGATGGGCAAAAGCCACGTAGACGAGACCCTTGCACGCCATTCCAAAGATAACTATGCGACCTCTATTTGCAACATTGATGTGAAGAACTGACATGGCTGCCGTTGTCTAGCAATAGTAAGTTCAGAAAATTTGTTTAGAATGGATGGTAAATTGAAATGGAGTGCCTGTGAGTTGTAGGTGGTCCGGTAACGAGGAACAGACCATGTTAAGGTATGTCGCGCACGCCCATTAGGGTAATTAGGTGTTAGGTTTGATATAGTTACAAGGAATTCTTTATAGGTGTTCGAAAAGAAGAAGGATCGCAAAATACGAAATTTGTGTAAGTGCTGTACCCGTATGATACGATATTCCTGAAACACCGTTTCAGTTGAAGCCAGGTAGGAAATGTTTGCAACATGGCGAAGAATCTTTTTCTGTAAAAGGAAGATTTTATTTGAGTTCCGTTTAGTTGTGGCAGCCCAGACTAGACTACAGTAGTTAATGTAGGACGCGAATAGTGCTTAATACACTTGAAGTTTTACCTTTGAGGGGAGTAAGCATTGACATCGTGATAATGCTCCAGTAGTTGATGACAGTTCCTACATAGTACTTCCACATGAGAGTTCCAACTAAGGTGAGCGGAAAACGTAACGCCGAGTACCTTGTGTTCGTTTACTGCAGCGATGTTCACACCTTCATATACAATAGGGCTTAACCGTGGAACTACTTTACTCCTTGCACAAAATATGATAATTTTAGTTTTTAGAGGATTAATCTTTATTTCGTTAAGGCTTGACCATGTAAATAGCTTTGAAAGTGTGTTATTACATTGAAGGACTAGATCATTTAAGTTTGGCCCAGAAAATCGTATGCTACTGTCATCGACATATATGACAAATTTTGCTGCTTTTCAATATTTACGAGGTCATTGATATACACATTGAACAAGAGGGGCCCAGAATGCTCTCTTGTGGCACACCTCTTAAATAGGACGGAAGGACGATTGGGAACTATGCAAACATACGTTCTTCTGGCGGTTCTTTCAACAAATCCAAAGGTTTCCCACGAATTCCGCATGCGAACAACTTGTCCGCAAGAATCTCACGACTGAGAGAACCGAACTCCTTGGAAAAGTCAATAAAGAGGCCTAACGTGTAAAATCTGTTATCCATGTTGGAAACTATAACTTCTTTCATTGTTAGTAGGGCTGTTTCTGTCGACTGTCCCTTTCGAAAGCCAAACCCCCTTTTTCAGAGTAGATTGACCCCATTTGAGTAAGAGCAGAATGACGTCCCCCGACAGAATTTTATTACTCCATTGCAAGTGAGTGCTTGTACTCTTCCTCAGAGTGCTAATATTCTCGCCCACAAGAGTAATAGTACTCGCCCAAAGTCTTTGTACTCTCCTAGATTGAGTGCTTCTACTCCTCCAAACCGATTACTCCTACTCCTCCAAACCGAGTGCTTCTACACCTCCACACAGAGTGATTGAACTCCTCCTAACAGAGAGATTGAACTGCTTGAGAACAATAGAGTGCTAGTACCCTTCCCTATAGTGTGAAAGCACTCACAATGTAGAGCCATGATCACGTTAGGAGGAATTGTCAATGCTTACATGTGGGGAATATTTGACTCCTTCATAAGCAGTTCCTGACCTTATGCTTGCTGAATTGCACTTAATCTGTAGTCGCCGAGTTACTCAATTGAAACATTGTTTGCTCTTGAAAGGTCAAAATCTCTATGGATCAGTCCCAAGACAAACCGAGTAATATTTCGACAATCATAATGACACAAAATAAAATCAGATTACGATGATGTCCATGAATTTTACTACACCTCTTGTAATAAAAAATAAGTACATTCAATGAACTTTCGTCAGTATTGCAGTGTAGAAATATCTTTTATTTTCAATTGGCTCCACCTTTTCAAAAATATAGTAAACAACGGAAAGAAAGTTAAACATAGGACAAACGTGCGCAACCTCACAAAATATTGTCACTACGATCGAAGGGAAATATGCACCATGTTGTTGGCCACCAAATGCATTTCTAGCACAGACAGAGAGAAAGAAACGTTTATTAAACGAAACAGTGTCCCGAGTGAGGCCGCGTATCACCCTAACGAGGGAAGGCTCCTTAGTCCAGGAACCCTCTGTCTTCGACTGCCCTCTTGGCCCTGGCGGCGAGTTGTCGTTGGTCTTCGAGGACCCCGAGGGTTAGCTTGGCCTCCAAATTTTCGAATAGGTCATTTGCTTCTATTACTCATTTTTCGTGCATTTCTGGTTGCGTTTCGCTGCCTTCCTGCCACGGGCATTCCAGGCGCAAGTGTGCCAGAGTGTCGGCTACGTTGCAAAGTGGGCAGAGGTAGCCGTGGAGCGTCGGGTAGAGGCGATACCTTATCGTTCCGTGCATGTACGTATTACTTTTCAGGCGTCTAAGGATCAGGCTTTCTTCTCTGTCGAGTTTAGGGTGTGGTGGAGGGTACACTCGACGCTCGAGCCTGTAATGTTGCAATATGGCTGAATAATTGGTGGGTACGGTCTCCGACTCTTCTGTCATGGGTCCGAGAGCGCGTGGGGAGAGCGGAGCCCGGCTGTCGTGCTCGCGGACAGCGGCGTGGGCCGCTTCGTTCCCCTCTAGTCCCTCGTGTCCGGGTACCCACGTTACGCAGGTGTACGGGAGCGGAGTGCTTCGTCTTTTTAGTATCTTGAGATGCGGCCCCTCAAGAAGTTTCTGCAGGCGGCCTGAGAGTCGGTGAATATAACCGCGCGTCTGTGCATGTGGCGGTGGCGAGAGTGATTGCCGCTTCTTCAGCCGTTTCTGGGTTGCGTGCCTTGATGGTTGCCGATGCTAGCTCGGAGCCTTGGGAGTCTACGACGCTCCGAGCGTACGCGTTTCGATGCGGATACTTGGCCACGTCGGTGTAGCAGGCATTCGGGTCATGCTTGAAACTTCGTTTGAAGGTGTTGGCTCTAGCCTGTCTTCTACTCTTGTGATATATGGGATGCATGTTGCGCGGGACACGTGCGAAGCAAATGCGCTCTCGAACGTCCGGTGGTATTCGCTCTTTCTTGTCCTTGTCTGCGACAAACGCCTCGCTGCAGTTTAGGTGTCGGAGTACTGATCTGCCTGTGGGCGTGAGCTTGAGTCGTTCCAGTTGGCTGTTCTTTTGCGCTTGGACGAGCTTTTGCCACGTGTTCTGGACGCCCATCTTAAGGAGACGTGATGTAGAGACCATGGCGGAAAGTCCCAGGGCGACTTATTGCCTTCCTTATCATGATGTTCAGCTTTTCTATTTCAGCAATCTTTAAAGCCAGCTAGGGCGTGCCGTATGTGATGCGGCTGGTGAGGAGCGCTTGTATTTTTCTTAGAGTGTCTTGCTCCTTGAGCCCGCTTCTTTGGCTTGAGATCCTTTTGACGAGGTGCGTTAGTTGCGAAAGGGTGCGTTCTATTCTCGGTAGGCTGGCAGCTCCCGATCCGTCTTTGTGGATGTGGAGTCCAAGTATTCGCATGGTGTCGACTTTCGGGATTGTTGTCCCGTTGAGTGTGATGCTGAGGTCGGGCTCTTCGTAGTTGGGTGGTCGGCCTCTCGTTCTTGCTTTCAGGACGAGGTATTCAGACTTCACTGGCTTCATACTGCGGCCAAGGCAGAAGTAAGGGTGGTGTGCAATGTCCCTAATTAACTGAGCGGATTCTGCAAAATATTAATCAGGGTGGATGCTGTCGCGCGGGAAAGCTGCTATAAGGATCATGTTTGCGGCTTTATTGACTGTACAACGCAGGTCGTCTGTAAAATCCCGTTTGATTGTAAACGTTGCTATGTCGGGCAAACGGGGAGGTGCATTTATGATCGCCTGCGCGAGCATGCCACTTCACTAAAGCGAAACCCGTACAGTCATCTGGCTGCCCACTGTAACACGTGTAGTTGCACGCCAATCTTTAAGAAGTGCGAATTAATTGGCAGATATAGCGAAAAGCATGCGCGAGAAATCTTTGAGGGATTTTGCATATTCAATAGTGGCGACGCGTGCGTCAGTTCTGCGTCTCTCACGCTCTCAACAAAAGAACTGGATTGTCTTCTTGGCTGACGGTTATCCTTCCTATCCTTCTTTTTACGTTCTTTATCTAACATTCAATGATGTCTTTATAAGCTGCTGCTGCTGCAAATAAAGCATTTGCTTGCTATAGTCAGCCCTCTGTCCTGTGCTCTTTACTCGCTCGTCTTGTGTTGCGCTGTTCCTGTTTTTTTCTAAACATCTTATCGACTTTTTTCTATAGGCCGACTATAGAATGGGAGTGTAGGCAAAAATAAATATATTGTCACCTTTTGTCAGTAGACAGCCTGTAGATTTCGTATCCACAAACGAACGAATCTATGGAAATCTATCTATAGAAAGGCAAAATCGTCTACAAGAAGTCTGCAGAAACTCTATAGAGGGTCTAACTCATTTTTTGTACAGGTGTATGCCAAGAGAGCAAGGGAAGGATCATTGACTTTCATAGACAATTATTTGATAGTGTGAATGATCTTTTCCACTTTGTTATTTGACTGAGGACAGTTGGGGCTTGAAGAGACCGGCTTAAATCCGTAATGATTAGCAAATGCCGAAACTTCGTTTGAAGTGAACAGGAGCAGATTATCACATCGCACGATTCTTGGAATGCTGAAGAGGCCAAAACTGGTTTTGATGATCTCATCTTGCTTTTGTTATATCTATCCTCAGGTGAATTACTTATAAGCATACTGAAAACATCTATAGGAAGCGGTTATTAGCCTGCAAGTATAAAAAGCTTTTTTTTACTTGAGCCTAGAGTTGTGACGGTGTATTCATTGCCATTAAGGGTTCGCTCCGTTGCCTCTAAAATAGTGCACAACATGATAAAAATAGTGCACAACATGATCCGGGTTCTTCACTGTGAAGTGGTGTCACCGAATGAATTCTTGTGCTTCGTGCATCAGCTCTAAAGGGTCTCTTTTGACCACAGCAGGAGTATTCAATTGATTTCCCTTCAGCATCACCCAATCGTAAGTTCGATGTCTCCATAAATAATTACTCCAGCGCTTGACGTGTACTGGCTGAGTCTACTGGCTACAGTCAAACCGGGCGCTGCACCAACAATCAACTGCAGGTTGGGCGAATCGGGACGCATTTATTATAAAAAAGGCGCAAAGGGTCGAGAATACAAGCAAGGAATGACAAAGACGCAACGTCATTGTCGTTCTCTGGTTGTGTTCTCGCTCCTTTGCGCATCATTTATAATACATCAACGCTTGCCAGCGAGAACATGCAAACAGATTCAAGTCCAAATCGGGTAGCAGTTTGACCTTACACTGTGCTGCGTGGCGATGTGCGCCATTTCTTAACAATACGCTTGTATTTAAACGTTACCGTGGGGTCAAAGCTCCCGTGTGATTTTCGAAGCATTTTCTATTGAACGTCACGGTCCTTGTGTAAGCGTTCCGTTTGTTTCCCTCTCTAGTAAAAACCTTGTCTGTCAAGCGTCCAGTGCATTTCTTTTTCTTCTATTTTTTGTATTGATGCGGAAAATGCGCATTTGCTCGTGCTGTTTTTCTTGGAATTCGCAATAACACTATGCAGCGCGACTGCACAGGATAGAGAAAGAAAATGACACACGCAAAGCGCTTAGTGCTGTTTACTGGCTTTTTCGTAATACTTCATCTAACGGTTTATTCCTCAGGGTGGAAGGAGGAAGCGGGTTATTGTTTGCTGACGCTAGTTTATTTTTAACGCTATTGTTTCATTGTTAGCTTTAACCTGTTGACGATCACCATTTTCTTCAGCTACTAGTTTTTATATTTTTTATGCTATTCTATTTTCAATTTTTCAGAGACCTTCCTGTTCTCGTAAAGCTTCCCTAGTATTAGTCATGCTGACCGGTATCGGCCACGATGGTGAAATGTCTACTAGAATAACGAAAAAGGTTTGACACTAGGTACAATAGATAGCAGCGTACGCACGCGAAGTGGCTTGGACTCTCTGCGAATGCTTAACGACAGATAACCTGGTGTCAATACACTCACCTGTAAGTTAGTGTTCTATGTGTGTGGTTGGCCCGGGCTTGCACCTACTTTTGCACTTTTCCCCTCAAAGACATATTTGCGCTGTGTTTACTGCATTTATTTTAATGACTGCAACTTTCAAACACTGCCTGGAGATATTTTCGGCCAGAATATATGTAAATTATGGTCAGCTACATAACCCTTAGCAAAGCAGTAATCATTATAGTGAGTGTACAAACGTATTTTCCGAGGTAGGACCCAAAAAGCACTAGGCTCACTTGGGAACCAAAAAATGCCAGTTCGCAGTTTTCAGAACGCCATGTCTTCTTGTTTGCAATGAGCCATTCAATTGATGAAGGGAACTACAGAAATTCGAAGCCTGAAGGCTGATTTGATTTGAGCTAAAGCTTACCACATCATTACCTAGTTCTTCTCATGCTATTTGCAAAAGATGCTAATTTCCATCATATTTGTTCTCATTACCTTCCCCAGGTCATGGACAACTGGATCCAAAAGTATGGCAAGGTGTTCGGATTCTATGAAGGCGAAGTTCCTAAGGTTGTCATCAGTGATCTGGATATTATCAAGGATTGCTTCATCAAGCAGGCGCATCTGTTCCGTGACAGGGGACCCTTCATCGTCGAAATCGAGCTCCTTAGCAGGAGTCTCATATACCTCAAAGGTACTGTGCACTAGACGTTCTATGGTGAGAGCTACACAAAGGCAAAGTTCACGTGATCTCAGCGGCTGTTTTTTGTGTGACTGACACCGACAACAACAGTGAGATACATAAAATAGCAAAACTGGTATACAGTTACAGCTACTTGCTTTTAAATGCATTGCCTGAATAGAGCAGACTTGTACACGTTACGGAAAAAAAGTAGCCGATTACAAGTCCTTCGTTAAAAAATGTAATTGATTACAGTCACCAACCATACTACCTCACGAAAGTAATTGAGCAAGCACTAAAATAACGTCTATCGCTTTTGCACAGCTTTGCTTCTAGCTTTTATTAACACTGCACACACAATTAATGGAACTAGCTGGCCTGGCTCTTTCAGTGCGCACTTTATAGACATTTAAGTGTTGTTTATTCTCACTAACAACTAATTTGGAAAATTTTATTGGTTATCTTCTCTCGTTTTTTTTTTGCGAAGACAGCACCGGGACTAAAAAACGGATCAACCTGCGTTCTGGAGGACAAGGCAGTGTCGTAACATAAGGCAGTGTTGTAACATACGAACAAATTGCACACGAGATCGCGGTTACTCAGTGCTCGAAACATAGAGTAGGTCTGGGTCTTTTATGGAGTGGATCGCTTCATTGTTGTTGGAGCTCGGTGAATCTTCCAGTAGGACCAATGAAAAGCTCAAAAAACCGTCCGTACATGATTTACTGACGTCAACTTCTGAAGTGGTCATTGCTATTGAGCCATAGCGAAGCCGGTTAAGCTTGTCGACTAACATCTGGTGCAGCGTAAAAATGAAGAAATGAGAAGTTGGGAATACTGAACTGCAGTTGACGTTTGCATAACACAAATCATGCTTGGTTTGATAGAGTATAAATGCTATGGTTCATAACAGTTCTGTAGTGAACTGTTACTGCTCTCGCGACACGCAAATCATGCGAGTCAGTCTGTCCTCTATATATGCATGGCCGGACATACGTTATGGCACTGGCTCTGCCGCTCTAGAGTATTCTGTGAATAGCCCGAGCAGAGCGGGACCACTTGCTAGCGCGCCCTAGCATTGTTACAAGGACCACCTCAAATCTAGAGCAAGCGGTGCCCAGCCTTTCATGCACACCAGCTTCTCCAGAGCCTTAACTATGTCATGGTTAATTATCTAGTCTTCCGCCCTTTCTTTCGGCGTAAAAAGTTTTTATCTTCTGACGAAGCATTCTGCCCTCATCGAGTGTTCTACCGGCACCTGTGCCTCGAGCTTCCTCTTCTTTCAGACGTTCGCCCCGAACAACCGAACACCCTCCACACGGCAGCGTTTGTCCGCTTACCTCAAAAAGATCTAACCTTCATCGAATTGGCCTCAACGGCAACCCTGCCTGATGGCGACTATGTCGTCGCACCTATTCGTGATGTCCTCCTGGCGCGCGACATCTCTGTGACACACTCCCCGTTATCAATTTTGGCTTGACGAAGCAAGTGTTACCTGAAAGCATAGCGGTGGCCACGCTCCAGTCAGTGACAGACGACCACGTCACTGCTTTTGCAGCCGACGCGTCTCCAGATGCTCCTGATTACCCGCAGGATGCCCTGAACCCCAACGGCCCATTACGTCCCATGGTCGCTCCGGATCTGGCCCCTGATCTAGCAGCCGTCCTATATGGCCTTTTGCTATCCTACCGCGACATATTTGACCCTGACAATCGACCACTTGGTCAGACGTTCCTTGTTAAGCATCGGATAAACACTGGTGATGGTGTTGCCATTTACCGCCGACCGTATCGCGTGTCCACGGCAGAGCGGCAAATTATTCAGCAGGAAGTAAACAAGATGCTCGCCCGAGGCATTGTTGAGCCCTCATCGAGTGCTCGTCAAAAAAGATGGCACGTGGCGTTTCTGCGTTGATTACCTTACCGCCACCTAAGCCGAATTACTAAAAAGGATGTTTACCCTTTACCACGAATCGACGACGCTCTTGATTGTTTTCACGGTGCCAGATATTTTTCGTCCATCGACCTTCGATCTGGTTATTGGCAGATTGGCGTCGATCGGCAAGACCAAAAAAGACCGCTTTCGTTACTCCATATGGCCTCTACCAATTTTAGGTTATGCCGTTCGGCTTATGCAATGCCCCCGCCACGTTCGAACGGATGATTGAGTCTCTGCTTCAAGGTTTCATATGGTCACCTTGCCTTTGTTACCTCGACGACGTCATTGTGCTTTCCCCTACATTTGAGACGCACCTTGATCACGTCGCAGCTATCCTAGTCGTCTTCCGCAAGGCTGGGCTCCAGTTAAACTCATCGAAGTGCCACTGCGAACGCCAACAGATTACAGTGCTAGGCCATCTCGTCGATGCTTACGGAGTACAACCCTATCCGAAGAAGGATCGAGCAGTAACGGCTTTTCCTGTACCTCAGTCTGTCGAAGACACCCGGAGTTTTCTCGGCTCTGTTCTTATTTCCGACGCTTCTTTTGGCCAGGGCTTGCTCGCTCCGTTCGAAGATACGTAGCTGCGTGTGAGAAATGCAAGCGACGCAAGACACCATTGACGCTCCCTGCTGGGTACATTCAACCACTCGACATTCCCGCGGAACCATTCTTTCGGGTTGCTTTGGACTTACTTGGCGGTTTTCCTCTTTCTACCTCTGGGAACAGGTAGATCGCTGTGGCCATGGATTACGCCACGCGCTACGCTATCACCCGAGCGCTTCCTACAAGCTGTGCCACAGATGTCGCCACTTTTCTTCTACGCGACGTGATTTTATTGCATGGAGCTCCGCGACAACTTCTCACAGACCGTGGCCGGACATTCCTATAAAAAGTTATCGCGGACATCCTGCAGTCCTGTGGCGCGCGGCGTAAGCTGTCCACGTCATACCATCCGCAAACAAGTGGCTTCACGGAGCATCTCAATCGCACTCTCGCAGACACGCTCGCGAAATATGTCTTTTCAGACGACACTGACTGGGACCTCACTCTATCGTTTGTCACATTTGCTTATGATTCCTCGCGCGACGACACAGCCAGTTATTCCCCATTTTTCGTTCTGTTCGGCCGAAAACCAGCACTGCCCCTCGACACAACCCTCCCTGTTCACGCGGCACCGACCAGTGAATGAGCGCTTGAAGCCATCGCCCGCTGTGCCCACGCAAGGCAAATTGCCCGTGACCACCTTCTGAAATCCCAAGGGAGTCAAAAGTTGTATGACCGGCGACACCGAGTCGTGCACATCCCACCTGGTTCTTTGGTGCTTCTATGGTCCCCGCCGCGTCAGGTCGGCCTGTAAGAAAAACTGCTGTCTCGTTGCACAGGCCCATACCGAGTGCTTCGTGCCGTTACTCCCGTCACCTACGAGATCGCCTCTGACGTCCCATTTGATTCCCAGTCCAGTGATATCGTGCACGTTACGCGACTGAAGCAGTATCACCCTCGCAGTGATGACATTTAGACACCCCGGTACGTCGCTTCTGCCGCTGGGGGACTATGCTGCACGCGTGTGGTATTTGATTGTTTGAACAAAGCGCGTGGGCGCTATCACTCGAAAAAAGAGCAAGAAGAAGGAAGTGGGATCGCGCTGTGAATCTAACCGGTGAGCGCTGCAACCGCTGTTATAACTGGTAAATAGTTGCTCGTCTTACTGACTCATTCTTCGCGTAACAAGATATTTCAGTACAAGTAAATAATTGCATGTAATTCGTTACAAGTGTGCAAAATATAAGTGCAATTCCCCTCCAAAAAGACTGTGACCTTACGTCGATTACTATAGTGTCCATCTTGTAAAAGTATACATATACTCGTTGAGATAAAAGATAATTTGTTTGATGCATCGGTGCTGGTGTCATTGAACCCACGTTTGAAATAAAGGTACTGTCACTGCAGTTCGTGACATTTATGAGAAAGTGCGGGCTGTCACAAGCCAAAGAAATTCAAAGCATTTCTTAAGAACAGCTTAGTCGCTTTGGTACGCGTTGAAGCAGCTAGCTGTCACTTATCATGGTGATCGACGTAATTACCGGACGATCGCTACGGTTATGTGAAGTCACTGACATTACATACGTGAAAACACTTGAATAACAGGCCCAGCTTTCCGATACTTCTTGCTGTGCACCACCGTGCAGTTCCATTAGCTTATGCAGGAGTACGGGGGACTCTAAACTTGTATTTCGAGCACTTGTGGCCATAGTGCGGCGCAGATGGGCGTGCGGAATACCATCAAGGATAAATATTACAATAAATGTAAGAAAAACGTTTTTTGTAGCTTACATAAAGAAAGTGAGAGAAATGAGCTGATATTTATGCTTTTAAGGGTTACTGATAAACGCATTCTGTATACAGGGTGTCCCAACTATCATACACCAAGATTTAAATATATGCTAATGCCACGTGGCTGGACAGAAACAATGTAATGTTTGCCGTCGCTTGAAGATATTCATATTATTTCTTGCAATCCGTCTAGTTACATAATCAGAGTATCATAATTATTTAATCAACTTCTCAAATAATATATTTAGCTGAAAAGTGTAAATGAAAACATTGCAGAGCAACATGACAAATTCCCTATAGTGCTTTCTCTTACTCAATACGTGCTACATAAGAGTGTTTTTCCGAGCGGGAAAGAAGCCCTCGATTACACGCAAAATTGCCGCGAGACTGGCCGCTCGAGGCCAGTCACGCGAGTAGAAAACATAATTAGAGACATTTAATATATCGCGTGCGACCATGGGTACACCAGAGCGTGACAAAAAAAAGAAGCAAAAATGCGCCGCGACTTCTAACGAGGTTGGGAATGAAAATAGCTGCTTACCAAATTTTGTGGTAAATACTGGTAAAAATTTTGGTGTTGTCACCACCCTAAAACAGAACTTGTACGTAGGCTCCCTAATCGCTAAGCAAGTGGCATGATAAGATGCTAGTGATGATGCTGGTGATCATTTATTGGCATCCCTTTTGAAACTTGGCTGTGGCATAGTCGCCTAGCCATCTCGATTTATTCAGGTACACAGTATATAATTTTTGTACCATTCTTGTATATATCTCCTTATCTTCTTTTTCTTCCTCAAACCTTAGCTTCCTTGTATCGCTACCTGTGCAGTTGCTACATGGCGTTGCACCTCGTCTAACGATGCGCGACTGCATTGCAAAATGTGCACGTTACGACTCTAACGCGGCGCGTGTGTCACATCGCGTGCCTCCTCGCGGATGGGGACATGTCTATAGGGTATTTTCCCGCTACATCCTACCGAGCGTTGGCGTGGCTCAGCATGCTTGACACACATTTATTTATTTATTTCAGTACTCTCAGGGCCAGAGGCATTACAGAGAGGAGGGGCATACAAAATCGGCGGCAGATTTCTTAAATTTGTTGACGTCGGTGATGGCAGCCATGAAGGCAGGGAGGTGGTTCCAGTCATTTCCAGTTCGAGGAATAAATGAATTTATACAAAGGCTAGTTCGGCATTGCGGTATTCCTACCTTGCAGTTGTGGTCAGTGCGTGAAGATATATGTAAGATGGAGAGAGGAGTAACTTATGTTTGAGAATAGGGTTGGTATAATAAATTCTGTGAAAAAGACATAAGCGAAAATATTTACGACGCAGAGAAAGAACGGGAAGACCAAGTGCAGATTTCATTGCAGGTACGCTCGCTGTTCGGGAATAATTTGAAACAATAAAACGGGCGGCGCGGTTTTGAACAGACTCTAAAGCGTTAATTAAGGTTATCTGATTAGGATCCTAAATGGAGCAAGCATATTCTAGTTTAGGCCTGATCAACGTCCTATGTAGATGAAGCTTAATGGTGCTGTTAGAAGCTATTAAATGGCGCCGTAGGAATCCGAGCGTGCGGTTAGCCTGGTTAGATATGTAGTTGATGTGCATTTTCCAGGACAGATTATGTGTTAAGTGAATACCCAGGTATTTGTAAGATGAGACAGATGATAACGGAGTGTTATTAAGAAGATAGCGAGGGGTGTATTCAGGAGGACGGCTGGAGATACGCAGGTGTTTGCACTTGGTGGTGTTAAGTGTCATCAGCCATTCGCTGCACCATGAAGAAATTGCGTTCAAGTCCGATTGCAAACATGCTTCATCAGAGGGATTAGTAATTGAACGATAAAGCACACAGACATCTGCGAAAAGGTTAATATGGGAGATAACGTTATCAGGAAGGTCATTAATGTAAATTAAAAACAGTAGAGGACCTAACACAGAACCTTGAGGCACCCCAGAAGTTACGGAAACAAGAGGCGAGTCATAATCATTAACTGAGACATATTGACAACGGTTGGAAAGAAAGCATTTATTCCAGCATAATACCTGATCGTTAATATTAAGAGCACAGAGTTTAATTAATAATAGGTCATGAGAAACAGTGTCGAACGCCTTAGCAAAGTCTAAAAAAACGCAATCCACAATAACGTTAGCATCCATAGCGCAAAACAAATCATTAGTGAAAGACAGGAGCAGTGTCTCAAACGAAAAAAATTTTCTGAAGCCATGTTGACATGAATTGAAGAAGTTGTTAGATTCAAGGAAGGTGATAAGATGAGAATAGATAATGTGCTCAAGAAGTTTACAGGGAACGCTGGTTAATGAAATAGGCCGATAGATTAGTATTGAAGCTTTACTACCTGATTTGTGCAATGGAACCACATTCCCCACCTTCCAATCAGGAGGGATGGTACAACTCTGTAATGACTGTTCAAAGATTGCACAAAGAATCAATGATGAGCACGTAGATGTACTTTTCAAGAACTTCGTTGTAATGCCGTCGACGCCTGAACAAGATGAAATCTTCTGTTTTTCAATTAAACATGTCAAACCAACCGAATCAAAGAGTATTGGATCCATGGGTAAAAAGTTAGGTGTACAAGGATGAGGGACAACATTCGGCAAGGCAGAAGAAAAACAGGCGGCAAAAAAATCATTCAACACTTTGGAGCAATCGCTCTGGTGTATTGGAGTGTTGTGATTATCGCAAAGATCTATTGTATTCGGCTTATTCCCGCTGACCACATTCCAAAATTTCCTCGGATTATCTCTAAGAAGGAGCGGGAGCGTGCGCTGGTAGAAATTTTGCTTTGCTTCATACGAAGTTTGTTTATAATCCGTCTCAGCGGTGGCGTAAGCGTGCCAGCGTTCGGCCGTTTGAGTTGCTTTGGCCCGCCGGAATAGCTTTCTTTTCTTGTTCAGTAGGCGCCACAGACGTGCGTTAAACCACGGGGCATGAGAGTTAGATGTAATGCGTTTCTGAGGGATGAATTCATTAATTAAAAAATTGACTTTATCTTTGAATAAGGTCCAATTTTCATCAATGTTGCGCGTGTGGACACTTGGAATGAAGTCAGTGACAAAACCCATTAGTTCGCTGTCCAGCGAACTAATGGATTTGATCGGAAATCCATTCTACTGTGCCAAAGGCTATGTAGGCCAAGTACCTATGGACATGTCATATTGTTACACGTGAGGAAAAAGAAGGCTGGCGAACGTGCTTGCGATCCCGGGTGGGAAGAGAGGAAGAGGACGACGCGGAGTTCATCAACCAGCTGGCCGCTCTTACGCTCGCCTTAGCGACCTAAAGTAAACGGCCCCCTTGATCGGTAAGGCTGATAAACGGTCTCCTTCCCGCGTAACAAAGTAGTGGAGGTGCGGGGTAGTGGTCACAACAACGGAACCGTCACTGTTGCAGCTTCGTCGAAGCCGTCGACTTGCCGGCCTCCCGCCATCAGCTTTGACCGTCTTCGACATGCAAGAAGAAGGAGCCACTCTGAGGGCAGCGCCTAGCAGTCCAATGCCATACTACCGAGTTCCACTCACCTTCGGAGGCAAAGCGGGGGCAGATGCCGACTAGTGGCTCGTCCACTACAAACGAGTGAGCAAGTCCAACGTGTGGGATGCAACCACTCAGCTCACCAATGTGGTGTTCTCCCTGACCGATACCGCACTCGTGTGGTACGAGAACCACGAGGACGCGCTTAGGATGTGGGAACTTTTTGTTGATGACTTAAAGTCGTGTTTTGGGGACTCAGTCGCCAAAACGAAGCGTGAGAAGCAGACACTGTCACAACGGGCGCAGCTACCAGGTGATACATGCACCACATATATCGAAGATGTGTTAAAGCTGTGCAAGGTGGTCAGTGCTCGCATGTCGGAAGAAGAAAAAGTTGGACATTTGCTGAAAGAAGTGGCTGAGGATGTGTATAATTTTCACATTGGAAAGGAAAGCTTCAGTTCTGTGTCCGGCGTCATTCGGCAATGCAGAACTTCTCAATCGCTCAAGATGCGTCGGATTACGCCAAAGTTTGGTCGGTTGGAAAACGTTACGGCGGTTGCCAGTGTGGACACGAGCCCTTGCCTCGACCTTCCTTCGACTATCCGACAGATTGTCTATGAGGAACTTTCCCGTCGCGAAGAGATGTTGCATTCAACTGCTGTCCACCATGACGTGTACATGCCACGTGAGGCTATAATGGCACCATGTTCGGCCCCTTGGCAACAGATGGTTAGCGCAGCGGCCGTATAGTACAGCGCAGCGGCACAGTGGAGGGTGACAACACGCCCTCCGACTCCGCGCTATGACCAAGGCGCTCAGCGTACGCCTTGTCGACGCCCGATGTATCGGCGTGACACACGCCACGAAACAACCCACTACACGAGGGAACATGATAATATCCGTTTCATCGAAGAACAACGAAGGTTTCCACCTCTCCCGGTGTGTTTCTTACTCCTGCGGTGTTCCGGGTCATATATCACGGCTTTTCAACCAGCGTATGACCACGTGGTATGACCAGCCTTCAGAGTTTTCACGGCCCTCATAACGGCCCCACGGTGCCCCGTGGCCACCACACGTATAATCTGGCGACGAGTATTGGCCGAGCAGCTCCCGGAATCACTCCCCGGCGTCTGACAGGAGTTTGACACCCCCACCGCAACGTCGTGCTCCCCATTCTCCCTCACCGTTGCGTCGCACCACGTCCCCTTTGTTACCGGAAAACTAGCTAGCGCAGCCGATGGAGGTGAGGTCGCTGGAGACGTGCTACTGACAGAAATACCTCCTGTGTTCATGCTTAAAAACAAAGTGCGCGTTCATGTAGATAATGTGCCTGTGATGGCTCTGGTGGACACAGGCGCAAGAATTTCGGTCATGAGTGTCTCCTTTGAAGAGGTGTTAGGGCGAAAGCTTTTGTTTAAATGGGACGGAGATTCAAAGTTCTGTGGAGTGAGGGGCGAGCCGTTGCGACCTATTGGTGTATGTAGTGCTGACGTGTTTTTTGGAGGCCATGTTATTACGACAGTGTTTGTAATTATTCCTCGGTTGACCCATGATCAACCGCGCCCACAGGTATATGTTATTCTCGGCACGGACGTCTCGCGGGAGTGTGGTGCTACTGTCGACTGCCGCACAGGGAAGGTATCCATATGTGGTAGGATTCCGTTAGGACTCCTGGAAAACCCTGTAGATCGCGAAACTACACTGTGTGTTTGTGGTGATACGGTCGTACCTGCGTCATCTACCGTTGATGTTCCCGTTGTCTGTTGCGGCGCCGATTCCGACAGCTTCGATGCTACTGTAGAACCGATGCACATTGTGTGAGGGAGAATGTGTTGGTGCCACAATGTGTGGTGTCGATCAAAGGAGGACGCACTGGCTTATGGACCGTAAACTGTTCTAAGGAGCCCGTTATACTACCAGACGGTTTGAAGTTAGCCTCTCCAGGGAACACGCGCCCTTATCAGTGGCTGAACTTACAGATGTGTCGGAAGAACCTGATGGCCACAGTTCGGAAATGGCCCTTTTGTCAATGGCAAATAAATCGCTCAGCACGAGTGAACGCCGAATGTTAGTGGGTGTGCTTTCTAAGCACCTTTCGGTGTTGAACTTTGCGTAGAAGGACCAAATACCTGCAATCCCCGCGTCTCGAACATGCCATACCATCAACACGGCTTTGGCAAATCCTATTAGACAAAACCCATATCGCGTTTCATCATCAGAGCGCCAGATTGTCAACGAACAAGTGCACGAAATGATGAAAAAGGGATCGTACAAGAGTCCACGAGTCCCTGGGCAGCTCCAGTGATTCTTGTTACAAAAAAAAGATGGATCTTGGAGATTTTGCGTTGACTATCGCCGTTTGAATGCTGTAACAAAAAAGGACGTGTGCCCACTCCCACGTATTGATGACGCAATAGACTTCCTTTATTCGGCTTCTTACTTTTCCGCAGTAGATTTACGATCCGGCTATTGGCAAATTTCGATGCATCCTGAGGACAAGGAAAAGGCTGTCTTTGTAACCTCTGACGGGCTCTTCGAATTTAATGTGATGCCATTTGGACTGTGCAACGCTCCGGCAACTTTCGAGAGATTTATGGACACTATACTGCGCGGCTTGAAGTATGACATCTGGATGTGCTACCTCGACCACGTCATCACCTTTGGCCGCACCTTCAGTGGACACAACTCCCGTCTGGACATTGTCCGGAACTGCATCAGAAACGCTGACCTAGTTTTAAGCTCCAAGAAAGGCCACTTCGGAGACCGTCAAACTCTTGTGCTTGGACATCTCATTGATAGGGATGGCATCCGCCTTGATCCCCAGAAAATAGCAGCCGTTGAAGCGTTCAATGTACCGCGCTCTGTCAAGGAGCTACGTACTTTTCAGGGGCATTGTTCCTATTTCCGCCGCTTTATTTCTATATTCGCCGACTTCACGTATCCGCTGACATGCCTGCTACGAAAGGACATCCCCTTTGAGTGGACTCCGGAGTGCGACTGTTCTTTTCGTCAGTTGAAGTTTCTGCTGACGTCACGACCTGTTCTTCAACATTTCAGTCCTTCAGCTCTGACGGAACTCCATACGGATGCCAGTGGCACAGGCATTAGTGCCGTCCTAGTTCAACGTTAGGGTGACCGCGAACAAGTGATTGCATATGCAAGTCGCTCATTAAGTAGGCCCGAGCAGAATTGCACTGTCACTGAACAAAAATGCTTCGCGGTAATATTTGCGGTTCAGCGGTTTCGTTCTTGCCTCTATCGACGCCCTTTTACAGTTGTCACCGACTACCACTCATTGTGTTAGCTTGTGAATCTTCGTGACACTTGTGGCCACCTTGCGCGCTGCGCGCTCCGACTGCAAGAATACAGCTTCACCGTCTGTTATCAGAGCGGTTGACGACACGCTGATGCGGACTACCACTCACGTATGCCACTTAGCACTATTGACTGTGACGCCGATGACTTCGATCACCTCGTGGCTTCTTTGTCGCCGTGTTTTCCAGACTTCGAGTGGTTCAAAGCCGAACAGCGAAAAGACACTAAATCACCACCGCTCTTCATCGCTACGACCGCCTCGACGACAGCAAACCATTTCTGTGTACGTGATGGACTCCTGTATAAGAACTTTCCCAGCACAGGCACACGTTTTCTCCTAGTGGTACCGGAGAGCCTTCCCACAGCGATTCTGAGTGCTATGCACGACGACCCGACGTCTGGCCATTTAGGTTTGGCGAAGACGCTCTAGCGGCTTCAGGAACGCTTTCATTGGCCTGGAATGCGACAGTCTGTTGAGACGTATGTGGCCAGCTGCATGCAGTGTCAGCACCATAAATGGCCATCTACTGCTCCAGCTGGTCTCCTGCAGCCAATTCCGCCTCCAAGCACGCCTTGCTAACTAGTGAGCACTGAATTTGTGGACCCTTTTCGAAAATCAGCCAAGGGAAATCGTTGGATAGTTATTTGCGTCGACTACCTCACACGCTACTGCGAGACAGCGGCCGTGCCCTCCACAGCTGCCACTGACGTTTAAACATACCTGCTGCAATATGTCATTCTGCGATATGGTCCGCCTCGCGTGATGATCAGCGACCGTGGGCGACAATTCACAGCGGATGTCGTAGAGGAGGTGCTTCGTTTGTGTAAATCCCACTTACGTCACTTGACAACATACCATCCACAAACGAACGGGCTTACGGAGTGCACCAACTGAACAATTATAAACATGATATGCATGTATGTTTCATCCGACTGCAAGAACTGGGATGGCGCACTGCCTTTTATCACGTACGCGCTGAACACCACCAAGAACGAGAGTATTGGATACAGCCTTTTCTTCCTGCTGTACGCACGGCCACCCCGGTACACAATCGACACGGTTTTCCCATTCTGTAGTCACGAAAATCCCACTGTTGCCGAGACTCTCTGCTTGCCGAAGAAGCTCGTCGTATTGCTCGTTTGCGCACTTTGGCATCGCAGGACAGATCAAAAGCACGCTACGACATTCGCCACCATCCGGTAACCTATCGCCCTGGTAATTTAGTCTGGCTGTGGACTCCAGTACGGAAACGCGGGTTATGCCAAAAGCTTTTGGCCCCCTACGATAGACCATTTGTTATTGCTAACAGACTCACGGAAGTCACCTATAACATAGCTCGCCTCACGGTGAGAGGTAGACGAGCTGCCAAGACCCAAGTGGTCCATGTCGCCCGCTTGAAATTGTTGCCTTCAAAACAAATGGATTTACTCGCCCTGCGGGCTTCCTCTGCGACGAGATCACAGAGATTTTTAAGAGGTAGGAAACGAATTGTTTATGGTGTGGCATCTGAACCCTTTATAAGTATTCCCTAAAGAATGTCCCAGAACACGGCAGTCCTGCAATCTACAAAACAGTGATCAATCGTTTCAATATGTGAACACAAGCGGCACTTTGTCGACCATGACAGTACACGGCCCCTTTTTTCTAACCAGGTTTTGACAAGAGGGGTTGCCGAATGTAACTTGATGGTTTTGATACCTGGAGCAATGATCATTCGACAGACACGTTTAAGTACATGTAGGTAGTGACATTCCAAATAATATGCACGATAACGGGGAACAAGAAACAATGTGTCTATGAGTGCAGCGGAAATTTTTTTGCAGGAGGCAGTGAAAATATAATCCATACTAAAGCGAACCTTAAGAAATTGAAATCCTTCGACAGCCTTCTTCAAGAAGCCCGAAGAGCCCGTGGTGCATCTCTGAGAGATGACGACACAGCTATGGAAGGGAATTGATTGATCGAAATTGTAACATCTCTCTTAGAAATGGACTGCTTACATCACGAAAGAATAATAACCGGGAGGCGGGTCGCTCAAAATAAAGGCGAACTATAGGCCAAGATCCCCATTCTCAAGAGAGAAAAAACAGGTTAATACGTGGCATGGCCTCAACACGTGCGCTGCATACATATGTATTATTATTATTATTTGTTTTGAACACATATGCACATATAAACAGGTATCAGGAAAGGGAAAGCGAGGAGCAGGCTGGCAACTGCCACCGGAAGGGGCACAACGCCTGCCTACTCTTCTGAAGGGTGGTGACAGCAACACAGAAATGGAAGATACGAAGGAGGGGAAAAAGGAAAGAGGAAAGGAGAGCAACAGGACAAATCTAAAGACCAAAGTAGAGCACTGCAACAGGAGAAATATAAAGACTAAAGTAGAACTCTGCAGCCGCAATTAA
Organism: Dermacentor albipictus; assembly: GCF_038994185.2. Taxonomy (NCBI): domain Eukaryota; kingdom Metazoa; phylum Arthropoda; class Arachnida; order Ixodida; family Ixodidae; genus Dermacentor; species Dermacentor albipictus. Next base: position 67,488,025 of record NC_091822.1, on the reverse strand, counting down.
AGTGACGCCGCGTCGAATAGCCTCCACAATTATCAACCAAATCCATGGCTACATATGTAGCAACACCACCGCGAAGCAGCACCACCGCAAAGCACTCGGTCGTTTTTTCAGGAAGCTGTTGCCTAAGTTCGTTGTGTCTTCGCTGCACAACAAACAGCGTCGAACTTTATGTCTTTATTGGACGCTCGCACGTGCTTGCCTGACATTTGCATGTGTTTTCACTTACCCCAAATTTCTGTAGCGATTTGTTTTTCGTGTTTTCCTTAACATTCTGCTCCCATGTAACAAAGAAAAAGAAAGTGTTGGCGTAGATGAACGGTAGAGCAGCTGACCCCCACGCAAGGGGCCCAGACTCGATGCCGGCGGGAACTCGACATTTTTTTTCTCTCATTCCCGACGGTAGCTGCTGTGGACACTGCACACGGGCGGCGGCAGAGGCAGTGGCAGACACCATGGCCAACCGGAACGGCTATTGGAATGAGCCCATAACAGCTTTCGCAGTAAAACATTGCGCTGAACGCCGTTGACACAACGCCACAACTTGGCCGCAGCCATCTGCTCGAAGCTCGGCTGCAGCACGAGCATGTTGCTATACTTAGCTGCACCTCCTATCGAGTGCGTGCAGGGCAGTCGTGTACTCGCGCCCAGAATTCGGTGTACACTCTCGCAAAAGAAGCAGGGGAGTGGAGAAAGTGCAAGCTGCACTGCAAAAACGAATACGAAACTGCGCTGCACTCCCCGAACTAGTACAGAATGTGCAGTCAGATTGAATACACCTATAAACTACGTGCCGCCTAAAAACGAAAAACAGATAAGTCAATGGAAAAAAATGAAATCAGGCTGGCTGCAAGGCACCGGCTCGAGGAGCCATACTACTGGTGGTAATCGCAACATAATGAAAGGTGCGCGGTGTTAAAGCCGATGTCACAGGAACGCTTTTTTTCTCTTGAGTTTCACTTTCAGAGTCAGAGAGGCTTCAAATGTCAGATACTTGCTCCCGTAGTTTCACACGAGTTTGACAAATTTGTTTCCCTCAGCGAGACAATTTCGAAGACGGTATCTAAACTCCTGATTCGTTTTAGCCACCTGTGATTGTTTATAAAATCGTTAATTAAGCTAACCCCTGTATGCCTAGTGTCCTACATGTAGTACACTATTTTTGTTCACCATTACTTTTCAAATTTCTTAAAAGAGAACTTGAGGCTTGTAGCCTGTACATGAGGTGATAACTATTGTCTTTGCCAACTTTGGCGAGTGTGTATCTAGTGCTTTTTGCGAGACACAAGGTTGGAAGATCGTGGGCGCGTGGAGATCGAGAAGGGTGCTATCTCATTGCAGAAAACTAACAAAATTGATCCAAGTTTAATATGTTTTCGCCCAGATTGTCGTTAAACATTTGCGAAACTTGCGAAACACTAGGAAAAAAGGGGTACGATTTCAAGACCATATAGTAATGGGTGTGGAATACGTGCTATCAAATAGAATCTAACGCAATCAAAAATTCGTGTCCCATAAGCTGTTTTGCTCTTTTTGTTGGGAGGGAAGATGTTCCATTGCTCAGGCTTTTGTAAACAAAGCTTCGCAAAAGCTGAATATAATTTTGAACCACACTGACACTCGCGATGAAGTGGCGTCATCCTTCTAGATTCTTCCGCCTGAAATTCACATTACGGCCGTAATGATGAGAAAATCAGTGATCAATATGCGGCCAGCATGAATCATACGGCGCAACGCACTTTTCCGGCTGAAACACTGGGCGGAATTTTGCAATACAGTGATGGTAAGGATATTATCCAGTAACTAGCATAATGTCCAAAATTATGTAGTAAATTAGAGGAAGCGCCAAGTGAACGCGTTTTTATAGTGCCAACTTCTGTGGCACGCCAGTTTATGATGAAGCAGCTCTGACCGCATACATACAGTCGAGAAAAAAAATTCGCCGTTGAGGGGGACATCTTACTTGTACATACAGCAAAAGAATCCCTGCTTAAACGATACATTGCATAATACGAAGTGTTTTCAAGCGCTCCCTTTTTAGTGGGCCTTTCCAAGACATATATATTACCGTTGAACCTTTATAATTTGTACGTTGATTCAAATAATGGAGTATTGCCTATCGCTGTAAACGCTACAAAACTGCCTCAGACAAGTATAATACTCGCGGCGTACAAATGGTGTTTAGATACTCGAAAGAAAGAAATTCAAATGTTGGGATAGAAACTAACAACCTTTTATAATCACGGGATATAGTGCTGGCACAGGTAAGGGAGAGAAAATGAACCAGAAATTTGCGGTACACTGCACTGTCATATAAGCAAGAAGTACTATACTTCGCTACTTCCTTTACCTTTTTGATGGGTGTCAGCATTGTTTGCAGCTGTACAACGGGAAAGTCACGTTTCATAGGAGTGTAGCAGTCCTATACCAGGAGACTTATCGCTACAAATAATCGCATGCAAAGTACCAGTACCATTTGTTAAAAATAGGAAAATTCATTTAATCCGTGTGAAAACATTCCGACTTTGCAGGACAACCCGCCCGGGTTGCTTAGAGGATATATGAGGTTGGGCTGCTTAGCACGAGGGCGCGCGATCGAATCCCGGCCACGGCGGCCGCATTTCGACGGGGGCAAATTGCGAGAACACCCGTGTACTTAGATTTAGGTACACATTAAAGAACCCCAGGTGGTCCACATTATTCCGATGTTCAGCAATACGGCATGCCTCATAATCAGATCGTGGTATTGGCACTTAAAATCCCGTAATTTTTTGAGCTACTCATTGAAATAAAAGTAATAAGCAAGCTTTATGTCAGTAAGCCGTCAGCGTTCAGCAAGAGGCCCAGCTCTGCCTAATTGCAACCTCACACGAGTGTCTAGCTTCTCCACAAAAAAAATAAGAAGAGAGGAGTGGCCAACAAGTTGTGGAATGGCGATTGTTGAGGAACCCTTAATTCAAGACGGACGACCGACTCCATCGCGCTGAAATTTCGCACAGCGGTATTATTTCATTGTGAATTCAGCTGAATGTCACGCAACTTGCGTTCACTATATTCATTGGGAAAACGTTGCTGACCCACCTTTGGCCAGATACATGGTGCCCGACCAGGGATCGGTTTGGCCAAGCTTGACAATGTAGCCTGGATTGAGCTTGGGCGCAGACATCAGCCTCACGTCGGCTATATGCCGGGGTACCTAAGATGTATTGACTACTGGCCTTGCTTGACCCACCATTAATACTTGGATGGCACCGATCTCTCCGAATGAAAAGAAATCCCTTTTGGGCGGACCCGGTCATTTAGTTTTATATATCCTAACGGAGTCACGCACACTGCATCAAACATTTTTTACTAATTTTTCGCGTGGTATGTTTACCGCGGGTAACGTAAGGCGCAGCCCATACATCTTCTGCCGCCACGCAATCTCAACTTGAGCTCCATGTTAAAAGCAGCTGACGCTATGTGAAAACAGACACTTATATCACACGGATGCATGCAATCATGCTGCTGGCGTTGTGTTAGCCAGTATACATACCTAATTTCTTGAACCACCGCTCCTGCCGGGTTGTGCCACGTGATAAATAAAAATTTGAGATGTTGGTATAAAATAATTTCCCACATTATCGAGTGTCATTGAGCCCTACAGCTGGTAGCGTACGCTTGTAGCATAGTTTTTCATAAAACATATTTGTCTAGGACCAAAACTGAAATTTCGAGTTGTGTACCATGATGGAATCACTGCGTCGGCCGTACACACCTCTTACAGTACCATACCCTTGGGCGCCCCCATATTTGGACACATGACAGCGCCTGGTATTGAGCGCCTTCTGATTGACGTTTGCTGGCTTCTTTAGAATGGCCATGGCGGCTGCAGCACGGCTCAGACCACTACTGTCTTGGCCATCACGGTGAGCAGTGACTTGTAGACGGCACAAGACTTTGGCTAAAGCTGAAGAGGGAGTTTCATATAACTTTTACTTACGCAATCTGTCTGCCCGGCAATCTTATTTTGGGCAACCTTACAGGCTAAAGGCAAGGAATGAAGCAGCCTGATGTTTGCGCCAACTCTTTATATTATGATTTTTACAGCGGGGGATTTGCGATGCTGATACAGCCATGCGCCGGTCGTTAATGGTCGTTAACTGTATGTGGAAAAACAGTCCAATAATAAACGTGTGTGCACAGGCGGGAAATACCTGTTTGCGACCTGCTCCTACCAGTGCGGTTGGTTCCGACCGCGTCATTTTTGTCGCCAGAGCTGATCAGACAATGCGGGAATGGTTTTTAGATTTTTTTTTCAGTGCAGATTAAAATTTATTTGTGTACGTGGGGCATAAAGTTATCACATGTGTCCAAGCGATCGCTCGCTTGCCGTTTGATTCCTCGCGCAAAAAGAAAACTCATGGTGCCCGCCTATTCACTGTTTGACTTGCCTACTAAGGAAAGTGAAAGTTGCTCGAGTATGACAGTCGCGTTTGCATGGTAAAGGCGTAGTGCTTACTTGCATGCTTCTCTAAGGCCAACATTGCATGACATTTTCTGCTAAGTTAGGAGGTAACGCTGGGTTTTCGGTGCAGATGGCATAAACCTACAGTTATGGCCGGCAATCGGTCCACCTGCTTGCAGTTGACCAGAGTACATAGCGAGCTACCAGTGGTCCATCACTTCAAATTCGCGTAAAGGAAAGCTCAAGAAGGTCTTACATATCTGATGCCTATTTGGCGTAACATTTGTTTTAGTGTAATATGATGTTTATTAATATACCGTGTAGAAAATCTTGCACAGTTGCTGTTTCCACTGTACAACTGGATGCAACTTGATACTTTTCGGATGCCTGTCTAAATTTCTATACTTCCATTCATTCTCTCTTTTCTGACCTGACACATCTGCACGAAGTGCGCAAAGGGAAATCCCGTCTCGTAACTTGAAGCCATTGCGTATGCTCAACCAGATGATTTTGACAGTGTCTAAGGAAATGAAATGTCCTTTGTACAATCCTCCTGATTACTTCAGCTTTCAAAGCAACAGCGTATTAATTGCTATTAGGGACGGAGAAAATTTTGTTCTTGCCTTTGACCCCAAATAGGGCTTGAGTCCTACCTTGTGGCTCATATGTCGAGGAAACATGCAGGAACTTTGTTGAGCGATGTGCAATTTACTGATAGAAAAAGCTCTGCAAGCTGCTACATGCTATTTACAGGCTCAGAATTGTTTCTCTGCAGTTTGGCTGGTTAGCGATTGGCAGCAAAACCTCTTGTGCTCGTCTTGTGGAAAGGTGTCCAGGACGAACGGTCGTAAACACGGGGACTGTGCGGCTGAGGTGACTGAAGTTCTGCTCACCGTGTCATTCCACACCTTTAGGCCTGTCGCAGTTCTTGCAGTTCACGAGAGAGCGCCTTTTCCCTCTGCTCTTCAACATTTTAAGTAGTACTAAGTGGTCACCAGCCTCTCGGTCGAACGTTTCTGGAGCGGCCGCGGAGGTTCTGCAGCGAGCCGGATTCAGAAGGCATTCGATGGCGGCGCCCCCGTGGCGGCCTCTGGTGCGCGATGCGCAGACTGCTTGCTGCTAAATGTCAAGCTTCGCATTCCATTCATCTGTTATGACCTTGTGAAATGGTCTTATTGCGTTTTGGACCGGGGTCCATGATAATTTCTGTGTCTGCATAGTTGGCCACCGAACCTGACCCGCCAATTGTCGACATACGGTTAGCCGGGATAATGGCAACTGTTTCCCAATGTTTGGTCAATCGTGGGCCGTTGGCCAGTTCCACTTGGGTACTAGCCCTATTTAGTTCACCATAAATCTGAAATGCACTTCTTCTGCGGTGATGCCACTCAAAAAATATTTTCGCTGCATTAGAAGGGATGCGCCATCCGTCACCGCTGCAGTGAGTTTATTTGAGTTGCTCTTACAATACATATATTGTGCAATGCGGACGAAAAAATGCGAACCTTACTCCTCACCTTGAGTGACAATAAAGCAATAGTGAACACAACCATTCTTTTTTCTAGAAAGTGCATCCACCGACCATTATTCAATTAACCACTCCGTCTCGCAATATTCGACTTGCGTTTGCATCACAAGGAGGTTGTGGTTTGTCTCACGTGCTCAGTAAACTAGAAGAAGGAAGAAATGAGCCAAGCAACTTCGATAACTATCCTCGGTCGCAACAACTGCTGCAAAGGATAGATGACGATAGGTTGAACATTAAAGGGCAGCTAATTCTCGAAAAGGGGAATTTTTACACTGTATTTTTTTATTTTTATTGTTTATTTGCAATTGCATCTTGATCTGTGTCCGAGCGAGAAGTTCAGCGAGAATCCGAGCGAGAAATTCACAAAAACTGTGTTTCCATGATTCGCGGAGGTCCAAGAAATTTCACATTGTCTGCCAAGGCGGTGGCTAAATGTACTGGTTGGTGAAGCATTGTTTAGACGAGGGGAATGCTTTTTAGTGCGCAAATTGTAGGAAAGAAGGTACAAGGCGACAGGATCTTGACGCGCAGATAAGACATTTATGAGCGCTTACGACGCAACCTTACAGCAGGGCCCACCATCGCAACGAGTTGGCAAAACTAGAGCCAGCCATGTTCTTTCCTGGGTGGATGGCCGTCGCCATTGTACGCAGTCAAAAAATCATAAAAAAGACGCGTTTCGCTTGATACTGTAGTGGTCCGAGGTGGCGTTAGGGCCAAGAATCCACCAAGCACATTGAAGAGTACGTCTGGTAGAAGGAACGAAGGAAAAGGGTTCACTCTGCATTATTAACACTAGCTCCAGATAGAGAAGCCCACTCCCCGTAGGAGCATATTAAGCGTCTCAGTTCACATCAGGACACGTCAGCACCACCCACTGCACAAAAGGTCTCGGCTTTTAATGCTGTCGTCTACCCTAGGTGACTAGACTGGTGAATCTGTATCGCGGTCAATCACAATCTTCGAATCAATCGGTCGCAATATGCCGCCCATGATATTGCACTATTTCGCTGAACTCTGCCTCCGATGATGTAGCTTCGCCCCCGCATATTTAGCAACCCGGGAATCCGAGGTCGAAGCCGTTCCCTCGGTAGCGTTCGACGTTGGCCCTCTTCATCAGTTAGTTCAGCTTGACAGGTTCAGGTAGAGGGGTCTTTTGTTGACCTGTCAACAGTCGACGTCAACCCTGCGTTGACTTCTGGATAGGCGCTGATAACCGGGGGGAGGAAGGGGAGGGGTTCCTCAGGGTAAACGTCCGATTATTGCCCTTGGCAATAATCAACAAAAGGTCAACAAAAGACCCCTCTACCTGAACCTGTCAATTATGAGACGTAACAGTGCCTTCCACTGTCAGCATTTCAAAGTTTCAACTGGGTTTTCTTCCTTTAGCACGCTTGTGAAACATTCACTTCTTGTGTGCTTTATTTGGTGCACACAACAGTTATATCCGCATTAAACCTTGTACACACATTCCTGAAGGTGCATATAGTTCCGATATCTAAGAAGTCAAATATATCTTTATAAAATTACGAAATTACATGAAAAGGTGCCATGAAGTAGAGCCACGACAGAGTTTTACATGTCAGTTTCACATTTTCAGTACTTACAGTAAAAAAATGGATAGACGTCAGCACACTACGGTCTCAAATGAACACAGTAGCCTATTCTTGTATGGCTTATTAGAAAAAATAAAAGTTACATTATCGCCCTAAGAACACCTAATTTTCCCGAATGATTTTTCTTACTTAACACAAGATACTTAAAATACATAAGCATGAATAGCATATTTGATAAGGGTACATCAACCTGTATAACTAGTGCAATTTTCATTATGATTGGGACATATATTTATGAAATGCTTTCTCGATAGCATGCTCCCTTAAGCTAGAAAATACCTGCTGGCGTGAAATGCCCTCTTAAGCATTGACCACAGGTTGGCCGCTTTACGTACGAAGTGTCCATGCATGTTGAATTGTACCCATGAGATGCGGAGCCAATGGAGGCGTTTAAAGAAATGAAAAATACGTATCTTGCGAGATATCATTTGTTGCTGCTTCCGTATCTGACGAGTTCGGCTTACCATGTTTGATATAAATATTTGAGAATTTCCTCCTGTTGGGCCACTTGCCGAGATATTGCACCTGTATGTGTATCCAGAAAGCTCCTATGATTAGTTTTAGGTGTTTTACGTGCCGAAAGTACGATATGATTATGAGGCGCTTCGTAGCGAGGGATTCCGAATTAATTTTGACCACCTGGGTGTTCTTTAACGTGCACTTAATACATGGCACACGGGCGTTCTTGCATTTAGCCCCCTTCGAAATACAGCCGACGTGGTCGGGATTTTATCCAGCGACCTCGTGCATAGCAGCCCAGCACCATAGCCGCTAAGCTACCAGGGCGGGTAGGGAGCTCATAAGGCTACAATGCTTTACGACTTCACCCATCGGAGCTAATATAGCAACAGTGTATACAGACATCTGTTTTAATATTACCAACTAATTATTCACTGTCTTTCTCAATCAATCTCAGGAGGATCTCACGCCTCAGTCTTATCTTCGGGTGCTACGAAGCCCATTAAGACTAAATCAGCGTCACGGTGCAGCGTGTTTTGAAGCGAGTTCCAGTGATGAACTTCAGCAAGCACGAGAAACGAATTACATAAATGTAATGCATGGGTTCAGCTTTCAAGTTCGAAGAAGAATAACCTAGAGTGCACTGCCATTAAAAAAAACGGAGTTTGAGTAAAATATGACTGCCTTCATGTTTGCCAACTAAACAATGACCTCCAAGACTCCTATAAAAATTGTTTATTAAATTTTTATTTCATTTCCCGAAATTGATTTTATTAAAGGCTAAGTATGTCGTCGCCTATACGAACTCCTTTGCTAAACGCTACGTTCGGCTACGCTTACTGAAAGAAAGGTACTGCATTGTCCAAAAATACGCCCTTTTATATCTATAGGTTTGACGTGGTGATTCAACATTTTGTTGCGTTGAACACAGGTGCACTCTTGCTCTATTTTGTGGATCGATTGCTTATTATATAAGCGGGTTCGTTGTGTCCCGTCATGCAAGAAACCGACTAACCAACGTGAAACCGTGGTGCGCAAGGCAAATAGCGGCTTTAACAAATTGCTTAAATGAAGGCAACAAACTCGTAGGCTGCCAAAGAAGAGACACGGTTAATTAGCGGCTGGAAAACACTGCGTAGAAGTGATCACCACGCGTTCCCTCAAGAATAGGTGCGCTTACGTAGTTTGATTCGGAAGAGTCTTCACTTGCGTCGGTTATTCTCCCTGTGGGCTGCAGCAGCGCAAATATCCCTTGAAGAATTCGTGTAGAAAAGAAAATTCGACAATTTAGAATCTGCATTATTTGTCTGTGCTTTGATCACTTTCAGAAGAAAGCTTTCAAAATTTACTCGAAATACCTCGCTATGGATGATATAGCTGCCAAAGCAGGCGTCAACTGCAGGTAGCGGTGTCAAATCCCAGCCGAGATGGCCGCCTTGCGATATTGGCGATATGCAAAACCACCGTGTGGGTGTTTTTGCAAACAATCCCCAGGTGGTCAAAATTAGTCCCGAGTCTCTCACTACGACGCATATCATATACATGTCGTGGTAATGTAACACGAAAGCTCAGAATTTAATCAATTTTAATTCGCTAGAAGGAAAAGGGCTGTTAATTCAATAAATATACAACTACATTAACTAACTTCTTAGTTACAAACTTTATGGCACACATGTTTGCATTCGAAAGTTAGAGGGAATCATTAGAAAACTCTGGTTCTGTGTTTATACATCTTGTAAAGACAATGTAACAAAAATAATTGCCGTCAAATTATTCATTAAAGTTACCTGATCACGCACGCGGCACGGCGAAGCGCGGCTCTCCGACCAATCCACCTTGTGACGTCGAAGGTGGGCGTAAAAGGAAGCTAAAGTCACACCTACTCGTCCGCGTGCACGCTGACGACATTTCCCGCTTTGAGCAGCTCCCGGTTGATCGCGAAATAGCGAAGGAGCTTTTCATTCCACCCGACTACATCACAGGGGTGTTAACGCGAGCCGCTCTTCACTGGACCAATAATTTGAAGACAGGTGTATTTCGTTTCATATGGTCACATTGGAAACAGATTACACAGAACAAGACTGTTATGACGATCGTCTTCAACTTTCTAACACGAACATGGGCCGTAATGCTGGTAATGAAGACGCTAAATACGTCTTCATTGCAAACATTATGTCGCATGTTCATGTTGGAAGTTTGATTATTCTATAAAAAGGCTTGGTCTTTCTTTCAAATGATGTCTGACTGGAACAATAATTATTCTGTAGAGTCGTAATTTGAGGAAATATTCTAGGCTTCCTTAAGAAAAATCTCAGTGCCCTCCAACTCGGTGAAGAAGGATGACCAGCGAAGCTGTGTATGTGGGCACCTTAATGCCGAACTGCATCCCCGCCACGGTTTGGCCAAGTATTGCACTATCTTCGGGATCGGCTCACGTATGAGGAGTGCCTAGATCCTGCTTCACCTCCACTGCGGGTCGGCTCGCTATTGCGCATCCATCATCGGGATGGACTCATCTATGGGGAGTGCTTAACGCCTACTTCACCTATACCGCGGGTCGGCCCGGCACTGCACATCTATCTTCAGGATCGGCCTACGTAGGGCGAGTGATTAACGCCTGTTTCACCTCCGCCGCGGGTCGGCATGGGATTTCACTATCTTCAGGATCGGCCCATATGTATGGCGAGTCATTAACGCCAGCCCATCTCTGCCGTGGGTCCACCTGGCATGGCACTACCTTCAGTTTCGGCGCATGTGTGGCGAACGATTAACGCCTGCTCCACCTCCGCCGTGGGTGGGCCCGGCATTGTACTACCTTCAGGATCGGCGCATGTATGGCGAGTGATTAACGCCTGCTTCACCTCCACCGCGGGTCGGCCGGGCATTGCACATCTATCCTCGGGATGGGCCTTCGTATGCCCAGCTAATAATGCCTGTTCTACTTCAGCGGCGGGTCGGCCCGGAATTGCGCTACCTTCTGTATCAGCCCGCGTACAAAAAATTGTTTGTCTACGCGCGGACGCGATCCGCCAGATCCTAGTCATAGACAGCTTCGCTGTAAAAAAAGTATCGGAAGGAAGAACACGCGGCGACGCAAGCACGCAAGCCACACATACACACACACATACGTGCATGCACAAACATTACTTTCCATTAATAAAAACCCCACCGTATGCAGAACACGGTGCAATTGAAGCCCTATTTATTTCTCCAGTTCTATGGTATAGCACAACTATTCGATTGCTATATAAAATATATAGTTTTCAAGCACCGTATACTGGAAACGTTTCTATACCAATGGAGAGTGTGCGTTCCGTGCTAGGTTGTGCTCTTCTGTGCCTCCTTTCATCAGGACATCTTGTGTCTCAATGGGTTGTCTAATTTGCACGCCGTACTTCATGCTGTCGAACAAACGCTCTCGATCGCTGTCAATGGTGACGCGCAAGATGGGCCAACTCAATAATCTCCTCGCGCAGAATATTTCAGTTTTATTTTTCTTTGTTTCTTGTTTGTTTTACGGCGCTTTTGCCACAAAACAGAAATTCAGTAAATTCCGTTTAGAACTTTCCAAGATGTGGGGCCGGGCTACAGTTGGTAGTGCATGATGATTTGCATAGCGGAACTGTAGACAAAGGGCGAAGAAGAATGACATAGTCAATCAATGAAATTATTGATTTATTTGTCAATACATTTAGGTATTTCATAATTTTTTGCGCGGGAGTTTTGCCATCCTTAATGACCGCGCTCCCTTTTTTGCAGGTGAGGAGTGGAAGAGGGTGCGGTCGGTGCTAAATCCGGCCTTCAGCAGCGCCAAGATGAAGCTGATGTCGCACGTGATGAACGACTGTGGCAACACTCTGGTCGAGGTGATATCCGAGAGGCTGTCCGCTGGTCGCACCATCCTTGACGTGACCAAGCTCTCCCAGGCACTCTCTATGGACGTCGTCACCAAGTGTGCTCTCGCCTGGCAGGTGAGAAGCCTTCAATAAGAGAGGAAAAATGGACACGGAACACGTCCGACAATAGGATTGGCTGAGGTCTACTCTTACGAACAGCTCTACCTTCGAAATGTTTTTTTTTTTTGCAAATGCTAACCCCCTAACTCTCATCTCCAATTCAGTTAGCGACCTGGCTATTTGTGAATCTGGCGTTTTAATATTGCTACGGGGTAGTATTCCCAATGACAAAGAGCCGCGCAGGAAGAAGACGAAGACGACGATTGGAAGCTAGCGCGGGCTGTTGCCTCTTGGTCAACTGCGGCGTATTGCCTTGTAAATATACTTGTAAATAGCTTTTCGTCGGTGTCTTCCTACGTAACATATTTGGTGGAGGTGGACGTTCCCTGTACCTCGTCACGGAGCTTCGCAGTGGACGGTACGTCGAGCCTACCTTCATGGCTCCCGGCGACGCCAACCCGACTCCACCGGCTCCGACACCTGCTGCCACTTCGACGACCTACATCACCCTCTCCGCTCCCCGTGATCCTGGCGTATTCTCGGCAAAAGATGGGGAAGACGTCGAGGACTGGATCAGCCTTTACGAACACGTCAGCCGCAATAACCGGTGGGACCCAACTATCATGCTCGCCAACGTCGTCTTTTACCTCGGTGGCACACCTCGCGTTTGGTATCGGACGCACGAAGATGAGCTGACCAGTTGGGATTCGCTTAAGCAAAAGCTTCGAGACTTGTTCGGCAACCCCTACGGTCACCAACTTGCCGCGCAGAAGGCGCTTTCCGGCCGTGTGCAGACGTCAACGGAGCCCTACGTCACGTACATTCAGGACGTCTTGGCTCTATGCCGCAAAGTTGACGCACACATGACTGAGTCCGACAAGGTCTCCCACATCCTCAAAGGCATTGCCGATGACGCCTTCAACTTGCTCGTATTTAACAACGTCGCGACGGTGGATGCAGTTATAAAAGAGTGTCGCCGCCTGGAATTCGCTAAAAGCCGACGTATAGACCAACAGTTTGCCCGTCTGCCCAACACCCCAGCGACATCTTCCTGTGCCGACGCTCCTCGTCCCAACAACACTGGCGATGTTACCAGGATTGTCCGGCGTGAGATCGAGGCCGCCTATCCGGCTGCGTTCGACTCCAGCCCCTCCAATGCACCTGCAGTCACTGTTTCCCTGATCCAGGCAGTTGTCCGCCAGGAGTTCACCAACATGGGTATTCACACCATCTGCTCGGCCCATCGCCCTGATCCCCACCCGGCATCTTCGATTCCACCCCGTCCCGCACCTTCTTACCCACCACGTTTCCGCAACCCCTCTGAATGGCGCACTACAGACGACAAGCCAATTTGTTTTCACTGCCATCGAATTGGGCACATTTCTCGGCACTGCCGCAGTCACTGGAGTTCCCCGAACCAGTCTCCATATGCTGCCTACTCTCGCCCCCCAGATGGCCTTTCTCGTCCCTATGCTGCCCGCTCAGATAACGCCGCCACCGATTCTCCTGCGCCGAACCGCCCCTATTCTCGTTCGCCTTCGCCCCAACGACGACAATCTCGCTCACCCCAGCCCCGTCGTTCCTATTCGCCGACTCCCTTCGGACGCCGCTCCCAGCCGGAAAACTAGACGATGCAGCGCCTCGAGGTGACGCTGCATTGCTCACTACGCCGCCAAATCCTCTCCTGACGTTGCCCACTCATCTGAACCATCTTGACGTGCAAGTCGACGGTGTTCCTGTATCAGCTCTCATAGACACTGGGGCGCATTTGTCGCTAATGAGCGCGGATCTTCGTAACCGGCTGAGGAAAATAATCACGCCCGCCACGACGCCTGTTGTCCGTGTCGCCGATGGCGGAACAGCCCCCGTAATTGGTATGTGTGCCGCCCGCGTCTCCTTCGCCGATCGCTCCACTACCGTGCTGTTCACAGTCATCGCTCACTGTCCCCACGACATCATCCTCGGCCTCGACTTCCTCTCCGCACATTCTGCTCTCATCGATTGCTCCGCCAGTACTCTCCGCCTCGACCTGCCTGTTCTGGATCCCGCTGAAGAACACCTTCCTCGCCTCAGTTCCGTCGACTTCGTTCGCTTGCCACCTTCGGCACTGACTTACGTTGACTTCGTGTCATCCCCACCAGTGCCCGACGGTCACTACATCGCGGCTCCTATGCAAGACGTCCTCCTTACACACGGGATCGCACTACCTCATACTATTTTATCTATTACGGCAAATTGCGTCTGCCTGCCAGTGGTCAATTTTGCCTTGACGACACAAGTGCTGCCACGCGGGATGTCTCTGGCCCAACTTTGCTCATTCGAGGATCACTCTGTAGCATCGATTTCAGTAGACGACAATTCAACCGATCCTCCTCTACCATCGCAGTCGGCAACTTGTACCATCGCCAACTTACAGAAAATGATTGCACCCGACATGCCGTCCGAGCACGCTCGTGCGCTCTACCGCATTCTGATTCCCTACCAAGATATGTTTTACTTTAACGATCGTCCTTTGGCCCAAACAACAGCTGTTAAACATCGCATTAATACCGGAGATGCCCCTCCTATTCATCGCCGCCCGTATCGAGTATCGCCGGCTGAGCGTCAAGTGATTCACACCGAAGTTCGCAAAATGCTTGCCAAGAACATTATTGAACCGTCATGTAGTCCATGGGCGTCACCGGTTGTGCTGGTAAAAAAGAAGGATGGCTCATGGCGCTTTTGCGTGGATTATCGGCACCTTAACAGGGTTACCAAAAAGGACGTGTATCCCCTACCTCGGATTGATGACGCCCTTGACTGCCTCCACGGTGCTCGCTATTTCTCCTCTATTGACCTTCGCTCCGGCTATTGGCAGATTGCCGTTGACGATCTCGACCGCGAGAAGACTGCCTTTGTAACACCCGACGGTCTTTATCAATTCAAGGTGATGCCGTTCGGCCTATGTAACGCTCCTGCCACTTTTGAACGCATGATGGACTCCCTTCTCCACGGTTTCAAATGGTCCACGTGCCTGTGCTACTTGGACGACGTTATAGTATTCTCCCCAACATTCGCTACGCACCTCGTGCGCCTCTCAGCAGTCCAGGACGTTTTTCGGCGAGCCGGTCTGCAACTCAACGCGTCGAAGTGCCAATTCGGCCGTCGCCAGATTACTGTCCTTGGACATCTCGTTGACGCGAACGGAGTGCAACCGGACCCAGGCAAGATCCATGCTGTTACGCACTTCCCTGTTCCGAAGTGTGTCAAGGATGTGCGCAGCTTCATCGGCCTTTGCTCGTACTTCCGCCGTTTCGTCAAAAATTTCGCGGCCATAGCACGACCACTAACCGAGCTTTTGAAAAAAGACGCCCCTTTCCAGTGGGGCGATAACGAGGCCTCTGCATTCTCGCTTCTCATCGATCTTCTCACAACGCCTCCCGTTCTGGCCCATTTCGATCCTTCTGCGCCTACCGAAGTCCGTACTGATGCCAGCGGTCACGGAATTGGCGCAGTACTGGCATAACGCCAGCGCGGCCACGACCGTGTTATCGCTTACGCCAGCAGGCTCCTCTCGCCCGCGGAGCGCAGCTATTCCATCACTGAGCGTGAGTGCCTGGCCCTAGTTTGGGCGGTTGCGAAGTTCCGCCCATACTTATAGGACCGACCCTTTTCCGTTATCACAGACCATCACGCGCTTTGTTGGTTATGCTCATTGAAAGACCCTTCAGGAAGACTTGGTCGCTGGGCCTTACGCCTCCAAGAATATTCGTTCTCTGTCACCTACAAATCTGGCCGACTCCACAAGGACGCTGACTGCCTGTCTCGCTACCCGGTAGACGAGCCTGACGACGCCGACAGTAGTACCGCCG
Source organism: Dermacentor albipictus (assembly GCF_038994185.2). Taxonomy (NCBI): domain Eukaryota; kingdom Metazoa; phylum Arthropoda; class Arachnida; order Ixodida; family Ixodidae; genus Dermacentor; species Dermacentor albipictus. The sequence goes on along the minus strand of NC_091822.1, from coordinate 67,472,171 downwards.
ATGGCATTTTCTCTGTGTCTGCCTTCGCTAACATCGCCGATGAGCAGTACCGAGACCTATCGCTGCGAGTACTCATCGAGCGTCTGCGCTCTACACCCACCGACGCATCCGTTCGCCGATATGTCCTCCAGGGCGGCATTCTGTACCGAAGGAGCTTCCTCCCTGATGGCCCTGATCTTCTTCTTGTCGTGCCAAAACATCTACGACAGACTGTGCTCTTTCAGATGCATGACGCCCCCACTGCAGGACATCTTGGCGTAACCCGTACGTACGACCGCGTCCGCCGCCGCTTCTATTGGCCTGGTCTTGCTCGCTCCGTCCGACGCTATGTTGCTGCCTGTGATCCCTGCCAGCGTCGGAAAACGCCTCAGGTGCTACCTTCCGGTCATCTCCAGCCGATCACCGTCCCTGTGGAACCATTTTTTCGTGTTGGATTAGACCTCCTCGGTTCCTTTCCCACGTCATCCTCTGGGAACAAATGGGTAGCCGTCGCAACTGATTACGCCACCCGATACGCTATCACGCGGGCTCTACCTACCAGTTGCGCCACTGACGTCGCGGACTTTCTCTTGCGTGACATTATCTTACTGCATGGCGCCCCACGACAGCTGCTTACTGACCGTGGTCGTAACTTCCTCTCGAAAGTTATCGCCGACATTGTGCGTTCCTGCTCTATTCAACACAAGCTGACTACCTCTTACCATCCTCAAACGAATGGCCTGACAGAGCGCTTAAACCGTACTCTTACCGACATGCTGTCCAAGTACGTTTCGAAGGACCACCACGACTGGGACGTTGCCCTTCCTTACGTCACCTTTGCTTACAATTCTTCCCGGCACGACACCGCCGGATTTTCTCCATTTTATCTACTCTACGGTCGCGAACCGACCTTGCCCCTTGACACGGTACTCCCTCCTGCTGCGACCTCAACAACCGAGTATGCGCGCGACGCCATCGCCCTTGCCGATCATGCACGCCAGCTTGCCCGTGCTCGACTGACGGACTCGCAAACCACGCAGCAGCGTCAGTACAACGCCCGCCACCGTGACGTACAGTTTTCGCCTGGTGCACTCGTGCTCCTGTGGTCGCCCTGTCGTCACGTTGGACTTTCCGAAAAGCTCCTTTCGCGATACACAGGGCCCTACCGCGTGCTGCGCCAGGTGACGCCTGTGACTTATGAAATTGCTCCTGTGAGCTCAACCTCGTCATCTACTCTGGCGTCTAGTGATGTCGTGCACGTCAGTAGGCTCAAGAGCTACTACACTGCTTCAGAGTCCAGCCTTTAGTCGCTCCGGGACGGCGCTTTTGCCGCCGGGGGTAGTGCTGCGGGGTAGTATTCCCAATGACAAAGAGCCGCGCAGGAAGAAGACGAAGACGACGATTGGAAGCTAGCGCGGGCTGTTGCCTCTTGGTCAACTGCGGCGTATTGCCTTGTAAATATACTTGTAAATAGCTTTTCGTCGGTGTCTTCCTACGTAACAATATGTTTTAAAATTTTTGATATTTTATGTTAAAGGTGACGCCTGATTCGCACGTTGGCTTGCATCACTCAACTATAGCAATCTCAAATAAATTTTTCAAATGAAGAGAAATTCACGTATATTCTAGTATAGTGTATCCATTTTTCTTTTTAATTTGAACACTTTTCTTAAGCCAACAATGCTTGCTTAAGTTACGTCAGCGCAGGTGAAATACGTGTCAAGGCGGACATAATTTTGAAGAACAGCCAAAGAAGTGTAAAACTAATTGAGCTGTTTCAGTTACCTTCTTAATTATAGACTTTACGGCACACGTTTGTATTGAAAAGTTGAAGAACATCGTCACATATTTATATTGAAAACTTAAAGCTCATCGTCATAAGCATCTAATTCAGTATTTCTATCTTTTAAAATGAGCTTGCAAACAGCAATACGTGCCCTCAAATTTTTCGGTAATTTCACTTAATTTACGCACGTGGGACCACAAAGCGCAGCTCCCGGTCCAGTTCCCTTGTGAATGTAGTAGGCCGGCGCAAAATGAAGCGTCACCATACCGCGCGATAAAATGGCCTGCAGCCGCCGTGGATGCTCATTGGCTATGGTGTTGGGCTGCTGAGCAAAAGGTCGCGGGGTCGAATCCCGGCCATGGCAGCCGCATTTTGATAGAAATGAAATTGCGAAAACACCCATGTATTGAGGTGCACGTTAAAGAACCCCAGGTGGTCGAAATCTTCGGAGTCCTCCACTACGGCGTGCCTCATAATCAGAAAGTAGTTTCGGCACGTAAAGCCCCATAATTTTTAAAGCGGCCTGACTTGTTCCTTCTACAAAATTAGTATGCATCCAATGGGGATCTGCGAAGATCTTCAATCGACATCACCTCGTGGAAAAGGGTAACCATCACGGTGGCTTTATTTTACGTCAGCCTTCCACATTTGTACAATGAGATTTGCTTTGTGGTCCCACATGCGTAATGAAGTCAGCTCAACAGCAGTTATCTCGGTTTGCAAGGCGATTTTGATGTAAAAAACGGTGCTAAACTGTTATGACAATTCCATTGGACCTCTAAATATGAACATATGCCTTAGATTGCGCAATAAGAAGTTAATCGATATAATTTAGTAAGTGAATTGTTTGGCTTTGGTTTTTCTTGCATTTACGCTGGGAAACGTAATTCACCTGCAGTAAAGCAATTCCAATGCATTTTTGAAGCTTATATAAAAAGGGGTTCAAAGTAATAAAAATGAATATGTGTAAGGGTAGAAATTCGTTCCCGATGTATTTCATTAAGTTGGCGATAGGCCACGGAAAAATCTTGTTCATAATATCAGCTGTAGGTATCTTCAGCTTCGTAAATGGAGCGTTGTGAAATTGCAAATGTGCTGCAGTGATACTTCAACGGTAACCTTTCATCGTTGGTCTTTACAAACATGACTGCAGGTTGACTGCCAACGGGATCATGAAAACCCCATCATGAAACGCCTGCAGAAGATACTCCTAGAAGTGGACGAACTGGTGTTAGCTTCTGCCATTGCCATTCCCGTGCTTCGTAAGGTCTACGCTTGGATATTTCCGCTGTTGAGCTACGGCAAGCTGTTCCGCCTAATCACTCACAGCCTCCGCAAGATCATCAGTGTCCGCACCGCCGAGTTGAGCGGTACGACCCGAACCACCACGGACATTGTTCAGTTGATGCTTGAGGCGAAGACTGAAACCGCTCGTCGGAACTTCGGAGAAGTTGAAATTACGGACAGCCACCTGCTGGCAAACTGCTTTCTCTTCCTTGCCGCGGGATTCGAGACGACGGCTGCGACGCTCGCCTTCCTTCTTTACGAGCTAGCCCGGCACCCCGAAGAGCAGGACAAACTGTTCCATGAGGTGAAGTTCCAGCTAGCGGAGAACTCTGGCCAGCTTGATTGCGACGATGTGCAGAAGCTCAAGCGAATGGATATGGTGATCAGCGAGTGCCTGCGGCTCTATCCTCCGCTCGTCCTCTTCACGTCGAGGGTGTGCGACAAGGACACCACGCTTTCGGGCTACACCATTCCTGCTGGAGCGCACGTCATCCTGCCCACCTGGCACATTCACCACAATCCCGACGTATGGCCCGACGCCCATACGTTCAATCCGGATCGATTTGCTTCAGACGAGGTACGTGGAGAAGAACGAAGGCATCCGGCGGCCTACGTGCCGTTCGGCTTGGGACCTCGCGAGTGCATAGGGCGCCGGTTTGCGTTACTCGAACTGAAGATGGTGCTTACCAAGCTGGTGACGACGTACGTTTTCAGCGTGTGCAAAGAAACCGACGACCCCTTGAAATTTATTGTGCCGACAGTAACAGTGAATCCGGCTCGGAACATAATGCTTCAAATGACGCGAAGGAACTCCGAAGACATCCCGCTTTGACTTGCTCCTTGGGCTTTCAAACAAAACCTGTGTGATATGTGGTGTTATACTGTCTGAAAGTGTCTGGACTCCAGGCCGCGCGAAGGACGCATTGGGATAGGGTGGAATACAGAAAGGCTCATCTACAGAGCTTTGAATGCATGTTGAAGAACCTGAGGTGGTAAAAGTTCATCAGAAGCGCTTTACTGTGGCGTCTCACTTAGCCCTATGTCGCCCCTTTGGGGCGTTAGATGGCATACTGTTTGTCTTCAGCGCCGTGAGCAGGTGATTTCGCAATGTGCCGTTCAATCTTCATTAACCACTATCGGGTGAATAGTTCTATTTTTTATTTCAATAAAAACAAAAATAGCGCAAGCTTGTGTTTTGTGTGGTATGTGACAAGTGTGTGACAAGTGTGACAAGTGAGTGGTCCGAAGAGCCGTAACCAGAACCAAAAGACCTCATTCTTAGCCTCATGATTTGAGAAAACGTTTAAGAAAGGGTGCTAGCATTTTTCGCAACAGCTGTCTCTACATGTTGTGTTTTAGTAGGCGTCGTATTCCGAAGCTGTGTCGTCGTGAACTTTAGCATACCACATTATGCAGGTGTTATCGGCGAACTGTTTTCAAAGGATCTACGAGCGGCTCAAGCACAAATGGCAGTATTCGCAACTCCAGCAATCCATGCGACATCTAGCGGCAGTCGCGAGAAACACCATACGTAGGTCCAGTCGTCATGTATGCCGTAGAGGCTGCTGTTACAAACAGGAGAATGGAGCTGCTAGGAAAAGAAAAAAGCGAACGGCCAAGCAGTTCTGCTGTGTTCCTCAGTGCGTGTTAGCGAGATGCAAGGACAGCGGTATTTCCTTTCACGCATTTCCCTCCGAGTCGAAAGACCGAAGCCGCAGAACGAGCTGGAACGCTAACCTCCGCATCGGCAAGGCTGTGACGCTGACAATGACTGTTTGCTCACGGCATTTTGTACGGGAAAATTTCTCCTTACCAGGTGAGACACTATAGTGAACTTGTGATCTTGAAGCTAATATATGACCATTGTGCATGGTCATTATACATGTCACTGCAGCACCTTATGTAAACACGTTTCACATTGCGAGGACTTGCGATTGGGCTGTGCATTATTTGCGTGCATATGTCAGCCGCAACGCAACATTCGAGCACAGGTTCGACCTGTCACAGTGGTTTCCCCGAGGAACGTATCCTCTGCACTCGTTGACCACATTGGCTGTAATTAGAGATCATGTTCGACGTTTCACGGCGGTTTCTGCGAGGAACGTCTCCTCTGCACTCGTTGACTACACGTGGCTGTAACTCGGGGGGCTTTTGATGCCCAGCACGTCTCGCGCAACTTATACCGGCGTCGGAGAATCAAATGTTTATGAATTATGTACTAGCAAGTTCGGGAACGGTTGAGTCTAAATGTGCCACTTATGTGGCATGATAAAGCGCAATAAATATCATGCGTGGCGCGGATGAACTTGCAGCACCGGCGCACTGCACACGGGCACTTCCCAGTGCGACTGATTACGAATTTGTCACTTGCACTTGAGAATCTCCGAGGCGCTCAAGAGTGCCCATAAGACACTGGCATTTCGCACCAACGGTGAGCCTGTCATGTTCATTGCAGACGTTTACCACTTACGCGACAGCCACACGTCAATTTTACATGTGTTTGCTACCTGCGAGGAAAATGTATGGCGTCCGCCGTCTACTTACTCGTCCTATATATATGTGCAGGATAAGTACCTAAACTAGCATTATTTGGATTATTAAATCATCCCTAAGTCAGTGGCACAAACACTCTGGTCATGTGGTGATGTTTGCACCTGTGTACTTTGTGTTACGAGCAGCTTTCAACTACATTTTGCAGATGCTACATTCCGTGTACAACGCCGCATAGCCCTGCACACTCAAACCTATGCTTCATTTCCTTGGAAATGCTTCTTTTAATGAATATTGTGGCATTGTTTCTGAGGTAAAAAGAAATCAATTCTCGGTGCAGCCCATATTGAGACACAATAAAGCACAAACAATTCATTTATTTTTTCAGATGTTGCATGTTAAAGGCAGCGGCTGAAAAAAAATGTAATACCAACTGAAAACCTGCCAAGGACATCATGTTATGATGAAAAAAAGGATGCTCGTATGAAGGAGCTTTGACTGGCAAGACTTCGCCGACGTGCGTATCGTCCAGCCAGAATAAGTTAATTTGACTGCATAGTGCAGCACTTATATGCTCATGGTACGTACATCATGGCTACAAGCATGTAACAACTAGTGTCAACCCTTTTTAATGAATTACAGAATGAATCAAGCAAAGAAACTGCATCTCCCCATTAGAAGCAAAGGCGTTGCCCTATGCACCTGTCAGCACCACCACCATGGTAAATTGACTGCCTGCAACTTGTGCACACATTGCTTAACCACTAGTTCCTTGGTATTAAACTCTGACATTGCAGGACGATCTCCCATCCCCTGACAGCAAGAGCGTCGACCAAATCACTGACAAAGGAAATATGGTAATTTCTTTTTGTATATGTATGTGTTGTGTTAGCTGTCTTTACCTAGATGGCGGCATGCTTTCTGGATTTACTTCGCAAAAGCATTGTATCGTATGACGTACGTGTGATGGGTGCACATTAACTGCAACTTGTGCACACATTGCTTAACCACTGATTCCTTGGACTAAACTCTATCTGACATTGCAGGACGATCTCCCATCCCCTAACAGCACGGACCGAAGCCTTGCAAACACAATCAGTGACAAGGACATAGCAAATATGGTAATTTATTTTCCTTATATCTTTGGGATGTGGTAGCTGTCTTTATCTAGCCGGCAGCATGCTTTCCGGATTAACTTCGCGAAAGCATTGTGGTGTGTGATGGGTGAAAATTAATTGATGTAAAAACCCTGGGTTTCCTACTTCCAACATTGAATTTAACACATTGACGTGCATTATTGGAATGACAAAAAAGAAGCTGCGCCTCGCATCAGTTGTGTCAGACATTACAACTCTTGCTTTTGTTTTGTGACAGGAATGTGCTTGCCAAACTGGCCCCCGGACATTAATGGCAGAGTACTCAAGAGAAGAAAAAGATGTGGCAAATTTTCTTCTAGAAATGCCTTCAGGGACAAGGCTTACAGAAAGCAAGGCTGTCGAAGTGACATCGGGCTCTTTTCCACAGACGTTTGTGGACACGATAAATAGTAGCTACGTAAATACGTTCACAGGCCTGCCATCAGTCGATATTCTGAATGCTGTTGTGATGTGCTACACAAAAATTCATCCACTTTCAGGACGGCACCAGTTATGTGCAAAAAAAAGAATTGCATTGGCATTGGTGAAATTGAAGCATACTAGTTCTACTGCATTCTTGAGTCACATTTTTAACTCTTCAATAACTACATGTAGCAACATAACTGCAGTGACTGTTCAGTTGATGCCTTAAATTTTGAAAGTAACTGGCTGTGCCACCAAAAGGAATGCTGTTGAGCATTTGGCTGTCCGTTTTAAACACTTCAGTAACGTGCGTGTCATTGTAGATTTCACCGAAATTCCTATTGGCCAGCCCAACTGTTTGCGATGTGCATTGCAGACCTACTCCTTCTATAAGAGAGGTTTCACGGTTAAATATATGGTGACTGTTAGACCAAGTGGTCTTATTGCCCACAAATGCCAAGGATATGGAGGCCGCACCTCAGACAAGGCCGTTTTTGAGCAAAGCGGCCTCATCAAGCAACTACACCCAATATAAGATGCCACAATGGCAGACCGTGACTTTCTTATCGATGACATTTGTGCGAACTTAATTGAGTTAATCAGGCCTCAATTCAGAAAACAAGAGCAGATCTCAAAGCGGGATGCACTTAGGACACAAAAGATAGCATCAGCAAGAATTCATGTAAAGCGTGCTGTACACATAATGAAAATATTCAAAGTGTTGTCAACAAGAATCTCATGGAGCATGGGGGGACTACTTGACGACATTGTGATAATAGCTGCAGGCATCACAAACCTCTCATCACCAATTTTAGCAACACATCGATTTTTTGTGAGTCCCGCATCAATAGATTTTCCGAACATATTATGTGCATCGTAAAAGTGGTTCGTGCTTTCCATGCAAGGAAGTTTTAAAAGCTTTACAGGAGTGGAAGTGCCATGTTCCTTACCAGCAGAGGTGAAGCCAACGCTTGCCCTTATTTTACATTTGAAATAGACCTTTGTTGGGTTGTCCTCTTACAGATCAAGTAGTTTGGCTCTGGTAATTTAATTGCGTGGCTAATTAGAAACTAAAAGCATGTTGATCCTGTCAGGAGTATTGTTGTGCCATTACCACAAGCCCGGATTCCGAATCTGCAAGATGCAGAATCTATCCTGCGAGCGCCCTAATTCTCCCTTCACAAGTCAAGGTGCTGAGCCGTCAGGCAGCGGTGTCCTGCGGGAGAAGCATCGGCAGGCGACGTGTTTAGACGTGTCAGCGTGTGCCAGACAGCCCGGCGCCGCACCTCCTTTTGCATGGAGGTCTCCGCGCGCGCGAACTTTGAAACGGGTGGCCAGCGCGGTCGCTGGTTGGACCCCTCGGACGACCGTCGTGTGCTGACTTTGTATTGGGCCGTTTGAGTGACAATGGTTCCTCGGGGATTATAAAAGCAGCGACGCGCTGCCTGAAAAACAGGATCCGCCGACCCACCGGGAGACAGTGTCGCTCCCGACTGGGGTGAGATGTGTCACGCGTTTTCGCCGGACGTCGCCGTGCGAGAACAGTCGCGTTTGTTGTGAGCACTCGGCCCCAGTGCCGACCCGTTCATGTCCTGTATGATAACCTGTATATAATGTATAAAGTCCCTTTTGTTATTCTCATCGACGCCAGGCTCGGAGTCTTCGCTACCAACGCTCTGTCACGAAACGGGTGACGAGCGCTACGGGACCACAAAGTCGTAATAGTGGTGCAGCGGTGCAAAGTCGTAACAGTGGATGGCAGCTACGGGATTGACCGGCATCAGCTACCTCGGCGCGGTGAGTGCCTGAAGTTTACCTCAAACACCAGACTTTCTCTGACACAGGTTATAGTAGCGTAGGGAAGGATTTGGTGTTGCATTGTGATAACCTTGTGTGTTTCAAGCCTAGTAAGAGTGTTTTGAAAACCAGGGGATGCTGAGGGGGTAAACAGGGCAGTGTGTGAAATACTTGCATATGTCTTACTAGTAGTGTTAAAGTAGCGTACGGCAGGTATATTCAAAAAGGGTAAACAGCAGGAGGACAGTGTGAACGATGGAGAAGTACAAAGTGAAGGAACTTCTCGAAATTTGTGAGGAGTTGGGCATTGAGTTGGGCTCAACCAAAAGAAAGAATGCGATCCTTGAGGTTATGAGGACCGGGGACGTAACGGCTGAGGAAGCCGCAGAGGCCTTGGCGGGTATCAATGAACGTCGGGAAAGGGAGGAAAGGAAAGAAAAGGAACGTCGCGAGGAGGAAAAGAGGGAGAAGGAACGTTGCGTGGAGGAAAGGAGAGAGATTCGTGAGCACGAGCTTAAAATGAAAGAGTTGGAGACCCGAAATAACTCGCCAGCGCCTAGTCTCACTTCTAACGGTCCAAGAATACGCGATCAACTTCCACCCTTTGTCGTGGGAGAGGATATGGCCAAATACCTCGTGAAATTTGAGCACGTGTGCGAACGGAATAGCATTGAGCGATCCCTCTGGGCACAGAATCTGTTAGCGTTGCTTCCTGGGGAGGCATCAGACGTAATAACTTGCTTATCGAAAGAGGCGTTTGAGAGCTACAGTGATGTGAAGGAAGCGCTACTGCGGAAGTACAAATTGTCGCCCGAAGCTTTCCGGCAGAGGTTCCGGTATGCAAAAAAGGGCAAGGAGTCGAATGTTGACTTCGCGTTTCGTCTAAAAGCCGACTTGGTGGAATGGCTGAAGGGCGAAGAGGTTTACGACGACCGCGACAAAATTGTCAAATGCATCGCGTTGGAGCAGTTCTACCGTTGCATTGATGAGGATGTCCGGCTCTGGCTGCAAGATAGGCTAAAGGATGTTAAGCTAAACAAGGCAGCAGAGTTAGCGGAAGAGTATTACACACGCCGCAGCTTGCACAGCAAGGCAGTGCGCGTAGAAAAAGCTGATAGGAGAGATTGGTTTTCCAGGAAGCCCGACGAACGGAAGCAAATCACGCGTCGCGAGTTTCGGGACGACGAATCCCTCACCAAAGAAACTGTAAGGGAAGGACAGAATGCATCTCAGAATGATGACGATGGTCCGAAACAGCGAAACGAAATGACGCGTTCTTTTGAAAAACGGAAACCGTTAACCTGCTACAATTGCAAAAAGCAAGGGCACATCGCTGCAAGCTGCCCAGAGAGAATTGCTTTTGCAACGATACAGGAAACTCACAAAAACATACGTCTATTGGAGCCCTATGTGCAGGAAATTAAGGTAAACGGCAAGAAGTGCCGAGCACTGCGGGACTCTGCAGCAACTACGGACGTTGTTCACCCGTCTTTCGTCTCCTCGAGTGATTTTACGGGAGAGTGCGTTAGGATACGGCAAGTGGCCGAGAAGGAGAGTGTCTGTTTACCGATCGCAACGGTTATCATTGAAGGAGAGTTTGGGAAACTTAACACCGAAGCCGCTGTGTCAGCCGCCCTCCCGGAGCAATTTTCCTACCTCTTCTCAAATAGCTCGGAGCAGCTGCTGAGGGATCAGGGCAAATCATTCTTTGCCGACGTGGCGTACATGGCCCTCACGAGATCCAAAGCGCGCCCGCTGTCGAGGGAACTTGAATTTGCGTCGGTGAGCGAACAGCGGTGCGGCACACGGACCGATCAAGGTAACTTAAGTGGTGAGCAGGCACGGGAGAGGCAGAGCTCGGAGGCTGGCCTAGGCGAGCGGGTCCTGGAGGTGAGTGGGAGTGACGTGTGCAGTGCTAGCCGCGATAGAGACGCGACGCCGCAATTAGGCGACGCGGGCTCCACACTCGCTCCGGTTTCCGTCAGCTGGCAGGAGCAGGCTGCAGTTGAAAGGGAAACTCGGATTCGCGAGCAACAGGAAGATTGTTCACTAGCCGATCTGAGGAAGAGCGTCAAACGGGGAGTGAAAAAAAGGAGGGTTTCATTTGGCAAGGAATCTGGCTTATTGTACCGCCGCTACACGGATAAGCAGGGTCGCAAATATAAGCAGCTTCGGATTCCGCGAAAATATCGCCGGGAAAAATGAATGACCTCATTTGCTTCCTCAGAAGTATGTTTTCGGTCTAAGTGATTTCAAGGGGACCATTCTATTTGTAATTATTATTGCTGATTAATAATTGTTTCTATTTTGTTGCGTTGTTAATTTGAAAACTGGTTGTTTGAGCCTTGTGTACTAGATCGTACACCTGCCTCCTGTTGCAGCGGGAGCAAACGGGGGATAGCGATTTAGTTAGGTTGATTTGGATTATGGCCTTGTCTGGTGTTTGACGGGAGACAGAGGGCACTTGTTCGTGTTGGGTGTTGCCTTTTGCCGGTCGGTTTTGCAAGCTGCAGAACGACCAAGCGGGACCAGTGGCGAGAAGCAAGGTCTTAGGAACGACCCGAGCGGAGCGGGTCAAGGTGCCTTGGCGACGACGCGGTGAGCAGAGCTCCTGTCCTGGCGAGTCGGACCTGGGCACGTGAAGTTACCTGGCGTCCCGACACTGGACGTGAACTTGGACGAGCCTGACGAACGTGCGCGCCCGGCATCCGAGCCACGTGGAGGCAGCTCGTCTTCCCGGCGCCTTATCTGAGGGCGGGGATGCTGTTGTGCCATTACCACAAGCCCGGATTCCGAATCTGCAAGATGCAGAATCTATCCTGCGAGCGCCCTAATTCTCCCTTCACAAGTCAAGGTGCTGAGCCGTCAGGCAGCGGTGTCCTGCGGGAGAAGCATCGGCAGGCGACGTGTTTAGACGTGTCAGCGTGTGCCAGACAGCCCGGCGCCGCACCTCCTTTTGCATGGAGGTCTCCGCGCGCGCGAACTTTGAACCGGGTGGCCAGCGCGGTCGCTGGTTGGACCCCTCGGACGACCGTCGTGTGCTGACTTTGTATTGGGCCGTTTGAGTGACAATGGTTCCTCGGGGATTATAAAAGCAGCGACGCGCTGCCTGAAAAACAGGATCCGCCGACCCACCGGGAGACAGTGTCGCTCCCGACTGGGGTGAGATGTGTCACGCGTTTTCGCCGGACGTCGCCGTGCGAGAACAGTCGCGTTTGTTGTGAGCACTCGGCCCCAGTGCCGACCCGTTCATGTCCTGTATGATAACCTGTATACAATGTATAAAGTCCCTTTTGTTATTCTCATCGACGCCAGGCTCGGAGTCTTCGCTACCAACGCTCTGTCACGAAACGGGTGACGAGCGCTACGGGACCACAAAGTCGTAATAGTGGTGCAGCGGTGCAAAGTCGTAACAGTATCATCCTCTGAGTATTGATTACGTTATTTTTGAAACAATTTACCAAGAATTTCAGGTTTCATCTTAAAACCAGTAACACTATGATACACGTCAGTCGCTCTCTGTATGGCAAAATAAGTCCCGTTAATAGGGTTGAGACATCAAATTTGTGGCTTGCGCGTTCTTTGTTTCAAACGTTTCTTATTGCTTTAGGAAGCATGATACACGCTCGAATATTCTTATATTCTTAGTATATAATTTTATATCACATTATTTGTGTGAATGATTTTCAGTTTCGGTTTGTGGGCGCAGAGATGGACAGTGATGTCACTGTCTATAAAACTTGGTAACGTGGGCCCACCAAGCTGTGACGCACACATTGCTGCATCGTCTGCTCTCGCACACACATTCTGTACCAGCGCAGGCAAACAAAGCCACGCCGACAGTTGTCTTGGCTAGCTGCGGCAGCTCCAATTATGACTCTACGTCTGACGCGCCTCATTGCCCTCGAGGCTTGCCCGGTGGTGTGGGTCACCACTCATTGCACGTCACTCTAATGTGGTATGACGTCGCTAAAACTTTCGTTATGCTTCCGACAAAGTGACGTCCATGTCAATCGCGGTAGCGATGGGTCTCGATCACGAGAACGAGCAGTTAGGCATTCGTTGGAAGCGAAATAAAATATATTTTGAACGTTCTGTGTCCAACACTTCATGTTGAGTGTCCTTGCATACAAAGGAAGCGTACAGTATGATTTTTATAGCCTCAAAATTTGGTGTCTCAACCCCTTCAAACTGGTGGAAAGTGTGAGGAAAGCACTTGCAAACTAATCTTTTATAGTGCCCCTCCTAGAATGGTGGTGTGGCTTCAATTTTAGCACATTATTTCCCCTCCAACAAATTTTTGTACTTCTTGTTTCTATTGTGAGCAAAACGAAAACAAGGTGAAAGCAAGAGCCAACGTTTCGACAAATGGACTTCTCTTCGACAAGTCCACTTGTCGAAACGTTGGCTGCTGCTTTCACCTTGTACTCGTTTTGCTCATCGTCTTGAATTTCCATCTCCCGTCTTCCCCGTGCTTTCCTTTGTTTCTATTGTGTACTTCCTTACTGTTCTAACGTTTTTTTTTTACGTCTCCACAATCTTGTGTATTGTTGCAGCCCACCTTAACTTAAGATGTGTTGCTGTGTTGCCTGAGTTTACCTTTCTTCTGTGTTAGGAAAACCTAACTGTGCATAGCCTCGTAAGGGCCCCTCACCAGGCCCTAATGCAAATTTTGGTTATACACTGGTAGTTGTAAGGTGCCGTCTAGAAAGCCTTTAATTTCCAACCATTTTCAAATTACTTCACCAATGTCACTTGGACAACCTTGTTTTCTGTAATCCGAGTACCTGAAGCCATTTCTAGGAGGAAATTTGCCACATCTTGTGAAATGGAAGAAGCTGTCCTGTTACCTTGCTGCCAGGAGGCAAGCGTTATTGCCAGCCGACATTTTGCCTCTGCCTCGACTAGGGTGCGCAAATTCAGCATTTTGTTATGCCACTCAGCCGTTTCATACTTTTCAGACACGATTGTTACCATGTGATCTACATGCTGCACTTGTTTGTATTCGCCATACTTGCAGACTTCAACACAATTTTTTGTAAAATAGCGATGCACATTCTTTTGCAACTTGTATTCTTCATTGAAGTGCAGATTTACGCTACGCATTCTGATGCAAGTTTTCGTCTTATGGTATTCCGAGATATTTGCAGTTCACTTATGATCTGTGTGCATAGAGTTGCGGTAATTTTTCAATGGCTGTTGTCCCCCCTCCCTCACATTGCCTTACTTGTATTTTTTCGCAAAATGAACCACACGCACTCAATTTTTTTGTTCACTGTACTCAGTGTCAAGGTGTTTGCCTCATACATTTTACTCTAGCCCATTTTTGTTGCACTTTATAGCATGTGAGGGTTTGTTCTATTGTGCAAACAGAACGTGAGAAGTAACATGGAACAGTGTCCAACCTGCATACAATGAATATTTGGAAAGTTTGGCCACCAGAACAAAGTACCCTGAAAGAATAATTTCATTAAAATGACCCCAGCTGGTATATGCACCCTAATTTGTGCTTCTTCCTAATTTGTTAAATACAATGCAAATGGCTGTCCTGGGAAGCATAACTAAACCACCAGTATACAATATGGGGAGACATTTGTGCAGACTTAACATCAGTGAATGATAATTATTCACCTCCAGAGAGCAGATAGAGCTGTCTTTGCTATAAATATTTCGATAACTGGAAAGTAAGTGACATATAATAATTTAACACGCACGTGATTGCCGATCCCGCTGCCCGAGGCGACGCGCCTCGTGCCTCGATATCCACGTGCACGCCGGGCCGCCCGAGAACGGCTTTTTAATAGTTTTTCTTTCGTCAAAGGTAGCCGCAACCAAGCGTTATGGAAGTTGACCGAACCAGCTCCATAGACGGAATAACAAATAGTCAAGCAGAGATTAACGACACGGAGCCGACGTTCGACAGCAACAGCGGAAAAACACTATGGAAGACCGGACCGTGGGTGATGCTACAAGCCCGACATCAGAAGAAGCAAGAATCCATTACAACGTCGAATACGCAGGAGTTCTCATACGAACACAGCAAGAGGCAGAACACGAATTATGGGAAACAACAACAAGCTCCTCAAAAGCCATGGGGCCAAACCAACGCAAGCAAGCCATGTCCTCGATGGCCAACGACTCCACCGCTACCAGAAAACCATTACAAGATTGTGCAGAGACCTAAAGCCGGTAGGAAAGTATCAAACTGGAAAGGCGGAGTGATAGCAAGAGGATTAGCCCAAGCATGCGGAGTCACACCCCAGGAGCTCTATGCCAAAGTGATCATACAGACACAGTCGCAACAAAACTTAATTTGGGCAAGTACCGAAGAGGACTGCGCACTTAAACTACTGGAAATAACAAGCATCGAAATAGGACACGCAACATACGAAGTCACACCGTACCTCAAGCCTATTCCTGGCACTATACGTGGCGTTGTTCACGGAATAGAGGAAGGCACCACCGACGAGCAGCTAGTAGATCTACTCGCAACGACCAACAATTGCAAAATCCTCTACGCTAGAATGCTGGGAAGATAGACGTCGGCAGTGATCACCTTCGAGGGCCCGCATGTGCCGTTCTACGTTACACTGGGATGTACGCTCGCCCGCTACAGGCCCTACAGAAAGTCAGTCCAGTACTGCAGATCTTGCGGGGAGATAGGACACTGACAAGACGTCCGGCCTAATAGAAACGACGAACTATGTGACAACTGTGGAGAACACAACGCTGATCCAAACAACCACCAATGCGAGCCGAAATG
Source organism: Dermacentor albipictus (assembly GCF_038994185.2). Lineage (NCBI taxonomy): Eukaryota > Metazoa > Arthropoda > Arachnida > Ixodida > Ixodidae > Dermacentor > Dermacentor albipictus. Next base: position 67,456,510 of record NC_091822.1, on the reverse strand, counting down.
TAAGCTCTGCGGAATGCCCCATGAAACGGCGAGTAGAGACTGCCAAAGGAAGGTGAAACCGGCCCCGCCACCGTTGAGAGTCAGGGAGCGGTCAAGATCGAGACAGAGAAGATTCTGGTACCAGGCCAGCGTAGTAACTACCAACGAGAACGGCACATGATGACCATGTCATCATCGCCACAGTCACCAAATGAGACCGAACAGACAAAAAGATGGAGATTCAAGTCGGGATCGAGATCGAGATCGAGGGAAAGAAAACAGGGCTGGTATTTTGTAGTGATGCATTTTCCGATTCTATGCTTTTTGATGCTTTTCGCGCTTGGCCAGTGGTCAGAGCGACGTTGTGCCTGCATTATCAACAGGGTCAGGCGACCGTGTGTGGTGGATGATAAGAATAGCATAGAATAAGGCATAAGGCATCGCTACAAAATAGCGGCCCAGAGCATCCCCCGGATACCGGCAACGGGCGTGGAACACGATAACACCCAGCGCAAGGTAAGCTGGGCCAAAGTCATCGCAGGGCACAATCATACGTCGAGAGAAAATAATGGCGTTCAAACCACAATACACTCGAGGTACGAGGACACGATAATGATTCTCCGAAGACAGAACGATGAATTGAAGTGAGAGGTAGAACAGCAAAAGTAGAAGACACAAGAGAATGAAGCTAGCACTCAAAAAGAGCTCGAATACCTCATGCGAGAAATAGAACAACTACGGAGAGAAAAGGGCCAGCAATCGCAAACACTACTACCGCGACCTTCATCCTCACCACCACCATCCTCAGCAGCACAACCAAAGCCAGCAATACTGTCGAACCAAGCGGTGATAACCCAGAACGACCTTAAGACACTTGAAGACCGCATCAACGCCAGTGTGACCGCCATGATGGAAACCACAATGTCCACGGTAACACAGGTTATGCAAAACACGGTAACCCAGATGTGACAGACTGGGTTCCAATCTCTCAAGAGCAACATGGACAACCAGATTCAGGCCCTACAGAACAAAATGACTCAATCGGCAGAAAATTTCAGTCAACGCATTCACATGCCAGAAGAAAGAGATAATACTCTCAAGAAGCCTAAGTACCCTGCGAGAGAAGCCAAGATCACGCAGACCCTAAGCGAACAAGATGGCGAGGATAACTAAAGAGAAAGATGACTATAAGTAACACCCATGGCTCAAAATTTGGCAATGGAACTGTCATTCTATCCACAGTAAGAGAAGCAACCTTGTACAATTCTGCACGCAGTTTAACCCGGACATTAAAGCCTTACAAGAAACCGAAGCTGAAGACTTCAAGGTCAGTCGTTACCTCACTCACGTCACCGACGGTAAGACGGTGACGTGAGTGAGGTAACGCAATCCTGACCAAGAAGGCCATCAACGCTCAATGACACGACATCCAACACCGCATCGAACACCCTCGTCCAAATCGTACCCGAGAAAAAACAGCAGCAAAGCCTCTTTGTGTTAAACGTGTACAGCCCGCCAAAGGACCATCTAAAGGATCTAGACAAGCTAATGCGAGAAATGAAGAAGCTGAGCAAGGGTAACGGACTGCTTGTCGTTGGTGATTTCAATGCTCCCCATGTGCCTGGGGTTATGCGGCCTCAAAGAAAAAAGATGTACACAACGTAGCCCAACAACAACACCTCATGCTACTCAACGACCCGCACACACCCACGCGCATCGGCAACAGAGTATGTAGAAACACCAGCCCCGATCTCACATTCGTACGCGCACTCAAACAGTATGAGTGGAGCTGCACGGACGAGAATTTGGGTTGCGACCATTATATAGTGCAAACGATCATCCCGCACCACAAAGCGACGATGAAGATTGGAAAAGCCAAGATCACGGACTGGCAAGCCTTTCGCAAAGATGAGAGTGCCATTAATGCGACGATAGACGACATAGAAATATGGATCAGAGGAGTCGTGGAAAGAGCCGAAAAGCATACGAAGACAATCCAGCTGTCGCAAGTCACCCCCGTGGTCGACACCCACTTACTCCACCTGTGGAAGGCGCCGAGGGGACTCGCCGAACGCTGGCAGCGTAACAAATGCAATCGGAAACTCAAAATTTGAATCTCTAAGATGATCAAGGAAACGCAAGAGTGCTCTGAACAACTTGAAAAACAGAACTGGCGCGGAACATGTAACAGGCTTCAAGGGACCTTAAGCAGCAAGCGCACTTTGGCGCTACTCAAGACACTCCTCTCAAAGAAGGGGAACAAAAACGCCGCAAAACAGAAAGAGCAGAGACTTATACACAACCACCCGGGGAAAGAGGAAGGCATCATCAAAAAAGTGAAGGAGAAGTTCCTCGGTACAGAGCGGAACATAACTGTAGATTCGCACTTTCACGAGTATCGAGGCAAACCAAACATAGAACTGGATCGGCCCTTCACAGAAGCAGAAATAGAGAGGGCCGTGAGCAAGCTCGCCCGCAACACGGCGCCAGGGTACGACAGAATAAACAACAAGACAATCCGGAACCTTGACGGACCCTCTGTAGACGCACTCTTAAAATACATCAACGAGTGCTGGGAACACGGTAAAGTACCACCGGAATGGAAATATGCCGAGGTAACCATGATACCTAAACCCAACAAGCCCATCAGCGTGCAGAACCTTCGACCTATATCCCTCACCTCGTGTGCTGGAAAACTCTATGAGCATATGGTGCACAACCGCATGATCGAACATCTCGAAGACAACATACACGTCCCAAACACCATATTCGGATTTAGAGCTCACCTGTCCACGCAAGGCGTGTTACTGTAGATCAAAGAAAAGTCATCTACAAACTGTACACGCACAGCAAAAGAGCCATCCTCGCACTTGACGGGAAAGGGGCTTTCGACAACGTGTCACACGAAGCCATACTGCAACACCTCAACGCATATAACTGCGGTAAAAATATATATAATTACATTAAAGATTTTCTGAAAGAACGGACAGCCACAGTGGGGATAGGCAAATTGCGCTCTGAGAAATTCGACATACCGCGAAAGGGGGCGCCACAAGGCTCCGTCATTTCGCCAATGCTATTCAATCTAGCGATGAGCTCACTACCCAAGCAACTAGAACAAATAGAAGGGATTTGTCACGCAATATATGCTGACGACCTCACCCTCTGGACTATGGGAGGGTCGACAGGTAAACAGCAAGACGCTCTGCAAGAAGCGGTTGACACAACGGAGAGGTACCTGGAAGCATGTGGACTGACGTGCGCACCAGAAACGTCAGAGCTCTGGGTGCTAAGAAAGCGCACAAGAGGCCGACAACCGCAGCATATACCAGACCCGGAAGTAAAGGTGGGAGGCATCATGATTCCGCAGGTAACAAGGCTCCGCATCCTCGGACTCCTGATTCAAAAGGACGGGGCCGGGGGAGCAGAGTTGGAAAAAATTCAGAGAAAAATGCAACAGAAAACCCATCTTATCAAAAGAGTGACGAGCAAAAGGCACGGACTCAAGGAGGAAGACGCACGAGAATAATACAAGCGCTGCTCACGAGCATCGTGAAGAACAGTCAACAAGACAAAGTAAACTACCTCATCCGAAAATCGTACAAAATTGCGCTGGGCCTGTCCCCTTCCACATCCACAGTGAAACTATTCAACATGGGAGTTCACAACACGTGGAAGAGCTCATGGAAGCGTACAACGTCAACCAAATGGAGAGACTAAAGCTAACAAAAACGGGAAGAGCCCTGCTCCAAGATCTGGGCTACCAAGTCGAGGATGAGAGGCACCTACTTCAACAGACAGGCGACAGGCGAGACTACAGGCGAGACAGGCGAGAGTACAGGCGATCAAGCACATACTGGAATGCACCAACGGCAAAGAAGAAAACGTGAGATACACGGACGCAGCTGCGTACAGAACAAACGACTGATTTCTAATCAGCGTGGTTGACGAGAAGGGCGAACAACTTACGGCCACATCTATACGTGCCAAGGACGCGATCACAGCGGAGGAGCTGGGCATAGCCCTGGCCATCGCAACGTGCAAGAAGACCCTGGTTACCGTGGTGACGCACTCGCAAGAAGCATGTAGGAGGTATGTGATTTAGTAAGTGAGGTAAGATAACCTTTCAAGATGCATCTAAATATTTGAGCATGAAAACCGAGAAGAGAAGAATGGAACCAGACAATCCAACATTGAGCGCAACGTTCAAACTCCGGGTAGTTTGATGTCTTGTCATCTGCCCTTGCCGAGGTTCGATTATTCAAACTGCTCCATACTCGCGATTTTTGTATGCTACTCAACAAAATAAAATTGTGACAATCCCAAAATGTCATGTCGTCTAGTGGGGATCGAGCACCTCCTAGTATTGACAACTCGCAAAGGTGTGTCTATAGCACACGAAGCAAACGTCAAAAAGCACTTCATTTGCTACGCAGCTTGTCAAAGAACATATAGGAACCGGAGAATTGAATCTGTGGTGCAATTCTTTTTATTCCCCCTTCGCGTACGCACCGGATTCGGCAATTAATCTCCCCGCACTGTACTTGTTGAGCGAGGCGCCAAATAAAAAAAAACGAGAAGTAGCTCTCGGTGCAATTTCGACGGAAAATCGCAGAGATCGCTGCCACGTGGCCGAAAACGAGGGGTTCGGTACTGAGCCTTCTCAGAGCGGCGTTGTGTCAGCGCCTGCGAACTCTATCAACGGCGAAAGAAACCGTCTTCGCTTCCTCCTGGGTATCTACAGCCCATCGACGTCCCACCTGACCACTTCTTCTGTGTCGGTTTGGACCTTGCGGCACCCTTTCCTACATCTGCATCAGGAAACAGGTGGGTTGCCGCAGCTACCGATTACGCGACACGCTACGCAATCACACGAGCGCTAGCCACGAATAGTACTATAGACGAGGCGGACTTTCTCCTGCATGGCATAATTTTAGTACACCATGTCTCACGTCATATGGCTCACGCACCGAGGCCGTACCTCCCTGTCGAACATCATCGACGATATCCTGCGCTGCCGCAGATGCAGCAGAAGATCACCACGTCATACCATGCGCAGTCGAACGGGTTCACCGAACGCATGAATCAGACCTTAGAGACATGCTTTGAAAGTACGCATCAGCTGACCACCATGATTGGGACCTTGCACTTCCACACGTGATGCTCGCACATATTTCGCACCACGAAAATGCTGAATACTCTCCATTTCCTTTTGTTCGGGCATGAACCAACGTTACCGTTGGACACATTTCTTCCTTCCCGTGCAACTTGGACTAATGAATATGCACGCGACGCTATTGCCCGTGCTGATTACGCGCGGCAGATAGCCAGTAGTAGAATTGCTGTGTCCCAAGATAACCACACGCGCCTTTACGACCAGCGACATCGCGACGAACGTACTTCTCCGGGTGCCCTCCTGCTACGTTGGACCCACTCCCAATGTGTGGGCTTTTCTCAAAAGCTCCTTCCGCGTTACACGCGCTCATACCGCGTCCTTCGACAAGTGACTGACGTCACGTACTATATTGTGTCCGCCAGTCCCACAAGATATTTACACGTGCACTTGTTTATGTATTTTTTCATAGCCAGCAGGACCACTACAGCCTATCGAACCTCCTTGTCGACCATTTCAGCAGATCAGGATGGATTTGTTCGGACCGTTTCCGACGTCAACGTCCGGAAATAAGTTGATCGTCGCGGCAATGGATTATCTCACCGGCTTCGCTGAAACTAAAGCTGTACCGGAAGACAGCGCAGCTGAAATGGCGAAATTTTTCGTCGAAAACATCCTGCTGCGAAATGGTGCCCCAGAAATCCTCATCACTGACAGAGGAACGGTCTTTACAGCAGAGCTCACCAAAGCCATTCCACAACAGAGCCAAGCAGCCCACAGGAGGAGAACTGCCTACCACCCGCACACGAATGGTCTCACGGAGCGCTTGAACAAGACCCTAGCCTACATGCTAGCAATATACGTCGACGTCGAGCACAAGACGTGGGACGCGGTCCTGCCATATGTAACATTTGCTTCCAACACGGCGGTGCAAGAAACAAAACAGATAACCCCGTTCAAGCTGGTTTACGGCTGGAATCCGACGACGATTCCCGACGCCATGCTGCCGCACGTCACCAAAGAGAATCTTGACATCGCTACCTATCTCCAGCATGCCGAAGAAGCCCTACAGCTCGCCCGCCTACGGATCAAGCACCAGCAGCATACCGACAGCCGACACTACACCTCCGACGGCCCTACGTCGAGTGCCACCCGGCGACCGTGTTTGGGTCTGGACCCCGATACGCCGACGAGGACAGTGAGAAACTATTGCGACGCTATTTCGTACCTTACAAGATCATCCGACGTATTGGTGAATTGGACTATGAGGTCGTGCCAGACGGCATTTCGCATTCACAGCGGCGCCACGCACCATCTGAAGTGCTCCACGTGGTGCTTCTTAAGCACTTTTACGCACGCTGATGAACTTTCTTATCTGGTTGTTTCTTTCGTGCGGGTGTTTTTGTTTATTACTTTCGTTTTTTATCAGCATCGGGTCGATGCTTTTTAAGAGGGGGTATTGACACGTGTACTTGTTTATCTTGCGCCGGTGACCGTTTATCACCGCCTAACAAATCTCGCAGAGCACAGGACGCGCCTGCATGTATCCGAAGTTTCTGCAATGTGATCGATGGTTCCATCCGCTGTCTGTCACTGAACTTTGTTTAATCTGATTGCATATATGCGCGACGCGAATAGTGTTCAACTTTATGGAAGACACGCGGATCCCAGCGATTACTCTGGAACAATCGACGACTGATGTATAAAAGCCGGCGCCCTTGACCCGCTGATCAAATTATCGACGATCGCCGGCTGGGTTCGCCGCTATCTTTGTGCTTTAAATGTAGCCTGCTGTTGTGGGCACAGGTTCTCCCAATAAAAGTTAGTTTTGTCTTTAACAGTATTTCTACTGTGTTCGTTAACGTCACTACCACGTGACAATATTCTGTTCCGTTTTCCAGCGATGTCGTCCACGTTTCGAGGCATATGCATTACCACCCTTCCACTGCTGTGAGTGCTTAGGGGTGCCGTGCCGGCGTCTCTACTGCCAGAGGTCATGCTACGTGCTATTTGAAGGAGATGATGTGTGTGGAAACTTAGATTCAGTGGGACATACCCGTGAGTGGTCTCTTGCTGATGTGGGCCCGATGGAGTGCCTTGCCTGACGTTGGCTGATTTCCGCGTTGCGTGCGTAGTTTACCTACTGTGCCACTGAGCTTCCGCATGCGTGTATATATATATATATATATATATATATATATATATATATATTGTTACGGTGAAGGGAAGGCAGAAGTTGGATTGGACAAGAGGAAGACGAAGTCTGGCAGTTGCCTGAACGCCGTTAGCCTCAGTTGTAAATATACATTATTTTACACTCGTGGGCCTGCTTTCTTCCTGCAACATTTTGGTGGAAGGTGCGGCGAATATATACTCATGAATATATATATATATATATATATATATATATATATATATATATATATATATATATATATATATATATATATATATATATATATATATATATATATATATATGACAAGGAGGGGAACCGAGGGGCTCGCCTTGTGGTATTCACGGCCACATAAAGGCAACAGAGAATGAGGCGGAGGAAAGCATAGCGTAACTAGGCTAAGGTTTTCAATGCAAATGTATAAGAGAATGAGGCAAACTGAAAGAAAAGTGGCCGGACACATTACATTACTTGCTGCCGGTGGGATCCAAACCCACTATCTTGGCATAACACTTGCTTTGCACTATCAATTGTGCAACGTCGACGGCTATCGATCTTGTCAGAAGTTACAAACAGGGATAAGGTGCCTAAGAAGATAGGTCCACGTATCAAAACGTTTGCCAGCCTTTCTGAAACCAACTTCACTTACAGTGCGTACATAGACAAAGGGACCGAAAGAACTACGAAGACAAACGCTGAAATGGCGGTTGTGGTCGGGTCGGCGTTATGCATGTTATTCCTATTATGCCGCTACTTCTGGACCAGACGAGATTTCGTCAAACTCTTAATGTAATTGAACAAAAGCTGACTTCGAACTGATTTTTCACGTTGAATAACAAGCATATATACCAAGACAGAAGCGCCCCCTATAAAGCACGAAGCCATCATGTGTGGCATTCACATTTCAAACGAACCATGACCGCCTGCTTACAAGCGTGCATGAGCGATCTAAAAAAAGCCTGTTCTTTACCTGTTAATGCAATTGACGACTTACTAACTGAGTCCCCTCCAGCGATCGCTGCTGATTCAATATGAGTCTATTGTTTTCATGCCTAGCTAAGATACTGGTCGTTTCTAACAACGGAATACGGCTGCACTGTGCGCAGTGGACACCTAGAACCCCCCCTCCCCCCGCTCTTCCCACCCTTTGCGCAATTGTTTGCTATGTTCCTGCAGACTAACATTTAGACATCTACCTATTTGCCCTGTATAAGACTGACTGCAACAGTGGTATACTCCAAACTTTACCTTTCGAACAATCTGAATACGTTTTCCTGTGATTCATACTGCAAGAAATACGTTCCTTAGAAACAGGATTACTTCTAAGGGAAAGCTGACCCGCCGTGGTTGCTCAGTGGCTATGGTGTTGGGCTGCTGAGCACGAGGTCGCGGGATCGAATCCCGGCCACGGCGGCCGCATTTCGATGGGGGCGAAATGCGAAAACACCCGTGTGCTTAGATTTAGGTGCACGTTAAAGAACCCCAGGTGGTCAAAATTTCCGGAGTCCTCCACTACGGCGTGCCTCATAATCAGAAAGTGGTTTTGGCACGTAAAACCCCAAATATTATTATTAAGGGAAAGCTGTGCAAGTTTTCTAGGCGCAGTGAAAACTACATCGACAACTGCTATTTGTCCTATTAAGTTTGTCAGAGATCCCACGAATGTAAAGGAAAACCGCTGTTTCCCTATGCAAGAACATAGCAATAAACTGCGAATAGGCCAGGAAGCCATCTCTCTACATCTCTCCCGGTTACTTCAGGCGTCCCACAAGGTTCTGTCCTCGGTCCCCTCCTATTCCTAATATATATTAACGACTTGCCCCTGCATGTTTCCTGTAGTATTCGAATTTTCGCAGATGATTGTGTTATTTACCGCACCATTAATAACTGTCACGATCAATACACTCTTCAGACAGAGCTTAACAGCGTACTAAATTGGTGTAATAACTGGCTAATGTCCCTCAATCCTAGTAAATGTAAACTCATGTCCTTCACTCGTCGTCCCAATCCATATCTCTTTCAATATTTAATTTCTAACACACAGATTGAGCAAGTACAATCATATAAATATCTAGGAGTCACCCTCTCTTCTAATCTATCATGGCAGGTTCACGTCGGTAACATCATTTCAGCATCAAACAAAACACTCGGTTTTCTAAAACGCCACCTTCGTCTTGCCCCACCACATGTTAAATTGCTCGCGTATAAATCACTTATAAGACCCAAATTAGAATATGCATCCCCCATCTGGAGCCCACATCAAGCATATCTAATCACCGCATTGGAAGCTGTGCAGAATCGTGCTGCCCGATTCATTCATTCCTCATACTCATATGACGTCAGTGTTTCATCCTTGAAAGCTACATCCGGACTGCCACCCCTCTCTTTTCGCCGTCGCATTGCTAGCCTCACCCTTTATCACAAATTCTTTTATTCCCCTCTCAATCAAGAACCGTATATCGCCGCCGCATCACGCATATCTCACCGCACCAGTCATCCCCTTCAAGTTGCCCGCCCACTATCACGTACTACTACGTTTTCAGCTTCATTATTTCTTCGAGCAGCCACGGACTGGAACGGCCTACCCCATGACATCGTCGCCATCGCTTCAACACCTGCTTTTCAAGAACGCGTAACAGATCACCTTCAATGTTAAATCACCATCGCTGTTTGTTTTTCCCACTACAAATGTAATCCCACCCCTTATGTAACACCCCCTGAAATGGGGGCCTTTAAGGAATAAAACTGAACTGAACTGAAGCGTTTGTAGGTGTCCAAAACGCACAATTCGGCTGTATTATGTCGTTTGACAAAACCAGTAGCTAAGCTAGGCATCCTAATGAAAGCACAAGACCTATCACTGAAGCGGCAGCGATCGCTGAAGCTGATTCGGTTTGTAAGCCGTCAGTTGCATTATAGGATAACGGATTAACGAATGTTTTTTTTTTTTTAAGGTCACACATGCGCGCTCACTCGTCTTAAGTAAGCATTCAAATATTAATGCTTACCAATGCTGGCTTCGTGCTTTAGGGTGTGTGTGGGGGAGGGGGGGGGGGGGCGCTGTTGTCTTGGTGTCTTGGTATATATGTTTGTTATTCAAAATAAAAAATCAGTTCGAAGTCAGCGCTTGTCTTTGTTTTTGTTTCGGTCCCTTTGCCTATGTACCCGCTGTAAATAAAGCTTCCAGTGGAATACCTAGTAAGTACCCAAACCTTCCATTCCGAGGCACCTTATTCCTGATCGTAATTTTTATACCACACGGTCCTGCTTCATCTGTAGGCCCCCTTCTGGATTTTGGACGGTTACTGTGTTCGGTACTTCTGTGTACTAGATCAAGCCCTGCTTTCGTTAGCGAGCATCCCTCAGGGTCATGGCGGGTGAATGTGGAACATGCTTTTTTGCCCGATGACGTCCCGTATACTGGGTCTTCCACGCGGCTTGAGTCAAGATTAAAAAATATGCAAGTGTCACGCAGCTTAACGTAACGAAAGTATGGTGGTTGACTGTCTCTTGAGGCAAGTCAGACTATAATATGTGTTTTGTCTAATTGCACTTATCATTACTATTCCCCTGCTCAAATATTATGTTCATAGCACTAGCGCCAGTGACAAAATTGCCGGCCATCCTGGAAAATTCGCCATCCTACTTTGCGATGCTGCATAAATGTTTTTTTTTTGTTTCAAGTCTGAAAGGCAGCCCACTAACTACAAGAAAGTGCCGTGCGGCTAATCACGCGGTACTCGAAACACGGAGTTCTTTTAGGACTTCGGCAAACGTAGCTGATAACGTCAGTGTGACACTTTCTAATATTCATTAACAATTTTTTTTTCGAGAAAGCTGTATTTGTCCCACGCGCATTTAACATCGCAAAAAAGTTAACAAAATTCAATTTCGGTTGTAGTGGTGATTATGACGGCGCAGCGGTCTAGGTTTTCCGCCACTCGTAAAACACACTAACAGCGATTCGCGCTACTTGCATATGTAATCTTTTGAAAACGGTACATTCATTCTAACTAATTGAAACATTGAGTACACATTACAAATACGGTGTGCCTAAATTTCAAAAATGGAACAACACGCCTTGTTTGGTACATCTAGAAGAGTTGAATAGAAACTACGAGCCTCGTATACAGCCTGAGCAGAGCGAAACAAGGAGGGATGAGTAATTCTTCGTAATACTTACATTTGAAGTACGAACGTGAAAGTTCTGGAACGGAATACACGTGAAGTTCTCTTTATTCTCACTGACTTTGAAGTTCATCTTTCGAAGGGTTGGTATAGTAGTTTGGGAAACATTCTTACTAAGGACAGTATGAGACCCCGGAACGATTGAATACGCAAATTTCTGAAAAGACTGCAATGAACCTACATAGATTCATTATTTGCGACTCGTAACTCCGAACATGACTCCTACTTCAATGAAATGTAAAACGCGTGCCTCGCATAATCTGCCAAAGAAACCGGGGAAACGGAACTACTAACTGCCTTGTATAACGTATTAAATGGCGAAAGCAACTATACAGTAATTACATTCAAGGCACCTATGAAACCCACAAACGCCAAACTTTCCGTACACATTGCCCCGATATTGTCCCCATCTCCTGCAAATAGGAAATAGCTGCTATTCTTGCTCTTGCCAGGAAACATTATTTACTGTGTCTGTTATGCAGAAACAGACTAAGAAATTGCCGGTTTCGCTTTAAGCGTGAAAAAGCGACTATGATAGCAAGGTCTAGCTTTGCGCCAAAAGTCCCCGTACTGTGTCCTAAGTGCACTCTGCTCCGACCAACGTAGACGCGACCTGCGCGGGTGCGCCGGAAGTTCTGGCACCCTCTGAAGCTTTAAAATGCTGTGCAGGGCCTGTAATGGCATCGCGCAAACACCGCTACGCTGTCCATAAAACCGCCCACGCTGGTAAAATTCACTGGGACCTAAACTCACGTGGCTTATACGGCACACGAATAGTTGATAACATAGTATATAAAGAAGAAAAGCAATCAGTTTGCTCGCATCTCTAATGTACGTTGACGTGGCATAAGAGGAAAAAAGGGCGACTATCATTTGAAGCTCTCTTATGCGCTCGTATGGTTTTAGAGTTGTTCAGGAACCTGCATTCGTTCACACAGACCTGTTTAGTTCTAATTGAGTTCTACCACTATGGGAAAATAGACAATAATCAAGCTCCTACAGGGCGGTTTATTAAACTGCAGTAGCAGGTTATTAAGAATCTGCAAATCTCTTTCAATATTCATTTTATTATTTAATGAGTAAATACATTTGTGTGGAGCTACAAAAAGCGCAGTGGGGGTTTCATAAAATTTCTAACCTTTTCTTCTGTGATGTAGGCAATTTCATTTCTGTATGACATAGCAATGATGCACGTTGTGTAATTTGAACATTGCAGCTAGGTAGACTTTAGCTCTCTAAGAACTCCCCTTTTCTTTCGGCTGGTTATATTTAGTTACTATGTATAGCCTGAGAAAAACTTTGAATCCGTAGCTGTTTCACAAAAGACTTATTCCAATATCTTCTTCGATGTGGTTCAACAAGGTACTATTAGAATATATTTTAGTCAGGTCTCTTTGCGTCCGTCATGGTTACATTCGTATTTTGTGTGTGTGTGTGTGTGTGTGCGCGCGTTGCCAAGGTGAAGTGGCATCGTGGTCAGTGTGACATGTTTCGAGAACTTGCTTGAAACAACCACTTTTTTCCATCGTTCAGTGCAACAACGTCCAATCGCCAACCTGGCTAACAAGACTGCGGCGTGGCCTCTAGGACTACCTTGGATCTGGCAGTTTCCTTGAAATATTTTTTTAGATTAGTCTTTAAGTAAATCGGTGCTTAGGCCACAGGTGAAAAGGCGCTTGCTATTCAATGACTTCGCACTTTTCTGAATTTGTGGCTCCATTGGAAGGTTCCTCCTGGGGACTATTCAACTCTGGGGGCTAGGCTTCTACGTCAGTTGGACCCCAGGAAAACGACACTTTGGCAGTGCTGCTATATAGGACCGATGGCGACAGTGATCCCGGCGAGCTACTGTGTAAACTCTGTAGTTTCGTCGCTACGGCATTGCTGTTGCCAATAATGTTGTCGATGCTTTCGACTCTGTTTCCCAACAATCACTTCTTTCTCAAACCATCCTCACTAGGGCGTCTTTTCCATGTTTTGTGGTTATCATCATCATTGTCATGGGCTTCTTTTTTGTGTGTAGCTGACGCTGCTTTCAGGAGCACGACCATGAACGCAAGCATACGCACCACCTTCGTGCCAAGAATACTTTATATGCGACGACACCTAATCTAACCCCCGTCCACTACGGTACTGTTCGTTTTGGCCTCCGAAATACATGCAGAGATGCCCCTACTCTCAGTGAGTGTACGGAACACAAAGCCTTGTTGTTGCACTGCTCTTGCGCGATAACTCGGTAGTTAGCGCACTCGACTTACCAATGCACACTGCTCAACTGATACGTATTCAAATCCAGCTGGAAGCGCTGGTAGGGTAGTATTTCTATCGTTGTTTCCGATGTGGCAACGGCGAAGCTGGGCATGACGAGGTTCCCCAACGACGATAAAAGTCGTTGTCGTATGCCGAGCGAGTGTAATAAATTTGAGACAGACGGACCGGGCTGACGTAATATCGAGCACGTAATTTATGTGGCAGTAAAGGAACGCCGAGGTCAATACGCTGCTCAACGAGTTCCAGCTCGACAACTTTTATCACTGGTATTGCCATTTCAGTTTTTCCAAGCCGCACCGTAATGACCCTATTCCCCTAGGGGCACCGTATAGTGCGTCAGCTGCATGAGCTCGTAAATTCCTCGGTGGTTTTGCCTGATGTTGTTCTGCTTGCACATCTGTTTTTTTTTACTAAATCACATTGCATTCTTCGCAGCGGTTCTTTTCCCTATTCTTCATCGCATGTAGTCCGTCTGCTGGGCTCCTCCTCCTGGCTTTCTGCTCCTTGTCACACATATTGAGCGAAAAAAAGAGGTCGCGGTGATTTCTCACGTGACTTCATTAAAAATATTTGCTACCTATAAGTGATTCCTTATTTCAGATGTATAAACGCACGTAGTGGCACAATTGATTAATTGGTAAAGTTAATAGCCTGAAGCAAAGCATTATCACACAAAGAAACTCAGCCATGGTAGTTAGTAGTCTCTCCTGTTGGTGTACAGCCGCACTGTCCCGCGCTGAACACTAAGAGAGATTTTCTGTGATCGAGTCTGCGTGCTGTATTGATTCGTTAGTCGTTAAAACAGATACGCGTGTACCCTCAGCGCAAACTTAGGTTTTCCGTGCTCACAGCTGCACGTACGTGCACCCCACGCTCGATCTGGAGGCATTAAGCACTAGTAGAGCTTTCACATGGCCAATCTGTTCGTAGCTAATCTACGGAGCGCCAACCTTACTTGCGCATGTGTGTGGGTACCATCTCTTGAAGTTACCTCTATTTAAAGGTCATCTAGGTCATTGAAGGTCATCTGTCTGTTTAAACGGGGTGAGGCGACAATAATTGTGTCGAGCAACGACACCCCTTCATCAGTACTGTTCTTAGCGAATCATTGCTCGTAAAAACAGTCGTCACTTTGCTTCTATAGTCACACTCACGGTCACTTCAGGCACGCTATCACTCCCTTTACACAAACACGTTGGCTCATCTGATAAGGCTTTGCATGCAGTACCGTAAGCAATCTTGTATAGCCACTTAGCAGTATTGCACTTCGCATAGCCTCGATTTCAATCCTGCGTGGGACCTGAAGAATTATATCACATAATAAACCTCATCAAGATTCGTCTAATGGTATTTATGGCTTCTTTCAGGCTTGTTGCACAACATATTTTCATAATACCTACGGAATTAAAAAGATATCTAAAAAGAAGAGCGTCTTCACGGAATGAAAATATCACTGTGCTTCATGAAAAATTCCAGTGAGATGTGCTCGGTGATAAGGCTTACGCCACGCTGCGGCCATTTAAATCAACCAAGGCCATGCCGAAGAACGTGATCATATTCTGTTGCGACCGTCCAGGAGTGTCATATATTTAAGTTTTTCTTTAATGCTTGACAATGGTGAGCCTGTAAGTGATAACTGTTCACTTTTTCAGCGCACTCCAAGTGGCTTCTGCCAAAAGACGACAAGCGGAAATTTTTTATCAAAACTAGCAGCCTTGCTATGGCCATTATCAAACGCAGAGGTTAGAAAAAGTTATTTCCGCCATCTCATTTTCATTTCCGGCGATAAATTCATCCGAGTGTCATTTTTTTCGACTTTCCCGTATTGGAACTGGGGTTAAACAGCGTGAAAAAGACGAGGACACAAGGAAACACATACCACAGACAAGCGCTGACTGCCAACTGGAAATTTACTTAAAATTCACCGGCCATTTACGCCTTTTTCAGCATAGGCATGCGCACATCAGTCGCAAAAACTTCTGTAAAGCAACATTATAATCTTTCTTCTAAAAATGTGATTTCCTTTCCCGACAAGGGAAGAAAGGGAGTGCTTACAGATTTATCTCCTTCCTTTCTAATGTGAAAGGCCTCTACTATTTCCCTTTCCCACTTCTTTCCTTTCCCTATGAATGTTGTCTTCTTAAATATGGCGGTGCAGTCACACTTGTTACAGTGTCTGGCTAAATGACTCCCATAGCCATTCTTTAGGTTAATGCTGCGCTGACGAGCTCTTTCATTGAAGCACTGTTCCGTTTGTCCAATATAAGATTTGCCATAGCTGAGCGGAGTCCGATAGATAACGTTGCGCCTGCACTCAGTGAAACGAGTTTTATGATTTGTGGTGCACAGGTGCCTTTCGCGCTTGTTCATGCGATTACATATCAAAGACAACTTACATGGGGCACTGAAAACCAAATTAATATCATGTCTATTGGAAACTTTCTTCAGACTGTGTGACGACTTGTGTAGGTATGGCACCACGTGCGCTTGTCTTTTGTCTTTCTTTTCTTTTTGGGAAGTTTTTGGAACTTAATTTTTCGAACTTCTTTCTTTTTCTTTTTTTTGCCAAACTTCCCAAAAATAACTTTTTTGCCTAGTATTTCACCTCACGGACGCTTCCTTTACCCGTGCGGGGAGCGCGTACTTTGTATTGATCCCGACCGAACGCTAAGCCGGAGAATGGGTGCATAGTGCTAGCGTGAGGTCGTACCACGCCGAACCGCACTTGTCGGATGTCCAAGTCGAAGAAGTTTGCCCGAGCTCTCGTGAGATGGCTCATTGGTTAACGCGAGAGCAAATAGCATAGCCGCCGGGACTTTCCCTAGCGATGTGTCCCAGCTTGAGCCTGTGCTCTCGCAGTGACGCTCTACAGGCGCCTCTGACTGTATTTTTCGCCCTTGGTGCGAAACCCCTTTGGTTCCCCGACGCCCAGGACCGGGCCTTTCTGCGGTGCCGAAAGAGCAAATAGCATAGCCGCCGGGACTTTCCCTAACGGTGTGTCCCAGCTTGAGCCTGTGCTCTCGCAGTGACGCTCTACAGGCGCCTCTGATTGTATTTTTCGCCCTTGGTGCGAAACCCCTTTGGTTCCCCGACGCCCAGGACCGGGCGTTTCTGCGGTGCGGGGTGCCGCCGGATACAATAACCGGTTTCCGTGAACTCAGGGTAATGCTGTGTTCTTGCGTGCGAGGCTCAGTAGCCCCTTCCGGCCTGAGCTCGCGCGCAGCGATGCTACAGGCTGACGGCTGACGCGGCGCTGTGGCTCGCTAAGCTCGAGCTCTCGATGGTCGGTACTCCTGAGAGACTCGAAGACCTCACAACGTACAGCACCAAATTTGATCAGCGTGCCATGGTGCCATTTAGAAGGCAGAGCGCTGTGGGCATGCTCCACTCCGCTGTAGCCTTCGCAGTGCAAGACATTGAAAAAAGAGAGGAAACACCGCGGAGGGCGTGTTTGATTGCCAATAACTACGATTGTGCTGAACACGTTGAAATAGGTTTTGCGGCAAAGTATTTCGGATATATTTTCACTTCAAATGTCTTTCTCCACTTCTATAACAATTGTTTAGGGCGCGTTTGACCTCTCTACCAGATGCCAAAATATAATTTAACTTAGATAACCATCTTATTTCAACATTGTCTTCAGGATTTCGGCAAGACTTTTCGACACTCTATGGCCCATCCTTGTTTGCCTTCGACGGTTCTTGATCACAAAGCATTTTCGTTACAAAGAACGTTAATGAATGATTGTGGATGAGATTGCTCTATATAAGCGTTCAGTCATAATCTTCGTTTTTAACAGTCCTCGGCCACAGTAATTTCGTTAACTGATTTGGTCTAACAACTTTTTTGTGATCGAGTCAATAAACACAGACAGCCAATCACCTGGGTTGCTGGAACATTGTGTGGGGCCTAAAATTGTGTTTGTCGCAGTGTCTCACATTACAGCTTAGCGCTGAACTTCTGGATATCAATTGTCACAATCGCCAGACTTCTTTTTCTGCAAGCCTGAAGGCATAAGGCATGCTGCGAAGAGCTGTTGCTATGGCCCCAGTCGGTCGTTACACCCTATACCAGCAGCTGTTCTAAATGTGCAAGTGCTCTCTCAAACCTCCCATACACGTCAGTTGCCAACACATGTCATAGGTTTAGTGCATCCGTTTCGTGCATATGTACGAACAGAAACCTTTATTAATAAATAGGTTATATCTCTCAAAAAGCACCATCCCGGTCGCTAGTCAAGCCCACACTCTCGTCCCAACGTGTCTTCGCTATGTTCACCCATTGACGAGGTAAGGGGGCTCACTATTAAAAAAAAATATGCGAATCTCTCGCACAGTGGGAACCGATGTAAGCGAAGTTCTCTATGCTGTTTGGTTTCATTAATGATATTTACCGTTGATGTTGACGACGAATGTTTAATTTCCTCAACGTTTAGTGCAACACGAGAGTGGTGGGTTGATGTTAAACGTTAACTTGCCTGCACCTCTGCTGAATGTCTGCGTAGTACACAGAAAACACAGGAGGAAGTTCTCCTTAAGGCTCTTTGTGCCGTACTTAATAACCTGTGAGAGAGGGTTGAGCCTTGTTTCAGGTGGCACACCGCATCACGGCAAATGATGATGATGAATAAACTTTGTTGAATTCGCAGAAGGGTGGCCCCTCCGCTTTGCAGAGGAGGGGGGGGGGAGCCAACCTAGACGTTAGCCACGATTCTGTGGGCCCTGGCGGCGTCTTCGGCCTGCCAGATTAGGCGTGTCTGTATTTGCGGGTCGGAGCTAAAGAGTTTGGCACTTCACCCCCACCTGTCCGGGAGTTCGGCCCTAATTGGGGCTTCCTTGAAGGCCCAGAGCATGTTTCTCAGGTCCACCCTGCAATTACAGAATTTAGATTGGTCTCAATAAATTTCCGGTCCACAGTGATTGATTGTTGCCGGACTTCGGAGAGTCTGCGGCAGAATTATTAAGCTTTAATTGAATCATTGGGTTGTACGTGCCAAAAGCACAATCGGATAATGAGGCGCGCCGTAGAGGCAGACTCTGGATTAATTTTGACATTGTGGTGTTCTTTACAAGCCAATTGCAACGAAATTTCACAGGGGCTAGACTGACTATAAATGCTTAGAGCATACTTTCAATATAATCTTGGCAAAGCTGCCGGGCAGGTAATTGCATAATTTTCTTATTAGCAGCTATTAAATACTGCATATGCAGACAGTGAGTGCACCTGGCGGCAAAGCGGTAGCGATGTGGATATGGCGAATATTGAAGAACCATACGCAACTGTAGACTTCCCAGTTGCGCCTACGCATCCAGGCGCATTCCTAGCTCATTTGCGAATCGACGGGCGGGTCTCTCACAGTCCGTTCTCCATGTTGCGTTCCTCATTTCAGCTGTTGCAAGACTGGCGACGCGTCACGTGGCCATGGGGCGCTCGAATATGTACTAGAACATGGGCGATGACTGTGCAGTGCACAACACTCCGTAGAGGAATGCCGAACCCACATTTTCTGTCCAAGCTTTCAGAGCGCAAGCGTGCACCGCGGCGCAGAAGGCAAGTGCCACGCGGACGAGCCAACGCGCATAAAGCATGTAAACTGCAGTTGGCCAAGCTGCACAAGCTACATTTCAACAGCACAATCGCTTAGCCATGACGATCTGCTTCGCAAACGCTTTCTGGGGATGACTATAAGTCGCATGAGCTGTCATGGCCCACTAAACTCAAAGGTAAGTTGTATTCAGGGTCGATATTTTCGAGTGATCATTTCTGGTAGTACATCATCATCAAGACACGTCGCGCGTCTCTTCACCGGATGCGTCGAAGTCGACGAACGAAAGCCTTTCTGACAGAGCGCCAGAAACGAGCAGAAACTACATGCTGCATTGGACACGAAGGAACGAAGTGGAACGCGACGCGACAGCCATGGTGTGGAAGTGATGGCAAGTCATGCAGGAATGCAATGCCATAGAATAAAGAACTAACTGGCAATTCCGTCAGAACGAAATGGCCCAAGCTTCATCATAGCCGCAATCCGGCCTGTCTGGCCGTGAGCTTATGCGCAGGAGTTGAGCCCCTATATCCCGGCCGTGCCAAGCCTCAGTTAGATACCATCCTTTACTATAGATGCGGTAGTTGTCTGATCGCTCGACGAGTCCGGCGCTTCCAGCATGCAGGGCTGTGGCCGGTGAAGTCGGGCACCTCATGCTAGAGGCGCTAAGATCGCTAAAAGTTTACCCTGCACTTTAAACCCGACCTGCAGCCGCGTGGTGATCAGTTGTTGCCGCAGCGCTAGCGGACAAATGCGCGGCAAGCGAGCACCTCTTGCTTTGTCGAAGGCGCAAACGCAACACGCTCGCTTCAGTGAACCCGAACAGCATACTGGTGGTCAGCCAAGTAGTAGAAAACATTTATGGTTAAAAACAGGACCCGCGGACTTCAGGATAGTCGGGGCCCCTATTGGAGGGCTCCACTGGCTTGAGTTGTGTGCTGTCTCTGTGTATCTGTTTCTTTCTACGTCCTCCGTTTAGTCGCGCTTGTATACTCTATCATGGATTCCAACTAACTAGCCTGCCAACGTGTTTTAACCTGAGTCCTGTGGCTGCCAGGAGTGTGGCAGCCCTGTGGGCTGCCTCCTCCGAGCTGAAGAGCAAGGTCTACCATCCCTCTCGCATTGTGGTTTCGTGTGTGTTGTCTTCATGAGCCTTGGCGCATTTCCACGTGATGTGGCACAGCGTGGGCTCCGCCCCGCACCACGGGCACCTGTCTGGATATCTCCCTTTATCTATTTTGTGTAGGAGATGTAGGTGCGGGTAAGTTTTGATTTGCAACCTCCTCCAAGTGACTTGTCGCGCTTTGCTTTGTTTCCGGTGGGGTGGGCCGAAATTAATTCGAGCCCTTTCATAATAGTCAAATATTATCAATCGGCTCCAGTCTACCGGTTTGGGTTCAATGCTCGCCTCAATGTCGGGGCACCACTGACTGCCATGTGGCTGAGTTCAGTTTCCCCGATGCCAGTATGACCTGGCATCCAGCTGAGCTTGATTGCGCCAAGATTCTTGTCTTTATTTATTATCTTGGCGACTGCCATGCAGATCGTACGGTTTCGGTAGTTTCTACACAGCTGCGCGGAGTCCATAAAGATGTGGGATTCCTCACTTGTGTTGGCGCGCACAGCAATAGCTCTAGCGATGGCTATCTGCTCGGCGTCACATATGTTGTGGGCCCGCGCTGTGGTGCTCGTTACTTCTCTATAAATGTCATCTATCACTGCGGTTGTAAACCATGGTGTAGGTGTTCTGTGTACGGTGGCGTCAGTGTAGTATGGGTTACTCCGGCCCTCGTACGTTTTCTTGTAGTGTTTGGCCCTAACATCACTGCGTCCCGGGTTTAGGACGGCTTCCATCCCTTTTGGAATTCGAGAAAATTTAGTGATTTTGTCCCTCTGGGCACCTGAGATGTCCGCCTGCCTGTTCTGGAGTCCTGCGATGTCTCGCAAACCCAGTCGGAGTAGGATATCTCGTCCCGTTGATGACTGGGTGAGCCTGAGCTTTTTCACATTGGGCTGTGCCTCCATGAGTTCATGAAATGTATTTGAGATTCCAAGGGCCATAGTGAGTTCCAGTGAGGATGTTCGGGGGAGCTGTAGGGCCCTTTGGAAAGCTCCCCGCAGACAGGTTTCTATGAAGACTGTCTCCGTCTTTAGCAAGTTGTAGTAGGGAAAACTGTATAGAATTCCACTATCGACCAGACTTTTGACAAGTCGAATTATGGCATTTTCGCTCATGCGCATCTTTGTACTGGTGACCCTTCCGATCAGTATGCACACGTGTTTTGCGGATGTGTGAATCCTTCAGATCCTTGAGATTCGCCAGCCAGCAAAGCGAATGGTGATCACTGACTGCTCTGAATGGTTCTACCATAGAGGTAGGGCCGAAGTTTACATATTGCCGAAATGACCGCAAGACACTCTTTCTTGGTTGCTGAGTAGTCTGCCTCTGCTTTCGAGAGCTTACGGCTGGCATAAGCTATTACTTTCTCCTGACCGTTCTTCCACTCTACTAGTATGGCACCGAGGCCGACGTTACTCGCATCGGTATGAACTTCAGTGGCGGCTGTCTCATCAAAATGGGCAAGGTTTGGAGAAGCTTGCAGGCGTTTCCTTAACTCATGAAAGGCGTCTTGTTGTTCGTTTTCTCACATGGAAGGTTGATCTTCTCTTGTTAGTATTGTAAGGGGCTGTGCAATATTTCAAACGTTTCCCACAAATTTGTAGTATGCGCATAAACCCAAAATACGTCGCACTGACTTTTTGTCTCTAGGTGTCGCGAACCTCGCAACAGCTGCTGTCTTTACGGGGTCTGGCCGAACGCCTTCAGCACTGATGACGTGTCCGAGAAACCGAAGTTCATCGAAGCCGAATTGACATTTTTCCGGCTTAATTGTCAAACCTGCTGCGCGGATAGCTCCTAGTACTAGTCGCAGGCGCTCTCGATCTTGGTTAGATCTGGTGGAACATATACCACATCATCCAAATACACTAAGCACGACTGCTATTTCAATCCTGCGAGCACAGTGTCCATCATTCGCTGGAACGTTGCAGGCGCGGAACAGAGGCTGAATGGAAGCGCTTTAAATTCGTAAAGGCCACCAGGGGTTACGAATGCTGTCTGTTCATGGTCCCGCTCATCCACCTCCTTTTTCCAATGTCCATTTTTGAGATCCAGGGGGGAGAAAAACTTTGCACATTGGAGCCGATCTAACGTATCGTCGATACGCTGAAGGGGGGTGTACGTCCCGCTTAGTTACGCTGTTCAATTAACGGTAGTAGACGCAGAATCAAAGTGTGTTATCTTTTTTTCTTAATGAGCACTACGGGAGACGCCCATGGACTGCTGGAAGGCTGAATAACGTCATCTGAAAGCATCACCTCTACTTCCTTCTTGATGATCTCCCTCTCTTTTGTTGAAACTCAATACGGGTGCGGGCATACCGGTCTTGTGGCGTCCTCTGTTATGATTCTGTGCTTTGCAACGGACGTGCGCCGTACCTTCGCGGAAGTGAAGAAACCGTCAGAAAAATCCTTTATCAGGGCATATATCTGTTTTTTTTTTGGGCTTCCGGGAGTCTCCAGTTGACGGTAATTGATTTGTCGACACTACAGGTTCCTGGCAGGGCAGTTGACGTTGTAGTTAGGCTGCATAATTCAGCCGCTACGCAGAACTCCTGGAAACAGGCAATAGCTGTTCCTTGTGCGATGTGTTGGAATTCATTTCCGAAATTCTTAAGTGCGACATTTGCACGGCCATCGCTTAGGTGAACAAGACCCCAAGCCACGCAAATACATTTCTTGAAAAGAAGCTCTATGTTTCCATCCGCTATGCCTTCGTGGTCGTAAAATTTATATATTTGTTTATTTCAGAATACTGCAGGCCTTTGCTTGGCCCAATGTTTCGTTCTCCACAAGAACTATTACGCTTCAGCGTGGCGGCACGGTTACGTCATCAGCAACGACGCGTAGTGCAGCGAGACGTCGCTCCTCCGATACTTCCACAGGTATAGCCTGGCCTGTTTTGTCGAGAAAGACACACTCGACCTACCTAGGTTAATTATGGCACCGTTAGCTTGTACGAAATCCATTGCCAATATAAGTTCCCGGGAACATTCTGGCAGTACAATAAAGTCAGAAACGTAAGTGAAGCCTTTTATCGTAAGTCTTGCGGTGCATCGGCCAAGGGGCGTAATAATATGACCGCCTGCCGTGCGTATCTGCGGTCGACTCCACTGCGTCACTACTTCTTTCAGGTGCTTCGTCATATTGAAGCTTGCTACCGAATAATCAGCGCCGCTGTCGAATCTATTCCGAATGCCTTTAAGGCATTCAGCTGGCATCCGTCTATTGTCAACCGGAAATCTGACGTAATCGTTCCGTTCCTGCACCTGTATACTGGAATTATCTCGTCACCGCACTGGAACCGCGTTGCAGGATCTTCGTAACCCTGGTTATCAGCGGCCTCACCTCCACAGGTCGCTTGCTTCAGTTTTCCTAGTGTGGGCTTGGTGAACGACGACTAGGCAATCTTGGAGACGCGCGTGGGCTAGGCAATCGGTAGCACATGGGCGACGGTGACCGTGGTTGATGTTGGCAAGTAGTAACGGGGCTTTGGCCGGTGGACAAGCACTCTTCGATCTCCGCTTGCCGTTCACCGTTTCGGGGGCATGGTGCGCTTAAGGGAAAACCGCTTAATCCAGCTTGACGGTATGGGCAGAACCTATACAGGTGACTCGCTTCTCCACTGTAAAACCACAGAGGCCTGCGCTCGTGGTCACGCCAGACGTCACTTTTTCGGGGCCTTTGCTCCACAAAACGAGGTGCACAACGTGCTGAAGGTGGATAGGCAACCGGTGGTTCCAGCAGACGAGGTACTCTGCGTACTGTCGGCGGGTAAGGAACGGCACACACAAGGGAACTCCACTACTGTGTGCCGCGGGTTGCGTGAGAACGTGAGCGTACGTTGGGGCGCGGCATCGGCTCAGACTCACGTTCTGGATCCGGTATGACCTGCCTCAGTTCGTCCCGGACAACGTCGACGATAGATAGTGCAGTTGGAGCCTGAGGTGTCTGCAGCTTGTTGAGCTCTTCCCTTATCACTGACCGGATGAGCTCCCGCAGGGTTTCGAGGTCATTCGGCACTCCTCCAGAGAAGACATGGGCAGGTACACAGCTTGCCTTACGGTTGTATTGCCGAGCCCGCTGTTTGAGCGTCTTTTCGGTGGTCATTGCTTCGTATCTGAACTCGGCGACCGTGCGCGCTGGGTTGCGGACGAGAACTGCGAAGACTTCCTGCTTTACTCCATGCATGAGACGGCGCAGGTTCTTATCTTCACTCATGTTTGGATCAGCACGCTTGAACAGGCAGGACATGTCCTCGATGTACATCGCCACGTTCTCGTTTGTGAGTTGGTTCCTAGCTTGAAGTGCAATTTCCACCTTTTCTTTACGATCCATGCTGGCGTACGTTGCTACCAGTTGTCGAAATTCCTCCCAAGAGGACAAAGAGGGTTCGTGGTTTTGATACCACGCTATTGCGAAGTCCTCCAAAGCGAAATATACGTTACGGAGCTTATGTCTCTCGTTTCATTCATTAAAGCTCGCCACTCTCCCGAACAGTTCGAACGAGTGGCCGAGGAATGTTGGCGGCTTGCAAGGTTGGTCCGTCGTGTGGATCGGCCTTTAAGGCCGATCCACACGACGGACCAAATTGCTCTTTTGGACCGCGGTCCGCGCGTCACCTGATAGGACGTCACCAGTTCGTGCATACCGCCGTTGGCCCGCGCAAGACCGCGGCCCTCACGGTCCAACAAATCGCCGAGGCTTTTCCCGCTTCAGTTTTGGCGGCGAACCGCATGCAAACCTCAGCGATTTTGGCGTAGCCAACGAATGTTGTCCGGCAACAGAGTGACTTCAGCCAAATTCAATCTAGTTTTCGGCTCAGCAAAAGCCAGTCATTTCATGACCGCCGTTCCGCCTACACGTGCGTGTAGCCGGAACATTTTTAGAGCGCAGCTCTTTGGCGTCCGTTCCTGGGATTCGCGTCGTCGTCGGCGTTGTCGTCGGCCTCGTAACTAGCTCCGCCCCCCTTTCATCCCCCCAGCGCTAGCAGCGACCGACTGATACCGCTGGATGCCGCTGACGCCGCTAGAGAGTCAAGATAACGTGACTGCATAGAACACCGTCGCCGCCATGCAGAAAGAGGAGGAAAGGGTCCCCCCCCCCTCCTGTTCTTGTGTGGCGGATAGGGTGCTCTTCAGTTGCCGACGCGCCGGTTATTTCACGTAGGCCCCGGCACGTCGACGAATACGTGACCACCTTCCCACGGCTTGACCTGGTTCTTAGCGCTGCGGAAGCGAGGGTATCATATTGTTTGTGTCGGCATCGGCGGCGTTGTCCCTGAAACCAACTCCGCAGCTGGGGTTGACTCACTATCGGCGTCAGCGGCATCAGTCAGTCGCTGCTATCTCTTCCCTCCTCCCTTTATCGTGTTGTCCGCTTGCTGCGCGCGCTTCTGCCCCCATCGTTTGCCGCTGGGTGTACACGCCGCCTCCCTCCCCCCTCTTCCTGCGAGTCTCCGGTTGTCAAAGCGCCGGCTCGAACTTAATTCCTTTCTTCGCTCCTCCTCCAATGCAACCCCTGTGCGGTGGCAATCAGAGAGCCAGATTGGTGGCGGCGGATCTGTATATGTGCACCGCCCGAGCCGAAATTGCCGCTGCCGTTCGCCACTGCGAAATTATCTGCCAGTTCTTTCTGAGCCATGAGCGAGACGACCGATGGAAGTCCTCCGTCTGCTGCTGCTGCTGCTGCTGCTAAACGAGCTGCCAGAGCAGAGGCCCAGCGCCGTCGCCGTCAGAATCCAGAGGTGCGTGCCGCCGAAGCAGAAGCTTACCGTCGCCGCCGTCGAGATGATCCAGGAGTACGCGTCGCCGAAGCAGAGGCTAAGCGCCGCCGCCGAGAAGACCCTGCCGTTCGCGCCGCCGAAGCGGAGGCTCATCGCCGCCGTCGAGAGCAACCAGCAGTAAGCGAGGCTGAAGCAGAAGCTCATCGCCGCCGCCGAGAAGACCCTGCAGTTCGCGCCGCCGAAGCGGAGGCTCATCGCCGCCGTCGAGAGCAACCAGCAGTAAGCGAGGCTGAAGCAGAAGCTCATCGCCGCCGCCGAGAAGACCCTGCCGTTCGCACCGCCGAAGCGGAGGCTCATCGCCGCTGTCGAGAGCAACCAGCAGTAAGCGAGGCTGAAGCAGAAGCTCATCGCCGTCGCAGAGAAGACTCTACCGTTCGCGCGGCCGAGGCCGAGGCCAAACGCAAACAAAGGCTCGCAAACAGTCAGGGTGCAACAAATGCTTTCCGGCGATAAAAAAAAATTCTGTGATAGCGCATACATGTGTTGCTCGATTTCTTTGCCTCAATCTATCGAAAAGGTGAAACAGCTTATTTGCTGCGCTCAAATTTCGCATTAGGAAGTAACGTAATCGTCGGTAATTTTTTTTAAACACGATGTCATCTTGGAGTGACGAGGAGGTTTTTTTATTTTGTATCCCTCGTTGAGCAGTTCCCGGCTTTGTCGGACTCGAGCCGGAATGTGTAGAGTGTAGTTGGTTGGTCTGCTCTGCCGTCTGCTATAGCGGTCCGCCGTGTGCATGTGCTCGGCGCTGGACCGGACCGTGGCGGGCCGTGACGTCCTATCACGTGGCCGATGAGCCCGCAGACTTGGTCCGTCATGCAGATCGGCCTTTATATACGGCTGGAGCTATCAGCGACCTCGTGCTATCAGCAAACCAGTGACCTCGTGCAATGCCATAGACGTAAAGCTATCGCGGCGTTCAAAAAAGTGTTGTCGTGTGACCCTTGTCGTAGTGTCGCCTAGACTCTAAGGTGCCCTTTAATGTCGCCCTGCTTATGCACAACCTGCGTAAGTTGTCCGCTTGACAAATTTGGATGGTGCTTATTAAGGCGTAACCCTTTAGTGACTCATCAGTGCCCGGACTCAATTCTTGGTTAACGCAGAAATGCGTGAGCACCGGCGAGGGGAGCAAGGATATTGCATCCCATGCTCCCGCTCATGGCGGCTTCCCTTCGCAGAACAGTTCACACAGCAGCCACAGAGGCATTCATAGATAGGCTTTCGAATATCGCAGTTTAGCTCAGCAAAGTGCCCATCAATTTTCTTTTTCAGAAATAGCAGAAACGTACCGTGCCATGCAGTCCACTTATATGTATTCCGTTTGCCCGAAACAGCTGCCGTGTCTATACTACTAGCGTTTCCTTGCCTTCTCACGTCACCTTCTCCCCCTGTTATGGGAACTCAGAGCAAACAGCGGCAAGGCTCTTATTCAATCGTTTAGCGACTGCGCTAGTTTTACTCATTCTCAGACCCTCTCTCCCCTTCTCTTTACAGTTCTATCAACGTCTCCTCTGCACTTGCACTTTATTAGAAGGGTAAGCACCACAGTTTCTGCAATGGTTTTGAGGGGGTCACAGATATTTACTGCTGTCAACAGGCTCATGTGGCGATGCCCAGCGAACTCCAGAGGGTATTCTGCACATTCGACACGGTGCAAATGTCCAAACGAGTTTCTTGCGTTGCCTTTCCTTTCTGCCACGCTCCTGTCATGTCCGAACGAGCCCCGAAGCGGTGGAACCAGCAGCAGCAGCTGGAAAATCGGAGCAAGAAGCAAAGAAAGCTTCGCCTTATAAAATTAGTAGCATCGTCTTGTAGTGCCTGTTTCTATGTTCCTTAAATTATGCTGACATCTTCGGGACGCTCAGTGCCTACGGATAAGCTGCACAAGGAATACCACTGTGCATAAGGCGGTCGCGTGGTTGTCGATGGCCCGCCGACTTGACACTGTGTTAGGTCTACTTGTTACATGTGCCCGTGTTATTCAGTTATAAAATCAGTGCACTTTATCATGACGCTATAGTGTGAGCACTACAGTAAGAGCAAAGAATCCCATCGTCGAGCAATCCTGTACTGCCGACGTATTCACTATGGTTAGATTGTGCTGTCTCGCTGAAGTTGTGCTCATACCAGTCATCGGCACGAAACAGGTTAAAGAAGCTTGTACAATAGCAAACACGCAGTTACGTACGTTAAGCGTAAGTGCATTGTAGAGTTTTTTGTACAAGTGCACTCTAAAAACAAAGAGCGTTCTGGTAACTCTTGCATATTTATTCCCCTTTTCCAGAGTAGATTGACCCCCTTTGCAAAAAAATCAGCTTACGGCCCCCAAGAAAATTTTACTACTCCATCGCATGTGAGTGTTAGTACTCTACTGCAGAGTGCTAGTATTCTCTCCCCACAAGGGTAATAGTACTCGCCCAAAGTGTTTGTACTCCTCTAGACCAAGTGCTTCCCTAGACCAAACAGAGTACTTCTACTCCTCCAAACCGAGTATTTCTACTATCACAAATGGAATGCTCTTACCCCTCCTAACCGAGATTGTAGTCCTTTAGAACACTGTGGCAGTACTGTTCCTAATAGTGTGAAAGCAGTCACGATGTAGAGTCATAGTAACGTTGGAAAAGATTCGCAATACTTGCAGGTGATGAATATTTGATTCCTTCATAGAAGCTCCTGCAGTTATGCTTAGTGAATTTGATTTAATCTGTAGTCTCTGAGTTACTCAAATTAAAAATTTTTTCTCTTAAAAGGTCAAAATCATTATTGGTAAGTCAGAAGACAAACTGAATAACATTTTGAGAATCATACATAGACACAAACATAAAATTTGATTACAATAATGTCCATGAATGTTACAACACATCTACTAAAACATAAGCACATTCCGTAAAGTTTCATCAGTATTGCAGTGTAGAAATATTTCTTATTTTGAGTTGGCTCCATCTTTTCAAAAATAAAGTATACAATGGAAAATTAAACACAGAACAAACGTGCGCGAACTCACAAAGTAATGACACTACGATCGAAGAGAAATATGCGTCCCATTACGGGCCAGCAAACTCATTTTTAGCACAAAACCGAGATTGCATATATGGCAGAGGCTATACCTATATAGCAGAGGCTACCACATACATGGCAGAAGTTACCAGATGAGCTGCTAAGCATGAGGCTGGTAACATAGATAAAATGTGCAATAAACTTTTTTTCCTGCCATATTCTAAGACAACAGCTCATTTGATAACGTCCTGTACAACGTACGGATGTTCCTGACTCAGAGTGCAGTGCATTTATAAATGTGTCTTACATTCTCATGTGAGGCCACAGGTCTAGTTTTAGTTATAAATCTTTAATGTAAAGTTATTCATGTATGGGCGGCACCCCATTGTTTCCAAGCGTGTGTCTTGTGGTTCTGCAGCAATATCCCACCCGGCCTCAAAGCTGTGCAGAGGCCTATCATATTTCCTATTCGCTTGGCGTCCTCACAAAAGTATCTTCTAGGTGCTGTTGGGATAGCTAAAATTATATTGACAATAATATCTAGTGCAGCAAAATTAGCATAAAACTGCAAGGACCATTGGCATTAAAATTTTGCACATCAACTTTCTTGTCATATACGGTAGCTTTTCGTTCCGTATTGCGATATGAACGCTATACTTATCAAAAGCAGCTTGCATGATTACATGAAAAATTGTTGTGACTACTTGAATATGCAATCTAACTGAAGTATGTCCGTGCTTCAAACGCGAACCAAACATCAGGTGCGATGAGTGTGATGCATCAAAGGCGACATAAGCATAAGTACAGGCAGGGCAGTGCACGAAAACGACAAAGAAGCAACTCATGAATAGAGAAATGCACCATACTGTTTTACATATCCTTTGCATGCACGTGCATTTTGCATGCGGCTATGCATGTACCTGCATAATGAACAAACTACCTGAAACCAAAGCTCTTTCCGACTGAGGTGGTTAAGGTCCACTAAAGTAAGAAAAATTATCGTGCTTCATAGAATCTTGTCTTCTTCTCAAAACAAGTATATATGCGTCTGGGAAGACTAATGCAGTACCTCAGTGTGCACTCTTCTGCAGTAATATGTGCAATAATGTTTTAATTTTATTTTGCCTGATAAAAAATTTAGCTGCAGAAGCCATCATTATAAGGGGCTTATGCTTAAAGGGCCCCATAGCAACGCTCCACCAGGCCCCATAGCAAATCTTGGTTACACACTGAAAGTTGCTACGTGTCCTCTAGGGAGCATTCTGCGTCAAGAGAGAGAGAGAAAAGAAGCGTTTATTATACGAAACAGTGTCCCGAGTGAGGCCCTGTATCACCCTAAGGCGGAAAGGCTCTTTAGTCCAGGAATCCTTTGGCTTCGACTGCCCTCTCGGCCTGGCGACGAGTTGGTCTTCCACGTCCCCGAGGGTTGGCTTGGCCTCCCACGTTTCGATTAGGTGGTTTGCTTTTTGTGCTCGTTTTGCGTCCGTTTCTGGTTGCATTTCGCTGCCTTCCTGCCACGGGTAATCCAGGAGCAAGTGTGCCAGAGTGTCGGGTACGTTGCAGAGTGGGCAGATGTAACCATGGAGCGTCGGGTAGAGGCGATTCATTGCTGTTACGTGAGTGTACGTATTGCTTTGCAGGCGTCTATGGACCAGGCTTTCTTTGCCGATTTTAGGGTGCAGTGGAGGGTGCACTCGACGCTGAAGCCCGTAATGTTGCAATATGGCTGAATAGTTTATGGGTACAGCTTCCGCCTCTTCTGTCGCGGTCCGGAGAGTGCGTGGGGAGAGGGGAGCCCGGCTGACGCGCTCGCGGGCAGGGCCATGGGCCGCTTCGTTCCCCTCTTTTCCCTCGGGTCTGGTTACCCACGTTACGCAGGTATACTGGAGTGGAGCGCTTCTTCGTTTGAGTATATTGAGTGCATCGTTCGAGAGGCGGCCCCTCAAGAATTTTTTACAGGTGGCCTGAGAGCCGGTGAATATAACCACTGCCTCTGTGCATGTGGTGGTGGCGAGAGCGATTGCCATTTCTTCAGCCGTTTCCGGGTTGCGCGCCTTGATGGTTGCCGATGCTAGCTTGCAGCCTCGGGAATCTACGCCGCTGAGAGCGCACACGTTTCGATGCGGATACTTGGCCGCGTCGGTGTCGCGAGCATTCGGCTCGTGCTTGAAACTTCGTTTGATGGCGTTGGCTCTAGCCTGTCTTCTACTCTCGTGGTATATGGGATGCATGTTGCGCGAGACGCATGCGATGCAAATGCACTCTCCAACGTCCGGTGGGATTCGCTCTTTTTTGTCCCTGTCAATGAAGTACGTCTCGTTGTAGTTCAGGTGTCGGAGTACTGATCTCTCTGTGGGTGTGAGCTTGAGTCTTTCCAGATGGCTGTTCTTGTGCGCTTCGGCGAGCTCTTGCCACGTGTTGTGGACACACATCTTAAGGAGACGGGAAGTAGAGGCCATGGCGGGAACTCCCAGGGCGAATTTGATTGCTTTCCTTATGATGACGTTGAGCTTTTCTAGTTCAGCGTTCTTCAAAGCCAGGTATGCCGTTCCGTGTGTGATGCGGCTGGTGAGTATTGCTTGTAGTAATCTTAGCGTGTCTTGCTCCTTTAGCACGCTTCTTTGGCTTGAGATGATCTTGACGAGGTGTGTGAGTTGCGAAATGGTGCGTTCTACTCTCGGTAGGGTGGCAGTTCGCGATCCGTCCATGTGGATGTGGAGTCCCAGTATTCGCATGTTGTCGACTTTCGGGATTCTTGTGCCGGTGAGGCTGACGCTGGGCTCGGGCTCTTCGTAGTTGGGTGGCCGGCGTCTAGGTATTGCTTTCAGGACGAGGTGCTTAGGCTTATCTGGGGCGCAGCGGATGCCGCAGTTTCGGAGATAGTTTTCGCTGGTGTCTACGGCTTCTTGTAAGCGACTTTCTTGCCTTCCAGCGTTCGTATCTCTGGTCCAGAGCGTGATGTCATCAGCATACATCGCGTGACGCAGATCTGATATTGTATCTAGAAGTGGGGGTAGCTTGATCATAGCAACGTTAAAGAGTGGCGGTCAAATGACCGACCGTTGCGGGGTACCTCTGTTTGAAAGTAGGAAGCTTCCACTGCGGATGATGCAGATTCCTACTCCTGCCGTGTGGTCCATCAGAAAATTTCTGACATATGCGTAGGTCCTAGTGACGCAGCCGCTGCCTTCGAGATGGTTGAGGATTCCACCGTGGCTAACGTTATCAAATGCTGCCTTGGCGTCTACTGCCACTATGGAATATTTGCTTCGATTGTTTAGGTGATCTAGAAGGCTTTCTTTTAGTTGTAAGTGTACGCCCTGCGTTGAGAGGTGCTGCCTGAAGCCGAACATGGTGTCTGGTAGGTGACCGTTGTCTTCCAGGTACTGGGTATTGCGGTCGTGCACCAAATGTTCGAAAAGCTTTCCCGTGCACGAGGTGACGGAGATCGGGCGTAGGTTCTCCAAGCTGAGAGGTTTGTTCTGCTTGGGGATCATGGTGATGTCCCAATGCTTCCATACAGCAGGCAGTTCTCCTTTCTCTCAGCATTTGTAGTAACGGAGTAGAGCCTCGGTAGCGTGCTGGGGTAGGTTGCATAGGTGTTTGATAACTGTCCGGTCTATACCAGGGCTAGTATTTCTCGTCAGCTTGGATAGGGGCTACGTGGAGGTAGGCCTGCGTAAAGGGTCGGTCGAGTTCTGGATTCGGTTTTTCAGAGTATTCTTTGCTGCTAGTTGACGCGGGAGAGGGTGCATCTCCGCATAGTTTCTTTTCGTATTTCTCGCAGGAGGTGTTCTTCTGATCCGGCCTGGTTGTGGATAAGACTGTGGAGATGTTGCTTTTGTTTCGTTTTGGTGGGTTGAGTGGTCAGGAGTGCCCATAGGAGGTGCCAGGTCCTCTTCGTGCTCAGAGTCGCCTGTTACTTGTCAAGGAAAGCGTGCCAGTTCTGCCTGACAAGGTGGTCCGCATAGCCTTGAGCCTTCTTGGTAAGGAGAGCATTGCGTGTTTTTAGCTTTCTGTTAAGCTTTTGTTGCTTCCATCTCTTCAGGAGGCCACTTCTGGCCTCCCAGAGACGAAGGAGGTGCGCGTTGACCACAGGTGTATCGGCATCGAGTTATATGATCTTGGTGCGACGTTCTGCAGCGTCTAATGCATTTTTAAACCACTCGTCAATGTGAGTTATGCTTGCTCCGGAATCTAGCTTGGCCTTAAAGGATTTCCATTCGGGTAGCCATGCGATTTTGGTCTTGGGCTGTCTATGGGTGTGTGCTACATATAATTGTAGGATATGGTGATCGCTACCTAAGGTTTCCTGGAGTTGACTCCACTCTGCCCAGGGGACGTCCGCAGTAAAGGTAAGATCGGGGTTTGTGTTCCTAGAGACACTGTTTCCAATTCTCGTGGTCTGGAGAGGATCATTCCAGAGGGTGAATCTGTGTTGCTGGGCGGCATCGTGTACGCTAGCACCCTTCTTTGTGGTGGTATGAAAGCCCCATGCCGTGTGCGAGGCGTTGAAGTCTGCCACTATGACGAGTTGGTGTCCATTCGCGGATTTCCTTATTTCCCTTACAAACTGATCGAAGTCCGGTAGCTGGTTGCGAGGCGGGCTGTACACGCTGGCCACGAATAGGCTTTTCTGCGCCTTTCGGTCCGACAAAACCTCGATTAAAGTGTGTTGTCTGGGTGTTCGCTACGCCGTGTTTTTCGGCTGTGAAAGGTTTCTTCAGCAGTATGGCAGTTCGCCGGGTTTTTGCATATGTGGCGTGTCATTGCAGTCGGACATTCTGCGTGTTGGTTTCCTGTAGTGCTATGATGTCGGGTTGATTCAACTTGACAAATTCTTGTAGGTTGGCGTGTCGAGAGCGGTATGATTGACAGTTCCAGCTGTTGTGATTGCCTGGTTTCGCGCAGTGCACGATTTTGCGCGCTGAGCCGGAACTGCATAAGTAATACCGAGGCAGAACAAGCTGATCGCAGGGCGTGATCACGCGCTGGAGCGCGATAGAAAAGGCATAGTTTCGGTACCTGCGCACGTGACTGCACAACCGTTGGAAAAAGCAGACGAAGCGGAAGTACATCTCTCTTGCTTCTGTGCAAAGTAAAACAACAAAGCACGCAGACATTCTCTTTATGTGTTCGATTATTTCTCTAAACTTTCATTCATCTATTCAGGCAACTGATCACACAAATAACAGACGGTGTCTTGAATAATTCTTGAAGGCACGTGTCGTCACCCGTCATACTGCGGACCCGAGTACGTAGGTGCAGGGGCGCGAGTACGTCACCGTGCCGCTTGGAGCGCAGCGGCCGCGAGGAAAAGGGAAAATGGCGCGCCGATTGAAATTTCAGACCTTTTCGGGGCGCGTACCGGTGTAATTCTTTGCAAACACGATCGTTAGCGCGCATTGCATGCTCTGCGCTTGTCATCTCAATATGGCCAGACTTGGTGAGGAGCAATTTAAGACTATATGCTCACATCCGCCAAACGATGAACAAGTGTTCGACAGAGATGCTCTCACATGTATTTGCATTGAACACACCCCTGCCTCCACTAGCATACTTGGCTGGCAAGTACATTGAGACACCCTAATGAAAATCTGACATATTTGCCAGAAGCACACACATGAATATTTCGTAAGAGAAATCACGATTTTACATCTGCGAATTTCATTTTTCAATTGCAAGTGACTCTGTGGCTTCTAATTAAGGCGTATGGTGCGCATCACGATGTACGTAGTTAAAAACCCTGCTCCCCCTTCAGCCGCGGGAGCCGTTTTAATGAACGGGTTCCGTGAGCATATACGTAAACGATAACGACAGCTACAATCTGGGTTATTCTGCCCCTAATGCTTCCACTTTCTGGAACCCAAGAAGAAGCCATACATTAAAATTAGGTGTAAAAAATACATAAAAGAGAAGGCATGAAAATCTGTCTGCTTCATGTCAACGTTTAAACAACAGAATGACAGTGGTTTGTATTTGCACCCTAGCATTCAAGTGCCGTTTAATTATGTCAGCAGCTAACCAAGCATGAGCGGTTGATTTTCATAGTTAACACAGACACTGTGCTCATTGCAACAATGTATTATGTCAATAAGCAAACCCCCAATGTTATTGCGCTTTTTTTTTCTTACATGAATATATCTGTCCAGAGGCACGACAAAAAGGGGTGACTTCTCACAAAACTGCGTCCGCGGCGGGTGCCCAGACCCACTAAAGAGACGCTGGACTCAAATCTTCTTGGTTTGAAATAAACGTTTACGCTGCTCTCACAAAACTAATCAGATTTCCTTTAAAACATATTTCTAACTTTTCCATGGCACTTGCCCCTATGTGTCTGTCTCCAGAGAGCATACTTAATCTTGATTTTCCCATCAGAGACATTACATAAAGTACTATGTCAAGATGACAGCCAAGGGCAGGTGGGAATTGTCATCTTGGTGTACCATATTTTCTTTTAAAGTTTTGGTGACATTTATTCAACTGGAAAACCCAATATATGCACATTCTGGTCTTCTCGTCCAAATTGCATGCTACTGCATTTTGTTGCTTTGCAGTGCGCTCCTCTGCATCATGTGCAGTCGCGCTGAGCTGGTTCCTTGGCATGCTTGTGTCCTTGCAGCTACCGTCTTGCGTTATATAAAGTGGGTGCTGGAAAATATCATGTGCAGAAGTCAACACGAGTGCATGCTGGAAAACTACATCAAGACAGTCAAGAAATAAGGTCACTGCACTCAAATAAACTCTTAGCTCTTAGTCTTCGTATTGAAATGCATGCAAACATCTAAATGACTTCAATAGTCAACTGTTATACTAGACATGTTAAGTAGGTAAAGTGCAGTGATCATAGGTGAGTGATGTCTAGGATTCCCTTGAATTTGAAGAGAGGAAGAGTAAAATAGGTCAAGAAGAAACAGGCCAACCTAGACGAAGTATGGATAAAAGCAGACCAATTCAGGCTGGTGCTTGCCAACAAATATGCAGCCTTAGAACAGCGATATATGGAGCCTTAGAACAGAAGCAGCACTTGAAGTGGGAGGCAACGTACCAAGGCAACCAGTAGGTAAGCTCTCCGAAGCAACGAAAGACCTAATAAAGATATTACAAGGAATGAAACAGTCCAACTCAAGAGATCAGATAGCATTCGCGGAATTGTGAAAACTGATCAACAAGCAGAAAACAGAAGATATTCGAAATTTTAATTAAGAAAGACTGAGGAAGCCGTAGTAAATGGACGCAGCATTAAATGAGTGAGAAGGGAACTTGGCACAGGACAAGCCAAGATTTATGCACTGAAAGATAATCTGGGCGATATCATCAGCAATTTCGAAGTAATAGTAAAGGAAGCGGAACAATTCTACACTGAGCTGCACAATGCCCAGATCATCCAGGACACCTCCTTTGAATCTAGTAATGAACAGGTTACAGAGGCTCCTTCTATACCTTAGGAGGCCTTTAAACGCCATGAAACGAGCAAAGGCGGCATGTAAAGATGGAATAACAGTCGATTTAATCAAAGATGTAGGAGACATCTTGCTTGAAAAGCTTGTGGCCCTTTATACGAAATGTGTCATGACTTCAAGGGTCCCAGAGAACTAGAAGAATGCCAAAATTCTACTAATCGCAAAAAGGGAGACGTTAAAGAATTGAAATCGTATAGGCCCATTAGCTTAGTTCCAGTATTCTATTAAATATTCACGAATACAATTTCTAATAGGATAAGAGCAACACTTGACTTCAGTCAACCAAGGGAACAGGCTGGCTTCAGGAAGGGGTACTGTACAATGGATCACATCCATGGCAATGAATCCGATAATCGAGAAATCTGCAGAGTACAATCGAAATGTAACTGAGTAATACTTCTTGGGGGCTAGTTGGGGCATGTTTCCAGAAGAGGGTTATAGGCGGATACTTTCGACGAAGCCAAAGTTCTGAAAACTTTAGATATGTTAACGATTTTTTAATTATTTTAAAGAAATAGGTTTCCTCATCTTACCCAGAAATAGTGGTAGAAGTTTTATCTGGTTTTAAACTACTTGGAAAAGGTTTGTACTTCACCCATGAGCTTGCCCAAGGCAACAGAATGCAGTTTTTAGACATTGATATCACCCTTAATGACCAAATCTTTTGCTGGATGTATCGCCCTCGCGCACAGAAAGAACTAATGCCTTATGATTCCTCCCATTCAAAGACAGTAAAGCGCGCCATTGCTCAGATGTGCCTGGAAGCGTCGCTGAAGAAATCTTCTTGCCATAAGGCAGAGGTAAGCTTTCACACCCAGATTCGGAAGTTGGAAAAAGCAGGCTTTCCAACCTCGATCTTAACCGGAGTAGCGGAAGCCTTGCTGCGAAAATTGAAAAAATAAAGTACTGAGAAGGGCGACTAAGATGACGTCCCCAAAAGCAAAAGTAGACCGGTTGTCATCCCGTACACCCATAAGGTAGCGCACAATTTGAAGCATGTAGCGACAAAATATAAGGTTCCTGTGGTTTTTTCCGCCCCAAAGAAACTGGCTGGCTTGTGCGTTAAAACTGATCCTAACAAGGTAAACAAAACTGACTGTAAAAAGAGACATGCAGCCCCGCTTGTTAAATGTGCCGTGGGAGTCGTATATCAGATAGCTCTCACATGTGGAAAGAAGTACATCGGACAAACCGGCCGTTGTATTAATGACCGATTAGCGGAACATAATCGCGATTTAAAAAATGGCACTGGTTCTCATCTGCCGCATCATTGTAAAGCCTGCGGAGAAGGAAGATTAGGTGTGTGGCAAGGCTGAAAGAAGCAAAGGTTTTAAACAGAACTAAGCACCAGACAGCCCGTGAACCGTTGGAGGCTTACTATATTGAAAGAAACTGTAGCGATTGTGTTAGCGCCCCATCTATCTCGATTTATAAGAATGAAACTGCTTTTTTGATACACAGGCGTGAGATACGTGTGTACCTCACCTATCTTTATCCGCTTTTTGTAAAAATCACGTGCGCATGTGTGGTTCTTGCTACCCATCTTTGTTTGTCTTTATATCCATTCGCATACGCGGTGAATAAACAGTTGGAAGTTGCGCCTGTCCTCTCTCGCTTGCTGTGTGTTGTGTTTTTTCGGTGCTATAACGCTCTTCTGGAAACATGCGCCAACTAGCCCCCCAACAAGTATTACTCAGTTACCTTTCTTCTACAGTGGGCCCCTTTCTTTGTGTTCCTTCTGCAAGACCACCGCCTCTTTCAATGTTAGTCAGCCATATCGCCCTCATCTCCTGCCGCGCTAGGAACATGGGATTCTGTATAAGAAAAGGCCTAGTCCCACGCGAGATCTCCAGCCTGTTTGGTTCTACCAGACCTTCACTTAGCCACGTCAAGAGGATATGCCGAATTTTACGTGCGGAACTGTGGCATCAGGTACGTCTTCTGTACGGTTGGCTGCAATGGATATGTTTTTCCCAGAACTCTGCGAACATTGAAGGCGTGAAACTTCAGTCCTTCAGGCGGCTGGCCGCCCAAACTAGTGAATTCATGCGGAAAAAGACATTGCCAGTACTATCAAAATGTGTTGAAAGAAGAAATCAAGACAGCAGCATGGCGCTCACGGTTCTGGGGGGTACTAGTATCCCGGATGATGTAGTTGCCATCCTTAGGAAGGGCCCGAAGTACAGCATCGAGCCTAGGATTCCAGGGCATGAGCTACTTTCCTTGAATCGAAGGATTGCCGGTAAAGCTGACCCAGAGCACCAGGAAAGGTGCTTGCTAGATGGTGTGGACAGCCTCAACAGGACCGCGCCCATCCACGGAGCTGGACATGACTCGACCACCAAAAGATTCGTCAAGTTCTTCGCTGACCAGAAGCTGCGACTCACCCAAGTGGACAAGCAGGGCGTATTCGTCATCATTCCGTCTGGTATGTTCAACGAGAAGGCTCATGAAGCTGTGCACAGGAATTTCCGGAAGACTGTGGTTAATCTGGGAAAGCTGAAATCTAATGCGGTTTCTCTGTGTGAAAGTATTGGCTTGGACAGAATTGCTAAAGGTATTCGGCTTTGTAAAGGAAATAGCTTACACGGGTTTTTCACGGCGAAAGCACATCAGGGACGAATCCCGTTCAGATGTAACGTGAGTCAAAGAGGGGCTTGGCAGAGCCATGTTAGCGGTTACCTGCTAAGACAACTTAATGGGTTAGATGTCGAAGACCCATTTTCTTGCAGGAACTCTCTCGATGTTGTTAAATTTTTGAATGACAATAAGTCTTCAGGTTATATGTCTTCCATTGACGTTGTTGACCTGTTCTATTCTATCCCACAGACTGAGTAGTTAGCCGCTGCACAGTCGCGCATTGAAAAGAATGGGTCCATTTCCTTCCAGAACTCTGCCGGTGTTTTCTTGGCATTGTAAGAGTATTAGTTGTCATGCGCGGTGGAATTATTAGAAGACCAGCTGTATGTCCAGAAAAAAGGAATTTGCATTGGTTCCTACGTCGCTCCAGTGCTATGTAACATCTTTCTCGCGCAGATGGACAGGTCAATGGTGGATACTTTCGACGAAGCCAAAGTGCTGAAAACTTTTAGATATGTTGACGATTTTTTTATTATTTTAAAGAAACAGGTTTCCTCATCTTACCCACAAATAGTGGAAGAAGATTTATCTGGTTTTAAACTACTTGCAAAAGGTTTGGACTTCACCCATGAGCTTGCCCAAGGCAACAGATTGCAGTTTTTAGACATTGACATCACCCTTAATGACCAAAGCTTTTGCTGGATGTATCATCCTCAGGCACAAAAAGAAGTAATGCCCTATGATTCCTCCCATTCAAAGAAAGTAAAGCGCGCCATTGCTCAGATGTGCCTTGAAGCGTCGCTGAAGAAATCTTGTTGCCATAAGGCAGAGGTAGGCTTTCACACCCAGATTCGGAAGTTGGAAAAAGCAGGCATTCCAACCTTGATCTTAACCGGAGTAGCGGAAGCCTTGCTGCGAAAATTGAAAAAAGAAAGTACAAAGAAAGTCGACCAAGATGACGTCCCCAAAAGCAAAAATAGACCGGCTGTCATCCCGTACACCCATAAGGTAGCGCACAATTTGAAGAATGTAGCGACAAAATATAAGGTTCCTGTGGTTTTTTCCGCCCCAAAGAAACTGGCTGGCTTGTGCGTTAGAACTGATCCCAACAAGGTAAACAAAACTGACTGTAAAAAGAGACATGCAGCCCCGCTTGTTAAATGTGCCGTGGGAGTCGTATATCACATACCTCTCACATGTGGAAAGAAGTACATCGGACAAACCGGTCGTTGTATTACTGACCGATTAGCGGAACATAATCGCGATTTAAAGAATGGCACTGGTTCTCATCTGCCGCATCATTGTAAAGCCTGCGGAAAAGGAAGATTAGGTGTGTGGCAACGCTGAAAGAAGCAAAGGTTTTAAACAGAAGTAAGGACCAGACAGCCCGTGAACTGTTGGAGGCCTACTATATTGAAAGAAACTGTAGCGATTGTGCTAGCGCCCCATCTATCTCCATTAATATGAATGAAACTGCTTTTTTAGATACATGGGCGTGAGATACGTGTGTACCTCACCTATCTTTATCCGCTTTTTGCAAAAACCTCGTGCGCATGTGTGGTTCTTGCTACCCATTTTTGTTTGTCCTTATATTCATTCGCATACGCGGTGAATACACAGTTGGAAGTTGCGCCTGTCCCATCTCGCTTGCTGTGTGTTGTGTTTTTTCGGCGCTATAGCCCTCTTCTGGATACAATCGAAATGCCTACATGGCTTTTATGCATGATGTTCTAGCAAACACTTTTAAAGAGCTTTAAAAGTTGCCTGTGACAGATATCACAATTCGAGTTCATGAGCTGGTCTACTCGAAGCGGCGGACAATACTTGCACAAAGAATTGATATGGCAAATCAACTAATCAACAAAAAG
Source organism: Dermacentor albipictus (assembly GCF_038994185.2). NCBI lineage: Eukaryota > Metazoa > Arthropoda > Arachnida > Ixodida > Ixodidae > Dermacentor > Dermacentor albipictus. The sequence goes on along the minus strand of NC_091822.1, from coordinate 67,415,426 downwards.
TCACTAATTATATTTCCAACTAACTACATTATGGCCCATATTGCAAGTTACAAATTCTAGCCTTGGAGTTAGCGAGGCGGATCCACCTGAAAGGAATTCTCAGGACGACACCAGTTTCGATATATAAGTTCCCGAATTTCGCGGAGAAATGCATTGGCGTTCGAGTTAATTTGTTAAGAAAACGTCGTTTCATGCACTAAAGCACACAAGTAACGGGAACGCCAGTGTATTTGTCCGCAAAGTTCGGGAATTTATATCTGCAAACTGGTGTCGGCCTGATAATTGGTTCCAAGTGGATCCGCGGTGCGAAGCCCGCTGCTAGAGTTAGTAAATTGCAATATGGGTCATTAGATTATTAGCCAAAAAGGTAATTAGTGAATTATTGTTAATTAGTCGATTTTACATTTCAATTTTTTGTGCAAGTAATGTCCGCCACTTCAAGCAGACCGGCTCATAAACTAGAATGGAGTAATCGGACACAGGCCGATTACCCCATTCCTTTTAAAATTTTTGAAAGTGTTCGCTGAAACACCCTCTCGATTACGAAAAGGCATTTGATTCAGTAGAGATAGCAACAGTCATAGAGAAACCACGTAATCAAGGAGTAGAGGAGGCTTACGTAAATATCTTTAAAAATATCTGCAAAGACTCCACAGCTACCGTAATTCTCCGCAACAAAAGTAGGAAGATACCTACAAAGAAATGGGTCAAACAAGGAGACACAATCTCTTCATTGTTATTCACTGCGTGCATGGAAGAAGTATTCAAGCTATAAAATTTTGACAGCTTAGGGGTAAGGATCAATGGCGAATCTCTCAGCAGCCTTCGGTTTGCAGATAACATTGTCCTATTCAGCAATACTGAGGAGTTTCAACAAATGATTGAGGACCATAACAGAGAAAGTGGAAGAGTGGGGTCGAATATTATTATGCAGGAAGCGAAATGAATGATCAATGGCCTAACAAGAGAAAAAGAGTTCAGGATCGCCAGTCAGCCTCTAGAGTATGCAAACGAATACGTTTAACTAGGACAATTACTCACGAGGGACCCTAATCATGAGAAGAAAATTGACAGATGAATAAAATTAAGTTGGAGCGCATACGGCAGACCGTAGTCAGATCCTTAGTTGAAGCTTACCATTATCACTAAAAATAAATGTGTACAATCAATGCATTCTACTGGTGCTAACATATGGGGCGGAAACTTGGAGACTGACAAAGAAGCTCGAAGACAAGGTAATGACCGCACAAGGAACGATGGAACGAAGTTTATTCGTAACGTTAAGAGACAGGAAGAGAGCGGTGTGGATCCGAGAGCAAAGGGGCATAGCCGACATTCTTACCTACATTAAGGGAAAGAAATAAAGCTGGGCAGGTCATGTAATGCATAGGGTATAAACCGGTGGGCCGTTAGGTTTACAGAATGGATGCAAAGACAAGGAAAATGCCGTCGAGAACAGCTATAGAGAAGGCGGGGTAATGAAATTAAGAAATTAGCAGACGCAAGCTAGAATCGGTTGGCGCAGCACAGGGGTAATTGGCATCGGACGGAGAGGTCTTCGCCCTGCAGTGGACTTAAGACAGGATGATGATACTGATGATTAAACTCTAACTTCAGTTTTTAGATTTATAGAAAAAAGAAATGACCGACATATGACCCTTGTTCAGTATCAATGTTACAATACTCCGAATAATAAATAGAATACTGTCGATGTCAGTCTCTCAATAATCTGGTGTATAACAAACACTACTTGTGACAGATCCCACCCACGTGCCAAGTGTGCCCCCCCTCCCCCACACACACACCATCTCTGGTTGTGCCACTGCTCAAGCCATAACTTGAGGATCATATCTGCAAACATGATGCTCAGTAGGAATGAAAACATCGTCCTCCAGTTCAATGGATAGCACTGGGTTTGCCTCTAAGAATGGGCAACATGGCTCGTTATGGCGAGTTTATCCGCCTTTCAAGGCTAAAAAGAAACAGTTCACTGTTGCCTGTATCTAAGCTTACTAAAAGACGTGAACCTATTTTAACTATAAGGTACGGAATGAAGTTCTTTTTTTGAGAGACTCGACTATTCCTGCAGTTTGAAATTTAGCATCTTAACCTTGAAGGCATCTAATTGTTGCAGTTAGACCACAGTTATTTGTTTGTTAGACCAACTCTCTGTTTTGTATATGGCAGACTGCTTACACGGAAATAAGGCAAGGTTTTATTTCGCAACTTTTTTCTCCGCTAAAAATAATAAAGCGTTGAACACATTTTCATCGGCCACGCAATCAGGAGTGCACAGATCACGCTTGTAACCTCCAGAGGAAGCGTGATTCAAGTGTTCATATGACACAACTCTGAAGCGCCAACTGATATTAGGAAATGCACAGGCATGTCCAAAGCAGAAAGCGTATGCAAGACGCCCCTGCAACTATAGTTGCATACAGTAGCCGTTATACTGTATTCAGATGCATGGCTCACCGCTTGACAAGTCACCGACTTCGTACACATAAGCAGTGGTGTAGTAACGTGGGGGAGGGGGGGGGTGCATGAACCTTGCGTGCGAGATTGGGGCAGCAGTGTCATATATGTCTGAAGACTCCTCTCTTTCTGCCGGTTCCACTGGGCGTAAATGATAAAAAAGATCCGGTTACCAGCCGCCCGAGCTCGTGTATCCTATGTACCAGATGCGTAGTGCCGCAGAATTGTCGGCTGCAGCTTTATCAGCATACTACGTAATAATTACACGAATGTGTGGGCTAAAAAATTTATTCGTTGGATGGTTTCTGTGCCGTCAGTATGTGTACACTGGTAGAGTTATCAGTTTTGTATCGATTGTATAATTTTTTTTTCACCTACGGGGCAGAAACCTGGAGGCTTACGAAAATGGTTCTGCTTAAATTGAGGACGACACAACGAGCTATGGAAAGAAGAATTATGGGTGTAACGTTAAGGGATAAGAAAAGAGCAGATTGGGTGAGGGAACAAACGCGAGTTAGTGACATCTTAGTTGAAATCAAGAAACAGAAATGGGCATGGGCAGGACATGTAATTAGGCGGGAAGATAACCGATGGTCATTGAGGGTTACGCACTGGATTCCAAGGGAAGGGAAGCGTAGCAGGCGGTGGCAGAACGTTAGGTGGGCGGATGAGATTAAGAAGTTTGCAGGAACAACATGACCACAATTGTTACATGACCAGGGTAGTTGGAGAAATATGGGAGAGGCCTTTGCCCTGCAATGGGCGTAACCAGGATGATGATGATGATGATGTATTATTTTTTTATCAGTTTCGCGGTTTTGAATAAAGACACTGTCTCCTAGTCCTCACTAAGCACCTCTTTATCATTTTGTTGTGAAAAACGAGAACAAGGTGAATGCAGGAGCCAACATTTTAACAAGTGGACTTGAATTTTGTTGAACTTCATGTCACAAATACAGTGTTTTGACGTAATAGTTCTGCAGAAACCCTCAAGGTGGAGAGAAGTAACTAATTAAGGGCAATGCAGACATCCACCCTATCGTAGCAATTGCTGCAATGAAAACCCATACGGGTTCCTTGAAAGAAAAGCCTCGCAGTTCAAGAAAGTTTGTCCTTGTCCGGCACTTGAACCGCGGACCTGAATTTCCCTTTATTACTTCTCTCCACCTTGCGGGTTTCTGCAGAACTATTATGTCAAACTCTTGCCTTTGCTTCGAGTTGTTGACAAATTCGACTTCGCCCTGCCATCTGCTAGCAGACTGGTTAACTCAGATGGTAGAGCGGCTGCCCCGAAAATGTGGTGGACTCGGGTTCGAGTCCCGGACAAGGAAGAATTTTCTTCAACTGTGAGGCATTTCTTTCAAGGAACCCCTACGGGTTTCCATTGTAGCAACTGCTACGATTGGGTGGATTTCCGAATTTCTTTTTATTAAAAGGTGAATTTTGTGAGGTTATCTTCCAGTATTCTATCATGTCATGTGCCTTTGTGACCACTAGGAACTCGGTATCGTGCAAAATATGGCCGATAATTAATAATAACATACCAAATAATTGCCTAAGTAGCAAGGGTAGATGAAACATTGTCATTCTGGAATTGAGGACCCAAATCGATAATATTAACTCAACAAAAACTTCTTCTTTTAACAAAATGGTCTTGGGCGCTAGAACAAGCGGTACTTTGGCACTGCGGGCGGCCCAGTATGAGAGTGCCAAAAGAAATATGAACTAGTGCATCCTATTAGGCTCTGTTGGGAGAGACAGAAATTCTTGGCAAGAGTGCCGACCCGATGGCGTGCGTCAGTTTGGAGGCGTTTCACATAAATAAATATGGCAGGAGGTACATAAGTACCCCCTCAGTATCGCTATTTGCTACAGAGGTTGAATTTGTAGGAGCAACCGCTTACTGAGTTGATTGTCTGTTAGTATTTCTTGCCTTTTTCTAGTTTTTTTTTTGTTTTGTTTCCTGTTCCTGTTGATTGCCGGCACGTACATCTGTGACCAAAAGTATACGGACCACAAAGTCACAGAAAAAACTGAATTTGTTCATTACTAACATGCGTAAGCCGAGATTGAAGAGGGTAGCGGAAATTCCGCAATGCCAAGTTTAAACTACAATCTTTAATTTTAACTTATATTCACAGGCATAGGAGAAAATCAGCTTCATCGTGCAAACCTCGTCCGTATACTTTCGCTCACGAGTGTACGTTCATCGATGCGCAACGTCATTTTTCCCAACTGTATCACTCTACTCCAATTCACCTCTGCCTTTCGCCTTACATACGGTGTCCGTCTTCCACCAATAAAATTTAGTTGACAGTCAGTGCTTCTGTCCCGTCCTTGTTGCTTTGTGGTTGGATGTGTTATGGCTGTGATAATATTCAAATCAAGTATGCACGAACTCACCAGCAAGGAAGTGTTAATGTGATTTCTCCACCCGCTACGTTCCAAATTTTGTCCTCGGGTGTTATGAATAATTCTGGTTGGCCCTTCCTAAAGAAGGGGATCACATGTCACACAGCACAGGCAGCGAAATGCGTACAATGCAAGCACTACACGAGTAATATTTACTCACCTCACTCTTGTATCTCACAGCTCCCGGAAGAAGCACTTGAAATTCTTTGCAGACGAAAGTACAGCGCTGCGAGTCACAATTAGTTGCGCTGAATTACGGACTAGCGTACACACTCAGGGATCAGCTGTTCGGCTTCAACAGAGTACTCGTTTTGCCTGTGCCCAACGGCGTGGATTGGATGCATATTTGACAAATATGTAGCTACAGCGTAAAAAAAAAGAGTGCTTGAGTTCGCTTTTCCTTAAGCTGCGGCAGCTTTCGCGTTGCAAGGTTGTAAAAGTAAATTGTTTTACGTAGCGTGGGAGTCCGCTTTTAATAAATGTCGTTTTACAAAATAAACCTGCTATACAGCCCCGGAAAAAGAGAACACGAGAAAGACACCGGGCCAACGAAGGGAGCTTTTCATTGAACTATCCAAAAAACGTCGCACACACGAACACAGCCTCACAAACACAATAAACACGCACAGAGACGCAAGCACCACAGCCGCACGCACACTGTTTCTCCCTCGCAAGCACACACTCTCCCTCTTCGCCTCGCACATACGCACATACACAAACACACTCTCTCTCTCGCAGACACACGCATACAATGCGGATGCACAGATATCCATGCGCACGCAAACATGCACGCATTTGTTCGCACGCAAGCATGCTGAAACATGAACACACGTTTGCACAAGTGCAGTTTCACACGCGCCCCCGCATGCACGTCAAGCATGCCTAGATGCACGTGCGTATACTTGCACGAATATGCGAATGCACACATACACGCACTCGCGCTCATCCAAATGCAAATAGGGAGGCATACGCACGCGCACACATAGACGCGCGCAGAAAACCATACACAGGCTCCGCCAAGACATTCACACGCGTAACGACCCACTCTCCATCCCGGCTCGTAAACCTGTGCATGCAAACGGACTTCATTACACACCCGCTGTCATTACCGTTCCAACGTCAGCAGTAGTAAATCGCTTTACGGTTCGCATTTGGCGCTTCATCAAGTCAGTATGCTCTTTGCCGGGAGGGTTCAAAACGGTTTGCTCCTGTCGTGTGATTTCGCCGCCCATCCCTGACCATAACACTGCTCTAACGCAACATCACTGTTCCACATATGTGATATTAATGTATCTGTTCTTAGAATGGACTGCACCCTCGCTGTATTCAGTTGAAACTTTTGGTCCTGGGTTGATATTTTGAAATATATATTTTTTTCTTTTGCTCATTCAGTTGCGTTTATGTATTGACGTGAAGTTCAGAAGAAGAATGTCCATAATTTCTGGACATGGCCTGTGTTCACTAAATTGAACCTGCCCGTTGCTGAGCAAATAAGTAGCATATTTGTACCTGTAATAAACCAACCTGCCTCTTCACGTTTTCCAGGATTGATATCTTGGGCCAGGGAGATCACCACCATGCCAAGTCGCAGGCCCTACCGTCATGTCATCGACGGTGCGCCGAGGTCCCCACTGGTCGTTCCAGAAGTATTTCGTAAAAGCCTCTCTTTTCGCGCTGCCAAAGGTGACGTCGTCTGGTGCACCTACCCCAAAAGTGGGTCCCATTGGGTTCAGTACATAACGCAATTAATCCTCAAGGAAGGAAAACCCATCAGCTCCTACGGCGAGTTCGCCCGCAACTACCGGGCAATCGAGTATGTGGAGACTGATGGCTGGGAGTCGCCTCTACCCGTGAGACTCTTCATGACGCACCAGCCACTCAGCCGAGAGAATATGAACAAAGAGGCCAAGTACATATACGTCGCTCGAAACCCATGGGACGTCTGCGTCTCGCAGTTTCGCATGACGACCGACCTAAGCAGCTACCAGTTCGAGGACGGCACATTCGACGAGTTCTTCGAACCCTTCATCGAGGGAGACTTGGGCTTTGGGAGCTACTTTGACCACGTGGCGTCAGCGTACGCCATCAGGGACGAACTAAACTTGTTCTTTGTGACTTATGAAGAGCTCAAAAAGGACAATATGGGCACAGTTTTGAGATTGGCTAGCTTTATCGGGGAGAGATACGAGAGGGCTATGCTGGAAAACTCGCAAATGCTACAAGATATCCTAGAATGGTCCAAACCAGAACACATGAGGAAAGTTGTCGTGCTTAATTTCAGAGAAAGCGAGACACCGGAATGGAACAATCTTTTTGTTAAGATCAATGTGACGAGCAAGGAAGGCTATGGTGGAGACAGTACAAAGTACGCGTTGGTAAAAGAAGCCAAAGTGGGAGGCTGGAAAGAATACTTCACACCTGACTTGCTTGCCCGTTTGGAGAAGAAAATACAAGAAGAAGGGGACAACGCATCTTTTCTTGAGTTGTGGGAAGACATTCGAAAAGAAGCGTTCACGTTGTCCCCTGGCTCTTCGGTGTACCAGCACTTCTCAGTACCTTAGTCCCTAAGCCCAACCTTCTATTTCAAACCTCGAAAAAGGGAAATGGATGGTGGTAGGTGTGTAAACGCCTTTATTTTACTCAGATCGTCGTCCAAAAAGCGTCCACTAGGCCGGCCGGATCCGTTCTGGGAAACGAAACTGCGAAGCAATCTCATTGCCAGAAGACTCCACGCAACCAAGCGCTGGGTAGAGTAAAGTGGAGACTGAGCTAAAGAAGAGCCGTCTCCCCAACAGAATGGTACCAAGATTGGTAGAGAAGACATCCTCTGCGTCTAAGTTGGTAACGCATCTTCTGCACCAGGGAATTCAGGCCAAAGTCTATCAACGCGTTTTTTAAGGGTGTTCTGGTAAAATAAAAGTGACCACTTCGCGGTGCCGCAGTTTTCATGTGCAGTTGCAGTTCACTTTCTCAACGAAGTCACGCGAAACCAAAAATCGAAGTACTAGCAACTATTTCCATGGTGCCTCGACAATCGCAGTGTCATCTTTCCCTAAAGTAGCTTTAGTAATAGGCTCGATGACCAGGCGTCTGAGTGGAGTTCCATTCGGAGTGGATGGGTGCTCATCTGGCGTGCCGTGACGCAAAGATGACGTCACCTTCGATATGCCTGAACATCGGAGCGGCTACGAAGTTGATGACGGTTCGGCGGCAATTCGAGAAGAGCATGCCTATAATAACTTCCTTTTATTGAAACAAATACCAAAACGGTAATATGCAGTCCGGCACAGGAATAGCGCCTGTCACTCCGAACGTAAAACTTCGTTGCGAGCGTGACCGAGTCGACAATGATGGGATCATGAGTGAAAACGCTTTGCTCTAATGCTGGAGAAGCACGGCTCTCTACTTCGAACGCGAATACCCTGTGCTTATCGTAATAAAATCAAAAGGTTCGTATATCACGTCATCTGTGTTGGCAGCCGACGTTTTGCGCTCAACCTAGGACTAGCGCAGCGGGGTATGGACAGGGTGATCACATTTAAATTTTATAGAACTTGTAAATCTTGCCCGTGCAAGACTGGTTACTTATAGTCATTGAGCTGGATCGTTCAAAGAAGCGGACAATACCTTCACAAAAAATCGAAACGTATTATTAGTTGAAACTTCCCTAATTATTCGCACCTGGTGCAAATGCTCTAATTTAGGATGTATCTGGTGAATTCGTAAGGTACATCCACTTAGGACTAATTTCAAAGATGATCTGTGTATGGATATGTTCGCCATCAAAGTAGCAGAAAAAATGCACTGCTGTTTTTATGAAATTTTTTTAAAGAAAATGCTATTTTATGCATTGACGCACAAAAGTAACCGCAACGCCGATGTATTTTGTCGCAAACTTCAGCAATGGTGCCAACATGGGAATTAATTCTAAGTGGATAAATCTTGCTAACTCGCCGCTGCAACTCGTAGATTTGTATATAAGCCGTAAACCATTTAATCCAAGTACTTTCTATATAAAATCTATATAAATATTTTTTTTATAAAAATATAAATTTCGTCCGTCAACCGAAGTAAGAAATGAAAAAAAAGGTGTTTTTCAAAACAGCTTCACTAGTTCACAGCCCCGTTAAAAAAGTTTGGAGTGGTCATGGCATTACGGTAAATGAAGGAAAATCGATATTTAACGGCGAGCGTGTTATAATAGGCCACACACACACACTAAATGGAAATGCAGAGCTAATACTTAGTTACAAAAGATTTTAATCAATTATTACAATGTGCGCAATAGACAAAAAATCACGTAAGAAATTTTTTTCAGAAAAATGAAAACCTGAATGCTATCTTTTTACATCTGGAACAAATGTACTGAATACAAATAAGATACAGTATAGAAATAGACTTGCTACAAACAGCCACATACAACCAAATGGAAAAATTAGACACAAGCCTACACAAGAGTATCCGTTTGACAATGAGACAAACCATATAATAAAAACAAGTGCTAAGTAATTCAAATCGCATAGTTCATCATCACTGTGTCACTGCGGATATTCTGATATGAACGACAAGTCAGTATGCTTAAGGTCATAATGAATTAAAGGGGAAGGAAGAGTGTAAGACAAGCCCTTATTTCCGCAGTTTTATCGTAATTTGTCTACTTCCCAGTTTTGTCCATGAGGCGTGGGATGATTTAAATGCCTAACTCGTAAATTTGCTGAAATATGCAAACTTGTAATGTTTTTACGAGTGTCCAATTTGATTGCATGCTTAACGTATACTTCTATATCTGATATACCTTAACTTTTAATTTGTGTCTTACCAGTAGTCACGTACGTGGCAGAAACCTGGAGGATTACGAAAAGGGTTCTACGTAAATTGAGGACGACGCAACGAGCTATGGAATGAAGAATGATGGGTGTAACATTAAGGCATAAGAACAGAGCTGATTGGGTTAAGGAATACACCCAAGTTAATGACATCTTAGTTGAAATCAAGAAAATGAAATGGGCATGGGCCGGACATGTAATGAGGAGGGAAGATAACCGATGGTCATTAAGGGTTACGGACTGGATTCCAAGGGAAGGGAAGCGTAGCAGGGGGCGGCAGAAAGTTAGGTGGGCGGATGAGATTAACAAGTTTGCAGGGACAACCTGGCCACAATTAGTACATGACCGGGGTATTTGGAGAAGTATGGGAGAGGCGTTTTCCCTGCAGTGGGCCTTACCAGGCTCATGATGATAATGATACCTTAAGTACTCCTGAACTGCAGAATAAAACGTCAGTAGATGTCGCAAAATGAGTCTTTAAAATATGCCGAAAACAGTTATTATTAATGCCAAGTACATTTTGTTAGGTTAGTGACCGTCGCTGTACTCCATACTTGTTGGTAGTAGTTTAAACGAGAGTTAAAGGGCTAGTGATACAACAGAGTCCTGATTTCTTTTGGAAGCAAGTATATCGAATCCGACCAATTACAACTGTTGCCTGAAATAATTTTTGCAAGACATGTCTTACATGGCAATCTCAGTTCATATTCGCTGAAAAGAAGCAATTGCTAGGATAATTAGTCGTTTCGTATTGTTTGGTGATTATGTGCTTCAGTTTCTCGTGCAAATAGGGTCCGCCTCATTGAATAATCCAGCTCGATGGAGAATTATGCTATCAGCAAGAGACAATCTTAAATATGACCATCCGGCATATGGATGGCATAATTGCACACTCTTTGGCTTTTCAAGCACCGAAAACAGCAGCACCGATCATCGACAAGACGCTTCATGGTCGTTGCATATTTCAGCCTTCGTGGCCAGAGGCAGAGATCTCCGCACTGTTTCTATTTCACCAGGGCCATATCGTCACGTGCGTATACAGCCGTCAGGTGTATCTGGTTCACGTCCGTTGCCTCGTCTGAGGTAGAGTCGGGAAGAGCGTTTCTACACTGCCTGAGCATGTGCGCGAATGCCGCCATGTCTCTATACGAGGGGCACGTGCCCTGGGGTACGTGCCCCTCGTCATCTGGATAGAAAACGTATACCTCGCAGTCTGTGTCAGCAGGTGTTTGGTGTGTTGGTGCACCATGTACCCGAGCACGTGAGGGTTGGAACCTCCAGCGTGTAGCCGTGCGTGGCTTATCCATGTCTGGGAAAGGGGGGATCCTGGCGGTTGAGCCAATGCTGGATGTTCAGACCTCTAAGGCCCCCCCTCGTAGGCAAGAAACCTCTTCGGCTTCTACTTCACATAGACGGCACCTCCAGACTGACCCATCTGGAGGAAACCGACAGTCGCCTTTTCTTGTCCTCCTCTTCAATCTTTCTCTCTAGCCTTCTCATCTTTTATGCCTTCTTGTGCCTTTTTTTTTACTTCCGAATTTCTTGGCGGCAAGGGTTAACCGTTTATAATATTACTACACGCGGGTGGCATGTGATTGTTCGAACGAGGCGCGTGTACACCATCACTCGGGAAAAGAGAAGGTAGAACGAACTGGGTTCACGCAGTGAATCTAACCGGTCAGTGCTGCAACCGCCACCGCTGTGCCACACTCCGTCGCAAGCCTTGCCGCTAATCGAATGTGTCTCTCTGTTATCAATTTTGGCTTGACGAATCAAGTGTTACTTGAAGGCATAGCAGTGGCCACGCTCCGGTCAGTGACAGACGACCACGTCACTGCTTTTGCAGCCGACGCGTCTCCAGATCCTCCTGATTACCCGCAGGATGCCTTGAACCTCGACGGCCTATTATGTCCCATGGGCCCTCCGGACCTCGCACTTGACCAAGCAGCCGCTCTATATCGCCTTTTGCTTTCCTACCGCGGCATATTTGACACTGACAATCGAGCAATTTGTCAGACGTCCCTTATTAAGCATCGGAAAAACACTGGTGATGCTGGTCCCATTCACCGCCGACCATATCGCGTGTCCACGGCAGAGCGGCAAGTTATCCAGCAGGAAGTAAACAAGATGCTCGCCAGAGGCATTGTTGAGGCCTCATCGAGTCGTTGGGCGTCGCCGGTCCTGCTCGTCAAAAAGAAAGACGACACGTGGCGTTCCTACGTTGATTACCACCACCTAAACCGAATCACTAAAATACCCTTTACCATGAATCGACGACGCTCTTGGCTGTCTTCATGGTGCCAAATACTTTTCGTCCATCGACCTTCGATCTGGTTATTGGTATATTTCCATCGATGAGCAAGACCGAGAAAAGACCGCTTTAGTCCATCCAGATGGCCTCTACCAATTCAAGGTTATGTCTTTCGGTTTATGCAATGCCCCCGTCACGTTCGAACGGATAATGGACTCTCTGCTTCAAGGTGTCACATGGTCAACTTGCCTTTGTTACCTCGACGACGTCCTTGTGTTTTCTCCTACATTTCTGACCCACCTTGAGTGCGTCGCCGCAATCCTTGACGTCTTCCGCAAGGCTCGGCACCAAATAAACTCATCGAAGTGCCACATGGGACACCGAAGTGGCAGTCTTCGGTATATAAGTTAGGTTATAGTGACGATGCATAGCTGGCCTCTGCAGGTTTCCCGGAACATGTAGCGTCCCGTTGTTAGACTCGGTGGTGGGTGGCTATGACTGCTGCCGACTTTTGAAACCATGTTATGGCAGAAGCGTTTTCCCGACTTCCATATCGGCCTCTGAAAAGAGGTCGCAGCGATACACCTTTTTCATTTGCCCTCGGAACCAACCAACCTAGACCATTTCCCACATTACCACGTCTTGCATAGTGAATGAACAAGTACGCATAAGTTCATCCACTTTCTTGGTGACGGAATGCCCTGTACAAAAATTGGCAAAGGATGCAAACCCTTTAAAATGACCAGCGGAGATCTGTTAATAGAATTAAGGAACAAAGAACAACTGCAAAAGCTGTCCGAACTCGCCAGTATTGGTGAAACCTAAGTCACGATTACTACCCATCGTTCATTAAACACCTGCAGGGGCGTTATCTCAGAGGACGATCTCCTCAGCTTGAGTGAAGAGGAACTGCTCGAGGGGCTTGAAGAACAAAATGTCAACACAGTTCGAAGAACTACAATCCAAAGAAGAGATGAACAACTCCCCACCAAATATGTAATTCTTACATTTGGTACTACCATGCTTACCCCCTCTCTCGACGCAGGATATCTAAAGACCAATGTCAGACCATGCACACCGAACCCAAGGCAGTGCTTCACGTGCCAGAGGTTTGACTTAATCATGTAGGGGCAAAGAAACATGCATCTTAATCATGTAAAGGCAAAAAAAAACTTGCGCGGAATGCAGTGCCAGCGACCATCCCTCTGAAAACTGCAACGCTTCCCCACGCTGTTTCAACTGAGAAGGGGATCATCCAACAGATTCACGATCATGTCCCTGTTGGAAGGAGGAGGTGATTGCTTTCACAGTAAAAGACAAGAAGCAAGGAAGAGGCTTTCACTCTTACCTCAAATAAGCTATGCAAATGTGGCGCGGCACGGGGCAGCACCACATCAGTCTCAGGAGTCTACAGCATTCACAGTCAGTGTGTCACGGCGTGTCATCTGTTCGCAGTCGGTGCGAAGTCGTCGACGGGGTATACAAGCCGGTTGGTCGTTCCGTGCTCTAAGCGAACACAGCAAAGGAGTCAGAGTCGGCAGGTAGAGAGAAAAACATATTTATAGGCTGATAACTACACACAATTTAAACCAAACACAAAAAACACAAGCACACTAACACACATGCGTTTAATGTAGATCAATGGTGAAGACGAAATAAATGCAACGAACAGCCAACAGTAAATATAGAAATTACAACTACACAAAACACACTTAATGGTGGTCAGCTAAACAGAGTTCAAAAGAAAACAAATGATGACATACGCATGGCCGGGCAGCAGCAGCGAGTCCATAAATCGTCGAGTCAACGAGAGAGCTTTCCTGAAGAACGGTGCCAAGCCAATCTTGTTGCGATGGATGCGATTGCTGGGCTGGGTTTCCCGGAAGTCTAGGTCTGTCGTCTACCCTCGAGCAGGTTGAGCTACCTTTAGGGGAACTACCGTGAGCTTCATTGCCGACGTTGTTTTGTGGTCTGTTACGTCTACTAGTAACTCGCAGTTCAGACGCGGCTAGGCGGCCCAGGCAATACTGGACGGCACTAGCTCCTTGACGTTTCTCAGGAGAATGTAGGCTCAGCTTCTTCACTAGCTTAGCTCAGTCTTAAGCCTGCGTTTAAAGAACTTCTTCTCTTAGTTCCCTGTGTTGGGGAACGGCAGATATTGGTGACGATCCAATCAAGTTGACCCAATTATATCCCGGCTCCTCACAAGGTCTTGGCCGCGCCCCTTTTAATAAGGGGTGAGGAAACGGGTGATTCCCCCCTGCTGTTAAAGTTCGCGCACTTATATTGCAACACGCACGCACAGCTTTGACTCCGTGGCGGGCCTCTATTGTTTATTCACAAACACAGGAGAAACGACGGCAGCCGGCCATACGGCGCTGTTGGCACACATACACTGTCAGCAATTCGTGGACACAGGATTGCACAAAGACACCACATATTTCGAAGTATTTGCACCCCTGCTTTCTTAGCAAGCTTCTTAATGCGCGCGCGAGGCTGAGAGTACACAGGGTTGCCTGCAAAAAAGCCGTCGGGGAGTCACGGTCGCGCCGACGACAAAAAGAAAATGATCTCTAAATCTATCTTCTACTTTTTTCTGCCGCTTGCCCGAGTGACCAGCAATAACCGTCTTGCTCACCGGTTCCTTTTCCGACGACCTTTTCGAGCCCGTTGATCGGTGCTTCGCCGAATCGAATAACGCCGCACCGTGACAACTGCCCCCTTTTTCAGATATAAAATAATATTCGCTTTCACTGGTGGCATTTTCGAGAAAAAAAGTGATTCACCGTTTCATGTATAGAAAACGCTATACACACAATATAAAATGTGTACTACACCAAAAAAAGTTAAATCAACAGAGAACTGCACGCCTATGTATACAACACGAACATCTCCAACTGTAGAATAACCTTATATTCGGCTCAAGTAACTGCCTCATACATTCTCGCTTCCCTTATTGTGGGTGACCGTGAACTGATACTCCTGAAGTAGTAAACTGTATCGAAGTACCCGACCGTCAGTTGTTTCGCGTGTCGGATGTAGCTCAGTCGTTGGTGGTTGGTTCTAACGAAAAAATGACCGCCTTACAAGTACATGGAGAATTTAGCCCCCCCCCCCCCCCCCCCCCTTCCAGACCAGCGCCACACACTCGCACTCCACTGTGTTGTAGGCGGCTTCCCGAGGAAGCAGCTTTCGGCTGGCATAAGCTATGCGGTGGAGATTTTTCTCGTAGGTTTGCATGAGCACCGCTCCCAGACTCGTGTCCGATGCGTCTGTACGAAGGATGAAGAGCTGGTTTAAATTCGGGACTCGCAATATGTGGTCTATGAAGATCTGGCGTTTGCGTTCCCGAAACGCTTCTTCGTATGCTGGTGTCCATTTGACAGAGTTTCTCTTTCCCTTCCGGGTTATTTCCGTGAGTGGAGCACTGATTTCAGCGTAGTTTGGGATGGATTCCCGATAGTACCGGGTCAGTACGAGAAAGGCGCGTACCTGCCGCTTTGTTGACGGGCGTGCTGCAGCTTCAATCTTGTGCAGCGTCCTCACAAGTGCTTGCAGTTTGCCTCGTCAAACTCGACGGCCCAGGAAGTCTATCACCTCCATCTCAACCTCACACTTACTGGGGCGCACTGTTAACCCGTCCGCCACGATGCTCTTGAAAAGTAGCTCCAAGGACCTCAGATGTTCTTCTCACGTTTCGGTGGCCACCAGGTGACATCGTCATAGTAGTGTTCTACACCGGGTACACCTTCCGCAACCTTGCGCATCAATTTTGCCCACACCGCAGGGGCCAAAAGGCATAAACGGAACTGATAGAGTCCAGATATTGTTGAGAAGGCCATCACGTCTCTGATCGTGGTGATCTACTTTCTTGGGGGCATAAACGTCCGATGCCTGTAGTCTGTTATTAGAGGCCGCTTGGCAGTTGTAGGATCTGTGACACTTTCCACCGCACGTAAAACAGACGACGGCCGCGTTCGCCGCGGGTTTGTTGCGACACAGCTGGGGTGCGTGGTTTCCGCGATTGCAGAGGTAACAACGCGGCAGGGGCGGGCGGCCGTTTCCTCTCTTTTCAGTTTCCTGTCTCTCGGCTACGACTGGATGACCTTTCTTTGTTTTCGCGAGATTTGCTCCACACTGAGCTTCAAGGAATTGGTCTGCCAGCTCTAACATATCGTCCAAATTGAGATCCTGCCTTCTTCTCCTTTAGGTGAAGCGACAAATTCAGACCACAATCGTGCAAAAATCTCTTTCTAATCAGCAGTGCGTGAAGGGAGCTGTACTCGGTATTGAGTTTGGAAAGCTCGAGTCATCTATCAAAATATAGACTTACCCGAGCTGCATATCGGGTTGCCATTTGAGCCCCCACTGGTTTCTCGTTGTTGAACCTGCCTTGATACCCATCTGCTGTGAAGCGACAGCACCTCAGACGAGCGGTCTTCACTTCTGTGTAGTCCGCTTCATTGTCCTGCTGTAAACGTCCTTAAACGCTAAGCGCTTCTCCGCCTAAACAGGTCCAAAGGGTGATCGACCACTGGCCTTCGGGCCACTTCTCGCCTCTTGCGATACTCTGAAAGCGCCGGATAAATGCCTCCAAACCGTCCCTTCTTTCACCGAAGGAGACGAGAAGCCTGCTAGTGTTTATTCGTAAATTGTGCTCTCCCAGTACTTCTAGGTACTCGCTGCTAGCCCTGCTTCCGTTGCCACTTTGATTAAACTGAATCATTAATTATAACAACTGTAATTTCCTCTCTCCGGCTTTCTTCAGTGCCAAAATATTTGCAAGTCGTTTCGGTAGTAATCAAATACGTATTTATGGTGTAGGCGGTTTCTCTTTGTTTCTTTTCTTGGAAACGCGCATGTGAACAATGTTTTTGTATTCAACGTCATTTGCCACTTCTAGCACCACCTTGTAATACTGTTACGGGGTTGTTGGGTGTATAGAAGATTACATTTACAATATATATACAAAATGAGTCTGAGTAGTTAAGAGGGTGAGCACCAACAACCCGAAGCAGCCAGCGTCTTGCGGTCTACTGCTTCCTTTCTTCGTTCATCCTTCCGTAACAGGAGCCCCGGGTGGCGAAGCGCCGTCTCGGTGCATGGTAGGCGAAGAACTACGAGAGAAGTATGGCTTCAGCCGCGAAACGTGGACGACGTCAACAGGCGGCAGTCTTGGGGATGGATCAAACTGTAACGGCGCGATCTCGTAATTGACGCCGTTAACATGACGTAGGACTTCATAGGGCCCTGGGTAACGAGAGGGAAGCTTCTGGGAGAGGCCGACCCGATGACATGGTGACCAAAGCAGCACCCAACTACCTGGGGTGAACTGAACAACGCGACTGCACCGGTAGTAACGCTCTTTTTGCAGATGGTTCGAGGCTACTAAACGAGATCGGGTGATTTGACGCGCCATGTGAGCGCGACCGATGACTTCGCGAGCATACTCAGTATTAACGCGGGACACAGAAGGTAGGATGGTGTCAAAGGGCATTGTGGAGTCGCGACCATACAAATGATAAAAGGGTGAATATCCTGCGGTGTTACGTCGGGACGAGTTATACGCGAATGTCACGTAGGCCAGCGTGGCGTCCCAGTCGTGGTGATCGTTGGAAACGTACATTGACAGCATCTCTATGAGTGTTCGGCTGAGACGTTCCGTAAGACCGTTCTGTTGTAGGTGGTAGGCAGTGTACAGCTTGTGCTCAGTGGCACAAGAGCGGAGGAGCTCGTCCACAACTCGAGACAAAAGCGAGCGGCCGCGGTCTGTAAGTAACTGTCGAGGTGGACCGCGGTGGAGAATGATGTCGTGAAGGAGGAAATCGGTGACATCTGTTGTGCAACTAGACAGGAACGCCTTTATTCTCACGTAACATGGACGGTTTCCATTTCTTTCCGCCTTGCGGTCCTGCCGGACACCATGCTCACGTCACCGCCACCACGGGAGAGCCGAGGGAAAGCAAAGGAAATGCGCAAGCGCTTAGAATGCCGACAAAGAGACGGCGGTGGGCACGTAGACATGGCAGACGCGGGTAAAAGTGTTGTATCTGCATTGATCAGCTTAACATCTCTTACGGGTTGTATTTGGATCTAAGATATTAAACTTACTTTTCCTAGTTGGCGGAGTGCTTAAAGCCTGCTTCACCTCCACCGTGGATCGGTCCGGTAATGCACTATTTTCTGGATCGGCCCACGCAAGGGGAAAAATTCCCGATCGACACGGCTCGAGAGAAGCACTAAATTTTTCCCAGGACCTAGCCATACACGGCTTCGCTGTAAAAAGAGAGGTGGGCGCGAATTGTGGCCGTGAAATATTACGTTCAGGAGCACTTCGTTGCACGTTTTGTTCTGCACATACACACAGAGAGTATGTCAACCATTGTATTGTTACTTTATTGTCAGACCGTTTGTCTAGGGATGATAGAAAAAAGCTAACACTCGCCTAAGATTGACAGAAAAACAAAGCTAATTATAGTTAACGCTTCGGAGCAATTACGGCCGAGTCTCTCCTTCACAGGGAAGAGGAGCACGAAAGGGACCGAATATTTATGCGTTCAATGATGCAGAGTGCGCCTGTATATATCGGACAGATTAACGCGCTTCCGTTTGGTCGAGTTTGTTGTCCATTGAATATATAATGGCCCTAAGAGGTGACTTCAAGAGAGCCACTACTGTGTCATGATTACACCAGAAGAATGCCAGTCATTGACGCAAGTATACATGTGATGAACCACCAAGGCGTTCGAGCTTGCCTTGCCTTTCCTGGCATTTTTCCTGGTTTTTTATATATATAAAGGTTCTAAGCGCAGCAAGCGCGGCATTTCTTGCAGAGGCGTTGCTAGGCGAGGTAGACGTACTTTAACGTGAGCTTCAGATGGCTTAATACCGAAAGTATATTAACTAAACTTTTTATTAGTGCCTTATGGGGAGCTGTTTAAATGACGAATTTAGAGGCAGCCACACCTTAACGCATCGTGATTTTTAAGGATCTTGAAAATTGCAACTAATTCTACACATTTATCATCGAATTTAAACCTTAAATTCAAGCACTATCGAAACCGAGCGTTCCGAGAGCGTTGAAAATGCATCCCGGCTATGAAATCAGAGCGAGACGTCTCGTCACGAGAAGCGTGGGAAAATTTGAAACCGAACGCCTCGGCACCCTATGAGACGGCGTGCTTTGCCTGGCAAGCGAGTACCGCTGTGTGTCGGTTCAGGATCATGTTGCGGCACAAGCCTGAGCCATCTTGCATCTTGCGCGTCTTTGCCGTCCCAAGCGTTGCCGGACGGCCTCAATCTCTGAATTGTCTTTATTTGGCCTTCAGTTTCGACTATGGATAACTCAAGTATACATGCCATTTTCTTTTATTTCTAAAGAATGGCTATGCCATAAATTTTCAGGCCCTCCAAGCTTTCCCCATCGACAACTACTCCCAACAGTAAATAATAAAAAAAGTTGGTTAACACGTTTATCTTTACTTTGTCTTTTCAGAGCAAGTTAAGCAGTGGCAATGTATTTTTGACTTACCGTGAAGCTCGTATGTGAATACAATAGGTGTCCCAGGGTCACAGCCTTTTAATAGGAAATCTGGGTTGTCCAAAAAAATACACCCAGTATATTCGTTATTCCTTCGACCTTAGGCAAGTGTTCGTTTTATATTGACCATTCACCACCCGTTCCCGACAGGTTTTCATCGAACATTGGACCAGTCTGGGGTCAGGATGCCGTGATCTTTCTGGGGCTTGTGCAGCTGTCTGAAAATTGCCTCGATGAGCTTCGATGTAACTGTCGTCCATCGGCCATTGATGAATGACGGGGTTTCGAGCAAAAGCGTCCCATTGCGGATAAAAAAGCGGGCAAGCTCATATACTGTACCATGTCGTAGCGCCTTTTTTTTATTGATATGACATTAGGAGATGTTGGCGCACAGTTTAAGGCGCCAGCTACTCCTCATCTCTTGAGTGGTTCCGTCACACATCGTACAAGGTTCAAGGTTACATATCAAATAGCCTTTTCACACAAGCACCATGACTTATCACGCAGCGTTTCCACAGGAACACTATGACGTACGGAACACATGGTACATACAAAATACAATGTATATGTCTCTACACTTATGTAGATGAAAGTCTCAAAAGTACAAAAGATATTTCCGCCTAATAACCCATTGTCTAGTCAGCGGGTGGTACATACATCACGTAAATGCATTATCACATACAGTCACAACAGAACAGTCAACATAACATAATTCACAAACAGATGGATATACAGAGTGACAATGAAATGAAGAGAACAATGAAAGCGCTAATAACTTCCAGCAATGCCGCTGTCTTCAAGAAAACTCTTTAGTGCTTTTAAAGCACTCTTCTGCAAGGCCGTTGTTGGCCAAGGGCCCAAAATTTTCCTTAAACTAAAAGGTCTGCGGTCTAATTTAATTAGCGCTGATTTAAGTCGGCTTCTTGGTGTGTCGTGATGTGGGCAATCTAGAAGGAGGTGATATATATCTTCGTCTACAAATCCACAATCACATTCGGGGGTTTCCGCACGGCCAATTCTGTGTAAGAAATGCTTTGTGTAGGCAGTGCCTAGCCTTAATCGATGAATAAGGGTTTCCATAGTTCTATCTAATGACAATGAAAATTTGAATTCAATAAATGGATCAATATGGTATAAGTCCGAGCTCTTAGAATTCTGGTCAAACCAAGTGTTTCTAGACATTTTGAGAGACGTTGCCCTTATAATGCAGCGCAATTCATCCTTTGATATTGGGAGCGGAGATGTATCATCTTTGAGATGTGCTTGTCGTGTTACTTCATCGGCTGCTGTGTTGCCAGGAATGTCACAATGCCCTGGTATCCACTGGAATGCTATTGCATGTTTCGCTTCGCTTGCCTTTGTGAGGTTTTTAAGTGTTTCATATATTATACTGTCACTGAATGTTTTCCCCTTTGTGTTGCAGAGTGATGTTAGAGCCGCCTGTGAATCACTGAAAATTACCCATTTTTGCGCATCTCTTACTGACAATATAAATTTTATCGCACCTACGATTGCGAACAGTTCAGCCGTTGTAGACGAAGTCGCACGAGTTAACTTAAATGATTCTTGTTTGAGGAGGTGTGGTATAATGAATGATGAAGTTGAAGAGGTTGCTGTACTGGAGCCATCTGTATAGACGTGTGTGTATCCTGAATACCGCATATATATCTGGTACAGCGCTAGTTGTTGAGCAGCTCGAATGAACATGTCTCTTTTGCTGAATATCCCATCTACTGACAATTCGATTTTTGGAACTGTAAGCAGCCATGGAGGATATTCGATGTCTGAGTTCCAAAATTCATTTCGTGGCAATATGTGAAGATTTTCTTGAATTTCTATATGAACATAACTTCTATCTCGTTTCATTATGTCTAGAGCCAATGGGTGGTTTTTATGCTGGTTTGAAGACGGAAATAATGCCGGCATGTTTCTGTAGTTCGCATAACTGGAAATGGTGATTGGCGGGCCTCAGCTATTACAAGAGAACTAGAAGTCGCTCGTGGAACTCCTAGACATAGGCGTAGTCGTCTAGCTAAAAGTCTTTGAAGTCGCTCTTCTGAAGTGTGGGAAAGTCCGTGTAAGATGGGCGCGGAATACGCAACTTTTTGTCGTATTAATGCATTGTAAACAGTCAGCATGGACGATACTGATCCGCCCCATGATGTGCCTGCAAGTCTGCAAAGTACAGCCACTACGGCATTGACCTCGTTTTCGAGTTTCTTTATATGGGGTGCCCAGGATAGCTGCCTATCAAGTATTATGCCTAGAAATCGATGCTGTTTGACAATCATTAGAGGGTGTCCTTCGAGATTAAGAGTTTTTAACTGCCTTCGAGTGAAGGGCAATATAGCTGTCTTTGCGTGTGATAGTACCATTCCTCTCTCTCTCAAAAATTTGTTGATTATATTTATGCCGCCTTGCAATGCCATTTGAAGTAGTTGAGCATTAGACCCAGATGTCCAAATACACACATCATCTGCATACAGTGAAAATTTTAATTGTGATGGCAGCCTTCTTGGTAAAGGCACGGCACAGAGGGCACGGCAGTTGTCAAGCTGACAGGATGGCTAAACCACCGCTCCTACCTTTGCAGGCATGGCCGTGGAATATTGCCGTGATTTCTTCGAGCAACGTACACGAGCAGTTTACACCCTTGCTGAATCATCTGGGAAGCAAGGCATCTGACAGCTCATTGGATGATCTTCGATGGACGACGGTGACGTCAGCGACCACAAGCCTACTAAAGAACCGACACGACGATGGGCACAGCAGAGGGCACGGCACTTGTCAAGCTGACAGGATGGCTAAACCACCGCTCCTACCTTTGCAGGCATGGCCGTGGATTATTGCCGTGATTTCTTCGAGCAACGTACACGAGCAGTTTACACCCTTGCTGAATCATCTGGGAAACAAGGCATCTGACAGCTCATTGGATGATCTTCGATGGACGACGGTGACGTCAGCAACCACAAGCCTACTAAAGAACCGACACGACGATGGGCACAGCAGAGGGCACGGCACTTGTCAAGCTGACAGGATGGCTAAACCACGGCTCCTACCTTTGCAGGTTGGTGTACAAACGTATGCAGTTTGTTGCAAAAGCGACAACAGATTCTTGATTGTATTGCCGTGCCCTCGCATGTGTTGGTCTATTGTGGTGGACTGTTGGTCGACATTATTGCTATTGTTAACTTCAGGGGATGTAGAGGAATACCCGGGCCCGAAGACGGCTGAATTGTTACAACAAATTTTGGATAATCAGAAGGAATCTGATGACAAGATGAACACGATTAGAAAAGAAGTCGCTGAACTTAATATGAAGACTGAAAGAATGAACAGGCATCTCATGGCCATGCAGGAAATGCAAATTAAAATTGAGAGACTAGAAAACATAGTCCAACAACAAGCTGAACGACTAGTGGACTACGAAAATAGAAGCAGAAGAAATAATCTGCTAATTTTTGGTGTTCCCGAGGCCAGAACTGAGACGGAAACAGATCTGCGGAAAGTTGTCGTAGATAACATTGTCAGAAGCTTGTTGGGGGTAGAAACTAAATCGATAGAAAGAATTCATCGCATTGGTAAACAAAGCGAAGGCCGGGTAAGACCAGTCATTATGAAGTTCATGGATTATCGCGAAAAAGAGAAAGTAATGCGCAACTGTAAAAAACTAAAGGGCACTTCTTTCAGTATCAATAATGACTACTCAAAAGAGACCGTTGATCTCAGAAAGAAATTATGGGAAAGTAGTGCGCCGGACCGAGCTAAGGGGGCACGGGTATCACTCGTGTATGATAAATTAAAGATAAATGGACGCATGTTTGTTTGGGATCAAGAGAAAAATGAACGGCGTCTGTATAAAAGCCGGAGTGACAAGATCGATAAAGTCGTAACAACCCCAACAGCAAGTGCGCATGACCGGCATGAATCCTTTGACTCGGATAGTTCTGCCAGCAGTTCAAGAAAACCGCCCCACTCATAGCTACGAATTCTTGTGCAAAATGCCCGTAGCATCGTTAATAAAGTCACAGAACTAGAATATATTCTACTGGCGCATAGTCCCCATGTAATACTACTTACAGAAACATGGCTGCGTGAGGGAATACGCAGTGATTGCATTGTTCCTTCCGGGTACAAATTCTTTAGGTGGGACAGAGATTCACGAGGCGGTGGTGCTGCCATCATAGTTAAAAATTCCGTCCATGCTTCTACGATTGAATCTAATGTTCCCGAAAGTGTATGGTGTAAGCTTACATTCGAAAACAGAACGTACTTCATTGGCGTAGTATACAGACCACCTGCGTCTTCGCCAGCGTTTCTGGAACTGCTAAGCGAATTCTTGGTTGACCATGTTAACAGAAACACGAGGCTGATAATGGCTGGGGACTTTAATTTGCCGCACATTAACTGGCAAAGTTTATTGCCCGGCGAGACAGAAACAGTTAGCTCGGAAAAGCTCTTGGAAATAAAATTTTGTCATGGCTTCGAACAAATTGTTCAAGAACCAACTAGAGTTACAGAAAAGTCAAAGTCATTATTGGATCTTGTTTTCCTATCGCACAACATAATAGATTATGCATTAGACATATTGGAGGGCATATCAGACCATAAAATGTTGTCTTTGGACATACAGACCAATGTGGGCAGTATAGGGAGACCGTTTCTACCGGTAAAAGTAAAAGACTTTAAAAATGCAGATGACACCGCCATCATAGATTTTTTAGAATTACAGTTTAGTTACTTCGAGCAGGCATCGAAGAGCGAGTCTGTGGAACAACTGTGGCAAAGATTTAAAAGTAGCATCATAGCTTGCGTCGAGCACTTTGTTCCAACTCGTATTAAGAAAACGCGCAAACGAAACCCCTGGATAACTCGCAGCATTATCCATATGAAACGGAAAATTAAAAGACTACGAAAACAGAAAGTGAGAGCGATGGAAGTTGCAGCTATAAAAATTGATATGAAAGAAGCTCTTGTGAAATCGAAAAAACAGTTCTTTGATCACACGCTTGCCAACTTTCTTAAAAGTTCACCACACAAATTTTGGCGTTACTTCAGTGAAAGAAAGGAAAAAGTTGAACAGATCGAACATGAAGGGAAAGTCCTGACACGAGTTGAAGACTTAGCTGATGCTTTCAATCGCTTCTTTCAATCTGTTTATACGACAGACAAAGGTGATAAGATAGGCGAATACATGAACGGCGACATGAGGACCGCAATGGAATCAGTTATTGTCAGCCGTGAAGGTGTTTTACAATTGCTTCTCGAAGTAGACGCGAAGAAGGCAAGCGGACCGGATGGTCTACAAACTGAATTTTTGAAACGATATGCCGAATGGGTTTCCTTTTACTTAGAGATAATATATGCGAAGTCAATTGAAACTCGTTCACTTCCACAAGACTGGCGCAATGCAATAGTAATCCCTGTTTTTAAAGGTGGCAACCGTATGCAAGTAAACAATTACCGACCCATATCCCTGACGTCAGTTTGCTGCAAGGCTCTAGAACACGTTATTGCAAAGCATATTATTAGTTTTCTTGACACTAACGAGTTACTTTCCACAATTCAGCATGGATTTAGGAGCGGTCTTTCTACGGTGACACAGTTAACAGAAACACTCCATGATTTCTACCTGAACATGGATGCACACCTACAAACAGACGTAATAAGCGTTGATTTTAGGAAAGCTTTCGATAAGGTTTCTCAGCGTAAATTACTTTTTAAGCTCGATAAAATAGCAATAGGTAAAGAAGTAATACAATGGATAGAGGCCTATTTATCTATGCGTCAACAGTCCGTAAGGATTGAGGATTGCATTTCAAATCCATTGCGTGTGTACTCTGGGGTTCCCCAAGGTTCCGTTTTGGGACCAATACTTTTTTGTTGTTTGTTAATGATATCGGTGCACTAGTCGAACCGCCTGTTAAAATGAAACTTTTTGCTGATGATTGTTTGATTTATTCGCCAATAGGTTGCGAAAATGACGAAATTAATCTAAATAGATGCTTACAGGCATTAGACGAGTTGTGTTTAACATGGGACATGGAAATAAACTATAGCAAAACAACATTTACGCATATTCGCTCAAGCAGGAGCAAATTTTCCTTCATATACCACATCGGAAACCATCCTCTGAATAATGCAGCTTCTTTCAAATACTTAGGAGTCAGTATTATGCACACATTGCAATGGCACTCACACGTTGATAATATATGTTCTAAGGCAAACCAAAAACTATACTTTTTAAAGAAAAAACTGGAATGCGCTACACGGGACGTGAAATTAACAGCCTACAAAACTTTTGTACGACCAGTCTTGGAGTACGCTTGTGTTGTGTGGTCCCCTCATCAGAAAGTCCTGAAAGCAAAAATAGAAAGAATACAAAGATTGGCAGTCCGTTTCATATGCGGTAAATACCGACGCATGGAGTCTGTTACAGCCTTGTTAAAATCGTGTGAACTAGAGCCTCTGGAGGAACGCAGAAGTAAGCATAGGCTAAAGTTTCTTTTTAAAATCATGAGTGGGCGAACGAAAATAAACAAGGATCTATATCTACAACCCCCAGGACGGAGATGCGATCGTCTAAACAATAGCAGAGCAATTCAACCTTATTTAACACGTACTGATGCTTTTCGTTTCTCCTTTTTTCCTGACACAATTGAAATGTGGAACAGATTGCCTGATGCAGTTGTGAGCAACGAGGGCTCTGCCGAATTTGAAAATGCGTTGGATACTTTCTTTTACGAGAATGTATACTAAATTGTTGCTGCGAGCACTTTCGTTGACTTTTCTTTGTATAACTACTGTTATTTGCTTTTGTTAACTTCCAAGAGCGCCAGTGCATTTGTATGTTACATAGAAAGAAAATTATGTATCATGTATTCTTGACACATCACCCTCCCTGTAATGACCCCAACAACGGGGTTGACAGTATCAAATAAATAAAAAATAAATAAAAATAAATCAGCCATGACGCAGTTAAAAAGGAAGGGGCTGAGTACGCTTCCCTGTGGTACTCCCTGTTTGACAACATGTTCAGCACTCTTTCCTTCACCCGTCTGAACAAAGATTTTGCGACCTGATGGAAATTCAGAAATCCATCGCAAGGACCTGCCAGACAGTCCAAGTTCCAACATGCTTCGCAAAACATGAACGTGACTAACAGTGTCAAATGCCCTCTTGATGTCTAGGAATACTGCTATCGTCATGTTCCCACGTGCACGCTCGTGCTCCACACAGGTTACTATATCTAATATTGCACCCATTGTGCATCTATGTTTTCTAAAACCTACTAAGTAGTTGGACAGCACATTCGTTTCATTACACCACCATTGAAGTCGCGCGTCAATCATTTTCTCCATTACTTTGCATAAACAACTTGTCAAACTAACAGGGCGGAAGGATTCAAGGCACAAGGGCGTCTTACTAGGTTTTAAAATTGGTATGATTCGAGCAACTTTCCAAGACTCAGGTACAGTTTCCTCTATCCATAAGTTATTATAGATGTCTAAGAGAGCATTTGTACCTGTCGGTCCGAGGTTTCTTAGCATATTGTACGTAATGCCGTCCGGCCCAGCAGCGGACTTTTGGCGACATGATGCAATTGCACATTGAAGCTCGCTTAATGTGAAAGTATGATCTAATTGAGGATGTTGGGCCCAGTAGCAAGCAGTAATTTTGCGCTTAGCCAACACTACTGAAATATTAAACTCTGCACATTGCGATGAGAAAGCAGGTCTGGAAATAAGCTCACAAAATTCATCTGCAACTATTATTTCACACGTGTCCCGTGCTACAGCGAGAGCACGAAATGGGAAGCTCTGTGTTACAGGTCCGCTTAAAGAACGAATTACTAGAAAAATTCGCGGGACAGCCGTGTGAGGAGACAGCATGCCGCAGAAGTCGCGCCAGCGCCGTTTGCCTAGATTTTCCATTCGTCTGCGCATTACATTGTGTATTTTCTGAGCATTTCTGTATGCTTCTAAACTTCCGCTCCGTCGGTAAGCTCTTTCGGATCGGCGTCGGATGGCTCTTAGGTGTTCATATTCTCCGTCAACTGCAGCATAATCTTTTGGAATTGGGACCTTCCTTGTGCATATGTTCATATTGTCCTGCAAAAATTCTGTAAATTTTTCCACTGTTGCATGTTGATTAATTTGATCCGTTAGGCGGTACCGAAAATCTTGCCAGTTGGTTAGTCTGCTGTAACGCCTGATATCACAGTACATGCTAGGGTGGTTAACAAGGATGGGAAAATGATCACTTCCGTGCGTTTCCATATCTGTTGTCCATCCCACACCATTCACTAGATCATGTGAACACAGGGTAACATCTATGCAGCTTGAGTAATTATATCCACGAAGGAATGTTGGCGACCCATCGTTTAAAACAGTCAAGTTGCATTTATCTATGGCGCACTCTATAACGTTACCCCGTGCATCACAATGATCACTGCCCCTGATGATGTTGTGTGCATTGAAGTCGCCACATATAAATACATTAGAATGAGCTATCTTGAAGATATCCACTAGCGCTTCTACTGAAATGCGGTTTGAAGGTTGTAGATATAGATTAATCACTGTTATACAGAACTTGCCAAAGGATACTTTACATGCGATGAATTCCGGGAAGTCTGAATCACTGGACTGAATTTGATAAGATGGTAGGTCCTTTCTGACACACAGGAGCACTCTGCTCACAGCACCTTGACGAGAAGTCTTGTATATCACATAATTTGAGAGGCGAAAGTCGTCACTGATTCCCGCCTCTTGAATACAAAGTATTGGGAAGTTGTATTGCACAAGTAGTTTACGGAAGTCAGCACACTTCCTTCGAAGACTGTTGGCATTCCACTGAAATATGGAGACATTTTTGTAGCGGTTATTCATGTAGTGCCTGCCGCAGTTTGGGCCCGGATTGTTGCCACAATAGTGCTTCTAGAGGTAACAAGGCTTTCACTTCTGGTAGGTTGTTTGCTTCCGGCAGAGCAGATAGGATTGCCTTAAGAGCTGCGAAAAGCATTGGCAAAATCAATTGTGTCACCGATGCTGTGGTATGCTCGCTATTAGCTGGTGTTACTTCTGCAGTAGATGAGTAAGGTCGCTGAGAGGAATGTGTGCGAGTACTGGAGTTTTCTTGTGTATTACTTTCTGCCTGTTGTCGTCTGGGTTTCCGTAGCACTGATGCATAAGACTGGGAACTTGACTGTGATCCTCTTGATTGGTCTCTTGATTGCCCTGTTGGTTGTTCTCTAGAGGAGGAATAGCTTGTTGGTGCTCTTGGCTGTGGTGGTTCCGGTGCCCGCTGAGGTGGGTGACCTGGCACTGGATGAACAATCTCAAGGTTTGGGGCGGGTTCATTGCGTCTCGGTTGTCTTCCATGGATGAGCTCATGTCGACGCATTTGTGCCGCTGCTTTTTTCTGAGGACAGCCTGAGAAGGAGGTGGCATGGTTCCCCGCACAGTTTGCACATTTAGGTTGAAGAACTGACTTGCACTCCTTGTGGTCATGATCCTCTGAGCAGATTTTGCATCGACGTGTGCTACGGCAGGTTTTCGCCATGTGCCCAAATCTCTGGCAATTATAGCAGCGAAGTGCTGGTCCTAGGTATTCCTCGACAGGGTAACTGGTGAAACCCAAGTAAATTCTTCCTGGAATAGGGCGATCGTCTCTGAAAGTAAGAATTACCGTGTGAAGCGGATGTGACTGTACTGCTCCATCTTCTTGGCGGGAATACCTTATCTGTCTGCGTGCCGATATAACTCCTGCGTATTTCAAGAAGTCTAGGAGTTGTTCGTTTGTATACTGCAGAGGCACATGCTTTACTTTGCCAACGTTTCGCGTGTATGATTCTGGGATTAAGGGGTTGACTTCCAGGCCGCCTACACTTGAGAGCATCAAAAGGCGTTTCGCAGACGCTAAGGAAGCAACGCTGACGCTGAAACTTCCATCTCTGTTCGTCCTGAAAGACTGCACTTTTTCTTTGGCAGCGGAAACTATTTCGGCAGACACTCGGTTTGGATTTACTTGCCAAAAGGTAGTACCTTCACTTGGGCGAAAGACAACCGGAATGCCTTCGGCTCCCTTTTTCTTGTACGTGACCAAAGTAAACGGTGCGTCTTCACCCATTTCTTCTTCATCACTTAACTCATAATTCGATGTTGTGTCATCGTACTTGTCTTCTAGGCGAGGCTTCTTGCTCTCGAATTCACCGTCAGCCATTATTCCTGAATTCCCTGAAGTTGATTCCGAGTTGTGGAGAACCAAACGTGCCGGCTTTATGAAGCTTTGTGACGCTTGCAAGGCCCCAAGCTTTTCATTACGGCCCGTAGCATCATTCATATGGCTTGTTACGTTTGGACGAGCATAAGGCTCGTGACGATGTTCTCGGCTTCCGACCACCGTAGCGGCAGGGTAATAGCCAGGTTCTCAAAAAAGAAATGTCGTACCTGTAAGGCGCCTGGCTCGTTGAACCTTCACCCGATGCCTTGTTGGTCAATCGTCGTCAATGGTAGCCGTAAATGTCCAAAAACCAGAAAACTCAGAGCACCGCACAACAACAGCGACCGAACAGATACACTTCTTCTTCGTTTGGCATAGCACGTCAAATAAGCAGCTGCGAACACGATATAAACAGGATGCGTCTGTTCCTAGAGGAATTTAAGAGAAACGGTCCATGAATGCATATTCCCGCTTGGTAAAACGGCGTCAGGATTCATAAATAAGTTTCAGTGTACTTGCACGTTTTAACGATTGTGAATTCTAGCGCGGATATTCGTGGCTAATTTACACAGTGCTTCACACAAGTTGCTGGCGTAGGCCATTAGTACAGCACGCACCCTCTGTCTATCCTCCTTGTGAAGCTCAAGTGAATGGGTGTGAGTTCGACATGACAGGATAATGGTATATAATGGTGCAGGACATCCGGCGCAACTATTACATGATGTTTGTCCTTGTCACATCAGTTTCTCACATTTTAGATGCCTTCTTGCAAGCTAAATAACAACAAGCCTCGATATGACATGCCTCGACAAATGGAACGCGGCAAGGACGCGGTCCGATTGTATAGATAATCCATGATAAGGCTCAATATTTCAAAGAATTGCTATCTCGCTTGATTTCGCCAAGACAACTTGTCCAAGCTTTCACACTTGCTCTATAAAAAGCCTACAGCAAGGGCTTTTTAAAATTAAAAATAAAATTGTGGGTTTTTGACGAGCCAGAACCCCTTTCTGATTATGAGGCACACCGTAGTGGAGGACTCCGCAAATTTCGACCACCTGGGGTTCTTTAACGTGCACCTAAATCTAATGCCGGCTTTTTGTAAATGCACCAAATAAACGTATTAAACCTATAGAAATCTTGCTGACATGCTTTTATTATTCTAGTGTCTAAATTGGTAACCTTTGGATATGAAGTAACTTGAGCAGCTCGTTTTGTTATAAACGAGGCTACTGTATTTACATTTTCAATAATTGATGGCAGGTGGCTAAAACAAATGAGTAGTTTGCATGCAGGCTTGGAGATTATGTAGCTGCGTGAATACATTTTTATTAAAAATGCTTCTGTAAGACCCACGCGAACAAATATTTTGCAAATACACTCTTTGAAAGAATAACTGACGCAGAAAAAAATCACAGCCCCTTCCAGTCCGTGAGGATATGCGAACAGCGAAGCTGTGTTAGTTACACCCAGTGTTACAACAGGCGAGTCAAACTTCGCAAGCAGCCTATACTGTAAATCTTTTGTTTCACCATTCTTTCACCTCATTTTCACTTTTTCCGTAACCAGCTCCTTTCTCAGGAGTGCGCACTACTCGTGGCCTTCCCGTAGTTGTAGCTGGGATCGAATGTGCGGAACCACTAATCCAAATCTCCATATATTGGGCACAAGGCCCACCACTGGAGATGCAGGCGCTCCAACCGTTTTGACGATTGCTTGGATTGGTCGGAAGATTGACGTGGCTGCCGGCACGTCTTGCTGGCGCAAGAAATGTCGGAAGCCTCACGCTCCTAGTATTGCATTTTAATCGCTGGGCACTGTTCGTTAGCCGCAAACTGCCAGCATAACATTTGTTTCTTTCGCGGTAGGGTGAAAACAATCGTCGATAAATTCCTTGCCGATCTGGCTCGATCGCCAAAAATGCACCATGCCACAACTGTATAAGGTAGTATAACGTAGCATTTTCACAAGGAGAAAGTGGTCACTCCAACCCCTTTCCCCCTATTCAGCTCTTATCCTTTCCCCCTAGGACACGCGGCCCCTTTTTAGCGAAGTGCGACAACGACAGCACGGGGTCCGCATGAACAGATTTGCTGTAAAAGAGCGTCTGTAAGGCCCACCTTACCGCGCGCCGCCTTTTGTGGTATCACGAAAGGCTCCATCATTAATAATACTAATAATATTTGGGGTTTTACGTGCCAAAACCACTTTCTGATTATGAGGCACGCCGTAGTGAAGGACTCCGGAAATTTTGACCACCCGCGGTTCTTTAACGTGCACCTAAATCTAAGCACACGGGTATTTTCGCATTTCGCCCCCATCGAAATGCGGCCGCCGTGGCCGGGATTCGATCCCGCGACCTCGTGCTCAGCAGCCCAACACCATAGCCACTGAGCAACCACGGCGGGTCTCCATCATTGATATGGCTCCCTGAGCAGGTTCCTATCGGCCAACAGTCCCCTTTCGATGTTTATTCACGTTGCTGTTCCGAAGGCGAGTAGTTTAAGGCTGTAATTACAATATAGCAGCAATCGTGTGCTGCCTAAAGTATCCTTTGTCGCAGAAACGATGCACGACGCAATTATAGTGCAGATTTAACACGTCGCTGGCGTCAAGACAATGCTTTGTCGCCGAGGGAGGATAACGAAAATGAACGGCTAGGCAATGCCGATGGTGATTGTGCCATCGTGACGCAATCTGAGACAGTGATGTTTACTCCTCAGGCGTATTGTCCTTTTGCATGCGTTTCGCTTTCAGAAAGAGACAATGCTTTAAGTTCAGGGTCATTATTTATGGTATTGTGATTTAAATATGGGTTTTACCTCTACATACAATTTGTCTCCGAGGGTAGGTGTAAGGAAAGAAATGCACACATATACCCCAACACAGCCTCAGACACACACAATACGCACGCACAGACATTCATGGGCACACAAACACGCACACATTCGTTCGCCCAAGTACACATTCACACGCGTCCATGCATTCACCGCAAGCACACAAGCCCCCGCACGCATGCACGCAAGCACACACGCACTCGCGCGAATGCAAATGCAAATGCAAATGCGGAGGCACAAACACGCGCATAAGACCATACACACGCACGCTCAAGACGCGCGCTCGCATAATCACTCTATCTCCGTCCCGGCTGCCTCTCAAAAACCTGCGCGTGCAAACAGACTACATAACACTACCTCTACAATTACCGTTCCAACGCCAGCTGTTATAAACCGCTTTACAGTTTAAATTTGGAGCTTCTTCAAATCAACGTGCCCTCTACCGGGAGGGTGCCAAACAATTTGCTCCTGTCGTGTGACTCCACCGCCCATCCCTGACCAAAACACTGCTTTGACGCACCACAAATATTGCGAATAAGTGTTATCAATGCACATAATCTTACAAGGGACCACCCTCTCGATGCAGTCAGTGGAAACTTCTTGATGCACGGCCGATATCTATAAATATATATTTTTAAACTGCGCTCATTCAAGAACGCTTGTGCACTGCCGTGGAGGTCCTATGCGGCATGTCCTGAATGCTGGACATGGCCTGTCCTCGTTAAAATTAACCTGCCCACTCTTGCGCATACAAGTTGCATTTCTTTTACCTATAATAAACCAACCCGTTTCTTTTCTTTTTCCAGAACAGATACCCCGGGCCTGGGAGATCACCATCATGCCAGGTCGCAGGCCGTACCGTCAAGTCATCGACTGTGTGCCGAGATGCCCACTAGCCGATCCAGCAATATTTTGCAAAAGCCTCTCTTTCCGCGCTACCAAGGGTGACGTCATGCAGAGCACCTATCCCAAAAGTGGATCCCATTGGGTTGAGTACGTAACGCAATTAATCCTCAACGGAGGAAAACCCATCAGCTCCTACAGCGAGTTCACCCGCAACTACCGGGCAATCGGGTATGTGGATACTGATGGCTGGGAGTCGCCCCTACCCGTGAGACTGTTCATGACGCACCATCCACTCAGCCGAGAGACTATGAACAAAGAGGCCAAGTACATCTACGTCACTCGAACCCCATGGGACGTCTGCGTCTCGCTTTTTCGCATGATCACAGACCTCAGCAGCTACAAGTTCGAGGACGGCACATTCGAAGAGTTCTTCGAACCCTTCATCTAGGGAGACTTGGGCTACGGGAGCTACTTTGACCACGTGGCGTCAGCGTACGCGATGAGGGACAAACCAAACTTGTTCTTCGTGACTTACGAACAGAAGAAGAAGGATATTAGGGGCACAGTTTTGAGATTGGCTCGCTTTCTCGGCGACAAATACGAGAGGGCTCTGCTGGAAAACTCACAAATGCTAGAAAATATCGTTGAGTGGTCCATACCAGAACACATGAGGAAAATCATCGTGTTTAATCTCACAGAAAATGAGACACTGGAATGGAACGATTTCTTTGGTAAGATCAATGCGACGAGCAAGGAAGGTTACGGTGGAGACAAAAGAAAGTACGTATTGGTAAAAGAAGCCAAAGTCTGGAAAGAATACTTCAAGCCTGACTTGCTTGCCCGTTTGGAGAAGAAAATACAGCAAGAAGAGGACAACGCATGTTTTATTGAGTTGTGGGAAGACATTCGAAAGGAAGCGATCGCATTATGCCGTGGGTCTTCGGAGTACCAGCGCTGTTTCGTACCTTAGTCACAAATTCGAATCTTCTCTTTCAAACGCGGAGAGCACGAAATGGACGGTGGTAGGTGTGTAAAGGTCTTTATTCTACTCCGATTCTTGTCCCGGAAGCGTCCACTTGGCCGGCCGGATCGGCGCTAGGCAAACAAGCTTCGCGTCCGTCTCACCGCCGCAACACTCCACACAGACCAAGCGCAGGGTCGGTAAGAGTGGAGATTGAGCTCTAGAACAGCTGATCCCCCAACACAACGGGAGCAAGATCGGTAAAGAAGATGTCCTCCGGGTCTAAGTTGGTATCGCATCTCCTGCATCAGGGAATCCAGGCCAACGACAATAACAGCGTTTCTATGAAGGGTGTTCTTGTAAAATAAGAGCGACCACTTCACGGTGCCGCCGTTTTCATCTGCTCCTGTAGTTCACTTTCTTAACGAAGCCATACCAAAACAAAAATTTAAGCACTACATATTATTTGCATGGTGCCTCAACGATAGCAGTGTCAGCTTTCTCTGCAGTAATTTTAGTAATAAACTCGATGTCTTGGTGTCTTATTAGAGTCTTATTCGGATTATATGGGTGCTCATCTGACGTGCCATGATGTTAAGATGACGTCACCTGCGGTTCGTCTGAGTATCGGAGCGGCTACGAAGTCGATCACGCTTCGGCGGCAATGATGATGGTGATGATGATGATGATGATAAGTGGTGTTTTATGGCGCAAGGGCCAGTCATGGCCAAAGAGCGCCAAGCAATATTTTATAGCAATCACTGATGCAAATAATGACCAATGGCGCCGTTGTTGGCTATAACAATGCAGCCTGGCTGTATAGGGGCCCGAAAAACAATGGTAAAATAAATACGTATCAAACAAAATTGTTGCCATGAATTTGGGATGTGCTACGAATTTAAAACATATGCTCTGATAGAATTGGGGAATAAAATATATAAATGCCAGTAGCACTACTGCTTCAATGAGGCCCTTAAATGCAAGGGGCTGTAGGCACGTGCTCTTCAAAATGCTACTATCGCAGCAGCAGCGTCTGGTAAGATACTGTGCTGCGATTCTCTTCGGCCTATAAGTTGCAATAAATTAACATCTTACAGAAAGGTAAAAACTGATTTTCTGTTAAAAATGGGTCAGCGCTAACAAACATTGCCGAATGAATAGGAATATTCTGTTGGTAGGCTAGAGGGAAGTGTTTTTTACTTTCAGTTTCCAATTCTCTACACTCCAGCAAAGCATGGAGGACGGTTAGTATCTGGTCACATCTACAGCATATGCGAGGCTCACTACCGGTCAAGAGATAAGAGAGCGTGCCATACGTATGACCTATCCTGAGGTGGCAGAAAATGACCTCGATTCGCCTTATTTTCGTTATCAGTGGCAAATTTCCTAATTGCGGCTCGATCAAGTGGAGTTTATTCGAGGTTTCGGTGTCCCACTTGTGTTGCCAGTGCCTTCGAAGTTTTTTGCGCACAAATGACTATGAGTCTGAGGCAGGTATACCTGCGGAACAGTTGCCAGTTTTCGTTGCAATGGATGTGGCAATTTCATCTGCAAGCATGTTGCCCTTAATGCCTCTGTGCCCAGGCACCCAACATACTATGACGTGCTGATTGGATGTATATGCTGTGCACAAAAGCGAATATAGCTCATTGAGTACAGGATTGTTGCGTTTCCGGAGTGACATTAGATATTTTACGACACTAAGGGAGTCTGCGAATATAATGGCCTTTTGCAATTTCATTTTCTTGATATGTTTAACAGCTCTCAGTACAGCATATGCCTCAGCAGTGAATATGCTTGTTTCTGGGTGCAGGACGTTAGAGTCTGAAAATGATGGACCGACGGCTGCATGCGAAACGCCGGCATGCGACTTTGAGACATCTGTGTAAACTTCCTGGCAAGATTACTTCAACTGAAGTTCAAGAAAGTGCATTTCAATGTGTACCTGGGGAGCGTTCTTCGTTATTTCAACGAACGAAGTATCACACTCAACGAGCTGCCATTGCCACAGCGGACATAGCGTGACAGGAGCCATTAGAGGGTTTTCAAGAAGTGGAACATCCATTTCTTGACTGAGTTTCCGTACACGCAGCGAGAAAGGTTTTCTAACTGCCGGTCGATTATTAGAGTTGCAGATGTCATGTTGTTTACACTTGGGTAAGAGGGATGTTCGCGGTTTGCATTTACCTTCAGAAAATACATAAAACTTGAATACGACCTCTGAAGATGAAGCGACCACTCATTAGCTTCAACGTACAGACTCTCCACAGGACTTGTCCTGAAGGCACCGGTCGCCAGGCGGATACCTTGGTGATGTACCGGATCTAGCATCTTCAATGCACTCGGGCTAGCCGATTGGTAAACTATTGCCCCATAATCTAAGCGTGTTCGAATGAGGCTCTTCTAAAGGTTCATTATGCATCTCCTATCACTACCCCACGTTGTGTGTGACAAAATTTGTAGAATGTTCGTGGTTTTTAGGCATTTGTTTCTGAGGTACTTAAGCTGTGAAATAAAGGTTAATTTCGTGTCTAAAATTACGCCTAAAAATTTGTGTTCTGTGCTCACAGGTATGTGCTGCCCCTGAAGTTCAACTTCAGGACTTGCTATAAGACCTCTTTTTTGTGTGAAAAGAAAAGAGGTTCTCTTGCTGACATTGAGCGTAAAGCCATTTTCATCGGCCCATTT
Organism: Dermacentor albipictus; assembly: GCF_038994185.2. Classification (NCBI taxonomy): domain Eukaryota; kingdom Metazoa; phylum Arthropoda; class Arachnida; order Ixodida; family Ixodidae; genus Dermacentor; species Dermacentor albipictus. The sequence goes on along the minus strand of NC_091822.1, from coordinate 67,378,369 downwards.
AGACACCTTCTTTAGACAAAGCTGTACTTGTCGCTGACAGATAGCGAGATTACATGACTTAAATCCAATCTGAACGTCATCAACATATATGGAATAAAATATATTATGTGGTATTGATGAGCGCAAACAATTCATTTTTATGATAAAAGTGCGCAGCTAAGCACGCCACCCTGCGGTATCCCTGTTTCCTGTAGAAATGGCCTCGAGAGGATATTACCAATTCTAACACAGAACGTGCGATTTGATAAATAGCTTTGTATTACATTAAGCATTTTCCCGCTATCGCCAATTTCCGGTAAGTCACGCAGAATTCCATACCACCACGTGGTATCGTAAGCCTTTTCTATGTCTACGAATACAGAGAGAAAGAACTGTTTATCTATGAAAGCGTCGCGAATATATGCTTCAATGCGAACGAGGTGGTCTGTCGTCGATCGGCCTTCCCTAAAACCATAGTGATATGGGTCAAGGAGCTTGTTTGATTCAAAGAAGTGCAAGAGCCTGTGATTTATCATTTTCTCAGAGAGCTTACATAGACATGTTGTGAGCGCTATGGGCCGGTAGCTTGCCACAGAGCACGGATCTTTACCTTGTTTCAAGACAAGGACTACAATCGCCTCTTTCCATGTCAATGGAATGTCTCCTGTTTCCCAGATAATGTTGAAAATACACCACAGAACCATCTGCGTGTCCAGGTGAAGATGTTTTCTCACTATGTACATGACTTTGTCGACTCCCGGTGCCGATTTCGTGCAGCCGTTCAAGGAAGCTCTGAACTCGGCAATGCTAAAGGGATGGTTGTATGGTTCAGTTCCGCTACCTTTACGGTTCAGTGCCTTACTTTAAGCTATATGCTTATGTTTCTGCAATGACTGTGAGTAGTTTTCAGAACTAGAAACTCGCTGGAAGTGTTGTCCCAGAGTGTTCGCCTGGTCTTGAAGGCTGTGGCCTTCCTCATCAACCAAAGGCATGTTGTAGGTTTGTCGACTAATTTTCTTAGCCTGTTCCAGAATTTTGCTTTTTGTTTATAGGAATTTATGCTTGTGACGTATTTTTCCGAGCTTTCCTTTTTAGCGATACGACGCGTTCTTCTGCCTTTGCATTTCACGTGCTTAAAGTTGATGAGGTTTTCTGCCATTGGAGATTGACGTAGTAAACGCCAGGCTTTGTTTTGCTCCTTACGCGCATTCTTGCATTGCTCATTCCACCACGGCACGGGCCTCTTTTTTGCAGTCCCCTTCGTTTGTGGAATGCACTCTATTGCAGCGTCAATTGTAAAAGCGGTAAAGTAAGCAATAGCATCGTTCACACTAAAATCTTTAAAAGCATTTCGCTGCATCTGGGTGATTTCCTCAAATTCCTACCACACCCACCTCAATGGGGGGTTTGGTAGGAATTCATTTTGTTCAAAAGTTTTGTGGCAGATGGGAAAATGATCACTCCCATATGGGTTTTAAACCACCTCCCATTCTAGGCATGGTACAAGTGTAGCCGTGCAGATAGGTAAATCTATCGAAGAGTACGTGCCATGTGCTATGCTATAGAATGTCGGCTCCTTTTTATTTATTAAGCATGCGCCTAAAGAAACAAGAAATTTTTTTATCAGGCGGCATTTTACATCGCAACGAGAGCATTCCCAGAGAGAATGGTGCGCGTTGAAATCCCCAGCGAGTACGTAGGGCTCAGGCAGCTCATCGATTAGGCTAAGAAATTCTGTTCTTTGGAGTCGATAGTGGGGTGGTATGTACACACAGGAGATTGTAACGAGTTTTCCTAATAGTAAGGCTAGGACCGCAACTGGCTCAAGAGGCGTCCGGAGTTCCAAGGCCTGACATGGTACACGTTTATCCAGTATAATAGCGACACCACCGGTCTTTGAGGAAAATGTTAAATTGTGGTAGAAAGCCTGTCTGTGGTACACACAGCACCTTTGGATTATATTTACGCAGGAGTTCCTTGACATCATCGAGGTTGTGTAGGAGTCCCCTGACGTTCCATTGTAATATTTGTGTATCCATAATTAAGGTAAATTAGTGCTGTGTGTACGGAGATGGACGTTATGCCTTAGATTACAGAGCTCTTTCGAGGCCCTTTAATCCGGTTTTTGCCCTTTCTGGAGCGTTCTTGGGAGCCTTGCCGCTCCTTAGGCACTTGATGCGCCTTGAGGATAGGCGTAGTGTCCATTGTCTCTTGTGAGGCGCCGGACACGTGCTCTTGCGAGCGAGAAGTTACCAGCGAGGGTCCCGCCTTGAAGGGTAAGACCCCTGCGCCCGCCAGCCCGGAGGTCGATGGGGCTCCCTGGGGGATTCGGCTGCGCCGGCTGTTGCCAGCGCTGAGAGGGGCCAGGGAGGCTGGGGCAGCCTCGACTGCGTCTACCTTCTGGGCCGCTATCGGTTTTGCGGGTTCACTGCGTGTAGCGCAGGTTGCCGCAGATAACTCTTGTGTGGCCGGCAAACCAAGAACAGCCTGGCCTGTTTGCTGGTTCGATGGAGTAGGCTTACCTACTTCCACCCTGGGGGCAGGAGCCAAAGGTACCTGCTCGCTGCTCGCGGGCTGGGCACTTGGCAATGGCCGCTGCGACGCTGCCCCCAGCAGCGCCGCATCAGCATAAGGTGTGCTGTGGAAAGGTGAGCACCATTTACGGGCTTCCTTAAACAAAATATTTTCCTTGACTTTAAAGGTGATTATCTCTTTTCTTTCTTCCAGCTCGGACAGGAGCGTGAGTAGGCTGGATGTTCACCACTGCAGTTTACACAGTGAGGCGAGCCACTGCCGTTGTCGGAGGGGTGCCCTGCACTGCACACATTGCACAAGTTATTTGTCCACGGCAGCTCTGCGAGCCATGGCCGAATCTTTGGCATAGGAAACAACGTCTGGGGTTTGGAATATATGGTCTCACATTTACCCTGATGTATCCTGTTTCGATGGTTTCTGGCAGTACGCTGAATGCAAAAGTTAGAACAAGATGCTTAGTAGGGATTTCCTTGTTGTCTAGTCTAAGTATAATACGTCTTACATTAGTGACATTTTGGTCTTTCCACCCTTCCAGGAGTTCAGCTTCTGTCAAATCTTGGAGGTCTGCCTCTGACACCACTCCCTGTGAGCTATTCATTATTCGGTGTTGCGTAACAGAAATTGGTATGTTATCAAATGTCACAAGACTGCCAAGCTTCTCGCACTGATGTTTCTGTGGAGTCTCAAGGAAAAGGTCCCCGCTAGCCATTTTCGTTACATTATAGCCTAAACCTATGTCTTCGGTTAAAGATTTTGCAACTACGAAAGGGGAAATGAATCTGGCCTGTTTTTCGGAGTTCTCGCTCTGCACAACGTGGTATTTCAGGTAGGTCTCTTTAGTGCAGGTGAAGCACTGGCTCAAGTCTTCGGTGCGTCCCCTCTTCTGAGAGTTACGATCAAGTCGACGGAGAAATGCGGGTGTTCCCATAGCATTTCAGTTTCTTTTCGGCGGCAATGGCGGCCACCCACCACGGAGCCCAACTTGGGGACGCTGCAGCACTTAACGCGTAAGGCTGCAGGCGCCAACCGTACATTGCCACTATAACCTAATGTATTATACCCAAGGGAGGGCACATACACAAGGTTAACCCTAGCCGCCTGAGAAAATGAGGAAGTCACGGAAGAGAGAAGAAGATAGGACAGTAAAAGAAAGAAGATAGGAAAGAAAAAGATTGAAGAGTGGGACAGGAAAGGGCGACTGCCGATTTCCCCCGGTGGGTCAGTCCGGGGTAGCCGTCTATGTGAAGCAGAGGCCAAAGGGGTATGTTGCCTCCGCCGGGGGACCTTAAAGGTACAAACACCCAGCATCAGCTCAACCCCCAGGATCCCCCTTTTTAAAGACACGGCTAAGCCACGCACGGTTAGACGCGGGAGGGTCCAACCCTCGTGTCCGTGGGTACGTGGTGTCGCAACACACCAAACGCCTGCTGACGCAGATGCCCCTGCGGGATTACTCATCAAATGTCACCTCTGGGGTGCAAATCAATTCTTCTGGCTCGTACGTTGTGTCATGCATGTAAGGGTACTGCTGTACTGAGGACACGTTAGGCTAGGAAATGTAGCTGATGTCCTTTGCTGGTGTACGTCTCCGGTGCTTGACTGGTTTCCTGACACAAGTGGTACGCTGTCTCTTGATCGGAGTTGACGTCTTTAGCGTAGGTATGTTCCGAACATTCACCTGAAGTGTTTTGCATTGCATTTCCTTCACAGTTGTGTTTACCTGAACAGCTGGAGAGCAAAGAAACACCATGCGAAGGTCTGAATAAAACAGAGCCAGGACAATAGCTTTAGAGAAAATGACAGTGTGTCGCATACTTCCTGAAACGTTGGGAAAACGACAGCAATTCTGACTAAATTTACATAGCACAAAGCACCAGCAAACATGCTGAAGTAGACAAGGTTCTACTAGCCTGTCCAATATTTTTTGGTGGCGCTACCAAACAAAAGAGAAAATTTGCGACTTGTTCCTGCAGACTCCATCACGTATAACTTTAGTAGTTTTCGTTAAGAGCTAGGTAACAGCTCGGGTGTACTAACCAACGCTCGTGACCAGTGGTTCAGCCTGCCCTCCTTTTGCATTCCCATTGCTGAGGAAATTGCTTGTTCTCGCGGGGATCTGCATAAAATCTGTCTGCGTCTCCGCATCTTTCACACCAGAGGAAAGCGTCTGAAATGTGCCGAAAGTTTACTAAGATGCCCGTTGCGCTTGATCTGCGTACAACTGCAACCACTGTGACAAACCCCGCACGCATACCTCCGCGTTGCTTTCGGTGAATGTGCCAGCAGTGTTATTTTCAGTCATCATGTCGGCAGCGTTATCCTGTAAATAAAAGCAGCTGGCTATGAGTAACGTGAAAGGCGGCGCACACTTGCTGATTTTTAGTAATGAAAGTTAAATAGCATGCGGCGTCAAGAAGAGGCACGACAGGAAACTTACGTCCTGCAGCAAGCGTGCTTGCTCTTTATGGGATCAAGGCGATATCGACGGAACAACGTTGCAACCCAGTCGCGTTTGGAAAGGCACTTCGGTTGACTGTTTAGGAGAGAAATGTGCTCGCAATCCGCGTTGCTTTAAATGTAGGTTCCAGTAGCATAATTTTCCGTGACCAAGTCATCAACGTTAGCCTATCAATAAAGGCAGCTGGCCATCAGTACCGTAAAGGGCTCCGCACACTTGCTGAGTTTTAGTAATGAAAGTAAATTAATATGCGCGTCAAAAAGAGGCTCTACTCACCATGAAATTTCCGTCCTGCAGCAACGGTGTTGGTTCTTCATGGGATGAAGGCAATATCGACGGAGCAGCGTTGCGACGACGTCGCATTTGAAAAGGCAAGTCCAATTACTGCTTCAAAAGGGAATTGCGTTCGTAATCCTCAAGGCGGAAATGCATCGAGCGCACATGCAGTCCGGTCGGCACCCTTCCTACCCGCTGTAGCATGGGAAATGCACTGAGCGAGCGAGAACGTAGAGGTTCGCCCCGTGGGACCGCATGGTAGTGCACGTTGGTGTCGGAGCTTTCAGTATCCTTGTTCAGACGACGCGGACCCTTTGGGCAACCCGCCACATCACATCGACCCGGCATTTCGCCGCTGGGAACTGGGAACTACAGCTGTCAAGAGCTTCGGTGACACAGCACCGACAGCACAGCACGCCGCAAAATGGGAACTTTGCCATTCACCAAGAGAAAGTGCGAGCGCGGGCGAGTGAAACCAGAACTCGTTGGCACTACTGTGGAGTGAGTGCGATGTCCGTAATATGCAGCAATACAATACCGATGGCCTACCGCATGTTTTATTTGTTGCTAAAATTTATCTAATTTACTTTTCAAGTGTAACATGTAGCAGTAGTTCAATAAATAAAATAGAGGCTCTGACGTCACTTTATGAGAGGTACCACAACGCACGACAGGTGGCGTCCCTCCAATTTCTCAATTTCTTCCTTTTCTCGCTTAGAAATATTTTGTTCTCGCTAAGAATGGTGAACTTATCATTACAAAAGCCTAATCTTTCACTCTAGCTCAACCTAATATTTCCCTTTAGTGTCCCTTTAAAGAACCTCAGCTTGTCAAAAATTGATCCGCAGTGCCCGCGCTAATGTGTGCGTAATAGTCATGTCGTAGTTTCGGCCCGTAAAAACCTCAGAATATTTGTCATTTTCACATATTCGTATTATTTAGTCAAGGTGTGGCAAATACATTATGCTAACCATATTTATGATCTGATGTATGCCGTCTTCGCGGTCCAGTAATCCTCCTCGAGTAAGATATTGTACCACGTCATACCATTCACTACTTCTTACGAATTCGTTTATACTATACACGTTTACTTCTGTGGAGTAGTCTGTGATCAGTTTCTTACTATTTACCCTTTTTGGGGAGCCGATACCATGTGTTCAGTCACTGATGTTTGTACTTTGTCCAGTCAAGAGTTGAGCCACTGCTCATCTAGTCGCCATACACCATGTATTCAATATTTTATGTATTTATGAATTTAGGCTTTATCGTGTGGCAGTTTACCATTCACTGTTGCTGCTTTTACTAATAATAAGATGTATACCTGTTTTAGCTTGCTGATGCCTTAATTCACGATATACAGCAAACTTTCACTTGAGTGAACTTCAAGTGATTAGTTCATTTAAACCAAAATTCACTAAACTCAATATTCACTAGAATATAGAGCAGTGTAGGACAAAGTAGACAACGGGTCAGAAGGGTGAAATACCATTTATTGAGTTGTGTAAATTAATATATAGAAAGTGCGGGACAGTAACGTTGCTGCTTATCTCATTTTTAATCTAATTTTCATTTGCACTGGCGCTCTTAAAGCGCAATAAGTAACTCTATTATTAAAGCTTAAAGCTGTTCTTGGGCTCTTTCAGAAAATAGATAAATGAAATGGAATAAACACAGCTGTCCGGAGAGTCTGTTTTTCTGCACTTCCTCTGGCACGGCTTGTTGCTGAGACACGGAAGTCTCCCAACTTTCCAAAGCATCATACAGCCTCGACTAGAGTTACAGTATTTGAATCTGCCTCTGTCATTGCGTCTTCCTCGTCGCACTCTTCTTCAGTACGAACACTGGAAAGAATTTCCAGATCTAGTACTTCAGCACGGGTAACGAGCTATTTGTCACTGCACATAGACTTCAAACGAAGTGTTCTTGTCAACATCTAGCTGGCGGCAGACCTCTGTTCACATGCCAGTGTCAATCCCCTCGTCGCGCTGTTCCTTTGGCTCACTTTGACCGCACAGGGGAGAAAGGCCGCCTCTATGCCAGCACTTTCTAGTTGCAGCTGGTGTTACTGTCCACCAGGAGCCTCAGGTGCATTCAACTAGAATATTCCCAATTCAAAATGTTGTTTAACTGAAAGGCTTTCGCATAGAAATCACGGGAAACCCACCGGGGATTTTGTAAAGGTTCGTTATTCTGCAATATTTCTTCAACCGACATTCGTACAGCTGAGATTTTGCTGTAAATGGTTTTTGAAATGTGCGCACACTCTTAATGGCACATGCCGAACTAAAGTATGAAAAAGCCAACAGTGCCCAATTATATACCTGAAATGGGACAAGAGCTCTAGTGATAGAGTAAGCTCCGCTATATGCAGTAAATGCTGAACGATTGAAGCTGACTGCTGCAAAGTAGGAAAATTCTTTTTATTTTTGAAATGCAAATAATGTGCACGCTAGAAGAGTAACAGTATACAGAACAGTACGTGTGTCACTCTTTTCATACGAATTCTCCTGCTTGAGCACTGCCTTTTTCTGTTTATATATATGTACTACTGAGCCAATGCCTGTTGTATACTACATTCACGCTTTGTGTAGTGGCATATAATTTGCAAGAGTGTGCGTAAAACACTACAAGAACGTCAACTAAATGTTACACAATCTATTCTCATGAGTGCAAATTCTAGCAACACTGAAATTTAGCCTGTCACGTATTCCCTCGGTGAGTTGTGCAAGTACTCCTAGTGATTATACTGGTGAAATAAATGGCCCAACATAAGCATTAAAGAAGCAGCACAGCAGGTTCTGAGAGAGGGTAGAGCCCGTACAGTAATACGGCGATGTCCAAAGAGGAAGAAAGCTAATGTTCTAGTTGACAAATGCGCATGGAAATTAAAAAAATAGTGTCCACTAATCATAGAAATGCCGCTGTTTTGGTGTGTGCTTACTTTTATTTAACAAAGTCCATTTACCAGTTGGCAGCTTTCCTGCCCATTTGTTGCTGGTCATACAGGATGTTTTTTAGCACAAGGGTTTTTTTTTTTTATAGAAGAAAGCTTTGAGCGTAGCAAACTTGGCATTATTCTAGAGGAGCTTCCTAGGCTAGGTCGACATACCTTGCCGCTATTAGCGTGAGTTTCAGAATAGTAAACAAATTCCTTCTAATTTACGATTCTTTGGGATTGACGGTAGTTTAAATGGCAGATTTGGAGCCAGTCAATTTTGAATGCACCCCCAACAAAAAAAATTGAGGATTGCGCCTCATTCAAGATATGCATCAACGAATTTCAATGCTCAAACCATGCAATATCGAAAACGAGCGCACCGGGGAGCGCAGAAAAGGCAGCCCCACTATCATATCAGATAGAAATGCCCCATAACAAAACGCGTGACGAAGTTAGAAACTGATAATTGCGGCGAATACTTAGACGGCAAGTTACGCTTGGCAAACCTATTCCGCAAGGTGCAGTATCATTATCTGCCTCGACATGCTACCATTCACACTTAGAGACAGGACGTTTCTGTGTGACGTAACGGCGACGCGGGCTCAGTTTGGATATTGCTTGGATTGAGCGTGACATTCGATGAAGAAATTCCATGAATTAGTCACAATTTTTAAGATTTAAAAAATGGGACTGCATTAAAATTAGACTGCGTCCAAGTTTTCTATTTAAACTGCCCCCGCAGGCACTAATAAAACAATTATTGCTAAGTTCGCTAAATTATACTCAAATTTTACGTTATTAGCGGCAGAGTACGTCCTCCTCACCTAGAATTGCTTTGCACATGTCCGCAAAAGCTCCGCTACATTGACGTCCTCAGAATTTCCACCGACCACAGAAAATGCCACTCCTGACATTCACGGGACTTTTAAATATCCCACGGATGTGGTTTAGACGTGGTGATAAGCGGTAACAAAATTGGTAAACGTCTGAACGTCCGTTTTTGACGTCCGACGAACCAGCCCAGGACGTACAGTTCCTTTGCGACATATAGTCCTCGGGACGTCCGTTAGTACGTCCCGTAGATTTTTTCGTACGTCTTGCAGGCGTTCCTAATGTCCGGCAAAGTGGTCCGGAGAATGCCCCAGGGTTGGTTGTTGTCTATTGGGTTTTTCCAGAATACTTCTGGAAATTTGCTCATTTTTATTTTACGCAATCTTTTAGGTTGTCAATTCACCACACGGTTGTTATCAATAGAGAGAGACTTTCTGGCGGCTGCGTCAATCATGGTTTAGTATTTGAGTATTTCTTCGGGCAGGTAGCGACACACGCGAGCTAAAACGTAAAAGTAATAGCTGGCTTTTGAAATGCATGTAAATGAACTCGGACAATTTCATCAGTTAAATTGCTATCTGTTCATAATAAGTGGGCCAAGGGAGTGTCAAATCCAGATAAGCGGCACTTATGAAAAAGTCATGTCTGTGCCTTCGCGTGCAAAGCAATTCAAGCTTGTTGCATTTTATCTAATTCATTTTATATAGCCAGACACCAAAGCAAAGCTACAGCTTTATTAATCTTAATGCATGACAGGGACAACCGGTCACCAAATGCTGCATGGCCTTACCAAGCTCATTTAACAAAGCAGATTGCATTACTGCGTCGAGATCAATGTTCAAAAATTAAATTTCAAGCACGCACTTGAACGCAATGCAGATAACAAAGACAAGACAGACACGCGAGCCGACAGAACAGATAAGCATCTAGATAAAACGTTCGCCGGCAGGGAACAGGAAAATAGAAACGCCTACATTTTCTCTGAAAATAAACATGAAGAAATATCTCTAGATGGAACAGCATCGCAAAAGCGTCCATTGAAAATACAGGTTTTGTGAATGACATGGGCAATTTCGGTGCGGGGTAATTGAAGCCGAGGCTGCGGCACGTCTCCGCTGGGAATGACATTGTAGTTCGCTTCTCGCGCACCTTACAGATATTGACACGTGTACTTATCTTTATCGGGCGACCACGTTTGGCCGCCTAACAAATGTTATCGCGAAGCGCAGGACGCGCCTGCATGTAAAAGAAGTTTCTGGAATGTTATCGATGGTTCCGTCCATTGTCTTTCACCGCAACTTGTGTAATCTGATTGCATGTATGCGCGACCCGAATTGTGTAGAACTTTGTGGAAGACACGCGGGTACCATCGGTTAATCTGGAACATTCGACGACTGGTCTATAAAAGCCGACGCGCTTGACCCGCTGATCAGATTTTCGACGATCGCCGACTGTGTTCGCCGGTATCGTTGTGCTATAAGTGTAGCCTGTTTTGTGGGCACAGGTTCGCCCAATAAAATTTAGTTTTGTCGTTCACCGTATTGCTACTGTGTTCTTCGACGTCACCACCACGTGACAATATATAGAAGGGCCTGAGCACTGGTTAAGGGGTTCATCGCTGAGGCCTCACGGTCTGACTGGAGTCCCTACCAAAATTTGGTCGCCAGGTTTGTAATTCACTTGTTGGTGGGGGAGATTGCAACGTCGCACATTTGTAAACTACCGCAATCGTAAGTGCACGCGGGCCGGTTGACGGGCTTCCTGAGCACACTGAACGAACATCTCGGTGTAAGAAGTTACCTTGTGGGGTTGGTCGGATTTTTCCTAGGAAATTATGGCACCTAGAATTATTGGAACATCTAGGGCACTATAAGGCAAAGTTATGCCATGCGGTTTCTGTCCATTTCGGCCACAACCCCTCCGCAACTGTTCGAAAAAAGTTGGGCCACGCCTGCTTCACGTGTCTATCACGTGACGACACAACTACCAAGGCCTATTTCATTTTCATTTTATTATACAGTCAGCCTCATTTCGGCTATAACAGGGGTGGATAGGAGCATACATACTCAAAAACAAGCCCTCCGTATGCAAAGAAATATAAACATAAACGATATTTGACAAGAGATAGCCAAACCTCATAACTCTGAAGCACATCAAACAATCCATAAAGTACACTATACATCTTTAAACACTAAGTCATTTAGTTTTTTAACGATGGAAGGAACGAATTCAGATGAAACACCGGAATTTAGCAGCCTGTTCCACTCAAAACTTTACTTAAAGCAATCGTTGTGGTGTCTCGGAGGAGTAATATACATGTTATTCCGGTGCCTTGATGTTTCCCCAGTTTTTACTACTATGTGCTTTGATTTGCCAATTTTTACTTGATCTTTAATTATTAGATATAGTAATTTAAGCCTTTTATACTCAGTTCTTCGTTCTAGTGGTTGAAGGTGAGCCAGTGTACAAAGTTGAGTTGGCTAGTGCAGATGCTGGTATTTGTTAAATATGAAACGGGAAGCCAGTCTTTGTATTCTGTCTAGCTTACTGCAATTACTTTTCGCATACGGATCCCACACCACCTTTGCCTACTCCATGATTGGCCGTACGAGTGCCTTGTAAGCCAAACATTTGATTTCTGGGCTGGCATTGTGCAGATTTCTCTGAAGTCTCCACAGTACTTTGTTGGCCTTAGCACAAACGGTGATTATTTCTAAATTCCATCGCAGATCGGAACTTATCCATAAACTAGAGACTTGGTGTCGTCAACTTTGTGTAATTCCGTAAACGCTTAAGAGCCCGGATGGCGCGCATGAAATCAGAACCAATAGCGTTGTTCCTATGGTTAAAAAGTGATTTGCATATTTGCTTGTTTTGCGGCTAAATCGATGGTTTCGAAACCGAATCAACTTTTATGGTATGCCTATGTGCTAAAAGCATTCCAGAGAAAATCAGGTAAACGCCCCAGGATTCATATTAAAATAAAGTTCAAATGCATTTCGTGAAAGACCTCCTATACTATTGCAGTTCATGCTAGTAGAGTGCGCTTTCCATTGAATTGTGACATCATGTGAAAAGAATCACGAAATTCGAACAATAGAACCGTTTGTACTCGTTGATCTCGCATAGTCAACGCGGTTGTACAATCAGGAGTTTTACCGGAGCGTACGCTGAGGACATACGCTCCTACGAACACGGATAGCTCATCTGAGGGAATCCGAAAGTCACGTCACATCATTGCCTGCCTGAAAGCGCAAACAAGCGAAACCGAGACTTGGAGTTCATTGCCACTAGATAATATGCTTCATGGATGACTGTGTCTAAAGGTGCGTCCATAGTAGCCCTTTAACTTTCTTTAAAGTCGTATCCGGCAGTGTTTATATGGAATTACGTTAGAGGTATCTGGTCACCTTTAGAATATTTCATGATAGGACACGTCGAGCATAAGCGCGCTGACCAGCTAAACGCACGTTTCCCCTCGCGTGAGCGCTTATTCTGTTTGTGTTCCACATCGTGCCCGTTTTGGCGCCGCCCGTGCAGATCGGCGTGCTCGTCGTTGCAGCAGCAACTGCCGCATCTGCTTCCATGACATCGATTTCTGCTTTCACAGCAACAAAAAAACGCATTACATTCGGAGCCCCTCAATTGGATGCTATGACAACGTCTGCTCATCGCAAATAGAGTAACGCTGTAACTACGCTTCACTACCGATCTACTAAATGATTTGTGGAAATACGTTTGTGTAGCCGCATTTTACATTTGCGAAGACCTTTTCAACCATCCCATGGCAGCATTTTTCATATCGGCGAGAAAAGGGTTCCCAGTACCCAACAAGGTTTAGACGCAGTACGATCAGCCGAAATCAAACATTCTCGCCAAAGCAGGTGCTGCCGAGGCAGATTCTCTACCAGATCCTTTGATGCACGCCGGGCTTAGTCACCTCAATGACCGTCTCCAATTCGATTGTTGACATTTTAAAGGCTTTGAAAACGCCCTCATTGTGATGATCCGATGCCGTCGGGAACATAGGGGTGACATATCCGCCTACGATAGCATCGCGAGAACAGTTTGACGTGTGCTGCGAAATGAACGTCAACACACTTTGACGTCTTAAGGCGGCCTCCAGGATCCATTCTTAAAACGCACATACTTGCTCAAATAAAAAGACAATATTACTTGTAGATGACCTTATTATAATCATCAAGGCGCCTGTAGATGTAGGGATCATGCTCTGATCATATGAATGTATTTTAACACTGTGGGTACACTTGAAGCTGCGTACATCAATCCTGTAAACTTTGCTCTTCGATTGGTATTTGATCCGAGATTTTTATATTCCAAGTTTCCAAGTATTCGTTCAGTTCGTACACTAGAAAGGACAACAGTGTTTCTTGCAGTATACAGGGAGAGAAATCAATACAAGTGGAGATACTTCCAAATGATTCTGCTTAGGATGACAGTGGTTTTTTCACAAACAAATCAAATCTTTAGCGAACGCCTGGAGATCATTTCTGCACAACTTTTTCTAGTCATTGAAAAAAACATGCCTCTCCTTAAGCTGCCTGTGGAGTTCTTTCCATCATTTGGCAATCGAATTCTTTGACTAATATCGCCAAATTTATCGCCTTTCATACAGTGCTCGTTGCGTCAATATTGCGTTTTGCTCTTTCAACGACGGCTGCACACTGGTACGAGCATAGGATTACGTGCTGTACCTTTTTATCATTACTGTCATTGTCATGGTACGCTAATACAATCCCGTTTCCTTTATTTCTGTTTGAAAACGTTGTAAGTTCAAATGAAGTTCAACTGTTAGCGGCATTACTGATGTCTACTAACGCAAATGAGCATTTTGTTGAAAAGTGAGTCCCAGGAACCTTTACATTTCTCTTTCTTTAGAAATTACAAACATTGTATACTCGAATGAATAATCGAAGTGTTTTTTTTTTCTTCAAATATTCCTATTCGACTCAATTCGAAAATTTTTCTGTTCGTATTTGAACCAGAACAGCATGTTGTTCACGGGGACAAGCAGGGAGAAACGACACGGACGAGCGCTGACACGTCGACGACACGTCTCGTTTCTCCCTGCTTGTCCCCGTGAACAACGCGCTGTACTGTTTCAAATATGTCTCACCAACTCGCCCAAACGTCTGTTTTAGCGATTTTCTGTTCGCACGCCTCCCATTCATTTATTTCTGATACTGCCCCACTATGTTGACAATGGTGCCAGAGATAATAAAAAAAGTATACAAAGTGTTACAATGTGGCATACGCGCCCTTAATGAATGCTCACCAAGCCGGCATCTTAAATAAAAAAACAGACATTTTAAAAGCGTACGCACGGTGCACACCCACAAACGAGGCGCGGCAGCAGCTTTCAAATGACAGACGGCATGACAATGGCGACGCTGCCCGAAGCTCTGTCTCCATCTTTTCCTTTAAAGCGGACAACATGGCGGTGTTTGTGAGACATTAAATCAACCGGCTGTGTTCGCGAACATTAAACAACTAAAAGAGGCTCGAAATGTGTCGTTGTTTAAGGGGTGTTTTGTTGAGGTATAGTTGTTCTAAGGAAAAGACCGCAATTGTTAAAAGGATAGGCACTCCGAAATATCACATCCAGGTTATACAAGAGACGCAGAAGAAGATGAAGAAGACGACAGGCCAATGTCCACGCCGTAACTTTGAAATTTTCGGCTCGCCTGAGGTAACTGAATGAAATACTAAGCACCTGAAAGACAGGGGCCTTAGTCACATTTTTTGAAGTAAATATAAAGTTCTGGCTAGGAGTGTGAAACGGTGCCACAGGCAAGCAGGTACCTAAGGGGAGGGAGGGGGCCGGGATGGTGCCCCCAACCCGAAATTAAGACGCCCCCCCCCCCCCTTCTCACAACCCACACCAACACTTCACACACCCATTTCTAAAGCGCCGCCAAATCAAAATTGAGACTTCACAGCTATTCGGCGGTCCACGTTTCGCTGCCGTTTTCCTTCCTTTTGAATAGAGGTGGTTATCGGCGCCTCCTGGGATCTGAAGGCCGGTTTCCTCATCAATTCGGTGCCCGCGCGATTAACTCGAAATGCATTCAGTTGTCAGAGTATCAAGTAATTAGCGCATTAAAATTGGATTTATGAATATACCGAGGATTACCTATGGCCGTTGAATTGCCGCAGTAGCAAAATTATTTTCATAGACTATGCAGAAATGTACATTTAGTTGGACTACATACAAATATAAAATTCTCTACTTTATATTAAAGTTTTCTTGAGTTCATATGAAGTTTAAACAATTCTGCACAGTTTCGCTGATGAATAGTCAGTACAGTAATTAGCTGCGCTTGTAGAATTTCAACAGAGTTGGCATTGAGAATATTGGGCGATGTCAACATACCTGTGCTTACGTCTTAAGCTGTATGGCAATTGAATGTACGAGCTGAAATGATACTGCCGCCCATGCAGTTAAAACCATTTATCCGACAGTAAATTGGCACATTACCTGCAGAAACAAATTTGTGTTGAGAATAATTGAACTGCACCATTCAGGAAACTAATCCACGTAATTGCGCATAACAAGCTGATGAAAGAGCCCAAAGGCTCCTGCGCACTACCTGGGGAATTGATTAACACTTAATGAATTCTTTGCGCAGACATCACAAGTGGCAAAGTTAGGCAGCATATAAAAATATATTAATAGAATTGGTCTATCGTAGGTGAAAATATAATTTTGCGCTCTATTGTTTGATCAAATAGAGTACTTATTTCTTTAGTATCCTGATGTAATATTTACGTGCAACTTCACTCCTCACAAAAGTGTAAGCAGACGTAACCCGTATGTACGAGCCCATTAGCCTTTTCTAAAAGCACACGTGTTCGTCAGGTAGGACAATGCCGTTCAGGGCATTTTGAATGTATCGTGTGGCTCACGAAATGCTTTCGAAATTGGTTTAAAATGGTCAACATGAGAGAGGAAATTGTATCCTCTTGGTTTCTTTTACTATCAAGTTATACATTTGAAGATGGCTGGATGTAGGGTTCACTAAAGTAGTTGTCCACATTGGACCAGTTTCCCGATTAACGAAAAATCGCTGCGGTTGATTCCAACAGAACACTTGATGCGC
Organism: Dermacentor albipictus; assembly: GCF_038994185.2. NCBI lineage: Eukaryota > Metazoa > Arthropoda > Arachnida > Ixodida > Ixodidae > Dermacentor > Dermacentor albipictus. The sequence continues at coordinate 67,362,231 of NC_091822.1, read as the reverse complement.
ACCTAACGAGGCGCTCATAACCGTTTCCGGGATTGCGAATACTTGGCGCTGCTTACTTTTACAGCGCAATGAATTCCGGCTAATTTTATTCAGAAAATAGAAAGTGAAGCGCAAGGATGGAGCGCAACTGTCAAGCCCTCAGTAAATACCCACGAGTGACGTCACTGCTTGCTGTACACAGCTTCACAAACGTCAAGCGAGCGTTGTTCTCAAACCGCATGGAGGAAAGAAACCAAATAGCAGAGGCCCTGGCATCAAGCTTTTGAAGCCGGATGTCGGTGTGCCATTTCCCTTTGCGCCTTCAATCGTCTCGCCAAAGCAGATAGGCGCGAGCTATGAATTTGCATCGCTACGAGTCACCGGACACGTGTGCTGCCGATGCGAGTCAAAACAAAGCCTAGAAAAGTTCTGTAATAGTTTTAGCTAAGCTGAACTGCCCCTGTCGTTTTCTGTGGCACGTCGAAGAAGGCGACGAAAACCCGCGCGTTGTTTGCATGAGCGTCTCCGTAGCTGGCCGACAGTCATACACATATGCCCTAAACCGAACTTTCAAGCTTACTCACCACATTCCAAAGTCAGCTTGTCTCGCGAACATAGTGTGCTGCGAGGAAGACACGGGTAGAAATGATGATGATGATGATGTATAGGGTTTTGTGGCCCAAGGGCCAGTCATGGCCAAAGAGCGCCAAACAATGGTGTTATGTACTCGGTGAGAAAAGTAACAACGGAGGGTATGGTGGCTGTCTATGACGAGATAGTGTGGCTGTATAGAGGCATAAGACAAGAAGCAGGTTATAAACATGTTGACATAATGACAATGGCTTGTGAGGTGTGCTGTTAACCTAAAAGTTGTACCATGAAGGTGTGAGGTACTAAAAATGCATATATATCAGTAGCACTACTGTCTCAAGAAGGTCCTTAACTGAAAGGGCCCGGAGGCAAGTGCTATACAAGAACCTGCTTTCGCAGCAGGAGCCTCTGATTAGAGGCCGTGCTACGAAACTTGTGGGCCTAGTACTTGTAATGCGTCAACATCTTGTAAATAGTTAAAAACTGTTTTTGGGTTAAAAAGCGGGTCAGCACCAAGGAACATACATGGGTGTAAAGGGATCTGCTGTCGGTACGTTAGAGGGAAGTGCTTTTTGCTTTGAGATTCCGCTTCCCGAAACTCCAGCAGGACATGGAGGACGGTCAGTGTTTCACCACATTTACAACAGGTTGGAACTTCGCTACCGGTCAGTAGATAAGAGTGTGTGCCATAGGTATGGCCTATCCTAAGGCGGAAGAAAATGACTTCAGTTCGCCTTGTTTTTGTTATTGGTTCGTAATTTCCTAAGTGTGGCCTAATTAAATGGAGTTTATTGTAAGTTTCGGTATCCCACATCTGTTGCCAATGCCTTCTAAGTTTTTTGCGCAAAAATAGCTTTAGGTCTGAAGGTGCGATACCTATGGAAGGGTTGCAAGCTTTTTTTGTAATCGATTTGGCAATTTCATCAGCGAGCGTGTTGCCCTCGATGCCCTTGTGCCCAGGCACCCAACATACTATGACCTGTTTATTACACGAATATAATTTGCACAGGAGTGAATATAGATTAATGAGTATGGGATTCTTCAGGTTCTTGAGTGGTATCAGAGATTTTACGACGGATAGGGAGTCTGTAAATACAATGGCTTTCTCTAGCTTTGTTTTCTTGATTTGTTGGACAGCAGACAGTATTGCGTAAGCCTCTGCGGTGAAGATGCTTGTTTCCGGGTGCATAACGTTGCATTCGGAAAACGATGAGCCGACAGCTGCGTAGGAAACGCCAGCGTGTGACTTCCAAGCGTCAGTGTAAAATTCTGTGTACGGGTACTAGTGCTGCAGTTCTCAGAAATGCATTCTTATGTGTGCCTCTGGAGCCTGTTTTGTAACCTCTATGAAGGATGTATCGCATTCTATGCGCTGCCACTGCCACGGTGGCAGTGGCTTTGCTGGGGCCATAAGGTTTTGCTCAAGAGCCGGAACTTCCATTTCCTCAAAAAGTTTTCTAACGCGCAGAGAAAATGGTTCTCTAGCTGCAGGTCGATTATCAAACAGCGTTGCAGATGCAAGGTTGTTTATGGTTTCATAACACGGATGGTCGCGGTTCGCGTTAACTTTCAGAAAGTAAAGGAAACTGCAGTACGACCTCTGAAGATGAAGCGACCACTCATTGGCTTCAACGTAGAGACTCTCCACAGGACTCGTCCTGAAGGCACCGGTAGCCAGGCGGATACCTAAGTGATGAATATGGTCAGGAATCGTTAAGGCGCTTGGGGTGGCAGACTGGTAAACCACGGCCCCGTAGTCTAGGCGTGTACGTATAAGGCTTTTGTAGACATTCATGAGGCATTTCCTGTCAATGCCCCATGTTGCATGCGACAAGATTTTTAGAATGCATCTGCGACTGCATCCGTTGCAGTCATAGGTAGCGGTACAAGACAGTGAAGTGTTGAGGAAGAGAGAAGAAAGATTAAAGAATATATAAAAAATTCTAAAATGAAAAGCATGATAGCTGAGTAGCTCAAGCAGACCAGGTGACTATTTGTCTGCGTCCCCTTTCAAAGGAGATGCCAATAAATCATCGTCATCATCATGGAGTCTCTCGGGTGACAGACTCTCTCAGACTCTCTGGAGTAATGTTGAAGGATGCAAGCGTGCCTTCTGAGAAGAGCAGCTTCTCTGCTTCTTTTTTACATTTTTTTGTTAGATAACAAACTTGTACATTTTTTTATGCTTTCATGCTTTTTTTATCCTTTTTGCTGTTTCGTAGAGACAGGTTGTGAAAAGCTTCTCCTAAAATAGCATTATATTTTCCGAAAGTGTACGCACAAGGTAATGCTAGGGAACAGAAGCTTTCGCTTGCTTTGTAAAGAATGAAAGCGTCTGTACTTTTTGGAAGAAACGCGATTTCATCGGTAGGCGATACAGAGGAAGCGGATTCTGTCTGCAAGATATGTGGGCTAGGTTCACGACTACGCCTTTAGAGCACAAGGATAATCCATCGCAGCAGGTGGGGAAGTTGGCAAACTGGCTCAAGAAGAACACAAGTTGAGGCCAGCCATACCGCCAACCAATGGTGGACGCTTCGATACGATAACTGCGAATAGGGCTGACTCCTAAATAAGGCAGGTGGTCAAATGTGCAAAACGGCAAAAGAGTGACCGATACGTCAGCGATGGCGACGAAGTGGCTACTACTGACATGCGGGCAGCGGAAGCCGAGAATAAGTGAATGGGGATGCTAAGACATGGGGTGGGGAGGGAAGGCATTGTGGAAATCACAAGGGTGAGGGGAAGCAATAGCGAAGAGTTGTCTTTGTTGGGGATCCCAACATTCTTTATTCTTTCTTATTCTATAAACTTTATAAACAACTTTCTTTATTCTATAAACTTTTTCATAGCCCGATGGGTATCCCGCCATATATTGTTCCCCCAACACGCATATCTAATCGCACTGGTCATCCTCTTCTAGTCGCGCGCCCACGTGCACGCACCGTTACCGTTTCTATGTCATTTTTTCCTCGTACAGCTGCTGACCGGACTGACCTTCCGGGCAACATTGCTGCCATCCCTTGTCCATCGATCTTCATAGAAAGCGTCCAATAACCTTTCACCATAAATTAACATGTGGTTTCTGCTTATTTCTGTGTAACCCACCCCTTATGTAATACCCCGTCACGGGGTCCTTAAGGAATAAAAATGAAATGAAATGAACAAGAGTAAATAAAACCGGCCGTAAGAAAAAGGGTAGGAGTAAGCGAGAGAGTCCAGATTAGCGCACTTCTGAAGAAATCAGCCAGGGAAGTGACAGCGATGACCAAATAACACAGGTAGGACACAGTGAAGCAGCGGCACCTAGTGGTGGTAACGGGAGGAGGTATTGACCTACTGTGGAGATAGGGAGCAGGGTCGCGAAGCAAAAAACTGAAATGGCTAGCGAACTCTGGAAAGTTTTCGAGGACGAGCTGATCACATTCTGCACGGCATCAGAGAATAAAAGGCAGAGTGAGAAATTGAAAGGACAATGGGTGCAATAGGCAAGGAGAATTGGATGCTAGCTTAGGAAAATAATTTCATATTCATTGACATCAAGCGGGAAGTGCACGGATCGGGCCGATACGGTGCTTTCGCGCGCGATGGCACAAATTTTAGCGAGAACGTATCTGCGCCGGTAGGACGTCGAAGGGCGACACAAGCATGAACATTGTAGTGCTGCCCCAGGCGCTCAGGAAGGTATATCAACTGCTGAGTGTAGCGACACACCAGCAAGGAGCAGAATTAAAACAAAGAGTTAAGAAAGAAACGCCGCAGTATGCGTAGGTGTATAGAGATCGTGCAATCATTGGCGTAGTAACGGCGGGGAGGGGAGGTGGGGGGCCGTGGGCAGCGGCGGCTGGGTCGTCTGGCACCCGGAGCTTATAGGTCTTCTGTCAGCTCCCCACGCCAGCCCGGGCTTAGGCAGGAAGGCGAGGATATTGAACAGTTCCAGTGGGGGGTGCTGTTTCAGCACTAGCACATCCGTCTTGGATGCCGCGTATGTCCCCTTCCCCCCTTCCCTTCGATTTCGCACCCAGTGATCGCGAACGTAGCAGGCATACACGCCGTTTTATTTTCTGCACCAAATAACACAGGGTGCTGCACTGATAGCTTGTTATAAGCGCATTTGCATACCTGCTGTCAAACTGTAAAGCAAGTAACACACAAGAACCAAAAATAATTTAACGCAGTTTTAATTAGCGATTTTAGAGGCAATAGTGCATTTGAAACATTGAAGCCCGATAGCCTATATGTCGCCCTAAAACTTCCAAAAAATCATCGTAAGTTCAACGGCGTGCGATATTTTGACTGTGGGCAGCCCTGAACCCCAATGAATATTAAATAGAGTGTCAGTGACGGTGAACTCCTCACCCTATTAGAAAATGCCACCGGCTTCTTTGCTGCGCGGGCGCCAATGCTATGGCAATTACGAATTTTCCTCATTACGATGCATAAAGCCCTTCTTTATTTGCTGTTATTGATAAACGTCCTTGTCCGAGCAGCAGTACAGCCATAAAGTTGGGAACGAAATAGAGAACGCTTTGCGCTGACTCCTGGCGTCACCATGCAAAAAAAGAGAAGGCCGCGATGAAGTCCGGCCCAGCGAAAACTTTCGATACTGTTGGTCTTCGTTCGCGATGGAGAGGCTACAGAGATCGAAGTCACCCGTGCACTATTTCATATTTATTTTGGTACTGCCACAGTGGGCCACCCACAGTGCCAAAGTACTGCAGGCTCTAACACCCAAGACGATTTTGTTTAGCCAAGAAGTTTTTGTTGAGTATATAATATGAGCTTGGGGTCCTCAGTTCCCGAATTGCAATGTTTCCTCTACGATTCCCGATTAGGCAGTTATTTGAAATACCCTTATTATCTACGATATTTTGCACGATACCAAGTTCCTAGTGGTCACAAAGACACATAACCTGATGGAATATCGGGAAATGTCCTCACAAAATTGATATCTTTGTTAAATACCGCGCAGATAAAACAAGACACTGTATTTGTCACATGAAATCGAACAACAACAATATAATTTGATCAAGAGATGCTTAGCTAGCACTAAGAGACACTGTTTTTATTCAACACCACGAAGCTCATACAAAAATAATAGAAACGACACAAAACTGATAATGGAACACTGTATGTATACTGACGAAACACAAACCATGATGGCACATGAGCACACCGCACGAGCGCGCCGCACATGAAACTTTAAGCTACTCGCCGCACAAGGCGAGTAGCTTAATGACAATTTACCCAATAACATTTTTAGCCCACATATTCTTACAATTATTACGTAAGATTTTTATAAAGCTGCAGGCGACAACTCAGCGATAATGCACATCTGCTACGTGGGGTGCATGAGCCCGGGCTTCTGGTGAGTGGAGCATTGTTTACCAGTTACGCCCAGTCAAACCGGTGGAGAGGGGGGGGGGTCTTCAGACATATATGACACGCCCCCTCCATCTGGCACCTGGCACCCGGGGCACACGGCCTGTGTGTCCCGGGTTTCAATAACGCAATAACGCAATAATAGAGGTTTCAATAACGCAGAACAGACCTTCATTATTAGAATTTCTGGATATTTAGGGAGCGCGTGATAACGCACATAGGGATTGATATGGGATGTTATCAAGCACGAAGGCATAGACGACCATTTCGTGGAGCTGTTCAGGGAGATATTTAGGCCCAAACAAGTATAAGTTGGATGGAAGGCACGAAATGTCATGAAATTCTAAAAGTTTCTCAGTATTCAAACAAGGATTCCCGCTTTCTTCGTAGTTGTTCACCCTATATGTCAAGGACATAGCAAGAAGATTGGAAAACAATAAATTACGTTCTGATTTATCTTACATCCGTAGTGCGCAAGAATGCAACAGAATGGAGAGCCCATGGCTTCATGTAGGCAAGTTATATAGTGCTACTAGCGGGCAATGCAAGAGCTTTACAATGCTTGCAAATACTTGAGGCAATGAACCAACTTATCTAGGATTTAGTTTTAGCACAGCGGAATCGAAAATTGTTATCTTTTTTGAAACGTCGTTATTACTGCATTTAATAGGTCAGACGTTGTGACAGAAAGGAGGTCCTCTACGGAGATGGGGGAGGGGAACGGTCTTCTTCCTCGAGGTGGAATTTTCCCGAGATCGGCTCTGGAGAGTGGTGCCCCGGCCGTTCCTTTTCCACGAAATAGTCCAGAAAAGCACGCGAAAGCCGCAGTGAGTCCTTGAGCCCGATGTTCGATGGCGGATCGACGCACTTTTGCAGCGTGCCAGGTCGGTGCCCGTCCAGAGACTGAAATGTCCTTTCTCGGATCGTGTCAAGCGCAAACAACTCCATAGATGATGTTTTCACGTATCTCTGGCCGGGTATTCTGGGTACTTATGGATGGGGTACGAGTGCGGCTTTATGAAGTCTAGTCTTGTTGGTGGCAGAAGCTAGCCGCTCAGGGTTCGGCGGAGAAGGACCACCTCTATTCTTCGGAATGTGCTAGGCGGATGGCGATATAATTTCGCAGGGTTTACCACAAGCTGAACAACGAGGCAGCGGTAGATCTGTGCGCGGTGCCATGTATCGGCCCAAGCCATAGGGAGCGTCGTCAGGTGTGCGATGGCGGCAGGGGCCCAGGAAGCGGAAACGACAGTGTATCCAGGCAAAGGTGCCGACAGAACTACAGCGCGCTCGTCCGTGGTGTGCCTTTTCGTTTCTAATGATTTCCCCATGTGCAGGAATCCATTAAGCATTTCTGATGTAGCCTTCCTCTCGCAGGCGATGGACTTAAGTTTGAATGGTCTTGAGAACAGCATAGTCTGCTCCCCCTGAATGACATGCGGTGCAGGCTGCTTGCGAGCCATTAAAAACACGATATTTGCAAGGAGCCGGATTCTGTCTTTCTGCTATGCGAGTGATGGCAACACTTATTTATGGCTATGAGTTCAAGAGTAGCGAAAGTGTGTTCCTCGGGAAGCCGTTAGACTTATTTCACTTTCCTATTTCATTTAATTATTTATTATCTTAAGAAACATGCGGTGACTTTTTTTCATCATATTCACTCGATTTCGGAAACAAATAAAACTGAAGGAGCATGCGCGGAGGTTGAGGAACGAATGAGGGTACGAAGTGGGGCCCCAGCTTCCCCCGGCAGATTGAAACTCGGTGCCTATGACACAAAGCACACGCCTCACCCCCAAGCCGATCCTGGAAAGGGGCAAGCAACCAAAGCAGACCCAGTGTTCCGCTCACGACTGGGGAGAGGTCAAGGACCCAAGTTCGCCAGAAGGCAAAGCCACTCCAGCTCCTGACGTCTCTCGCTGAAGTTGCGGGAAACCCTCCGCCGACGGCAAGAACTCTAGGCACGCCCGCCGAACTACGAACTACGCCTGCCGAAGTTTGCAAATTGCCATCACTGAAAGGCGCACCTTCTGGTAGTTATGCCGAATCTTCCAGCCTTTCAGTCCCCACACTGACTTGGCGAAATGCTGATTGACATCGGTAGCACAATGACCCCGGCCTCCACTCTTCGGCAATTATGACAAACCTAGCAGCATGGAGAAGGGCAGGTCAAGTGAACACGGAACACGCGCAATGTGGACATAAAATTTTAAAAATTATAACTTGTATGAAGTTGAGTATGATTTTGGAAAACTTCTGATAACGCCCTTTGTTTGAGTGCACTCAACATCATTCAAGATACAAAATATGATAAAATTCTATGTCCGAGATGTTCCGTTTTAATTCAATCCACATTATAATAAAGTGACGACAAGCAGTAATGTAGAGCACCAACATGACGTAGTGTGAATCCCACACATGTCGTTATTGATAAGATGGCAAAGTATTGGTGTAAAATTGACCGTCATAACATTCGTAAAAAAAGATCGATGGTAGAATTAAGGCACACACGAAAATGACGATTAGTGCCAAATATGGCATATATTCAAAATACAAGATGGGCAGAGAATCGGCTGGCTGGTGGAAACTATGTTAGAAAGCATCGACGGCATCAGTGGTATAAATGACGTCACAACGCCAAGACCACATAGGTTTTACAGCGATATCTGCTTTACGATTATGGACATCTCGCGTGTGTCTGGAGAAATGTTATTGCTTTTTCAAATTATAATCATCGCAATTTTCTTAAATTCATTGTGAATATCTTTCCAAGAACGTGATGTGTTTCAAAAAGGAACTTGCCACCGTGTGTCTGGCTGGTGCATGGTTTAGGTCATTCTCTTATTTTTCTAACGCACTCCTAATTTGAACACATGAAAATTTCTGTTCAGTTGTGGATGAGTTCTCTCGTTATGCGTAATACGTTGTAGATGAATCTCCGCTACATTTTGTAATATTATTTAAAATAACATACGAATGAATAATCAAAAACAAAAGGCAGCAATTTTTTTTCACTTTCATGCAACTGTGCCACTTTCAATTTGCGAAAGTCTGATCTCCAGATCCCAAACTCTGTGCCTTATTACAATGCCACGCTGGAGGAGAAGGTGTAAGGATTCCGGTTATTTTTTTCTTCAACGCATGCGAACAGCGATGTGGTGTCACCATGCCTGACTTTGCTTAACGGGCATCGAGGGATGTGCTGCTCGCTGCAAGTCATGTCAATGCAACTGCATCGACCGCCCACTGTTCAGCGCTGAATGTGTATTTGGTGTGCTGTGCTTGAAACGAGTGGTGCAGCGGGGGTGGCGGAGAAGTCGAGTGGCTTAGGGACTCCGTTTGTGCGTTCACAGACATGTGCTCCCGTCTTGGTCTCATTAGCGGCTGTCGCGGGATTGTGGTGTGCTAGCTCCTTGCCTGATATGAAGTTTACGACGCTAACACACAGCATGTTCACGTTTTTCCGCGCTATATGTCATTTGCATTGAAAACGAGACATATATCTCTGTGTTCTTTGCGTTTGTGTATTGTAAATTACTTTCTGTTGTGGAAGTTCAGGGAGTCTTATTACGCAAGGAGTGCGAACGTAAACATAAACACGTATGTGTGTCTGAAATCTTGAATTACCCATAATACCCTTTACGACTGATAAGTGGGCTACACGGCCTGTGTGAATCAGCTACCGTATGTTGCGACGCTCTTTCGTGTGGTAGAATGATGCATGGTGCGCGTTTATTTCTGTACTGTTGTAAAAACGATTTGTTTATTCACTCAATACAAATGTACGGCTTCTTCGCCGCAGTACATTTTAGTTACGCGGTGAAGCATACTAAAAGTGGGAGGGGCCGCTATCAGCCAGCATAGTATGTCCACTTAGGCGACCTGAGAGGGGGCGGGTGCGCGAGTGTATAATTAAAGAACTCTTATTATGTCCAGTGACAGTGGCCCCTTTTCACTTTTAGTATGCTTCACCGCAGTACACTGCTTAGGCATCACCGCGAAATATTAGTGTTTTGCGAGAAAGATAATCGTAAAAAGCCTGATTATGCAACGTTTTTTTTTGTAGCTTGCTGCACCGCAATACAGGGGTGTAAATAAGCATTGTGCAGTAAAGCATTGTAAGAGTGGAAAGGGCACATAGGTTTACACTGTGGTCATTATTTTCAATTGTGACATAATTTGCAAGTGCATCTGTGCTCATGGTAAGCTTCATCGACTATTCATTGTACATTACAAATTCATATTGCAGGGAAGCTTACGAAAGCACATTCGCCATTATGGTACCTGTTATTCACCTTCAGTGCAGGAGCACAATGCGGATTCTTGCACCTGCTTTTGGCTGGACTGCACATACTCTTTCAGAATTGATTCATTGTTCATAAGTGCACTGGTACTTTGCTCTAAACTGGAGGCCTCAAGTTAGTATGGAAGCACAATTTTTATTAGGGGCCAAGATATTGCCGAGATGGTTGCAGCACAGCTTTTTTTTTTCTCCCAGGCACCTTTTCTACTTGAAGCTTCCATTGCAGCGTTTCGAGCCTCTTTGAACCAGCACAGAGTGTATATAAAAATTGGACACTGATTGGGAACATCACCTAAGTTCATGCCTATCTATAGTAAAAAGATGTAGCACGACCAGACAAAATAAATGAAGGGGGTGGGCTGTAGCAATACTAAGTGTTAAATGGTGCTTTATCCTCTCCCTTGAGTTTTCTGTTTTTGTGCTTTTTATGGATCCTCTGCAGTAACCATGAGAGTGCCGAACTTGAGCTTGTTGGTTTCAAGTCTCATGATTGTTACTAACAGAACAGTGTGATAAACGAACGGCTTGGAGGCATCCGTTCACTTTGCTTGCCTCATGGTGCTGCTTCATAAGCACCGTGAGCATCCAGGCCAACTAGGAAGAGAGGTTTGTTGCAATCGCTTTTGAACTGTATTGCCACCAAACCAAAAGTGCTCTCAATCACAGATTTTGGACAGTAGAATGCTTGCACCCAGCAAAGCCTTAAGAAGCAAGCATTCAGGAGGGGGGGGCGCAAAATGGGCTTTTGAAGCTGGCAGCATTACTGAAGGGGCTTTGCCCATCTGTTCTTTGATGGATACACAAAGATAATTTCCTCTTTAAGAGGGATTGTTTCAGAGGTCGCTACATGGCAACAGTGTTGGGTGTTTAGTAGCTTGTCTTTGCCCACTGTTAATAACCTGTTTCTTTTCCAGTGCCCTTGTGAAGTGCCTACTTTTTGGACACAATGTGCTCTCCATGCATGCATGCATTTTTAGCTTGTAAAGACATCTATTACCCCTTGCCTCAAGCTGGTCGTTGCTGACGCCACCCAAGAATGCATTGGGGAGTATGGCAATGTACGCTTACAAAACACTGTTGATACCAGTGAAACCAAATTAATGGAGCTGCTGTTTTTTTTTGTCAACTCCATCCTTGTTAGTTACAATGAGCAATGTCCGAACAGAAGGCATATGTAGTTGGTCGTGCATAGCCTGTGCACTAAGACTTTTTGGCATGTTATGACCTTAGCACAGTGTTTATATGTAAAAACCTTCTGAAAAACCTTCTGATGTGTTGATGACTTCCTTCTCTTTATCATACTTTGCCTGATGGAGCCAGCAAGTAGTGGGTCAACCAGATGTTCAACAGGCTTCCCACTAGTTTTGCCAGAGTCTCCTTTACCAGGGTGCTGCTCAGATATCTGTTTTCTTGACCTTGCACTGCACTTCAAGCATGGCCACACCTGCTAAACCTATAGCACGCGATCAAAAAAGTACTTTGCATCATGTTGCTGCAAACTCGCAACATGCGCTACAAGGCCTTGAGGAACACTCTCATTTATTTACGCCCTCATCATACTGTACGAAGCTTCGCATAATAGGTGCGAGAATTAACATCTGCTAGTATTTCAGTGTTCCTGTCCAGCTTGCTGAAAGCTATCCTCAGTGTTTCAAAAGCAAATGACTGCTGCTGGACAAGAAGTGCTTAAAACATGGGTCACTATAACCACATATGTCACACGAAATGAAAAAGGCCACTGAGTATACAGGTAGTTTACTTCATATCCAACAAGCTTGGTTCTCCCTTTGCTAGTGAGTGAACTCAACTTGCCCCGAATACATGGCCAGTGACAAACTGTGTGCCAGATGCTGTGTCCCCTGCACTGCTGAAGATGTGTATGAGATCCTGACACCCTGCAGCGGCTTCTACACTGGACAATCAGGCTACTATAAAAACAACTGGCTTTACTAATATGCTAATAACATGAAAACGGGCAGAAATTTGGCTATTCATCGGACCCAACTGCAGGTGCAAGCCACTCTTCCACCATTCACAGAAACTGGAGCTATACAAATGCAGATAAAGATAATGATGTTTGAAAGTAGGAGAATTGAACTATATTCTGCACAAGCAGTGCCACCTGCAGCACTGGTACCTTATAGCCACAATTCATGTCTGCACCACCATGCAAAGGCACTATTGATATATTAAATTCTATTATATTTATGGTGGCCACATATTGCGATTACATATCATCCACATTGTGTGCAATATGGTTAAATTTCAATTGTGATAGCCATTCCTAATCTGAAATGCAACAAAAGAGCAAATATAGGCAACAAATCACAATTCAAAGAGACAAAAGACAACCAGTGCACAGGGTAAGTGACAGACTTCCTTTCATTGAAAAACAAATGTCATGCCACCAGCAGTAGGTAGCAATCTTTCAAGCTTGGGTGACAGAGGCAAAACTTAGCAAAATGCTACAATCACGCTGTAAAATGGCCTTGGACACAAGAGAACGACATCATATTCTACAGAATGAAAGGGCAAGACTGCATCTAAGAACAGTCTATGGCACCACATACTTGAAATGGTGTAAAAAATGTTGACATGCCCTACCCATAAAGAAAAAGCAACAAACACAGAAAACACACCCTAAAATGCAATGTGCAGAGTCTGAAACCAACAAAAAATAACCCGAGAAAGGTTTCACTAAGTCTTTCAACGATTAAAATTGTCAAACTGTCTCATCACTTCCTAATGAACCTGCACAGCTGAAAAGGAAGGAAAGCCCAATAACAGGGCTGCAGAAAATGCCACCGAATAAATATACTTTGCTTACCAACGGTGCCTGTGGTATAGTTGTGGTCTGTGGATAAACTTTTCTTGTTTAGATGGTTTAGCGGATAGGGAAAAGATGACCATAAGAGCACCATGTGTATGCATAGTCTACGCACAAAAAGCCACTGCTTTCTTACTTTTTTTTCTCGCTACTGCTATTCATGAGTAATTAAGTGCCTTAATAGCACTGCTAACATCCTACTGCAAAACACAAAATTAGGCACCTTGTGACATAAAGAAAATTGCAGTTTCACTCAATGTGAAACAATGATGCAGTAGCTGGTGAAATATGCAATGTTTGTTGAAGTGAACACTTGCCAATGCAAGTCGGTAACCTCCTTAAAAGTAAAATAAGTAAGAGTCGTATTTATTTGAGTTGTGCCTCCCAGTGTTGAAGTGGAAAGACTTGGCTTTTCTTCCTCCTCTTTCATATCCGGACTTGGCCACTGATCTACACCAAAACAACCCTTTAGCTTCTTACTGCTGAATTCATTTTGGTTTGCTCAAATCTATATTTGGGCTACCCATTGCTAGATCCCGCGCTTTGCTTGAAGAAAACAACACACCAACGGCTCCATCCAGTAAATCTGAGAAGCCAAGCACTAGAATATTAATTAAGCAGATGCACCCAATCATTGTAATCACATATAAGGAGAAAACTTAACATAGGACTGCCTTCACAAGTGGGAAGGTGATGTGTAAGAACTTGAAGGTGTGGATGCCAGCTCTATATTCAATACGCAGACATTAAGCAGGTGTTAGCCAATCATGGCACTTGTTGGCTAGATCACGCTCTCCGGGATCAGTATTCACCACGACTGTACCTTCAGCAGAGTGGCTGAAATGTAGAATTGTGGACTGCCACTCTTGATCGTATGCTTGAATCCTCGCAGCACAATGAGAACTTTATTTGCAATATTCTAGCAAGAAATTTGGGTATTCCAGTGACAACACCAGAAGACATCAGGACAACCAAGGGAGTTAGCCCATAGCAGCTATTGCTGTAAAAAAGAACTGGCATCAGCACAAGAATTGAGATGGGCATACTACATGCCTTTGTTCTGGCAGTGGTCCGCTACTTTGGTGCTACAGTTAACGATCTCCACTGTCACTGGACATAACAAGAGTTCTTTAATTATACACTCGCGCACCCGCCGCCTCTCAGGTCGCCTAAGTGGACATACTATGCTGGCTGATAGCGGCCCCTCCCACTTTTAGTATGCTTCACCGCGTAACTAAAATGTACTGCGGCGAAGAAGCCGTACATTTGTATTGAGTGAATAAACAAATCGTTTTTACAACAGTACAGAAATAAACGCGCACCATGCATCATTCTACCACACGAAAGAGCGTCGCAACATACGGTAGCTGATTCACACAGGCCGTGTAGCCCACTTATCAGTCGTAAGGGGTATTATGGGTAATTCAAGATTTCAGACACACATACGCGTTTATGTTTACGTTCGCACTCCTTGCGTAATAAGACTCCCAAAACTTCCACAATAGAAAGTAATTTACAATACACAAACGCAAAGAACACAGAGATATGCCTCGCTTTCAACTCGGGCGTCATGCAAATGACATATAGCGCGGAAAAACGTGAACATGCTGTGTGTTAGCGTCGTAAAATCCATACTAGGCAAGGAGCTAGCACACCACAATCCCGCGACAACCGCTAATGAAACCAAGACGGGAGCATATGTCTGTGAACGCACAAACGGAGTCCCTAAGCCACTCGGCTCCTCCGCCACCCCCGCTGCACCACTCGTTTCAAGCACAGCACACCAAACACACATTCAGCGCTGAACAGTGGGCGGTCGACGTAGTTGCATTTACATGACTTGCAGCGAGCAGCACATCCCTCGATGCCCGTTAAGCAAAGTCAGACATGGTGACGCCACATCGCGGTTCGCAGAACTTCGCTGAGGCCAGTTCGATATTTCAAATGTCACCACCGCCGGGTTCTCAAGAGAGCACGGGTCACACAACGCAGATTCTGTACTGCCAGAGCTCACCGAGGCCAAAGCCGCACTGCCGCACCGCCACTACTCACGGCTTTCTGCCAAGTAACACAGAACCTGCAACCAGCACACAAGCAACGCACGCACAATCACATGAGCAATGTTGAACAACGCGCGGTCGAGAGAACGAACACGCCGAGGATGAATACGCCACGGCGTCGCTCGGCGCCAGCATCGCGCCTTCTCAAAAATCCCTAAACGATGCTGTCCCTAGGCACCTAGGATCAGGTCACGAGAGGGATTTTTGTACGACAAATAGACGCACGCCTGATGTGATCATACGCCTTTTCGACGTCCATAGCGAGGACAGTACGGACACTGTGGCTACGAGTTGACGATAAAACCGAGGATGCCAAGAGAGCCAGCCCATCTTCAGTACCTAGGGATGGACGGAAGCCAATTTGAGCAGGGTGGTAGAAACCGTGGTGCTCTAGCCACCACGAAATTCGTATGGCTAGCATTTTCTCAGCAAGCTTGCACAACGTTGACGTTAGGGAAATGGGTTGGAAGTTGCCAAGGTAAATCGGCGGCTTGCTTGGTTTAAAAATCGAGATCACAATAGCTGACTTCCAGCCTGGAGGGACAACACCATCTAGCCATACCTTGTTAATGGTGTCGAGGAGTTGAGGCAGCACAGCGGAACTTAGGTTCTTGTAGGCCTCATAAGTAATTGAGTCTGGACCTGGTGGTGTCTTGCGACTGGTACTATCTATCGCTGCCAGCAACTCAGGCATGGTGAAAGAGCTTGCATTCCCCCCGGAGTCTGCTGTAGATGGTAACCTGTCGATATGTGCCGGAATGCCTGCCAAGGAAGCACCATTGGCTGTTTGAGGCAACACGTCGTACTGCGGGAAAAACTTCCGGGCTCCTTCTCTGGCGAAATCATCCGGCGACAAGACAGCAGCGAGGCAAGCTGTGGCTGCCGCGTCTGGACGGCGGCCACCGTGTTCCATGGCACGGAAGGTTCGCCAGAGAGAAGCATTCGATGTCTTGGATGAAAACCGCTCAGACCACGTATGCCAGTGCCTCCGCGAGAGGTCGCGTTCATATCTGTAGGCCTTAGCAGTAAGAAAATTCAGTCTTGTACGTGCTTGTGCAGAAGTGGGATCTCGGGATGCTGCCAGATCAGCTTGTCTGCGAGCAGCCCACAAGTTGAGCAGGCCGATATCCGGTGCCAGTCGATCGACGTCTGCCCAGCTGATGGTTGTAGCTTCATTGAGCGCGCTTTGTATGCGGTCAACAAGTAGTGGTGACGAGACCACAGAGGTATCTTGGAGAACGGCGCAAAATTTGACCCAGTTGACCACAGAACACCTGTGGTGCCATCGGCGGGCCTGCGACGGATGAAGGCCGATGCCTACCCAAGCAGTCGGGCTCCAGGTGCCAAGTGGGAGTGCCGGGACCCGACCCCCACGTAAGATCCGGTGCGTATGTTGTACGTCGAGCTTGAGGCACAGCTCGCGCTGCTGAATCGGGATGGTTCAGTAGTACAAACAACGCATTCGCGAAAGCGTCCTGCACACGCCTACCTCGAGGGCTAGAAGGGTAGCCCCAATCTGGGTGAGGGGCGTTGACATCACCACCAACTAAAATAGGACACGCTGGGTATTGGCGACGGACATTCACTAACCAGCCCAGATTAATTCTTGAAGAGCCACCGGCTGGTCTTATGTAGCATGATACTACCACAACAGTTGCCTTGGGTAACTTCACAGCTACTGCCACTGCCTCCTGATATGAGTTACACCAGTTTTCACGAGAGAGGCAGACCTGGGGATGCGCGTATCAACATACACTGCCGCCTTTCCTGGAGGGGCAGCTGTGTGTACGCGACGGTCACTCATCGAAGGAGACACGTATCCACTGAAGCCCGGAATGGCAGGCAAGGCGTTGGTCTCCTGTAGTAACAGGGCCCACACCTGCAGCTTGTTCATACGTAGACGGGATTTAAGCTCCCCCAATTTCGTGGAGAGCCCTCTACAATTCCACTGAAGCACGCCACAAACACCTGTGCCCGCCATTTCGATTACGAGACCAGGCATTGCAAAATCACCGATGTCAGGTTGGATAACTGGCTGACAATGAACCGCAAAAGGGATGTTGTAGAGTTATCCGGCAACGGAGCTGATGATCTGGTAGACGCTGCGACCTATACAACAGGCCGTGACAGAGACGATGATGCAGCGGAATCGATACTTGTAGTGGTGTGGGATTCCACTGCACGTCGCCGACGCGCAAGCAGTTCACGGTGCTGTCGGAGCTTGGATACCTACGCTAAAAGGCGGGCAATTTGATTGTCAACTGCTGCCATATCATCACGCGGATGTTCCGGCCCGCTCTGCTTCTGTATAACCAGCGGGCGACGGCGGTCTTTGCGAACTTTGTCAATGTAAGTCTGTTGTGAATGGGGTGCAGGCGGGTCGGGCTCGGAAAGCTCTGGCCAGTCATCGTCATCGCACTGGAGCGCCGCAAACCTGTTTGATGTCGGCAATGGTTGTGTTGCAGCATGCTGAGGCCATTGCTTAGGAATCCCGCAACGAACCTTCTGAGTGGCCTTTTGCTTTGTGGCAACAAGTTGGAGAAGTGATCTCGTGGTCGTCGGTCCTGCAGAGTCCACATCGATAAGACACTGCGCCAGCTAATACAGCTTCATCAGGCGCTGTAAATGGACAGGATTGGCGCATGTGGCCTGGTCGGAAATAGTTGTAACAATAGACGACACTGGGTTTAACTGGCCGAGGTCATAGCATGCAGCCATAGTAGTACAGGCGGGCTGGGAGAGTTGGTCGGCCCTGCAAGGTGACGATGCAAGAGCGCCCCTTTCCAATGTAACGCGCTTGAATGACACGGTGAGTAGGACAGTAGAGCTCATGCTGGAGAGCAGTCTGGTCCTCGCCAACGTCAACGTTTTAAACGACACAGCGCTGTAGATCCGAGCCCTCTACCTGCTACACCTGGACCGGCATGGTGACCTCGCTCGTTATCAAAAGACGTTTAAGCGTTTGCAAACGCTCGACAGCAGCCAATGTCGGAAGCCACACAGCGATGGTATTTGACTTCTTCCGGGCCGTGAAGCCGCGGAAGCATGTGGTGCCTAGACAAGCGTCTAGGTTCGCCTGAATAATCCTGTTCGGAATCTCCGTGAGGCTTGTGGGGGCCAAAGATTTAATGGTTGCTTTATAGCAAACTCAGCCCGGTGTCGACACAACTGGGTGGTCAGTCGTTAGACAGGAACGCTTGCCTTGGGAGCCGCTGTTGGCCGAACACGAATCTGGTGCATTTTGCTCCGAACGACGCTTCTGAGAACCACGGGGGGCCGACGGCACAGATGGTAGCGCAGAAGGCAAATCCATAGAGGTACTCGTTTCGTCATGCACAACAACTGGAGCCCCATTACCGATCGGTGTCTGGAAGCCATCGCCGGGCGTGAGTGATCTGCCCTGTGGGCAGATCACTCACAGTCTGATGTGCATTTTGGGAAGGCGATGGGTGGGCTGTAGCCGAAGGACTTGGAGCAGGAACTAGGAGCTGGGATCCAGGCTCAGTTGTCAATTGTGCGGCCGGTAATGCCGTCGTGACGAGCGGCGCCGGCGAATCTACAGCCGCCAGCGCATCGCCGGAGGCACTAGGCCTAGGCGCGGTGTACAATTCAGCTGCAGGGCCTATGGAGTGACATTCGCTGAATGTCAAAACAACAGACTGCGCATGAGCGTCCGGAGCGTCCTCAGATGTCTTGGGGTCCAATCTCTTGATGTATGGAACGTATTTACGCGGAAGGCGAGATTTTTCACAGGAGCGGTGAGCAGCCACCTTAGCAGGGAAACTTCGTCGTCGTCCTTCCTCGACAGAAGACTTGATGCGCACCTAACGAGGCGCTCACAACCGTTTCCGGAATTGCGAATACTTGACGCTGCTTACTTTAACATCGTAAGGAATTGCGGCTAATTTTATTAAGGAAAGAGAAAGTGAAGCGCAGGATGGAGGGCAACTGTCAAGTCCTTCGCAGATGCCCACAAGCGACGTCTCTGCTTCCTGTACACAGCTGCACGAACGTCCAGTGAGCGTTGTTATCAAACCACATGGAGGAAAGAAACCACATAGCAGAGTTCCTGGCATCAAGTTTTTCAAACCGGAAGTGCAGCCATGGCGGTGTGCCATTTCCCTTTGCGCCTTCAATCGTCTCGCAGAAGCAGATAGGCGCGAGCTTTGAATTTGCATTGCTACGAGTCGTTGGACACGCGTACTGCCGATGCGAGTCACAACAAAGCCTACAAAAGTTCTGTAACAGTTTTAGCTAAGCTGAACTGCCCCTGTCGTTTTCTGTGGCACGTCGAAGAAGGCGACAAAAAACTGGAGGACGCTTAAGCTTCGCCTTCAAGAGTGGAACGCGACAGCGTTCCCGTCGACCCGCCAAGGGGTGTGAGACAATGGGCTACGGCGCAGCGACTACGCGCCCCGCATCGGACGCGGTGAGCGTTGAGCAACGCAGCGTTCGGCGCGGCGACGAAATGTGCGCCTGAGCAAGCGACGCACGCCTTAGCCTTAGAAACAGGTCGTTTCTAAGGCAACGCCGCATTCACTAGAGGCGCTTTTGTACCGCTTTCAAGCATCGAACTCGTGGCTCAGTGGTAGCGTCTCCGTCTCACACTCCGGAGACCCTGGTTCGATTCCCACTCAGCCCATCTTGCAAGTTAATTTTTATTCATGAAGTGCCTGCTGGGATTTATCGCTCATGGCCAACGCCGACGACGACGACACCGACACCGACGACACCGGCTTTTCTGCGACACGAGCTCCTTAACGCTGTCGCGTTAAACCCCACGCGTTGTTTGCACGAGCGTCTCCGTAGCTGGCCGACAGTCACACTCATATGCCCTAAACGGAACTTTCAAGCTTACTCACCACATTCCAAAGTCAGCTTGTCTCGCGAACATAGTGTTACGTGTAGCTGACGTACGAGTCTATTTACAATATATTTACACGTAGACAAACGGCGGCAATGATGGCGACGCTATATCAAGCGGTGGCCACGTCGTCTTCCTTCTCCTCAGTGCAGCCACACTGTGGCGGCTGTTCCGTAGCATCACCCCCGGCAGTAGAAGCGCCGTCCCGGTGCTTAATCTACTCATCCGCGGCGAAAGGTGTGTGATATGGCTTTAGTCTCGCCACGTGAACGATGTCACTTGCAGCCGACGATGACGCTGAGAGGCTGGCGAGGATGACTTAATACGTAACATCGGTCACTTGTCGCACCACACGGTATGGGCCAGTGTAGCGCGACAGCAGCTTTTCGGAAAGGCCCACACGTCGAATGGGGGACCAGACAAGCACCAGAGAACCAGGAGTAAATTGTACGTCGCTATGGTGGCAATCATAGAGGCGTCTCTGATGCTCCTGCGAGGCCTCGAGACGGGTGCGGGCGAGCTGGCGCGCGTGGTCGGCGTGTGCGATAGCGTCGCGGGCGTACTCAGTGGTTGAACGTGTGGCCGAGAGCAACAAAGTGTCCAAGGGCAACGCGGGTTCTCGGCCATATAGGAGTAGAATGGTGAATAGCCGGAAGTGTCGTGACGCGATGAATTATACGCGAACGCCACATATGGTAAGTGAAGATCCCAGTCGCGGTGGTCGGTCGCGACGTACATGGATAGCATGTCGGTGATGGTCCGGTTGAGGCGCTCCGTGAGGCCGTTGGTCTGTGGGTGGTAGGACGTGCGGATCTTGTGCTTAGTCGAGCAGGAGCGGAGGATGTCCTCGACGACTGCCGACAGAAAGCTGCGGCCACGGTCAGTGAGTAATTGGCGCGGGGCACCGTGCACTAAAATGATCAGTAGCACAACTTGTCGTAGCACAACGTCAGTAGCACAACTTGTCGGGAGGGCTCTGGTGATTGCGTACCGCGTAGCATAATCAGTAGCGACGGCGACCCATTGATTTCCGGAGCCCGAGGGAGGAAACGGTCCAAGAAGGTCTAGACCAACACGGAAAAGGGGTTCCGGTGGGATGTCGATCGGCTGAAGACATCCAGCTGAAGGTGTGGAGGGCTTCTTCCGGCGCTGACAGGGCTCACAAGCGGCAACGTAGCGCCGCACAGAGCGGGCGAGGCCCGGCCAAAAGAATCGACGGCGTACACGGTCGTATGTGGGCGAGACGCCCAAGTGTCCAACCACGGGAGCGTCGTGAAGTTGTTGGAGGACAGTCGAACGCAGGTGTGATGGAATTACGAGCAGAAGGTCATGGCCGTGTGGATCGAGATTGCGGCGGTAAAGTGTCCCTTCCTTAAGGAGAAACATCCGGAGAGAGGCGCCGCCAAGCGTTGACTCCAGATGGTCGATGGGGGCTCGTAATGAAGGATCGCGGCGTTGCTCATTGCCGATTTCGAGCAACTGGGACACAGAGAAAACGCAAGCGATGGTGTCCGCATCAGCCGGGTCATCGACAGGGTAGCGGGACAAGCAATGGGCATCCTGGTGCAAGCGTCCCGTCTTGTATACCACGGAGAAGGTATATTCTTGCAGGCGTAACGCCCAGCGAGCGAGTCGTCCCGTGGGGTCCTTGAGCGAGGATAGCCAGCAGAGCGCGTGGTGATCAGTGATGACACAGAAGGGGCGTCCGTACAAGTATGGACGAAACTTGGCAACAGCCCACACAAGAGCAAGGCACTCACGCTCTGTGATTGAATAATTGCGCTCGCCGGGTGATAGAAGTCGGCTGGCATAGGCTATAACGCGATCATGTCCACGCTGGTGTTGTCCTAATACTGCTCCTATGCCGTGACCACTGGCATCAGTGCGAACTTCCGTTGAAGCAGACGGGTCAAAATGAGCCAGAATTGGAAGCGTGGTAAGGAGAGTAGTGAGCTGCGAAAAAGATGCGGCATGGTCAGGTCCCCAAGAAAATAGAGCGTCTTTCTTCAAGAGGTCGGTAAGGGCACGGGCGATGGTCGCAAAATCCTTCACAAAGCGTCGGAAATATGAGCATAGCCCTACGAAACTACGAACGTCCTTGGTAGACTTCGGAACAGGAAAGTTCGTAATGGCGCGAATTTTGTCCGGGTCAGGTCGCACGCCTCTGGCGTCCACCAGGTGTCCAAGGACGGTGATTTGGCGGCGAGCGAAGTGAGATTTTGACGAGCTCAACTGGAGACCGGCGCGGCGGAACACGTCCAGAATCGCTGAAAGGCGGTCTAGATGCGTGTCAAATGTGGGTGAATAAACGATGACGTCGTCCAGATAGCACAAACAGGTGGACCACTTGAACCCCTGACGCTCTAGAACACAATATGGCCCGGAGTAGTGTGGTTGTAGAGGCTTCCGCACGGCACAGTTACGCACGAAAACGTGGGTAGCAGAGCTGAGTGCGGGAGAAACGTATGGGGACCTTGCTTCTTGTGAACGTGTAGGCACGGGGCGCATCTGGCTGAAGAAAGCTTGCAGTTCGGCTACGTAGTCGGCAGGGGATGGCATAGGCGTTTGGGGGGTGGCGACAAAGAAATCGCACGGAAGGCGTAGGTGGGTACCGTAGACTAGCTCAGCACAGGAGCAACCTAGGTCGCTCTTGAGTGCGGCTCTGATGCCAAGTAAGACGAGAGGTAAATGTAGGACCCACTTCTCCGGTGATTCATGTGCCATAAGGGAGGCCTTGAGATGCCGGTGAAAACGTTCAACTAGTCCGTTGGACTGCGGGTGGTAAGCAGTTGTGCGAAAACGTGTCGTTCCGAGTAGTTTGAGTAGCTCGTTGAAGAGCGCTGAGTCAAACTGTCGACCGCGATCTGTGATTATTGTGGATGGGCAGCCGAACCTTGCTATCCACGTAGACACGAACGCTGCTGCAACAGTGGGCGCTGAGATATCAGATATAGGTGTAGCTTCTGGCCACCGCGTGTAACGGTCGATGCATGTCAGTATGTAGCAGTATCCTTTCGAAGGTGGAAGAGGGCCGACGAGGTCCAGGTGTACGGTGTCAAAACGAGCATCCGGTGGAAGAAAAGACTTGGCAGGCGGGATGGGGTGACGCTGGATCTTCGAGCGTTGACACGACAAACAGGAGCGAACCCAATCGCGAACTTGCGCGTTTAGCCGAGGCCAAACGAAACGACTGGAAAGAAGCTTCTGTGTCGCGCGTATGCCAGGGTGCGACAGGTTGTGCACGGTTTCGAATAGGCGTCTGCGAAGGGATGCCGGAATGTATGGTCTAGGTGTGTCGTTAGAAGTGTCGCAGACGATGGACGTACCATCTGGGGTCACAACGACGTCTTCCAATTTCAGGGACGTTGACGAATTCCGGAGTGTGCGAAGTTCAGTGTCGTCACGCTGTTGACTGGCGAGTAAGTCGGCCTCGATGATGAAAGGTTCCGATGTCAACGTGGAAACGACATTGACACGACTCAGAACGTCAGCTGGAATGTTGTCGGTGCCCTTGATGTGGCGGAACGTTGTTGTAAACTCGGAGATGTAGGAAAGCTGTCGAATCTCGCGGGGCGAGTAACAGGACGCCGAACGATTCGTTGCGTGCACAAGGGGCTTGTGGTCAGTCAAGACAGTGAATGCACGGCCTTCGAGGAAATGGCGAAAATGCTTGATAGCCAGGTAAACAGCGAGTAATTCACGGCCGAAAACGCTGTAGCGGGACTGCGCAGGCTTCAGTTTCTTGGAGAAAAAAGCGAGTGGATGCCACTCATTCTCGATGAATTGCTGCAGAACGGCACCAACGGCGGTATTTGAAGCGTCGGTCATGATGGCAGTGGGTGCGTCTGGCTTTGGGTGTCTAAGCAGCGTGGCGTCGGCGAGGGCAGACTTGACTTTTGTGAAAGCGTCTGCGGCCTCTTCAGTCCACTGAAGCACTTGTTTGCGCTTGTTTACCAGGAGAGCGTCTAGCGGAGCCATAAGTCGTGCGCACTCGGGAATGAATCGGCGGTAGAAATTGACGAATCCGAGAAATTGGCGAAGCTTGGTGAGTGTGGTCGGTCGGGGAAAGTTTTCGATGACGCGAATCTTGGACGGCAGAGGTCGAATGCCGTTAGCGTCGACGATATGACCGAGGAACTCGAGTTCGGTTTGACCGAATTCACTCTTGGCGGCGTTGATGACAATTCCTTTACTGGCAAGGCGTGAAAACAACAACCGCAAGTGGTGAAGATGTTCTTCGGCCGAAGAGCTTGCCACGAGGAGGTCGTCAATGTATGCAAAAACGAAAGGCAGACCTCGGGTGACGGAATCGATGAAACGCTGAAAGGATTGGCCCGCGTTCCGTAAACCGAAAGGCATGCGGAGAAATTCGAAAAGACCGAAGGGCGTGGTGATGGCGGTCTTGGGAATGTCTTCTTCAGCGACCGGTAGTTGATGGTAGGCGCGAACGAGATCGATCTTAGAAAAGATCGTCGCACCGTGCAACGCTACCGTGAAGTCCTGAATGTTCGGTAGAGGGTAGCGATCAGGAACTGTGACGTTGTTTAGTGCCCGGTAATCGCCGCAGGGGCGCCAGTCGCCCGTCTTCTTAGGCACCATGTGAAGTGGTGATGCCCAGTTACTGGAAGAAGGGCGGATGATGCCAAGTTGCAGCATGTGTTCGAACTCCGCGCGAGCGATCTTGAGTTTCTCCGGGGACAAACGCCGGGGTCGGAAGTAGACCGGTGGGCCGGAGGTGACGATGTGATGGCACACGTCATGTTGCACCGGTTGCGTCCAGTCCGGTAGGCGCGTCAAAGTGGGAAACTCGCGTAGGAGTGCGGCGAAAGGTTCGTCCAACATGGCAGAAATAGGCGCTATGGGCGATGTGCCTGATGATGGGACGCCGGGAACGGATAGCTGTGTCACGGAGTCGATGAGACGGCGTCGTTGGATGTCGACAAGGAGTCCGTAGTTATGCAAGAAGTCTGCTCCAATGACTGCATGACGGACGTCTGCAACCAGGAAGATCCAGCGGAACGCTCGTCGAAGGCCAAGGTTTAGCATGACGGAGCGTGACGAGAAAACTGGAATCCTGGTGCCGTTGACGGCTTGCAAAAACGACACAGGAGTCGCTTTTCGGTCGGAGCGCTGGGCGGGGAGAATGCTGACGTCAGCACCTGTATCGACTAAGAATCGTTGTCCCGTAACTCTGTCCGTCACGTAGAAAAGGCGACTTGTGTGCTGGGCCGGACCACTCGTCGCCGTTAGAGGTCGGCCGGCCTGTTTCCCTGCCAAGCGCAGGGACGCCGACAGTGACGAGCGTCGTTTCCAAAACGGCGGTGGTAGTAGCAAACGCCAGGCGTTGTAGTTGAGGCTTCATTGCGAGTGCCCGTGCGTCTTGATCTGCTGGAACTACGGCTGCGTGGGCGACGAGACGTGCGGCGATGCTCCGCTCCACTGATGATGCGTTCCAGGCGCTCACACAAGGAGTCGAGCGGAGAGTGCACTGCGGAAGAGCAGGGAAGAGTTTGCAGAGCGGTTGTATTGTCACCCGGAGACGGTGACGTGGCTGCGATGGTTGGGGTGGCTACTTCCATGACTTTGTCGGCCAAAGCGGCAAGTCCGGTTAGGTCCATGGTAGAGGCTGCCGCCAGGACCATCTGCACGTTAGCCGGGAGTCGTTGCAAAAACAATTCGCGCAACAGCGTGTCATCGACGGATCTCGCGTTGTTTCCGAGCAGCTGGCTCATTCGGCGAAGAAGTTGACTAGGGCGTCGGTCGCCGAGTTCTTCAGCGGACAGAAGCTGCTGGATGCGAGAACGCTGTGAAGCTGCTGTGCGCTGTAGCAGTGCTGCCTTGAGATCGTCATAGGCGGCGGCAGACAATGGGGAGTTCAACAAATCGGCTACCTCGTCAATGGCGGCGGGCGAGAGCGCTGCGACGGCGTAATGGAACTTCGAGGCTTGAGAGCGGATACCAGCGACTTGAAATTGCGCTTCGGCCTGAAGAAACCACGCCGAAGGATGCTGGTCCCAGTACTGTGGGAGGCGAACAGCGATGGCGGAACAGGAGGGCTCACCGCGTTCCTCGGAATGGTTCTGGCCTTGAGCTCTCGTAGCGTCGGTCTGGTCCATGGTCGTCTCTACCACAGGAGCGTATGGCAATATCACGTCCGGGTTCACCAAACTGTGGCGACGAGCGACCACGTAGACCGTCAAAGTATCGGGCTCTCGCAGGAGAGGAAAAACCAACACTCCGTCGCTTAGCGTAGCATTCTTTTTAATGATCTTCGGAACGCTAGCCCGCGCCGGAACGCGCCAGCCGCTCGAGCCTCGTGTAGACGCTAGCGTCCGCGTCAACTCTCGTGCGACGCCGATGCTGCTGCCGCTACAAGTCCATCATTCGTTCAAAGGTGGCGGGCGCGTTACAGAGACCGAAAGGCATCACCTTGAACTGATAAAGGCGGTCAGGGGTAACAAATGCAGTCTTCTCTCTGTCCATGTGGTCAACGAATATCTGCCAGTATCCGGACCGTAAGTCGAGAAAAGAATAATAAGTGGCACCGTAAAGGCAGCCTAGAGCGTCATCAATACGTGGTAAAGGGTACACGTCCTTTTTTGTGATTTTGTTCAGGTGGCGATAATCTACACAAAAACTCCACGTTCCATCCTTCTTTTTGACAAGTACGACGGGAGAAGCCCAGGGACTACAGGAAGGCTCGATAATGTCCTTTGCAAGCATCTTTTTGACTTCCTGTTGGATAACAGTTCGTTCTGACGCAGAAACACGATATGGACGTCGGTGAATAGGGTTCGCATCGCCAGTGTTTATGCGATGGGTCACGACGGGCGTTTGACCTAAGGGTCTATTGTCAAAGTCAAAAATGTCGCGATAGCCTTCAAGAACGCGGCAAAGGGCTACAGCTTGAGCAGGTGGAAGGTCAGAGGAGACCATCTTCTTAATGTCGACATCAGTACTGTGCGATGACGTCATGGTATGGGCTGAGCTGTAACGATCTTCCACTGTGAAAGGCTCGACCTCATCATCTTGCAAAGCGCGAATTATAGCCAAGGAGATCCCCTGAGGCAGAACTTGCGTGGTTAGCGCGAAATGGACGAGCGGTAGGCAGGTGTGGTTGCCAGTAATTTTCAGCACAGTGTGCGGCACGATAACACCATGTGTAAACATATCGGCCGGAATTGGTGCGGCCACGTAATTGCCGTCAGGTACAGCTGGGGAGGACAACAAGTCTACGTGTGTCATAGAGTGAGGTGGTAGGCGAATAAAATCTATGCACCTGAGATGGCTGGGAGGTGGGTCCACAGGGTCGGCAAGAAGAGGCAAGTCAAGGCGAAGTGAGCCGGCCGAACAGACAATGAGGGCAGAATGATGGGCAAGAAAATACAGACCGAGTATGAGTTCGTGAGGGCAATGCTCGATGACGGTGAAGAGAACGACGGTGTGTCTCTCAGCAATGGTGAGTCGGGCAGAGCACATGCCAACAATAGCGGCAGTCCCTCCGTCGGCGACTTGTACAAATCAGTTCGGGGCAGGCATCAGAACTTTCTTGAGCCGACGGCGAAGAGCAGCACTCATTACGGACACATGCGCCCCGGTGTCAATCAACGCGCACGCAGGAACATTGTCGAAGAGAACGTCCAAAAGATTCTTGTTCGTCGGTAAGGTGAAGCGAGGATTTTGAGCCAATGTCGTCTTTGCAGCTTCACCTCCAGAAGCTGCGCTGTCTGGTTTTCCGGTCGGGGGTGCGGCGAGTAGGTCGGAGAAGGAGCACGGTGAGGCGGGGCGAGCGAGATTGACGACGGGAGGGAGAAGGCGAGCGGGAGTAGCGGGGTCGTAGCGGGCATAGAAGGGGCGGAGGAAAAGGACGCACTAGAGGGCCGAGGGTGGTAATTAGGAGAATAGCGTGTCGGGGAAGTCCAGCGGCTGCGGCAGTGGCGAGCGACATGTTCAATGCGTCGGCAGTTAAAACAGATCGGCTTGTCGTCCACGGTTCGTCATTCGGAGGGGTTGCGCTGTCCATAAGAGTAAGAAGAGCGCGGTGGGGTCGTGCGTGGAGAGAGAGGTTCCGAGCATGCGGAACGAATGGAGGGCAGGCCGACGTTGGATAACTCTTGACGGACGATGGCCTGGATCAAGGAGATTGTCACCGCAGAATGATCAGGTGACGGAAATGAAGGGGCCGCCGGTTGTGCCGCTTCGACCTCACGACGAATGATGCGGGACAAGTTGGCACATCGCGACGGGTGGTGGAAGAGGTCGTCACCGGATGACGTAGAAGCTGTGTTGTGAAGTCGCGTGATGTGCTGGGATACCCGGCGGCTTTTAGCATGCTCAAGACGACGGCACTCCTTGAGGATCGTATCGATGCTGGTGACGTTGGTAAACACCAGTAAATTCAAGACGTCGTCAGCAAACCCTTTGAGGACGTGGTTTACCTTATCGTCCTCAGACATGGTCGGATCAGCCTTGGCACAAAGGGCCAAGACGTCAAGAATGTAGGACGCGCAGGAATCGGTCGACGTCTGTACACGTGTGGCTAGGGCTTTCAGGGCATTGACTTGACGACCGAAGGGATTGCCAAAAAGGTCGCGGAGCTTCTCTTTGAAGAGATCCCAGCTTGAGATCTCCTCTTCGTGAGTCTGGAACCATGCAAGTGGAGCTCCGTCGAGGTAGAAAAGAACGTTCGCGAGCATAATAGTGGAATCCCAACTGTGACTGGTGCTGACACGTTCGTATAAGCGGAGCCAGTCGTCAAAATCAGGACTGCCGACTCCGTTGAAAACACCAGGATCACGAGGTGGGGTAATCGCGACGAAGGTCGGGGCTGCAGGCGGAGACGGTTGCGTAGATGAAGTGCCGCGAGCAGGAGCCGAAGTTGCACTGTCACCTTTGCGACCGCTACGAAGCTCCATGACGGGTACGGGGAACGTCCACCTCCACCAAATAAATGTTACGTGTAGCTGACGCACGAGTCTATTTACAATATTACAGTCTATATATACGTAGACAAACGGTGACAATGATGGCGACGCTATATCAAGCGGTGGCGACGTCGTCTTCCTTCTTCTCAGTGCAGCCACACTGTGGCGGCTGTTCCGTAGCAATAGTGTGCTGCGAGGAAGAGAGGGGTAGAAATAAACTTATTTTTTACACGCCTACAGCAGCTGGGAGAGCTTCAGGAGGGCGGTTGCTCGGCACCGTTCATGTTTGGCACACTAGTCCAAGCAATCGTTTGCGAAAAGCACCAGGTGACTTCTGCCACACACTCTTCAACTGATGCGTGCAAGCACGGAGGAAGGAAAAATATCGCAGGGAACATTATGTCGCGCAGACAGCCTTAATTGGCGAGCGAACCCTCAGTGAAGCCACGGTAGTGTCCTAACACGTGACCCCTTGCATCGAGGTTATGGAGCAAGAATCGAGGTTTGTTGAGGCATTTGGTTCATAGAAGCTATGCGAGTAGTTTTTATTCGGCGCGCTTGTTCGGCTGCACTGCCTTCAACTTTGTGAACTTCCGTAAACACTTAAGAGCTCGGATGGCGCGCTTGAAATTAGAACCAATCGCGTGAATCCTTTGGTTAAAAAAGTGGTTTGCATAATTGCTTGTTTTGTGGCTTACTCGATCGTTTCGAAACCGGATCACCTTTTATTGTATGCCTATGTGCTAAAAGCATTCCAGAGAAAACCACATAAACGCCCAGGTTTCATATTAAAATAAAGTTCAAACACATTTCGTGAAACACCTCTTATACTATTGCAGTTCATGCTACTAGAGTGCGCTTTTCATTGAATTGAGACATTATGTGAAGAGAATCACGAAATTCGCACAATGGAACAGTTTATACTCGTTGATCTCGCATATGAACGCGGTTGTACAATCCGTAGTTTTGCCGGAGCGTACGCTGAGGACATACTCTCCTACGAATACGGATAGCTCATCTGAAAGAATCCGAAACTCACGTCACATCACTGCCTGCCTGAAAGCGCAAACAAGTGAAACCGAGACTTGGAGTTCAGTGCCACTAGATAATATGCTTCATGGATGACTTTGTCTAAAGGTGCGTCCATAGCGTCCGTTTAACTTTCTTTAATGTCGGATCCGGCAGTCTTTATATGGAATTACGTTAGAGGTATCTGGTCGCCTTTAGAATATTTCATGATAGGATACGTCGAGCATAAACGCGCTGACCAGCTAAATGCAGGTTTCCCCTCGCGTGAGCGCTTACTCTGTGTTGCACATCGTGCCCGTTTCGGAGCAGCCCGTGCAGATCGGCGTGCTCGTAGTTGCAGCAGCAACTGCCGCATCTGCTTCCATGACGTCGATGTGTGCCTTCACAGCAGCAAAAGAACGCATTACATTCGGAGCCCCTCAATTGGATGCTTTTACAACGTCTGCTAATCGCAAATAGAGTAACGCTCTAACTACGCTTCACTACCGATCTACAAAAATGATTTGTGGAAATCCGTTTGTGTAGCCGAATTTTACATTTGCGAAGACCTTTTCAACCTTCCCACGGCAACATTTTTCATATCGGCGAGAACAGCTTTCCCAGTACCGAACAAGGTTTAGACGCAGTACGATGAGCCGAATTAAAACATTCTAGCCAAAGCAGGTGCTGCCGAGAAGGATTCTCTAGCAGATTCTTTAGTGCACGCTGGGCTTTGTCACCTTGATGACCGTCTCAAACTATAGTGTTGACATTTCTAAAGCATTGAGAAGGTGAACGGTAGCACTTTTTTTTAGTACGTTGAACGCACTCATTCTGATGATCCGAAGCCGTCGGGAACACTGGGGTGACATATACGCCTACGAAGGCATCGCGAGAACAGGTTGACGTGTGCTGCGAAATGAACGTCAACACATTTTGACGTCGTAAGGGCGCCTCCAGGATCAATTCTTAAATACGCATATTTGCTCAAATTAGCCCACAACATTAGGTGTATATGACCTGATTATATTCATGAAGGCGCCTGTATATGTAGGAATAAGCTCGAATCATATGAATTTATTTTAAAACTGTGGGTACACTTGAAGCTTCGAACATGGATCCTGTCAACTTTCCTCTTTGATTGGTATTTTATCCTAAGTTTTTATATTCCAAGTTTCCAAGTATTCGTTCAGTTCGTACACTACAAACGACAACAGTGTTTGCTGCAGTATAGAGGGAGAAAAATCAATACAAGTGGAGATACTTCCAAATTATTCTGCTTAGGATGACAGTGGTTCATTCACAAACAAATCAATTCTTTAGCGAACGCCTGGAAATCATTTCTGCACAACTTTTTCTAGTCATTGAAAAAACATGCCTCTCCTTAAGCTGCCTGTGGAGTTCTTTCCATCATTTGGCAATCGAATTCTTTGACTAATATCGCCAAATTTATCGCCTTTCATACAGTGCTCGTTGCGTCAATATTGCGTTTTGCTCTTTCAACGACGGCTGCACACTGGTACGAGCATAGGATTACGTGCTGTACCTTTTTATCATTACTGTCATTGTCATGGTACGCTAATACAATCCCGTTTCCTTTATTTCTGTTTGAAAACGTTCTAAGTGGAAATGAAGTTCAACTGTTAGCGGCATTACTGATGTCTGTTAACGAAATGAGCATTTTGTTGAAAACGCAGTCCCAGGAACCTCCACATTTCTCTTTGTTTAGAAATTACAAACATTGTATACTCGAATGAATAATCGAAGTGTGTTTTTTTTTTCTTCAAATATTCCTATTCGACTCAATTCGAGAATTTTTCTGTTCGTATTTGAAACATAACAGCGCGTTGTATACGGGGACAAGCAGGGAGAAAGGACAAGGACGTGCGATGACCGTGTCCTTTCTCCCTGCTTGTCCCCGTGAACAACGCGCTGTTCTGTTTCCAATATGTCTCACCAACTCGCCCAAACTTCTGTTTTATCGATTTTCTTTTCGCACGCCTCCAATTCATTTATTTCTGATACTGCCCCACTATGTTGAACACAGTGCCAGAGATAATAAAAAAGTATACAAAGTGTTACAATGTGGCATACGCGCTCTTAATAAATGCTCACCAAGCCGGCATCTTAATTAAAAAAAACAGACATTTTACAAACGTACGCACGGTCCACACCCACAAACGAGGCGCGGCAGCAGCTCTCAAATGACAGACGGCATGACAATGGCGACGCTGCCCGAAGCTCTGTCTCCATCTTTTCCTTTAAAGCGGACAACATGGCGGTGTTTGTGAGACATTAAATCAACCGGCTGTGTTCGCGAACATTAAACAAGTAAAAAAGGCTCGAAATGTGTCGTTGTTTAAGGGGTCTTTTGTTGAGGTATAGTTGTTCTAAGGAAAAGACCGCAACTGTTAAAAGGATAGAAACTCCGAAATAACACATCGAGGTTATACAAGAGACGCAGAAGAAGATGAAGAAGACGACAGGCCAATGTCCACGCCGTAACTTTGAAATTTTCGGCTGGCCTGAGGTAACTGAATGAAATCCTAAGCACCTCAAAGACAGAGGCCTTAGTCACAATTTTTGAAGTAAATATAAAGTTCTGGCTAGGAGTGTGAAACGGAGCCACAGGCAGGCAGGTACCTAAGGGGAGGGAGGGGGGCCGGGACGGCGCCCCCCCTCATCACCACCCACGCCAACACTGCACACAACCATTCCTAAAACGCCGCCAAATCAAAGTTGAGACTTCACAGCAATTCGGCGGTCCACGTTTTGCTGCCGTTTTCCTTCCTTTTGAATAGAGGCGGTTATCGGCGTCTCCTGGGTTCTGAAGGCCGGTTTCCTCATCCATTCGGTGCCCGCGCGATTAACTCGAAATGCATTCAGTTGTCAGCGTATCAAGTAATCAGCGCTTCAAAAGTGGATTTATGAATATACCGAGGATTACCTATGGCCGTTGAATTGCCGCAGTAGCAAAATTATTTTCATAGATTACGCAGAAATGTACATTTAGTTGGACCACATACAAATACAAAGTTCTCTACTTTATATTAACGTTTTCTTGAGTTCATATGAAGTTTAAACAACTCTGCATAGTTTTGCTGATGAATAGTCAGTACACTAATTAGCTGCGCTTGTAGAGTTTCAACAGATTTGGTATTGAGAATATTGGTCGATGTCAACATACCTGTGGTTACGTCTTAATATGTATTGCAATTGAATGTACGAACTGAATCAACGCTATCGCCCATGCAGTTAAAACCATTTATCCGACAGTAAATTGGCACATTACCTGCAGAAACAAATTTGTGTTGAGAATAATTGAACTGCACCACTCAGGAAACTAACCCACGTAAGTGCGCATAACAAGCGGATGAAAGAGCCCGAAGGCTCCTGCGCACTACCTGGGGCATTGATTTACACTTAATGAATTCTTTGCGCAGGTATCACAAGTGGCACAGTTAGGCAGCATATAAACATATAATAATAGAATTCGCCTATCGTAGGTGAAAAATTAATTTTGCGCTCTATTGCTTGATCAAATAGAGTACTTGTTTCTTTACTATCCTGATGTAATATTTACGAGCAACTTCACTCCTCACAAAAGTGTAAGGAGACGCAACCCGTATGTACGAGTCCATTAGCCTTTTCTAAAAGCATACATCTGTTCGTCAGGTTGGACAATGCCGTGCAGGGCATTTTGAATTTATCGTGTGGCTCACGAAATGCTTTCGAAATTGGTTTAAAATGGCCAACATAAGAGAGGAAATTGTATCCTCTTGGTTTCTTTTACTATCAAGTTATACATCTGAAAATGGCTGGATGTAGGGTTCACTAAAGTAGTTGTCCACATTGGACCAGTTTCCCTATTAACGAAAAATCGCTGCGGTTGATTCCAACAGAAGACTTGATGCGCACCTAACGAGGCCCCCATTACCGTTTCCGGAATTGCGAATACTTGACGCTGCTCACTTTTACAGCGTAATGAATTCCGGCTAATTTTATTCAGAAAAGAGAAAGTGAAGCGCAGGATGGAGCGCAACTGTCAAGCCCTCAGTAGATGCCCACGAGCGACGTCACTGCTTGCTGTACACAGCTTCACAAACGTCAAGCGAGCGTTGTTGTCAAACCGCATGGAGGAAAGAAACCAAATAGCAGAGGCCCTGGCATCAAGCTTTTGAAGCCGGATGTCGGTGTGCCATTTCCCTTTGCGCCTTCAATCGTCTCGTCAAAGCAGATAGGCGCGAGCTCTAAATTTGCTTTGCTACGAGTCGCCGGACACGTGTACTGCCGATGCGAGTCACAACAAAGCCTACAAACGTTCTCTAACAGTTATAGCTAAGCTGAACTGCCCCTGTAGTTTTCTGTGACACGTCGAAGAAGGGGATGAAAACCCACGCGTTGTTTGCATGACCGTCTCTGTAGCTGGCCAACAGTCATACACATATGCCCTAAACCGAACTTTCAAGCTTACTCACCACATTCCAAAGTAAGCTTGTCTCGCGAACTAAGTGTGCAGCGAGGAAGACACGGGTAGAAATAAAGTTATTTTTTACACGCCTATACAGCGGCCGGGAGAGCTTCAGGAGCGCCGTTCCTATGGCAGCGTTGATGTTTGGCACGCTAGTCCCAGCGCTCCTTTGCGAAAAACAGCATGTGACTTCCGCCACACACTCTTAACTGATGCGAGCAAGCATGGAGGAAGAAAAAATATAGCATGGAGCATTACGTCGCGCAGCCAGGCTTAATTGGCCAGCGAACCCTCCGTGAAGCAGCAGTGGTGGTCTAACACGTGACCTCTTGCGTCGAGGTTATGGAGCGAGAATCGAGATTTGCTGAGGCATTTGGTTCATAGAAGCTATGCGAGTAGTTTTTATTCGGCGCGCTTGTTCGGCTTCCCGGCCATCAACTTTGTGTAATTCCGTAAACGCTTAAGAGCTCGGATGGCGCGCATGAAATAAGATTTAGTCGCGTGGTTCGTTTGGTTAGAAAGGTGATTTGCCTAATTTGCATAATTGCTTGTCCTTTTTTCTCAACCGATGGCAGCTAAACAAAATCAACCTTTATTGTATGCCTACGTGCTAAAAGCATTCCAGAGAAATCACTTAACGCCTCACCTTTAAAAATAAAATAAAATTCAAGCGCATATCGTGAAACACCTGGTATACTAGCATAGTTCATGCTAGTAGAGTGCGGTTCTCATTGAAATGTCACGTCAGGTGAAGCGGCGTTATCAAAATTGCGAAAGTCGCACAATGGAGCCATTTCTACTCCTTCTTCACGCATAATGAACGCGCTCGTACAGTCCGCAGTTTTGTAGGAGCGTACGCTGAGGACATGCGCTCTGAAGAACACGGATAGCTCATCTGAGAAAATCCGAAAGTGACTTCACATCACTGCTTGCCTGAAAGTGCAAACAAGTGAAACTGAGACTTGAAGTTCATTGTCACTAGATAATATGCTTCATGGATGACTGTGTCTGAAGGTACGTCGATAGTGTCCCTTTCACTTTCTTTACAGGTACATTAGGGCCGATTTACGCTCTAGCTGCCCATAGCCGATAGCCGCAC
This sequence comes from Dermacentor albipictus, assembly GCF_038994185.2. Lineage (NCBI taxonomy): Eukaryota > Metazoa > Arthropoda > Arachnida > Ixodida > Ixodidae > Dermacentor > Dermacentor albipictus. Next base: position 67,326,723 of record NC_091822.1, on the reverse strand, counting down.
CGTAAGCGGGCGGTCCACCAGTAATGGCCGAACTGACGTCACGAGACGCGGTCGTGAACTTTTGCCTGCGTGCAGCGACCGCACAAATATGGCGCTGGTTCGAAGCGAAGTGGAGCGCGAGGCATAGGCCCCTAGGCTGCGGCGGCAGTTTGTTTTTTGTGTGGTTTATTGTGATCATCGCAAGAGCTGTTCAGCACCTGCAAAGCTATTTGTCGAATGCAGCAAGCCGCTGTACACTTCCTGACCTATTCAGCACGTGCGACCGCCAAAAGAAACAGACCGATAAGTGTTGTGTTTACGCAAGGATGGGAACGAATGAAGCCACCGATTTCGTGTGTTTTAGGCCGTTTTTTTGCGTGCGCATTACAAACGCGAAGGCCATCGCATAAACCTGCATTCTAAGCATGACATTTGTTCAGTACGCGCCAAAATGAAAAGATTGCGATCGCCCAACTCAGCGTATGGTGTTCGTAGGTGTCGTGTGTGCGCGCTTCATCGATACGAAGGTTGTATGTTTGTGCAGTGCTGCTTTGTGTTTAAGAAATGATAATACGATGTGTAGCGATGAGCTTCATCGTCGTGTCATCTAAGTCATTTGTAATGTGCTGTTTGTGCCTTGTTTCGTGTGAGCTGTTTTTCGGGCTGCGATGCGCATTGGTGACCGCGAACACGTACAGAATGTTCGAGCGCCATGGTCCTTACTTTTATGAAGTGTAAATGTATTGTGATGTGTACGTGCAATGTGTCACAGTGGTGCTAGGCGTATAAGTGTTCGTTTTATGCAATATGCATATGCTATGAAGCCAACCATGCATAAGCGTTGCGGGCGAGTTTTCGTTCCGGCCCTTTCTGCAGCGTTCACGTTTCTTGAGTGTTCTTTCAGAAGTTATTTCTGTGCTCTGGAGGTGTTTATAATCGGTGAGGGCAATATAGGGAACAGCTTAAAACTTACATGCTTACATGTGCGCAATCGTGAAATTTGGACGCGCATATGCACTTTCTCATGAACGCAAATTTCAGGCACTCTTCATTTTTGTCATGTGGACATTGGTGTGAGAAGCAGATGTCCTGAGGCATACTTATATATTAAGCAAAGTATACAGTTTTATACTGAGAGATGTGAGCGCCTTGCATGTGTAACCCGCCGTGGTTGCTCAGTGGCTATGGTGTTGGGCTGCTGAGCACGAGGTCGCGGGATCGAATCCCGGCCACGGCGGCCTCATTTCGATGGGGGCGAAATGCGAAAACACCCGTGTGCTTAGATTTAGGTGCACGTTAAAGAACCCCAGGTGGTCTAAATTTCCGGAGTCCTCCACTACGGCGTGCCTCATAATCAGAAAGTGGTTTTGGCACGTAAAACCCCAAATATTATTATTGCATGTGTAAGAAATTCAGGTGCTTGTTAGTGTTCGAGTACACACTCTTTGTGCCAATACCAATTGCTCTGTATAACGAACGTATAATGTGTGAAAACTAGATACTTCATTTTGATTCTTGAAAAATTAGCATTTTTTTATAAAAAGCCATATGCACGTAACAAAGTATGACGATGACAAAACAATTGGTATGGTCAATATATGATTCGAGGATTGTAGCAGCAGAACTTAAGGAACACGGACACTAAAGGAACCACTAGACGAGAACGCAGCTGTAATGTCAACTGATTTTTAACTGAAATTCCCACTCCTATTTATTTGGTCACCATATCTCTTATCTATCTAAGGCTGTCTCAAAAGGCGACTTCCTTTCTTGTCAAGGCGACTGTCAGTGGGCTTACACTTTGCGCCCCTGTTTTACTTATCTCAAATTCCTCAAGAATCTCCCGAGTTAGCCTATCGTTCATTTTCAGGACTTGCACTTCTTGAAATGTGGGGGTGCATGTGCTTACTTGACTACCTTGTCCATTCTTGTTCATTTCGCAACGTTTGCAGTGCAAGGCCAGATAGTTGCCAGGGGTCCCTGAAAGTGATGATGCGTGCTATCTTGTTCGATCATTAAGGCAACTTCCTGCTTGCCCTATGTATTGTTTTCCACAAGACAGGGGGGATGGTGCACACTACGGCTTTGACGCAATCGCAGTATCTGCTCTGGTGCATGATCTGGCATTGAGGTTTGTTTTTTTTTCCTGGTTCACGTGTGCGCACGCACTTGTCCCCTTGTTTGGTGCTAAGCACACTACTTGGACGCCGTGTCTTTTACTGATCTTGATGAGATTTTGGGTCAGTCCATGCACATATGAAATTTTTGCAGAATTACTTTTGGCATCCGCAACTTTAGGTCCACTTTTGTTTTCTTGTTTTCTTTTACCCTCTGTAAGAGGCATTCAGCTATGCTGCGTAGCAGTGACACGTAGTATCCTGCATTTTTCAGCCTACTTAACTGCCGCTGAAAACATTGTTCAGTTTAACGCTGGCATGGTTTCTTTAGTGCTTAACTAAACGCTGCACTCACTGTTGCCATTTTTACAGTCTTGGAATGGCTTTACGTGAAGGGAAGAATTTCTTTCTTTGCTCTGGGCTCATACCTCCAGCGTAGAGGTCCCAGTTGGAATTCTAGTAAAATATGGAACTGCAGAGAACTGTGGTTCGGAATATCATAAGTGAAGTTAAGCTCTGGGCACGTTGATCGAAAGGACTTCAGTGCGGTGTACTTAAGTTGTTGGTAATCGGTTGCATTCTCTGCTTGGCACAATATCAAGAAGTCGTCCACGTATCGATAAATACGTGTGACGCGCCTTTCCTTGATGGATCCTTGAATTTTCTTGTCGCATGCGGCCAAGTACAAGTCATTCAGGATTGGCGCTATTTTTGATCCGATGCAGACCCCTCTTTTTTTTAATAAACAAGGTGCCATCATACACAGTGATTGCGGCAGCGAGATAGGCGCTCAACAGCTCCAGGAAGGTTTACACAGACATTCCTACCGAGTTCGAAAATGGAATGGCTCCTTGCTCCTTGATGGTCTCTCTCAGCACATTCATCAAATCTGCGTGCGGTATTGAACAATACATGTCTTCAAGCATAACTGCGAGTCGGCCTAGTTGGAAGCGTTAATCCTTGTGTTGCTCCTACTCTTCGTCCCTGTTTGTTTGTGCACAAAAAGTTTTAACATGTCTTCGATGTCAATCGAGAACCCGTACCAACTATTTATTTCGTACATTCTAATCTCAGAGGTTAGTTCTTCAGAGTTCCCAATCATGAATGGATCTTCTTCCCTAACTTAGTTAAGTTGCCTGAAAAGGTGTGCCGAAAGCAGCGATCGCCACATGTCTCCTTCCGATAAAATGAAGCAGAAGGGGGTGCCACTTTTATTGAATTTTGCAACGAAGAACAGCAACAGCATGCTGGTTTTGCTGATTTATCCTTGTTGTACAGCTGGCTCCCATTACTTATTTCTTCTAGAAGCATCGTGGCCTTTCTTTTCGCTTCCTTTGGGTCTTTACTTTCAACCTTGTGGAAGTTCTTGTTGATGGCGTCTTATGCTCTTGTAGCTGCTGGCATCGAATACTACAAATACCACTCCTTTGTCTGAAAGGCACATACTGAATTTTATTTTTTCAATTCCTTTTCTGTTTTCACGAAACTGTGAAAATTGTGTTTGCGTTTTTTTGAACGAGCCAGTGTATCTACTCATTCAACCGCAACTCTGCTCGCGTTGCTAGCGTTCAGTTGCTTTTGCTGTGGCTCGTCTGATAATGGCAAGCTTCCCTGCTTCGTCTAGTCTCGGGGGTACGGGGGTACAGCACTTCTTTAGAAGGTTGTGAAAGCTGCACCTGTCCTACTGTGAACACTGGATGCTTGCTGTTCTCGTACTCTTTTTGACATTGTATTGTTGACTTCAACATAGGCAGGAACCACTTATTCCACATGTGTTCAGCACAAAAACTGGCGCTGGCGAACTGAAGAAGACGGTAGGCTTTTTTGTCAGAAGATCTCGCCTTGAGAAAGTGCGTGAGTAGGCGAATCTGCTTCCGCATTGCAGGCCGCAGTATCTTCATAATTCTTCTTGCATGTTCTTGGGAAGGTAAGAACATCCCGAGTAGCAACCTGACATCTTCCATCAAAACGTTCTTCTTGATGCAACACAAGAATAAGCGGACCCGGCAAGTGAAGAAGGCAATGCGAAGGCATATTTGTCGTGAGTCAAACAGATGTGGTAAACAAACAGAAACGCTCAGAGTGCTGAAAATAAATGTCAAAACGGTGTTTAACTGGGCTAGCTGGTTCATTCTTCGAGGATTGTAACCGCAGAACTTAAGGAACATGGATACGGATGGAACGACTAGACAAGGACGCAGCAGCACTGTCAATTGACGTCTTTACTGAAATTCCCACTCTTATTTATTTCATCGCCATATCTCTTCTCTCATATATCTGAGGCTGTCTCAAGAAGGTAACTTCCTTTCTTGTGAAGGCTACTGACGGTGTGCTTACACATTGCGCTCCTGTTTTACTTATCTCAACTGCTTCAAGAATCTCCCGAGTTAGCCGATGGTCATTCCTTTTCAGGACTTACACTTCATGAAACTTAAGGCTGCACATGCTTGCTCGGCTATCTTGTCCCTTTTTGTTCATTTCGATTTGAATGGGATTGCGTGAAAGGAGTAGTTTACACCATTCCCCAGTCCTGTGGAAAACAACACATAGGGCAAAGAGGAAAATGCCTCAATAATCGAACAAGAGAGCACGCATTATCACTTTCCGGGACCAATGGTCGCAATCTGGCCTTGCACTGCAAACGTTGATGAATGAACATTAAGGGAGAACATAGCTAAGTAAGCACATGCACCTCCAAACTTCATGAAGTACAAGTCCTGAAGTCATGAAGTGCAAGTGCAAGCTGTTGCGTACAGGGTCTGGCCCCATGCATGAAAGGAATGTCCATCGGTTGGTGACAGAAAACAGACTCAGTTTATTTTTTACAAAAGATGCAGGTGAGAGGCGCATGTGTTCGAGAGGGCAAACTTGGCCCTGTTCGGTGGCCGAGACATTGCGGGTGATGGAGAATTCACGGAACTCGACTTGGGGTGGGGTCACTTCCTGTTTCTTCTACACTGGTGCGTCGTCCAGCCAAGGAGCGATGGTGCGTCGCTTTTACACAACTCTTTTCTCCCTTCCCAGATAGTCAGATAGAGTTGCCGCAGCGATACGGAGGGTGTCGTTCCCGCTGCAGGTATGACCCTGCAATCGTGTTTCGCTCGGTCTCAGGGGCACCGCCAATCTCTGGTTTGGTCACTAATAATTGCGAAGGCTCCAGCGTTCCTGAGAGACTGGCCTCCGACGATGTGGAATTATCTGATTTTACCCCAAGCATAAATGGGAGAGGGACACTGCTCGCGGTTAGCGTACAGCCCTTACCGTGTGTAGCCGAATCTTCTATGGAGTGTCTCAAAGCGCCGGGCTTGATGTGGTCACATTGTCATCACACTAAGCCACGATCTGAGGCCTAGCGTTTCCAAAACCGTTCCCTTCATCCATATCTGGTTCCCTCCAAAGTTTCGAAAGAAAACTGCTTGTCCGACAGCGAGTACTCTCGACTACGGGGTCCTGTTGCAGTTGGTATAGGCATTGTCCGCTTTTCCTTGGGGCTGAATGCGCGTGAGAGCTGTATCCAGCTCACGCCCGTTGATGTGCTCACGTCTGCACATCAACGGGCATTTCGCCCGTTGATGTGCAGACGGTGGTGTCTTGCTTTGGCCAGAAGTAGGCCAGCCTACACTCGAATGTTCCGTCCTTGTTTCCAGCTGATGCTTGTTCCGTTTCCAAAATCATCCTTTCTGCTTGGCCATTCGCTGTACGATGATACAGTAGGCTTGTTACATGGTTCACCCCATTCTTTTTTAGGAAGCTCTCAACTTATAATGAAACAAATGATGGTCCGTTATTTGTCACAAGTTTTTTTGGGGACCCCAAAAGCTGCGAAAAGGTTCCGTAGTTCCTCAATCAGTGTGGCAGACTGTTTATTGTGCATGGGGCACACTTCCAACCTTTTGCTGCATGCATCCACAACAATCAGCAGCATTCTGCCTTCTCTAGACTAATGAAGTATGTGTGAAATATGTTCCAAAGCGTTCTTGTGCGCTCCCATTTGGGCACTGGTGCCCTGTCTGGTGCCATGTGGTGTTTACAACAAGTTGGACAGTTTTTATTGAGCCGTTCGATATCTGCGTCAATGCCTGGCCACCAAAAGTACCGTCTTGCGCATGTCTTCATGACCACAATTCCGCAGTGGTTTGCAGGTGCGAGTTTAGGAAGGTAATTTGTCGCCTTTGTTGGAGTTACCATCCGGGAGCCTCTAACAAGGCACCCTTCCTGTGCTGAAAGCTCCGTCTCCAGTTTCAGGCGCGGTGAAAACTTCTTTTGGCAGTTTATGAAATTCGCCGTTTGAGACAGCCTCCAACACTTGGGACAAAACTGAGTCCTCCTTAGTCATTCGTGCTAGTTCACGCGGCGAAAGCTCGAAGCTGGGCATGGTAGCCAACGTGAGCACATCTTCCGGGGGATAAGGCTCACCAATTTGTGCCGGTAGGGAAAGTCCGCTTAAAGCGTCCGCAGTTTGGTGCAGTAGGCCAGGCCTGTACACCAACTTGTAATCGTACGTTGCTAGTTTAAGGCGCCATCGCGCCATCCTTGATGAAAGGACCCGGGGTACTTGCTCTGTTTTCACTCACGATTTCAATCAACGGCTGGTGATCTGTTGCTATGGTCACATGCCGGCCAGCTATATACTTATGAAAACGTCTGATGCCGTAGATTACTGCTACACTTTCTTTGTTGAGTTGGAAGTCGTTATTTTAGGCGTTCCCCAGTGTTCCCGAACCGAATGCAATGGGAGCCTCTCAGCTAATAGCGTCTTCCTGGCGAGGATGGCACCAACCCCGTAGGGTGATGCGTCCACGGACAAAACAAGGTGCGGGGTTTCGTCGTAGTTAGCGAGCACTGTAGATACACAGATCACCTCCTTAAGCGCCTCGAAGGCCGCTTGATGCTTGCTCTACCACTTCCAGCGCGTGTTTTTCTCTAGGAGCCTACACATTTCCACCGCGAATATCGCTCTGTACTCCAAAAGCACTCGTAAAATGAAATAATGCCCCAAAAAGCACTTAGGCATGTCTTGTCAGACGGCTTGGGGCTTGAAGTATAGTCTCAACCTTTTTCTCGGTGGTGCGAACGCCATTGGTGTTACTTCGATGTCCCAGAAATTCAACTGGCGCAATTTCAAATCTGCACTTTGCTTTCTTGGGACGTAGGCCTTTCTCAGTTAGCCTCGACAGAACCTCATTCAGACGCTGCGCGTGCTCATTTGCCCCATTCCCGTTAACAATGATGTCATCAAGGTAAACACTCACCCCTGGAATTCCAGGTAACATAGATTCCATCATGCATTGGAAGATAGCTCGTGCCGCGTAAATTCAGAACGGGAGGCGTTCCACCCTGAATAGTCGCTTTGTGATGATCACTGTGAGCAGTGCTGCTGTTTCTTCGTCAAGTTTTAGTTGTTGATATGCTTGATAAAGATTCAATATTGAAAAGAGGGCTCCACCATGTAGGTTTGCTAACACTTCATCTGTAGTTAGTAGCGGGCATGATGCCTTTTTCGCTGCTGCATTAACAGTACCCCTGTAGTTACCACAGACACTGAGTGTAGCGTCGGTCTTCCGAACAAGTACTAATGGGTTTGCAAATTTGGTATACTGCGTTGGTTTAGGATGGCACTGCAGATGATCAAGTTCGTGTTCTATAATCGCTTGCAGCGCCACTGAAATCGGATCAGCATTCCAAAAGTTCGCCGTCGCACCGTCTTAGACTTACAGGTGAATTAAAGGACCCATATAGCTGCCAATGTCTTCCTTGAAGTCATCTGGGTGTCATCCCAGCACCTCTGTAAACTCTGGTACTAGCTCTCCAACGTAGTTGATCCCCTTCACCTGAATTTGAAGTGCCGAAAATCAATCTCTCCTAGGAGGTTGTCCCCGGTGCCCTTCACAAACAACAACGGCAGCAGACAGTCATTTGATCTTATCTTCACACGAACTTGTGCGGAACCCAGGATGCATAATTCTTCACTTGACCATGTGCGCAAATCGAGCGGCTCGCTTGAAAGCCACGGAGTGTTTTTTCTTCCACATTCTCTAGTCCCGTGTCCTCCCTTATCAGGGAGCACGCAGAAAATGTGGCCACCTCAAGCTGGCCTGTCTTTCCCTCCGCTCTCAAGTCCACGAAGAACTTGGGGCAGAGTGTTTGTACACTCACTGTGTGCAGCTTGCAGCAGGACTCACCGACAGATAGTGAGTCGAAAATGTGTGCCCGTCGCTACTTGTTGTCGGAGCATGGTTACGTGTTTCTCTTTTTCTTCGAGACGCAGGAACGCTCGGTGTAACCTTTCTTTGAGCAGAAACTCTCTTGAATTTCTTGGTTGTCTAGAATTTGCATGTTTCAGGGTCGTGCGAGCCGTCGCATCGATAGCAATGTCGTACTGACATATCCTAGCCTCCTGGCTTGATTTGCGACGTCCTGTTTTGCCCCCGAGTTCCCTTGATTCTTTGTTGATGCGTTGACGCACTTTTCGCTGACAGGGCTAAATCCAGAGCGCGTTGAAATGTCAGGCCTCTTTCTGCGAACAATCTCTCCGGGAGATGTTCGTCCCAGACGTCGCGGACGAACCTGTCCCGGAGCATGACATCTTGGAACCACATAGTTGGGTTCACTGCTGAATCGGGCGTCTGGGTGTCAGGTGACGTCGTAGATATTGTAGCCAAAGACAGCGCTCCAAAGCTGCAGTCGGCTGTCAAGGTGCTGAGAGCCGCCGCGCAGCTGCTGACTGACTCGCCTGTCCGTTGGTCGCGTCTTTGAAACACGTAGCGGCTCTAAAGACTCGGATTTCCTGGTGTCGAAGTGCCACTTGTGAAGTGTCACTAATTCAATGAAGTTGACTTCTCCCGGGATCTCCGGCACCGTGAGTGCGCACACAGTGTTCGAAAGTGTCGGCTTCCCAAACCGTGAGGAGAGGTGCCCGCTTCTTCACTTCGCCTCTGACATCGCTCACCACGAAGTAATAGTCGAGGCGCTGTATCCACGATTCCCAAGATTTGGCCGATAAAGGATCGATAGCCCCGTGCATTTGTCCTGTAGTCACGGCCTTTATTTCGAAAACTTATCCGCTTCGCAACTGCTACCTCGGCGGTAATGCTATGTACGGGGTCTGGCCCCGTCCGTGAAAGGAGTGCGCATCGGTTGGTGGCAGAAAACAGACTAAGTTTATTTTCTACAAAAGACGCAGGCGAGAGCTGCATGTGTTCGAGGGGGAAAACTCTGGGTCCATGTCCGGTAGCCGAGACGCTGAGGGCGACGGAGGATTCTCAGAACTCGACTCGGGATGGGGTCGCTTCCCGTTTCTTCCACGCTGGTGCTTCGTCCAGCCAAGTAGCGGTGGTGCGTCACTTGTGAACAACACAAGCTTTGGCTAGCACAGCTAGAAATGTGCGCCATCGCGCTGGACACAACCGAGCACATAGTAATGTATGTTGTCGCAACATTATGCGGTGGAAATAAACAAATTTTTAAAAAGCGGCACAGGTAAGACGACTGCACAGTGTTCCAAAGGTGGGTCACCACGTCAACGCCCCACGTGCAACACAGAATGTGGCAGTGTAAGAGTCGCGTTTTCACCATCACGTGGAAGCTTCAACCTACATCGACAAAAATATGCCAATGTCTTCTGTTGGCGATAGCTGCCGACTTCGAACAGTGTTGCTCTGCGCACTGCCGAATGTTTGCCAGCTTTCAACAGACGTCGCGTCCCCATATCGAAGCACGGATGCCGGCACACTCGAGCTAACCACTCGAGCTAACGAATAAAAAATTAACTAATAAGAGAGGAGACGTAAGAACAAAATTCTGGCACGGCGCGAAATTTTGCTGATCGCCAGCACACGAGACTGCTAGCTCGCTGTTGCATGTTGCCAGTCGCAGGTTATCTGTTCGGACAGCCAGAGGGTGCATGCGAACCGCACCGCACCATGCGGTTTCAGCGTAACTGTCACCGATCGCGATGACCGCCCGCTTTTCACTAAGCGCCCGCGTGCGGTGTGGCTTGCGGCGATGGGTGGCTCGAGCGTAAATCGTCCCTTAGTCAGATCCGGCAGTGTTTATATGTAATTACGTCCGTCGTATCTGGTTGGTTTCACGATATTCCATGTTCGGATACGTCGAGCATAAGCTTGCAGACCAGCTAAGCGCACATTTCCCCTCGCGTGAGCGCTTATTCTGTTTGTATTGCCCATCTTGCCCGTTTCGGAGCAGCCCGTGCAGATCGGCGTGCTCGTCGCTGCTGCAACTACCGCGTCTGCTTCCATGACGTCGACGTCTGCTTTCACAGCAAGAAAAAACGCATTACATTCGGGGCCCCTCAATTGGATGTTATGACAACATCTGCTCATCGCAAATAGAGCAACACTGTAACTACGGTTCACTACCAATCTACTATATGATTGGTGGATATCCGTTTGTGTAGCCGCAGTCTTCATTTATAAAGACCTTTCCATCCTTCCCATAGCAACATTTTTCATATCGGCGAGAACAGGGTTCCCATGTTAGTATTGAACGAGGTTTAGACGCAGTACGATGAGCCGAATTCAAACATTCTAGCCAAAGCAGGTGCTGCCGAGGCAGATTCGCTGCCAGATCCTTTGATGCACGCCGGGCTTTGTCACCTCGATGAACGTCTCCAATCCGATTGTTGACATATTAAAGGCTTTGAAAAGGTGAACGGTAGCCCTTTCTTTCCATGAGTTGAAAGCACTTTTTGTGACGATCCGATGCCGTCGGGAACTTTGGGTTGACATATACGCCTACGTGGGCATCGCGAGAATAGTTTGACGTGTGCTGCGAAATGAACGTCAACACATTTTGACGTCGTAAGGCCTCCTCCAGGATGAATTCCTAGAATGCGCATACTTTCTCAAATAAAAAGACAATATAACCTGTAGATTTATTTATTTATTTATTTATTTATTTATTTATTTATTTATTTATTTATTTATTTATTTGTACATAGTGCAGCCCATATAAGGGGCTATCGCAGGAGTGGGTCAGACAAAAAAAAGTCATACAAAAAACCAAGCAAACAATAACATTAAAAATTCACAAGAAATAAGGCAGATGACACAAATGAAACTCAAAATAGCTGCAACACTGAGAATCAGTATAAAAACGAGAATGAGTAAATACACTATAACAACAAGAAAATACATAAAATCAGGTGTGGTTAACTTTTAACAGGAAATCGTTTAATGGCAGTGACCTAATTGTTCCGGGAATTAAGTTCCAGCATTCAATGGTACGTGGGAAAAAGCTGCATTTGAATTTATTAGATCGAGCAAAGTAGGCTTAATATTAAGGTTATGGTGACTCCTACTTGACCGAGGAATGTCTGAAGGAATATATATGGGATGTGAGACACGATAAGAAAAATTGACGATGCCATGCAGAAACTTCAATGACTCAATGTGACGGCGTATGGATAAAGGGGTTAGATTATAATCATCAAGGCAACTGTAAATATAGCGGACATGTTGTAATCACGTGAACTTATTTTATAAGTGTGGGTATATTTGAAGCTTCGAACATGAATTCAGTAAACTTTGCTCTTCGATTGGTATTTGATCCTAGATTTTTATATTCCAAGTTTCCAAGTATTCATTCAGCTCGTATACTACAAAGGACAACCGTGTTCGTTGCAGTATACAGGGAGAGAAATCAATGCAAGTGGAGATACTCCCAAATGATTCTGCTTAGGATAACTTTGCTTCCTCCACAAACAAACCAATTCTTTAGCGAACGCCTCAGGATCATTTCTGCACAACCATTTCTAGTCGTTGAACAAGCATGCCTCTCCTTAAGCTGCCTATGAATTTCTTGCCTTGATTTGGCAATAGAATTCTTTGACCGATCTCGCCAAATTTAATTCTTTTGAAACAATGTGCGTTGCGTCAATATTTTTTTTTTTGCTCTTTCAGTGATTGAATCATCTTTGTATCACCAACGATTGTAGCACCTTTGTATCATTACTGTGGTTGTCATGGTGCACCAATATAATCCCATTTCCTTTATCTCTGTTTTCAAACGTTCTCAGCTGAATGAAGTTCAACTGCCAGCAAGATTATAGCGATGCCTATTAACACAAATGGGCGTTTTGTTGAAAACGGAGTCCAGGGAGCCTTTATTTTTCTCTTTGTTTAGAAATCACAAATATTAGTTATTCGAATGAATAATCGAAATGTTTTTTTTTTTCTTAAAATATTCGTATTAGACTAAATTGGAACATTTCTCTGTTCGCACACATCCAATTGATTTATTTCTGACACTGCCACACTCTGTTGACAACAGTGCCAGAGATAATAAAAAAGGTATACGAAGTGTTGTAATCTGGCGTACGTGCTCTTAATAAATGTTTACCTAGCCGGTATATTGAATAAAAAATTGATATTTTACAAACGTACGCACGGTCCACACGCGCAAACGAGGCGCGGCAATAGCTTTCAAATGACATAACGCATGGCAATGACGACGCTGTTGAAACTTTCTCTACAACTTTTCCTTAAAAGCGGACAGCAGGGCCCTGTTTGTGAGGCATTAAATCAACCCGCTGTCTTCAGGAATATTAAACAAGAAAAAAAAAAGCTCGATATGTGTCGTTGTTTAGGGAGTGTTTTTTTTAGGTATAGTTGTTCTAACGAGTCGACCGCGACGGTTAAAAGGTTACATACTCCGAAATAACACATCGAGGATATATAACAGACGCAGAAGACGATGAAGAAGACGACGGGCCAAAGTGCACAACGGGACTGAATGAAATCTAAGCACCTGAAAGCCAGAGGCCTTAGTCAATTGTGTAAGGTAAATTTAAAGTGCCGGCTAGGACTGTGAAATGGGGCCACAGGATCTGTATAAATTGTGCCGACAAGCCTAGACCATATATTCCGAATTTCCTCTACTGGTGGTGCAGTATTGTTTCAATTTAAAAGGGTGAACCGGTTGAATATGTCGTCACTACGACAAGGCCACTTGAAATAAAAGGTGAAATTTTTGGAATCACGAGAATTATGTCAAAGCTCAAGGTCACAATGTACTTCTAGAGTGCGACCGCTTAATAAAATGGGGACAAGTTGTAATGAAGTGTGTGACGCTTGATAAATCGTAGATAACTTGTGGAACGAAGCTAATTCTAGTCCGGAGCCGCAAAAACAAGTAGAGTTCCTCCTTACACTACGTTGGCACGATACAGGTTCCCACCTGGTTTTTAAGCTGAATGCCAGAGGTTCCCTAACCAAAATAATTAAGCAGAAAATTAAATACTTCTATATCGTTCTGACGTCCCAAGGGTCACAGAAAGTTCGTTACCATGTGACCGTATTTACGGGAAGATCATTCCACTAGAGAAAAAATTCCAAGATGAGAATCTGCGGCGCGATGAACTCGCACTTGCAGTAAAAGCTCGCATGGATTGTATTCTGCTGAAATATTTTGTTCAGACGAGAGACCTTGCTGTCGCTTAAATTTCAGCAACCTTTAAAAGTGATGACTAGCTGCCGAAAGGAATGTCGCTTGAGGCAACCTTTTAAAGAAAGCGACTTGCCTACGTCAGAGCAGCCACTGCTCTCCTTAGCAGCGGTTTTATTTTCGTGTAGCTCGCGCTCCATCACCTTCAATGCAGAAGGAGAAATGGAATTCACCGGGCCCTAGTGGGGCGGATAACTGACGTCACATTCTCAGAAAAATTAAGAACATGCCGGTGCATACCCATTAGTACATTTCGGCCCACGTTTTTACGCTGCACTATCCCGAGGAACAGCCTCTGATAAGAGGCTAGAAACGTACCCGATACAAGAAAGTGGTGATAAATCGCTAAGGAAGGCGTTTCCTGTAAAAGGAAGCAGGCAAAGATATAGCAAGTGCGCATTGCCGTACATAAAGGCACGCAAACACTTGCTCTATGCGAGTACGCGTGATTGCTGCATTCAGTAAAACTTGTTGTTGGACGCGTTCGTTCGTACTGCGAGGAAATAAATCTATTGCGCGAAATTCAACACATGGACTTAGTAAGGGCCCGTTTTTAGGTGATATGTTGGGCGTATAGCCCCAGAGCACGAAAGGCACTGTGCCAAAGGATTCTGCGCAGTCTAAGTTAGTTAAGAGGGGGATCGTTAAACTTTGCCTGGGATCTGTTCTCGGCAAATCTTGCCCACATGCGATGCAAAGTACTTTTAATGATCAGGTACGGCGATTGCTTAATGCCGGCCACCCTTGCGTGGTCCCAACGGCAATTGCAGAGGTTCTTCTGCGTGCAACAAGAGCAGCCCGTTCGAGGGTGAACACCGGGCGGCTAAATCGGAGTGGACCAGAAAGGTTGCCATACATTGCCTATCCCACAACCAGGAACAGGCAGCGAGAAGGCACAATGTCCCACTCGTTCTTTCTGCCCCGGGCAAGCTGGCTGGACTTTGCCTCAGAATCTCTTGTGAAAAGAAGAGAGGAACCCGGAGGGTGCAGCAAAAAGCACGTTCGGAGGCCAGTAAAATGCCCGGTTGGCGTTGTCAACGATATTTCGTAACCTCGTGGAAAGTCATATATACGGCAAAGCGGAGGTTGTGTTAACGATCGTGCAAGAAAACATGAAGGCTCACTTAAAATAAAGGTGAACGTATGATGGTTTCCAGCAAGTACGGACGCGAGCACAAGTAAGTAGAAACGGACAGGACAACGCTTGACTTACAACTGAAGTTTATTGTGAAAACATTACACGAATCTCCGCCACGCATGCGCATACACCCAAGAACAATAACAAGGTTTGTAGTCAATTATCAACAAAAGTTATACACGTACACAAAAGCGAAGTCACACCCCTTCCCGACAAAGGCAACAACACGTGGATTAGCATAATAAATTTAGAAATTGAAGCTCTTTATCACTGATATGAACCGAAGGTTCACTCACACATGTATGCGCGCCCAACTTTTTCATGTGGAATGCTTCGCTAATTTCTCTTTCCAATTAAGTGTGCTCTCTCCCCACTATCGATACACTCACAAAAACTGATCGGCATTCGTGCTTTTTGCAATGCAATGGCAAGTTCCCTCCTGTACCTGTAGGTGGCAAACAGCGAAGCTCACGAATGAGGTCATTAATGCAACGATCTGTCTCGCCGATATAGGACAGTTCGCATGAGAGAGGCATGCGATACACAACCGAAGATGCACAGTCTTTGTGAAAAAAAGTGGTGTGCTTTTTTCCACAGCCACAAGTCGCATATTTCTTCTCTCCTGTGATGCTTTTGCACAACCTAACCAGTTTTCTCGGCGCCGAAAACACTAGTGTGACGCCATTTCTAGTGGCCACCCTCTTAAGAATATGAGACAAGCCATGCAAATATGGCATCGCTACGGCGTTTTTTTCTTTTTGAAGATTCATTGTCGTCCGCGGTTTCCACGGTTTGTTATTACATTTAGTTACGGTTACATTTACATACGGTCAGTACATTTAGTTATTCGCATTGCTGCATTGCCATCACTGACTGCGCGTATACACGCAGCATACAACACGAAAATATGTCTTTACTACTTATCCTCTCAACAAACGCTTTTTTTTCGCGCAAGAATCCTGTTCGGCGGACCACATCGCGGCATGCGGACTAAGGGTCCGTTTACTTGATTTTATCCGGACTGTACACCGTGTTTGTGTTTTCTTTGCGCACGACAATTTATTTTGCAGGAAAAAACTTTCCTCGCTTCCAATGCGCTTATATAGTTGTCTAGGAGGACGCTTGCGCGGTGTTCGACCTGAGCGCCGGCAGCCAAGTGAACCGGAGCGCGCTGTGTTGTCCCTGATGCCAGGTCAACGGCGCTTCCGGTAGATGGCGCCATCGTATGCCATCAGCATCGCATGCCATCACTTTAAATCAGGAGTACAATCAGGACTCGACGGGGACCAAAGCTCAGTGGGTCGCCTCGCAATGGGCGCTCACGGGAAGACTACAAATGAGGCTGGGCAGGGTGATACGGGCTGGACTAGTTTTGAAGTGAGGGAAGCTCGCAGTAAAATTGAGTATGAAGAACGGCTGAGGAATATGGAAGAAAGTCAATGGGGTGGGAGAGTGTTCAGGTATCTGTACAGGAAAAACATTGATCCACAGTGGAGGAAAAGAACTAAGAAGCTTACCAGCAAGTATACGGCCTGTAGGGTGGGCAACACAGAAACAAAAAAGGTCAAGCGGAATGTCAGAGAGGCTGAAATAATCTCACGGGTGGCGGCAATGGAAAATAAACCTGCCATGAGTAACTACTTAAGAGGAAAAAACACAATCAGGAAACAAAACAATTTATGATAACTCAAAGGGAAGCTCATTACTTTTCGAAGCGAGAGCGGGATGCCTTAGAACACGCACCTATAAATTGAGATATAAGACGGAAGAAGAACCATGTGCTTGCTGCGGTAAAGCTAGGGAGACAATGGAGCATGTTTTATTAGAATGTGAAGCCGTCTACCCAGCGGTCAATTTAGGCGCCACTGGCCTCCTTGAAGCACTTGGGTTCAGCGAGAGCAGTGGAAAAGTAAAAACGTCCGCAATAGGCATTAGTAAGAGGCGATTAGAGGATTGATGGAAGAAAAGTAGGGAAACGACAAAACACGGAGACGTATAACAGTTTGAAACAGGGGGTCAGAAAATTTGGGTGGGCTAGTTCATAGTGTTTGTTTTTTCTCTTTTTTTATTGTTTAACCTAAGTAGGACATTAGGCGGTATAATAGCAAGAGCTTGGTGGCGCAACCCACCACCCTGTTCTAAAGGGGAGCTCATAACATCCATCCATCCATCCACCGCCACTGTTGAATGGAATGGATTAAGGGAATTTTTACTTAAGGAAAATACAGTTGCGAAATGCACACATTGTTTCAGAACCTAACCGTTCTCCCTCCGAAAACGAGCTTGATGGCTGGCTGCTAGAAGTTACAAGGTGACGAAGGTGGTGTCCTTGACGTAACTGTTTATTTTTCCAAGAGCAATAAAGCATACTTCGTTTTGTAGTACAAAATAACGCTTGCTAATAGTTATCTCTATCGTTCATTGATTTCTGTGGGGAAAGAAATATAGATTGAGTTCCTTCGTCATATGTGCAGTTTTTCTATGAAAGACTGGCAAAATCTTCCATAGGGAACATTTCTGACTGAAAGGTCAATTCAAGGTTTTTGAGGACAGTTTACAGCCACAAACACCAGATGTATCATTTTTCGAATACTGAAACAGTGGGTTGTCTGCTTTTCACAGTGAAGACTAAACAACGTACTACGGTACATTAATATTGCGGTGTTTGTTAAAATTCCACAGCCTAGCGATTCTATTTTACGGCCCGCTTTCCTGTTTTCTCAAGAATCCGCGTGACCTTAGTAAATACCAAGAATACTGTCGACGCGCACTGCAGTCTTGACATTTCTTTCAAGGTGTTCTTGTATATTCTTTCTCTATGTAAGTGCACAGGTTGACCTCTGTCATTAAAGAGAAACCCTTTATTTACGCACTCCTCAGAAGCTAGGGTGTATATAAGTTCTTCATGCGCACGAGTTAGCATGTACCAAAATCCTTCTCATATCTGAGTTTTACTCTATTCTTGAAGAGAAATGATGTCACCCTTTATATTTTTCGCTGGCCTCATATTCTATTGTGCAGCAGAATCACGTCTCGGTGATAAGAAGGAGTGCAGCAATAGCTCCCTGATGGACCCGTGGTTGGTGAGTCAAGCAATAAGTACCGTATGCAAGGCGCCTTTATTATAATGTGAGCGTCAGCAGATAGCTTAAATCCAACGCACACCGATGGTCACTGCTTAGATTATTCCTACACGCCATGTCATGCGTCCGCCGAACCCATATTATACTAAAAAATTATAATGATGTGTGCATTTATTTTGGCGCAACCGTAAGTGTTCTTCCCCTTGTAAGAATCAACCATTATAAGAGAACAAAGATAATCTGTTCGTCGGATTGTATGAGTTGCGTCTTTGCACTTGCAACTTCAGTGTGCACCGACACGTTCCGCCACATTAAAGGCGCACTTAGCATCGCAAGTTCTGTGCATCTTTAGGACATCCTAAGCTTCCTTCTCGCAGCGCTATTGAGGGCTTTTGCCATTCAATAGTAGCAAACGCGGCCAATGAGTGTCTGCTATGGAGCCAATCTACACTTAGAACTGTGTTCTCGGTGATGCTGCTATTGGCCCATTCACATCCTATTATACGAGGCGTTTATACGATTTGGTAAGCGCACCAGCAAAATTCAATACTGACCTATACAGAACCCAGAGCAGCCCCGCAACCTTCATTAGAAGTAGTGATGAAAAAAAATTGCAGCTTCGTCTGAAAGGCGAACCACGAATTGCGATATAAAATTAGTAGGTAGCTATACTCATTAAGGATAGTCGTTTTATCGGCCCTATAGACTTGTAAACATTCGCTTACTAAATAAGTTAAAGAGGGTATAATCTGTAAGCAAGACTATACGAATACATAGAAAGGAACATACACACAGCGACAGCGCTGTTTCTATGTGTTTGTTTCTTTCCACGTCCTCGTTCAGTCGCGCTTACTTATTATATCATGGATTCAAACCAACTAGCGCACCAACGTGTTTTAACTATATTAACAAGCACGGTGTCATGCGCGCACAGGTAAACATCAAGACATCTCGCTCGATGAGCGCGGACACTCGTCAAAATGCTGGAAGGACCAATCGCGGCAGCTGCTGCGACCGAATGGAGCTTCGTGCATCTCTCGCTTCAACGCGAACGAAACGTCGAAAGCACAGCGCATTCGAAGCTATTGGCACTACGCCCACTCTGCACATATCGCAGATCGCATTAAACTGGGGCTCGCGCGGGCGCGCACTTGGCGACGTCGCAGATCGCTTTCAAGATAGGACGTGCTCCTTAACGCTGTCGCGTTAACCCCCCTCCCCCCTCCCCCCCACCCCTTCCCTCGCCCCACCCCCGTGCCTCGCGTGCGACAGGAGAGGGCGCGCTTCCGGCGGCCCGCCTTCCTCGCTCGCACGCGCGAAACCGAGACGCGTTCGCCACGTCCCCTCGCAAGCTTTCACTCACGCATGCAACATACGGCGCGCGGGGACGATTTTATCGTTTCGACTTCATACGGAACTGCACGGCGACGCCGACGACAGAAATGCGCCTGGGGTGTGCATATAGTTGCTATCGCAACAAAAGAATACAGATGCTTCTTATACATCTAGTGATGAAGTTAAAACGGCCTTGTAAGGTATGTCCAGAGCAAAAGCGGCAGGAAGAGATGGAAGAGCAGTCTATCTGTAAAAGAAATGCATTCGCCGTCCTGGCTCTGTTAAAGTCCATGTTCAGCATTACAAAATTTTGTAATGTGGCTTTCTTTAAAGTATTTTGAATTTATTCAGTAGAGTTGGATTGTGTTTGTATTGATTGCCTATAGAATTTTCCTATAAAATTCTAAAAGTCATTTGGCCACCGCGTTCTTATAAGATCTCTAGAACACATTTCTATGGTATCTCTGAATGGACTTGTTTTTAAAGGGCCCCTAAATCACCCAGACGTTCAAATCGCGGTGTTGCAGTTGTGGTGTTGCAGTTGTGCACGAGTCTGCAACAAGCACGTAGCCCCGAGAATTTTAAGAAATGGTGCCATAATAGCCTATTTGATGATCGAAGCGCGGCCCTCGATCGTTTCGCTCTTTCCTTCGCTTCTCTGCGTGTTTGTCGGCTGGTCTGTACGAGCGAGGAAGAGACGAGTGACCCCAGCCAATCAGCATCGGCCAAAGCGGACAGCCCACTAGGTGTACTTCTACAGAATACCACCCCAGGTCGTAAAATCGGTTTCATGACTGTTGAATCATAAGCTGGCCACATCAGTCAGGTAAAAGATGACGTGAGTCAGCTTGGCAGCGTCATCCCACTTGTTATGAGTTCTACAGCGATCATACTCGGACAGCCAGTTTTCAACATCGCGATTGTCAGTACCGCTGAATGTCGGAATCCTACTTGATGTTTAAGTCTACAGCATAAATTCATCGCTAGTTTACGTAATAGTATTGTCGAGGTTATACACAACGAAGTACAATCAACATAATACTGAAGTATGAACCCATTAGTTTCGTTTCAGTATTGCATAAAATATTCACCCAGATAAATTCCAATAGAATCAGGGCTACGCTTGATTTCAATCAGCCAAAAGAACAGGCTTGGCTTCAGGAAGGGATATTCTACGATAGATGACGTTCAAGCCATCATACGGGTAACTGAGAAAGCTGTGAAATGCAATCAACCTCTGTATATGCCTCTCTATATGGCATTCATAGACTATGAAAGTGCATTTAATTCAGCAGACACACTAGCAGTCATGACGCCATTGTGTAATCAGGGAGTATCAAAGGCGTACGTGAATACTGTCACGTGAAGTGGCACGAGGCGTCACTATTTACAGTGTATTTAGAACGAGGTACGTAGCAGCAACCATGATAGTGGACAGCGTGCACACCAGACAGACCCGTCTTCTTCGTCTTCTGCCCTAAGCAGAATGTCCGTCTTGGAATAAGTGGACTTCGTAACATAACCCCGGTGGTTCGAGCACCGTCTCGGTTCTCTTCGAGCAGTGATGTTAGAAGGAGGGCGGTATGCTTTCAGTCGGCTGACCTGGACTATGTCACTTGGAGCGATCGTAGGGGGCACAGTCGGAGAGACGGGAATTATCTCGCAGGTGACGTCCGAGACCTGGCGGACGGCCCGGTAAGGGCCAGTGTACCGAGATAACAACTTCTCTGATAAGCCAACAGAAGGCAACGGACACCACAGTAGATCTAATGCACCGGGTAAAAAAGCAATTTCGTGATGCCGGCTGTCATAACGGCGCTTCTGGGTCGCTTGCGAGGCCAACAGCTTAGTGCGGGTGATCTGACGTGCGTGATCGGCACGAGGGTTGGCATCACCGGCAAATTCGCTAGACGGTGCTGTAGCGGCCGGAAGTAGGATGTCTTGTGGTAACGGCGGCTCACGGCGAAAGAGGATATAAAAGGGTGAATAACCGGCGGTGTCATGACACGACGTATCGTAGGCTAAGGTAACGTGTAGAGTAGCGCCAGTTCCCAGTCACGATGGTCAGATGAATAACACTTTGAGAGCATGTCCGCGAGGGTGCGATTGAGGCGCTCGGTGAGTCCATTCATTTGGAGATGGTAGGAAGTGGTCAATTGTTGCTGCATTGAGGAGGAGCGCAGAAAATTGTCAATTACAATTAAAGAACAACAGGCCAATTATTGTTAAAGTTTCTCATTTCAATGTAAAAGAACAAATTCTTTCACAAGGTAGGAAACTCAAGGGCACTGAATATAGAATTTCAGAAGATTACATTCCCAACACTCTAACAGCTAGAAGGCGTTTAGTCTGTGGCGACGAGCGACCACGTAGACCGTCAAAGTATCGGGCTCTCGCAGGAGAGGAAAAACCAACACTCCCTGGTGAGCGTAGCATTCTTTTTAATGATCTTCGGAACGCTAGCCCGCGCCGGAACGCGCCAGCCGCTCGAGCCTCGTGTAGACGCGAGCGTCCGCGTCAACTCTCGTGCGACGCCGATGCTGCTGCCGCTACAGAGGGCTCCCCCCCTAGAGAGGAGGAAAGTTCGACGAACGATGGAAAGTCCACGTGACGCGGCGTGTCTTGGCGTTGGTCTTCGGTGTCACGTTCGCTGGCGGCGGCGAAGGATGCAGCAGAGACCAACGCCAAGACACGCGGACTTTCCATCGTTCGTCGAACTTTCCTCCTCTCTAGGGGGGGAGCCCTCTGTAGCGGCAGCAGCATCGGCGTCGCATACTGGTGGGGCTGAGGGCGCGGGTGCTTCGATGTAGGCGGGTTTGAGACGTTCCAGGGCAATTGTGTCTGATCGGCCGTTGACATTGACAACAAACGTCGTCGGACGACGCTCTAGAACACAATATGGCCCGGAGTAGTGTGGTTGTAGAGGCTTCCGCACGGCACAGTTACGCACGAAAACGTGGGTAGCAGAGCTGAGTGCGGGAGAAACGTACGGGGACCTTGCTTCTTGTGAACGTGTAGGCACGGGGCGCATCTGGCTGAAGAAGGCTTGCAGGTCGGCGACGTATTCGGCAGGTGATGGCATAGGCGTTTTGGGGGTGGCGACAAAGAAATCGCACGGAAGGCGTAGGTGAGTGCCGTAAACTAGCTCAGCACAGGAGCAACCTAGGTCGCTCTTGAGTGCGGCTCTGATGCCAAGTAAGACGAGGGGTAAATGTAGGACCCACTTCTCCGGTGATTCATGTGCCATAAGGGAGGCCTTGAGATGCCGGTGAAAACGTTCAACTAGTCCGTTGGACTGCGGGTGGTAAGCGGTTGTGCGAAAACGTGTCGTTCCGAGTAGTTTGAGTAGCTCGTTGAAGAGCGCCGAGTCAAACTGTCGACCGCGATCTGTGATTATTGTGGATGGGCAGCCGAACCTTGCTATCCACGTAGACACGAACGCTGCTGCAACAGTGGGCGCTGAGATATCAGATATAGGTGTAGCTTCTGGCCACCGTGTGTAACGGTCGATGCATGTCAGTATGTAGCAGTATCCTTTCGAAGGTGGAAGAGGGCCGACGAGGTCCAGGTGTACGGTGTCAAAACGAGCATCCGGTGGAAGAAAAGACTTGGCAGGCGGAATGGGGTGACGCTGGATCTTCGAACGTTGACACGACAAACAGCAGCGAACCCAATCGCGAACTTGCGCGTTTAGCCGAGGCCAAACGAAACGACTGGAAAGAAGCTTCTGTGTCGCGCGTATGCCAGGGTGCGACAGGTTGTGCACGGTTTCGAATAGACGTCTGCGAAGGGATGCCGGAATGTATGGTCTAGGTGTGTCGTTAGAAGTGTCGCAGACGATGGACGTACCATCTGGGGTCACAACGACGTCTTCCAATTTCAGGGACGTTGACGAATTCCGGAGTGTGCGAAGTTCAGTGTCGTCACGCTGTTGACTGGCGAGTAAGTCGGCCTCGATGATAAAAGGTTCCGATGTCAACGTGGAAACGACATTGACACGACTCAGGACGTTAGCTGGAATGTTGTCGGTGCCCTTGATGTGGCGGAACGTTGTTGTAAACTCGGAGATGTAGGAAAGCTGTCGAATCTCGCGGGGCGAGTAACAGGACGCCGAACGATTCGTTGCGTGCACAAGGGGCTTGTGGTCAGTCAAGACAGTGAATGCACGGCCTTCGAGGAAATGGCGAAAATGCTTGATAGCCAGGTAAACAGCGAGTAATTCACGGCCGAAAACGCTGTAGCGGGACTGCGCAGGCTTCAGTTTCTTGGAGAAAAAAGCGAGTGGATGCCACTCATTGTCGATGAATTGCTGCAGAACGGCACCAACGGCGGTATTTGAAGCGTCGGTCATGATGGCAGTGGGTGCGTCTGGCTTTGGGTGTCTAAGCAGCGTGGCGTCGGCGAGGGCAGACTTGACTTTTGCGAAAGCGTCTGCGGCCTCTTCAGTCCACTGAAGCACTTGTTTGCGCTTGTTTACCAGGAGAGCGTCTAGCAGAGCCATAAGTCGTGCGCACTCGGGAATGAATCGGCGGTAGAAATTGACGAATCCGAGAAATTGGCGAAGCTTGCTGAGTGTGGTCGGTCGGGGAAAGTTTTCGATGACGCGAATCTTGGACGGCAGAGGTCGAATGCCGTTAGCGTCGACGATATGACCGAGGAACTCGAGTTCGGTTTGACCGAATTCACTCTTGGCGGCGTTGATGACAATTCCTTTACTGGCAAGGCGTGAAAACAACAACCGCAAGTGGTGAAGATGTTCTTCGGCCGAAGAGCTTGCCACGAGGAGGTCGTCAATGTATGCAAAAACGAAAGGCAGACCTCGGGTGACGGAATCGATGAAACGCTGAAAGGATTGGCCCGCGTTCCGTAAACCGAAAGGCATGCGGAGAAATTCGAAAAGACCGAAGGGCGTGGTGATGGCGGTCTTGGGAATGTCTTCTTCAGCGACCGGTAGTTGATGGTAGGCGCGTACGAGATCGATCTTAGAAAAGATCGTCGCACCGTGCAACGCTACCGTGAAGTCCTGAATGTTCGGTAGAGGGTAGCGATCAGGAACTGTGACGTTGTTTAGTGCCCGGTAATCGCCGCAGGGGCGCCAGTCGCCCGTCTTCTTAGGCACCATGTGAAGTGGTGATGCCCAGTTACTGGAAGAAGGGCGGATCATGCCAAGTTGCAGCATGTGTTCGAACTCCGCGCGAGATCTTGAGTTTCTCCGGGGACAAACGCCGGGGTCGGAAGTAGACCGGTGGGCCGGAGGTGACGATGTGATGGCACACGTCATGTTGCACCGGTTGCGTCCAGTCCGGTAGGCGCGTCAAAGTGGGAAACTCGCGTAGGAGTGCGGCGAAAAGTTCGTCCAACATGGCAGAAATAGGCGCTATGGGCGATGTGCCTGATGATGGGACGCCGGGAACGGATAGCTGGGTCACGGAGTCGATGAGACGGCGTCGTTGGATGTCGACAAGGAGTCCGTAGTTATGCAAGAAGTCTGCTCCAATGACTGCATGACGGACGTCTGCAACCAGGAAAATCCAGCGGAACGCTCGTCGAAGGCCAAGGTTTAGCATGACGGAGCGTGACGAGAAAACTGGAATCCTGGTGCCGTTGACGGCTTGCAAAAACGACACAGGAGTCGCTTTTCGGTCGGAGCGCTGAGTGGGTAGAATGCTGACGTCAGCACCTGTGTCGACCAAGAATCGTTGTCCCGTAACTCTGTCCGTCACGTAGAAAAGGCGACTTGTGTGCTGGGCCGGACCACTCGTCGCCGTTAGAGGTCGGCCGGCCTGTTTCCCTGCCAAGCGCAGGGACGCCGACAGTGACGAGCGTCGTTTCCAAAACGGCGGTGGTAGTAGCAAACGCCAGGCGTTGTAGTTGAGGCTTCATTGCGAGTGCCCGTGCGTCTTGATCTGCTGGAACTACGGCTGCGAGGGCGACGAGACGTGCGGCGATGCTCCGCTCCACTGATGATGCGTTCCAGGCGCTCACACAAGGAGTCGAGCAGAGAGTGCACTGCGGAAGAGCAGGGAAGAGTTTGCAGAGCGGTTGTATTGTCACCCGGAGACGGTGACGCGGCTGCGATGGTTGGGGTGGCTACTTCCATGACTTTGTCGGCCAAAGCGGCAAGTCCGGTAAGGTCCATGGTAGAGGCTGTCGCCAGGACCATCTGCACGTTAGCCGGGAGTCGTTGCAAAAACAGTTCGCGCAACAGCGTGTCGTCGATGGATCTCGCGTTGTTTCCGAGCAGCTGGCTCATTCGGCGAAGAAGTTGACTAGGGCGTCGGTCGCCGAGTTCTTCAGCGGACAGAAGCTGCTGGATGCGAGAACGCTGTGAAGCTGCTGTGCGCTGTAGCAGTGCTGCCTTGAGATCGTCATAGGCGGCGGCAGACAATGGGGAGTTCAACAAATCCGCTACCTCGTCAATGGCGGCGGGCGAGAGCGCTGCGACGGCGTAATGGAACTTCGAGGCTTGAGAGCGGATACCAGCGACTTGAAATTGCGCTTCGGCCTGAAGAAACCACGCCGAAGGATGCTGGTCCCAGTACTGTGGGAGGCGGACAGCGATGGCGGAACAGGAGGGCTCACCGCGTTCCTCGGAATGGTTCTGGCCTTGAGCTCTCGTAGCGTCGGTCTGGTCCATGGTCGTCTCTACCACAGGAGCGTATGGCAATATCACGTCCGGGTTCACCAAACTGTGGCGACGAGCGACGTCGATGCTGCTGCAGCAGCATCGGCGTCGCACGAGAGTTGACGCGGACGCTGCTGCCGCTACAAGTCTAATTCGACAAGACACAACAGAAGCCATTTAAACTCCGACACGACAAACTAACTATTGGTAACAAAACTTATACGTTTGATCGTAATGCCCAAACGGTTGTCCCTCGTACTTTATATACCTAGGCCCCAGCACTGCAAATTCCAAGATGAATTCCCTTTCATTTGCTTTTACTAACATTAGAAGAATTTGACCGAAGCTTGACGCTCTCAGTAACCTTGCCGACACAATAGTGTCTGATCTAGTCGTAATTACTTAAACATGGCTTAACTCTACAATAGAAGACTCTGAAGTACCCCCTGCCATTTTTCCCTCATTTCAATAATTTCAGGCATGATCGAACCACCAAGCGTGGTGGCGGCGTATTCATTGGCACACATAAGGACCTTCAGTGTGCTGAAATTAAGACGTCCTCCCTAGAAAT
The DNA here is from genome assembly GCF_038994185.2 of Dermacentor albipictus. Taxonomy (NCBI): domain Eukaryota; kingdom Metazoa; phylum Arthropoda; class Arachnida; order Ixodida; family Ixodidae; genus Dermacentor; species Dermacentor albipictus. The sequence continues at coordinate 67,300,412 of NC_091822.1, read as the reverse complement.
TCTGTTCGTCCTGTGTACCACCTCTCACCCAGCCCCAATAATCGCAGTATGATATCGCCCCCCTGGTAATCATCCTAACTTTGTTGCAGAATTCAACGAAACATGGCGTTCGGTAACTCAATTACATCACCACTCTCCGATGTTACTGTTCGTTGATCTTAACTTTCCCGCAATAAACTGGACTAAACTGGCATCAACTTCGCAACACAGTACCGAAAGCGAAACCGCCCAGACAAGAGCAAGGCATTCCCGTTCTGTAATACAGTAGTTGAGTTCAGATTTCGATAGGAGACGGCTGGCGTACGCAATAACGCGATCAACGCATCGTTGGTTTTGGGCCAAAACTGCATCGATTCTGTGATCACTAGCGTCCACGCGCACTTCGGTGGGAGCAGATGGGTGAAAATGTGCAAGAATAGTTGGAGTAGTTAGAGCGGCGATTAGCTGAGAGGAGGCGTGAGCTTGTCGACGAACCCAATAATCATGCGTCTTGTTTGAGAAAGTTAGTGAGTGGACGAGAAAATGCCGCGAAGTTTTTCACGAAACGGCGAAAGTAGGAGCACAGCTCCACGTAACTACGAACATAATGAACAGAGCGTGGAACGGAGAAGTTCGTGACAGAGCGTACGTTAGCTGGGTCTGTTCGGATACCGGAAGCACCAACATGGTGGCCCAGCACAGTAACTTGACGAAGAGCGAAGTGGCACTTTGAGGAATTTAGCTGAAGGCCAGCTCCTCGGAATATTGCTAGAATGATCCAAAGCCACTCAAGGTCTGTTGTGAAACTGGGTGAGAAGATTATCACGTCGTCTAGCTAGCACAAACACATCGACCATTTAAATCCTTGATGCAGTCTGTTCATCATTCTCCCAGAGATAGTTAGCGCGTTGCAGACACCGAAAGGGATGACCTTGAATTAGTAAAGGCCGTTAGGAGTCCCGAAGGCGATGTTCTCGCGATCCATGTCGTCTGCAGCAATTCACCAGTAGTCTGAGCGAAGGTCCAGAGATGAATAGAAGGTGGCACCATGTAAGCAGTCGAGGGCGTCATCAATACGTGGAAGAGGGTACACGTCCTTCTTGGTTATTTTGTTAAGGTGCCAGTAATCAAGGCAGAAACGCCAGGAGCCGTCTTTCTTCCTTACTAAGACGACTCGGGAGGCCCACGGACTAGAAGATGGTTCAATGATGTCCTTCGCGAGCATGTTGGTCACTTCTTTGTGAATCACTTCGTGCTATGATGGGGGGACACGCTAAGGCGGACGGTGACTGGTCGGAATCCCCAGTGTTGATGCGGTGGGTGACAATCTTAGTCTGGCCCAGGGGTGAATCACGGATGCCGGAAATGTCGCTGTATAGGGTCAAAATCCGGCAGAGAGCGTCGGTCTGGTGAGGCGAAAGATCTGATCCAATCATTCTTCGAGAAATGGTGTGGTCAGAACCTGGTGACCGGGAAACCTCAGCTTCATCGGGATTACTTATGGCGACAACCTTCATGTCATTGTCTGTTATTAGGGTGAGTTGAGAAAGCGACATCTTGTGGGGCAGCACTTGAGGGGTCAGATCGAAATTTAGGAGTGAGAGTAACACACAGTTATCTGCAATTATGGCGATGGTATGTGGCACAGTAACATCACGCGTCAGTCGTAAGTCAGCAATCGGAGTCGCCGTCAGGAACGGGAGGAGTCGATGACAAACAGACGTACGTGACGGCTCGAGGCGGCAGGCCAACAAAAGCGCCGGGGCTTAAGCAGCTGACGCGCATGTCACAGATATCTGATCGGCGAGGATGATCGAGGCAGATTGCACGTAAGAACTCCACGACTTTCAGCTCCACGCCTTTCAGCTGTCTCAAGCCTCTGAAGACTTCTGTGAAAGGTTGTACTGCTGGGCACAGCTCTTCGACGTGAACATCTTGCATGCGACAAAGAAACCCGAGGCGTTCCGTCACTAATTCTTTTAGAGTCATGAGTGCCTTTCTTTCTGCACGGAAAAGGACTCTTCGTGCACTCCGCTGTTTGCAAACAGGTGCATCGGAATTTTTCCTCTCGCAGTAGTCCTATGGCCGACGAAAGTGGTCAATGTGACGCGGCAGGTTTTTAGCAGCCTTGCTTGAAATGACGCAACAGTTAGCACCTGGTTCTAGCTTACACGTGAACTTGCGGCCTTCGATGTCAACTGTTACACTCCAATGATTAGCCGCTTCGACTGCGCTGACAGTCGGTGCTTGCAAAAATAGTCTCCTGATTGTCCCTTGTGAAGCTCGTTTTTAACGCCTCTGCTTTGTGGCCGCACCGACGACCTACATGCTTGAGCAAAGTTATTACGCCCACCGCAGATTTTGCATGTTTTTCCATGAGCCGGACACGTTTCGTCATGGTGAGGTGTATAACTACCATGACTACACGGTTTCCTGTGTGTGAGGACTGCTTGAATTACTCTGGGACGTGCTGCTCCTGTGCCTACACTGATTCCTTTAGTTGATCCATTCCCAGTTCCTCTGGCCGGCAAATTTCAATGGTCCTTTTGTAGGACGGGTTCTCGGTAATAAACTTTTCGTTGACCAGTTGGGGCACGTGAACATGTGTAGTTCGCAATGTAAATAAATATACTTTTAAATAAATATATAACTAGGTGTTAAAATCGATTATTTTGAATAAATATGTTTCGGTAGGCATTGCAATACAAGGTTGCAGTGATAAAGAACAGTGATAGGATAAAGGGGGTGATTTTTTTATCGTTAACAGAATTCCGTAAGTTAGCCCGCGGCATGCAGGACAATTCTGTTTGAGCAATGAGCACAATTCCTGTGGGCAATGTCCACCCTGCACACAGGGTGGACATTGCTCACAGGAGAATTGAAGATGAATATTTAATTAGTTAGCACAGTTTACTACATTACAGTACATTTGGAAATTCTCCAATTGCAGACAGCGGCTTCGAAAGTAGAACAAATTCTCAGGATGACACAAATGTCTGGATATGCGTTGTCGAAGTTTGCCACGAGATGACTGAGCTTCGATGCATTAGAAGGGCTTTTGTTAAAATATAAACGGAACAACAGTGCATTTCCACCGTTGGTTGGCTGCGCCTCTCTCAAACGTGGTACTAGTCTCAAAATTGGTCATAAGGGATGTCCCCTATCAATTATTTTGCTTCAGTTTCTAAGTAAAAGCTCTTACTTAACGATACATGCATTTGGATTTGCAGTATGAATTATTTCCGTTACTTAGTAATCCAGGTCATTAAGCATTTTTGTATATGCCACAGACGACTTCAAAACTTTAGCATTTCTTCGCTGGTTCCTCAGTTTTGTGTTCTCTTCGACGGCGTAACCATCTGCAGGGCTGACATTGGCAGTGCGTCATACGATGCTTCCGTTGTTGGAACCGCACTTGCCGCCTAGTGCACTTCCATCAATTAGAGAGTGGGCTTCAGTCACGTGACACAAAGCTTAGTTCCTGCAACACCACCAGATGGTGTTCCCCTCCTCTCATGACAGTGGAAAAAAGTGGTGGAAAACGCAGGGAAGACACTGATGCGACTGCATTCGTTGCAGTCATTGGTAGCGGTACAAGATAGTGAAGTGTTGAGGAAGAGAGAAGAAAGATTGAAGAATATATAAAAAAATTCTAGAATGAAAAGCATGATAGCTGAGTAGCTCAAGCAGGCCAGGTGACTATTTGTCAGCGTCCCCTTTCAAAGCAGATGCCAAGAAATCATCGTCATCATCATGGAGTCTCTCGGGTGACAGACTCTCTCGTACTCTCTGGAGTAATGCTGAAGGATGCAAGCGTGCCTTCTGAGTAGAGCAACTTCTCAGCTTCTTTTCTATATCTTTGTTAGATAATGAACTTGTCTATTTTTTTATGCTTTCATGCTTTTTTTTTGCTGTTTCGCAGAGACAGGTTGTGAAAAGCTTCTCCTAAAATAGCATTATTTTTTCCGAAAGCGTAAGCGCAAGATAATGTTAGGAAAGAGAAGCTTTTGCTTGCTTTGTAAGGAATGAAAGCGTCTGTACCTTTTGGAAGAAACGCGATTTCATCGGTAGGCGATACAGAGGAGGTGGATTCTGTCTGCAAGATATGTGGGCTAGGATCGTGACTACGCCTTTAGAGCAGAATGATAATCTATCGCAGCAGGTGGGGAAGTTGGCAAACTAGCTCAAGAGCAAGCAGAAACAGAGAAAGGTAGTAGAATAGAAGCCAACTAAAGAAGAACACTAGTTGAGGCCAGCCATACCGCCAACCAATGGTGGACGCTTCGATGCGATAACTTCGAATAGGGCTGACTTTTAAATATGGCAGGTGCCAAAGGTTAAAACGACAAATGAGTGACCGATACGGCAGCCATGGCGACGAAGTGGCTACTACTGAAATGCGGGCAGCGGAAGCCGAGGATAAGTGAATGGGGATGCTAAGACACGGGGTGGGGAAGGGCATTGTGCAAATCACAACGGTGAGGAGGAGCAACAGCGACGAGTTGTCTTTGTTGGGAATCCCAACATTCTTTATTCTTTCTTATTCTATAGACTTTATAAACTTTATAAAAACATTCCTTATTCTATAAACTTTTTCATAGCTCGATGGGTATCCCGCCATACATTGTTCCCCCAACACGCATGTCTAATCGCAATGGTCATCCTCTTCTAGTCGCGCGCCCACGTGCACGCACCGTTACCTTTTCTATGTCATTTTTTCCTCGTACAGCTGCTGACCGGAATGGCCTTCCGGGCAACATTGCTGCCATCCCTTGTCCATCGATCTTCATAGAAAGCGTCACCAATCACCTTTCACCATAAATGGTTTCTGCTTATTTCTGTGTAACCCACCCCTTATGTAATACCCCGTCACGGGGTCCTTAAGGAATAAAAATGAAATGAAATGAACAACAGTAAATAAAACTGGCCGTAAGAAAAAGGGTAGGACCGAGCGAGAGTGTCCAGATTAGCGCACTTCTGAGGAAACCAGCCAGGCAAGTGATAGCGAAGACCAAACAACACAGGTAGGACACAGTGAAGCAGCGGCACCTAGTGGTGGTAACGGGAGGAGGAATTGACCTACTGTGGAGATAGGGAGCAGGGTCGCGAAGCAAAAAGCTGAAATGGCTAGCAAACTCTGGAAACTTTTCGAGGACGAGCAGATCACTTTCTGCACGGCGTCAGCGAATAAAAGGCCGAGTGAAAAATTGAAAGGGCACTGGGTGCAACAAGCAAGGAGAATTGGATGCTAGCTTAAGAAAATAATTTCATATTCATTGACATCAAGGGGGAAGTGCACGGATCGGGCCGCGACGGTGCTTTAGCGCGCGATGGCACAAATTTTAGCAAGAATGTATCTGCACCGGTAGGACGTTGAATGGCGACACAAGCATGAGCATTGTAGGGCGGCCCCAGGCGCTCAGGAAGGTATATCAACTGCTGAGTGTAGCGACACACGAGCAAGGAGCAGAATTAAAACAAAGAGTTAAGAAAGAAACACTGCAGTATGTGTAGGTGTACAGAGATCGTGCAATCATTGGCGTAGTAACGGCGGGGAGGGGAGGCGGGGGGCCATGGGCAGTGGCGTATAGCTGGGTCGTCTGGCACCCGGGGCTTATAGGTCTTCTGTCAACTCCCCACGCCAGCCCGTGCTTAGGCAGGAAGGCGAGGATATTGAACAGTTCCGGGGGGGGGGGGGGGTGCTGTTTCAGCACCAGCACATCCGCTTCAGATGCCGCGTATGTCCCCTTCCACCCTTCCCTTCGATTTCGCACCCAGTGATCGCTAACGTAGCAGGCATACACGCCGTTTTATTTTCTGCACCAAATAACACAGGGTGCTGCACTGATAACTTGTTATAAGCGCATTTGCATACCTCCTGTCAAACTGTAAAGCTTGCGTGCCAATACAGATGCGGCATCCTGGTAAACATGGCTCACAAGTAACAAAAATAATTTAACGCAGTTTTAATTAGCGATTTTAGAGGCAATATTAGAGGCAAGCCCGACAGCCTATATGTCGCCCTACAACTTCCCAAAAATCATCGTAAGTACAACGGCGTGCGATATTTTGACTGTGGGCAGCCCTGAGCCCCAATGAAAAGTAAATAGAGTGTCAGCGACCGTGAACTCCTCACCCTATTAGAAAACGCCACCGGCTTCTTTGCTGCGCGGGCGCCAATGCTATGGCAATTACGAGTTTTCTTCATTACGATGCATAAAGCCTTTCTTTATTTGCTGTTATTGATAAACGTCCTTGTCCGAGCAGCAGTACAGCCATAAAGTTGGGAACGAAATAGAGAACGCTTTGCGCTAACTCCTGCCGTCACCATGCAAAAAAAGAGAAGGCCGCGATGAAGTCCGGCCCAGCGAAAGCTTTCGATACTGTTGGTCTTCGTTCGCAATGGAGAGGCTAGAGAGATCGAAGTCACCCGTGCACTATTTCATATTTATTTGGTACTGCCATAGTGGGCCACCCACAGTGCCAAAGTACTGCAGGCTCTAACACCCAAGACGATTTTGTTTAGCCAAGAAGTTCTTGTTAAGTAAATAATATGAGTTTGGGGTCCTGAGTTCCCGAATTGCAATGTTTCCTCTACAGTTCCCAATTAAACAGTTATTTGAAATCCCCTATTATCTACCATATATTGCACGATACCGAGTTCCTAGTGGTCACAAAGACACATACACTGATCGAATATCGGGAAATGTCCTCACAAGATTGATATCTTTGTTAAATATCGCGCAGATAAAACAAGAGACTGTATTTGTGACATGAAGTCGAACAACAACAATATAATTTGATAAAGAGATGCTTAGCTAGCACTAAGCGACACTGTTTTTATTCAACACCACGAAGCTCATACAAAAATAATAGGAACGACACAAAACTGATAATGGAACACTGTACATATACTTACGAAACACAAACCATGATGGCACATGAGCACACCTCACGAGCGCGCCGCACATGAAACTTTCCGCTAAGGCGAGTAGTTTAGTGACAACTTAGCCATTAACATTTTTAGCCCACATATTCTTACAATTATTACGTAGGATGTTTATAAAGCTGCAGGCGACAATTCAGCGATAATGCACATCTGCTACATGGGGTGCATGAGCCCGGGCTTCTGGTGAGTGGAGCATTGTTTACCAGTTACGCCCAGTCACACCGGTGGAGGGAGGGGGGTCTTCAGACATATATGACACGCCCCCTCCATCTGGCAGCTGGCACCCGGGGCACACGGCCTGTGTGCCCCGGTGAACTAGAAAATCAGTTCAGACCAGCCAAACTTCTAGAGTATACTATCTTTGTGCTCACTCAGTGCATAGAGGTTTCAATAACACAGAACAGACCTTCATTATTAGAATTTCTGGATATTTAGGGATATTTAGGGATATTTAGATAGGGATTAATAATGGATGTTATCAAGCACGAAGGCGTAGACGACCATTTTGTGGAGCTGTTCAGGGAAATAGTTAGGCCCAAACAAGTGTAAGTTGGATGGAAGGCACGAAATGTCATGAAATTCTGAAAATTTTCTCAGTATTCAAACAAGGATTCCCGCTTTCTTCGTTGTTGTTCACCCTTTATGTCAAGAACATAGAAAGAAGATTGGAAAACAATAAATTACGTTCTGATTTAACTTACATCCGTAGTGCGCAAGAATGCAACGGAATGGAGAGCCCATGGCTTCATGTAGGCAAGTTATATAGTGCTATTAGCGTGCAATGCAAGAGCTTTACACTGCTTGCAAATATTTGAGGCAATGAACCGACATATCTAGGATTTAGTTTTAGCACAGCGGAATCGAAATTTGTTATCTTTTTTGAAACGTTGTTATTTCTGCATTTAATAGGTCAGACGTTGTGACAGAAAGGAGGTCCTCCACGGAGATGGGGGAGGGGAACGGTCTTCTTCCTCGAGGTGGAGTTTTCCCGAGATCGGCTCTAGAGAGGGGTGCCCCGGCCGTTCCTTTTCCCCAAAATAGTCCAGAAAAGCACGCGAAAGCCGCAGTGAGTCCTTAGGCCCGATTTTCGATGGCGGATTGATGCACTTTTGCAGCGTGCCAGGTCAGTGCCCGTCCAGAGACTGAAATGTCCTTTCTCGGATCGTGTCAAGCGCAAACAACTCCATAGATGATGTTTTGACGTATCTCTGGCCGGGTATTCTGGGAACTTATGGATGGGGTACGAGTGCGGCTTTATGAGATCTAGTCTTGTTGGTGGCAGAAGCTAGCCGCTCTGGGTTCGGCGGAGAAGGACCACCTCTATTCTTCGGAATGTGCTAGGCGGATGGCGATATAATTTCGCAGCATTTACCAGATGCTAAACAACGTGGCAGCGGTAGATCTGTGCGCGGTGCCATTTATCGGCCTTAGCCATAGGGAGCGTCGTCAGGTGTGCGAAGGCGGCAGGGGCCCAGGAAGCGAAAACGACAGTGTATCCAGGCAAAGGTGCCGAAATAACTACAGCGCGCTCGTCCGTGGTGTGCCTTCTCGTTTCTAGTGATTTCTCCATGTGCAGGAATCCATTTAGCAATTCTGATGTAGCCTTCCTCTCGCAGGCGATGGACTTAAGCTCGCATGGCCTTGAGAACAGCATAGTCTGCTCCCCCTGAATGACATTCCGTGCAGGCTGCTAGCGAGCCATTACAAGCACAATATTTGCAAGCAGCCGGATTCTGTCTTTCTACTATGCGAGTGATGGCAACACTTATTTATGGCTATGAGTTCAAGAGAAGCGAAAGTGTGTTCCTCGGGAAGCCGTTAGACTTATTTCACTTTACTTTTTCATTTATTTATTCAGTATCTTAAGAACCATGCCGTGATCTTTTTTTCAGCATATTCGCTCGACTTCAGAAACACATAACCCTGACGTCACATATATTGCCTCTCCGCCTGTGCATGTCTCTTGCTAAGGAGCATGCGCGGAGGTTGAGGAACGAATGAGTGTGCGAAATGGGGCCCCAGCTTCCCCCGGCAGATTAAAACTCGGCGCCTATGACACAAAGCACACGCCGCGCCCCCAAGCCGATCCTTGAAAGGGGCAAGCAACCAAAGCAGACCCAGTGCTTAGCTCACGACTGGGGAGAGCTCAAGGACCCAAGTTCGCCAGAAGGCAAAGCCACTTCAGGTCCTGACGTCTCTCGCTAAAGTTGCGGGAAACCCTCCGCCGACGGCAAGAACTCTCGGCAAACTTTGGTGTACGCCCGCCGAAGTTTGCGAAATGCCATCACTGAAAGGCGCACCTTCTGGTAGTTATGCCGAATCTTGCAGCCTTTCAGTCCCCACACTGACTTGGCGGAATGCTGTTTGTATCGGTAGCACAATGACCCCGGCCTCCCCTCTTCGGCAAATATGACAAACCTAGCAGCATGGAGAAGGGCAGGTCAAGTGAACACGGAACACGCGCATTGTGGACATCAAATTATATAAATTATAACTTGTATGAAGTTGAGTATGATTTTGGAAAACGTCTGATAACGCCCTTTGTTTAAGTGCACTCAACTTCATTCCAGATACAAAATATGATGAAATTCGATGTCCGGGATGTTCCGTTTTAATTCAATCCACATTATAAAAAAGTGACCACAAGCAGTAATGTAGAGCACGAACATAACGTAGTGTGAATCCCACACATGTCGTTATTGATAATATGGCGAAGTATTGGTGCAAAATTCAAAGTCATAACGTTCGAAAAAAAAGATCAATGGCAGAATTAAGGCACACCTGGAAATGGCGATTAGTGTCAAATATGGCATATATTCAAAATACAAGATGGGCAGAGAATCGGCTGGCTCGTGGAAACTAAGTTAGAAAGCATCGACGGCATCAATGGTATAAATGACGTCACAACGCCAAGGCCACATAGGTTTTACTGCGATATCTGCTATACGGTTATGGACATCTCGCGTGTGTCTGGAGAAATGTTATTGCTTTTTTCAAATTATAATCATCGCAATTTTCTTAAATTCATTGTGAATATCTTTCCAAGAACGTGATGTGTTTCAAAAGGGAACTGGCCACCGTGTGCCTGGCTGGTACATGGTTTGGGTCATTCTCTTATTCTTCTAGCGCGCTCCTAATTTGAACACATGAGAATTTCTGTTCAGTTGGGGATGAGTTCTCTCGTTATGCGTAATACGTTGTGGATGAATCTCCGCTAAATTTTGTAATAATATTTAAGATAACATACGAATGAATAATCAAAAACAAAAGGGAGCAAAATTCTTTCACTTTCATGCAACCGTGCTACTTTCAATACGCGAAAATCTGATCTCCAGATCCCAAACTCTGTGCCTTATTACAATGCCACGCTGGAGGAGAAGGTGTAAGGATGCCGGTTATTTTTTTCCTCCAATGCATGCGAAAGCACACATGGAAACAACGCAAGCAGAAATTAAAAATCAGCAAATATACAAAATACACCAGCAGCCGGCACATACGCACGCATTGCGCACTTCCATCAAGTATGGCGGCTCGTCCTCAGTAACATACACACTTCTTGAATGGGCTACAGACTCCCGAAATGGAAGTTTTGCAGGTCTCAGGCTTTCAGCCACGCCAGAGCAGGGCAGTTGCAGCCTGTGGTAAATTGCGAATAGTAATATGTACTGATCGCGCTGCTGTTTATATTTTGCACATTGACAAGGCACGTAAGTATACTTGCCTTGTACACTTACACAGCTAGTAACTAGGACATTTACTATCACTTTAAAAAAGAGTGTTGTTGGGCCTCACCGCTTCTTGAACGCTTGGAGGACATTGTAGGAATAAATCACTTTCCTTAAGACCACCGTAGCTATAATTAATATTACAATCATTTTTCATTGTCGGAATTCCTTATGCTTGAGACCTGATGCTCCGCTCATGAACTCAGCCGGTTCGCTAGGTGAAATCTGTGGTCGAAGGGCATCATATTGGTTATAACTCGGCATTAACGCCTACTGAAGGCCGAAGTCGGCGCATTTGAGCTTCAGAAGCCTTGTGCTAAGCGTTTTGAGCACTAAAGAAATAGAAGCTGCCACGTTGCCGAGCTGCGGTTACGTCAGGATAATTCTGAACATGCAGTGACCCTGTGTCCTTGAGAACAATTATATCGCCACCATTTCTGAACTCAATATACATTTGAAAGTCCGTAGATTATTAATGTGCAAAATCCCTGGTAAGTTGTGTCAATTTATGAGTCATAGTTGTCTATAAAATTAAGTAAAAATTTAGTGACGGTGAAATATGCTAGGAGACCTTTTCACTGTGACGCCTAATGGCCTACGCATCGAGCAACCCGAGTGCACAGCCCTCCCTATGTCACTCCATCACATAAACTGCTCAGATAACTAAGCTCTTTGTCAATGAAACTGACTGATTGCACGCTTACGCAAGAGGGGCCCCTCCAATATATCCCGTACGCTTCAACAATTTCGTGCTTTCTTTGGTGTCTCCCTCGCCTGAAGTCTACTTGTCAAATTGCAGGAGTACTTCTTGTTGAGCTAACTTGTGATGAATAGCTATTGTAAGTCCTGTCTTCTTCCTTTTTATGTTGGTGATTTAAGCTTCTCTTCTAGAAAATGCGCCCACGTGAAACAGTCTTCACGGCAACATGCCAACGCATAGCAGAAGAGCTCTCGACGCTGTAGACAGGAAACGCCAGCGTGCCGAGGCTGGGTGTGCTCGACATCTCGACGGGTTAATGAGACTGCCGACGCGTGTGAAGCTCCTCTCGCCAAAGCACGAGCCTATCACGAAAAGGAGACGCGCGGAGCACGCGAGGCTCGATCTGATCTAAATGTGTGGTTCGTATTGGGCCCGACAGTAGCGGTAGGACGTGGAGCAAATCGCAGCACCTGAAGCGGAACAGAGTCGCTGATTAAAACCGCGCGGCTGCCGACGCTTCTGAAGAATACAACGAGCGTCTCGTACCTGCAGGGCGGCCAAGGAGACCCGATGAGGGTCGACGCAGTTGCACGTGAAATACGATAGGATTAAGATACAAGATGAGCGGATCATAAACATGAAAAAGAGCGATAATAGATGAATATATTCAACAATTAATCACAGAAACATTTGAACAACCATTTACGTCAACCTTGTCTTCTTTTAGTGTCCACGCTTGGTTGTTCTCCCGCGTTTACATACGTTGAAGTGTCTGCAGGCGGTGTGCGTATCAGTATACTATTGCCAGCCGGCATTTCTATCTTCTTTATTCAGTAACTATGTGTGTTCATGCAATACCAAGAATGCGATCTTATAAAAAACCATTTGGTGCTTTTCATCCTGTTATGCAGCTCTTCAATAACAGTCACAGGTTTGATATGTTGAAAAGAAACTACAATTACTCGGACAAGGATGACTCCATCTGTGTGAAGATTAGGCGTGACACTTATAGGGGTATTACTCAGGCTCACGCGTGCGCACCTGACCCTTCTCTGGATCGCACAGCGCCGGCGGAGCGGCAGTCGCTCCCTAGCACTTTCGCAGCAGCCCTAGCAGTCAGAGCTGTGACCCCTAACCCGCGGTTCGCAGTGAGTTGCGACCACGGCGGGTTCAGGCCAGTGGGGACAGGGTGAGTCTCGACCTAAGGTGTTTATTCACCTTGGTGTACAATGATTCCAACAGACAGCAACAGCCACAACACACACAAATACAACACAAAACACAACACAAAACCTCAGCGGCGGAGCATTCCGCACGTCTGGGGCGAAACAAACCGCACCATGTGGGAACCACAAAAGAGGCTGATAAGAGTTCAGCTCACCCAAAAGTGGATCCGCGCTCGGGCCCTGGGGCGGTGAGTCGCACACCAAGGTCCGGGCGCCACAGGGGGACGGCGTGCGGCGGTCTCAGCGGCTGATTTGAGATGCGGCCGTTCGCTAGCTCTTCCGCCGTGAGACAAAGATGCGTCGGGGGAATCGCGCTTCTGCCCGAGCGGCGGAGAGGGGTCTCCCCGGTTCCAAGAAAGGGAAAGGAGGGAACGGGGTGCCTTGGCTGCAGCGTCGCGGCCAGGCGCGAAGAGCAGCGGGAGCGGCGAATGTGCCCTCTCCCCAGCTACCCTCCGCGAGCGAGCACGTGATTATCGCGTGATAGCCGCGTGGCCGCTCCGGAGATATCGGGATGCGCGTGCGATCCCCACACACTTCAGACGTACAAGGCAATACAGTGACAAAAAATGTTACTTATCGAAACCTGAGTGCCACTCCAACTTCACCACATAGGTAAGTGCGGTATCGTAAGGGTGCGTATGAAACACCGTCCAGAGGCTGTATTCTCTAATGCTAGGGCAATTTTTGTGTTATGTTCACCCACTCCATTCCGTAATGCCTTCGGGCTTTGAAATTATATATATATATATATATATATATATATATATATATATATATATATATATATATATATATAGTTATCCATTTTTAGGTGCTGATTGAGTTCGTGATTACTACTATGTAACAGTCGTGTCCAAGGTCCGCGAATGCAGGCAACTATAGAAAATTCCCCCATGGACTGAAGTAAAGGTGCCTTCTGTCCACAACGTTGTTCGCTCTGTTGGTTAAGGGAATAGAAACACGACTTGAAAAAAAGTATTGAGAAAGCATTTTATTACATTCGCATTCGTTAACTAAGCCTGACTGCACATCAAAATCAACAAACGACAGACAAGTTACACTAAAATATTGGACGGCCCTACTAATAATTCATTTTTGTTGAGAGGTGTCACAGGAATAAACGAGGATGGAAAATGCAAACGTGGAGGACACACTTGCGTGTCTACATATTTTTTCTTGGTTTATTATCCGTGTCACGATTCCTTGAGTAATAAACCCAAACAGCTGGCTAAATTTGCCATGCAACGCATAATCTCAGCCTGGCTCTCGCATTTCGGCTGTGTGGACTCCAAGACACCAACGAGTAATTAGTAAAAAAAAGCAACTGCCACGTCATTTCGGACCGTACAACACCCTACAACCGTTTGATGCAATCGACCGTGGGCTCGTGCCCGATTGTGTTACAGAATAAGATCGGCGCCGCGCGTGACCTTCCATTTTTCCCATGGTAGCCAGCTGTCGGACCTTTTCAGTGTGAGAACATCTCTTTGTCTACTGCCAATTAACCTTCGTAATTTCGTATTGTTAAATTCGAGATTTCACGATGGAAAGTGCAGTGTAAAGCTTGACGGCAACGGCAAAAGTTCCGAAAAAGAATGTCTGATAAATGTCAAATTAGTAACTTGAGCAGTAAGGAGCTTTAGCTTCGCACGTTCTCCACGAGTGTTTGAAACGCTCAAGCCGAATGCACATAACTTCTCCTTTTCGTCGTATAACCGTCGAAGCCTGTTACGTCTTAATACAACGATGAGAATCCCTTACACGCTTACCACTTGGTAGTGCTGTCATCAGTGCCCGCCCAGACAACGACGGGATCCGACATAGAGTGCGACGCGCAAACAAAGGGGCTCACTTCGAAGCGACAACAGCCACTACCCTCCGTAAAAGCGGTAACTACCGCACAGATCGCTCTACCTGAACCCGACCCTTAGAAACTGACCCAATCGATGAAAGGGGATGTCATGTTGCGGGCGGCATTCAAATGTGGTGAGCGATGTGCGTGGTGCTGTGCGGTGCTTAGACGAAATGGCACCAGGACGACAAAGACGATGAAGATGCACTGATGCTGGCATGTGGCGAACGGAAGATAAAGAAAAATAAGAAGGCCGGGAAGGGAAAAGGAACAAATTCGACCAATAGTGAACGAACGCGCGAAGAACGAGAAAAATGAAAGTGAAGTGCTGGGAGATGCTCGTGGAGCAGCACAGAAGCCAGTGGTGCCAGGCCACGAAAGCTCATCGGGCTCTGGCCCCAAAGCCCAGCTGCTGCAAGGCTATTCAATTTGCCTAGTGATTCTTCAGTCGGCCACGGTCCGGTGCCCTTGGACCGGGACCAGACACTCCCATACCAATCCTATTGTTCTTTCCTATGCCTCCCATAACCCTTCCGCCCACATCACGCTCATCCCTACCGTCATCATGAATCGGAATCTACCGTCCCTCCGACAGTCGATCGACGTGCACAGGGTGAACGCTCGCAAACACTGCTTATCACAGCGTGGGGCTGTATACTTCTGTGGAACTTTAGTCGTATTATGCAAGCGTGTTGTACGTACATGTTTTTTCTAGTGTTTCTCTAGTGCACTCACTTTCACCTCACTCATTCTTGTATTAAGATAATGACTAAACATGCAAACGGCTTCGTTTTTGTCGGCAACGAAGGTTTCGCCTCCTTTGCCGTGATTTTTGGGATCATTCCTCAATTGGCGTCCATAACAGGTCAAAGCCGTTTGCATTGAGTGGTTATATTTATAGATAAGGTGAGTCAACAACAGCTCCTAACACTGGCGGAACACGTGGGAATTTATGGGGTAGAGTTGAAGACATGGGTAGACGCACAGTTACACCAGGCTCACTAGGAACCTATTCAGACTTGTGAGGAACGGGTCGCTCAAAGAGAGGCGACTAAAGAACGTCTGGAGATGGAACAGAGGGCTCTTCAACTGCGACTTCGACTGGCTGAAGTTGAAGGAAGCCAAGAACACTCAGCGCATGTTCGAGAACGGGAAATAAATCGAAGCCAGCCGAGCTTCATAAATCCTCGATGCCTAACACCGGTGTTCAACGGCAGTGGTGACGACCTGGATGCATATTTAAAAAGATTCCAGCACCTAGCTACTGCTCAAGAGTGGCCTGAGAAGTGGGATACAACTCTCAGTTTCTGCCTCAGTGGAGAAGCCTCAGTGGAGAAGCCGAGCTCAAAACGCTCAAATGTATGACCTAAGCGCCAAGACATAACTTAAGTTAGTGACCGGGCCCTCGTACTACTCCCAACCAGTGAAAACAAGCGACTTGTGCATCGGAAAATGTCATTTCTGGTTAGACGGAAGAAAGAAGAGCGGCCACGACTATTGGTTGGCCTTTGGACACGCTACGAAACTGTTTAATACTAATATGCTGAAGTGATACAAACAGCTTCAGCCAAATGCTTCAGCATTCATTGTTGTAGAAGAAGAATCAGAGACACCCCTTTCCCTGTGTAAAGTAAAAGATAGCATAGGTGTTGAGGTGATAACGCTCGTAGCAAACTACACGGAGCCCAATATGCTGATATCTGCAATCTGAGGAGCGTGCGCCTCACGCGCTGAGCTCGACATGCGTTCCATGAGCTCTGCATCAAACACAAAAAGTCGCGAGGAAACTATTATTTGTGTAGTTCTACTATTACAATCCAATTCAGCCAAGTGAAAGACGCCTGGGAAGGCTACGTGGTTACACCACGTGGTTACACCAGTGCGTGCGACTTGTCAGAATTTAAAGGCACTCTTCCTTGTGCGCGGTCAAGGCCTAACGCTAGTCTGGTAGGCCCAGAGACCAGTCTTGTTGGCGCAGTGGGCCTAGCTACGAGCAGGGCCGAGGAGCAGGACCAGTCCAGGACGGGCAATGTGGCCCCCACGCACGGAGTGAAGCACAGCGTACACACGGACGAAAAAGACAACCATTTGCAACAAGACAAAGAGGAGAGCAAGGAATCAACAGCAGCAGGTGAGTGGATCACGGCGGCCTCGAGGGCGACCTCAGCTGAGCCACGAGGCCGACTACAGCGAAGTCAAATTACCGGCAAGCCGCCACCGTCTCCACTCCTGGAGGGACAAACGAGATTGACGATAACAAAGCCAGCATAGCAGCTTGGGCTTGGTTTTCCATCCTGCTAGTAACAGCGCAAAATGTAGACAAGAGACGAGAGAAGAAGACACCGCAAGCGCAGCGCTTGTGGTGTCTTCTTCTCTCGTCTCTTGTCTACATTTTGCGCTTTTACTAGCAGGATGGAAAGCCAGCACGCAGGCCACCACTTCTCCCAATAGGCGACTACAATATAGTGAGGCGGCCACGAAGCGTACTCGACGTGGGCAAGCTCTAGCCGTTCAAATTCGCTGGCTCTGCTACAGGCCACAAATACGAGGTGGCGTCAGGCAAACCTTCAACTAAGGGCCCACCTGAACCAAAACAAGGCAACAGCGAACACTCCAACCAAGGAAATGACAATAAAAATCGAAGTGACCGAGATCAAGGTCGGAGAAACAGAACACTCGGTAGAAATGTACGGGCTGCAGGCGCCCGACGACACCATGAAAAGAATGATTCAAGGTGCACCAACGTGACTGACGATCCAAGACAACAAGGAGATCATAATACACGAGGGATTCAATATCTAGAAGGCAAGAAGAGAGGGAAAGGATTCGACAACAGTCGTTGTAACGTTCGCGGGACCTGACGTGTCGCACTACCTCTGGCTGTACGGAGTGGAGTATCGATGTACCTTGCATAAGAAGACTGCACGGTATGCTACGAAGTGGGACACCGCGGTACCACCTGCCCAAGGCCAGGAACGCGAGCCTGCCCCGAGTGTGGCATGCGAGACCCAGCTCCAGGCCACACCGTGCATCCGCGGATACTCGAAGGCGATCTCCGTGGTTTCTTTTTTTTTCCTTCGCCAGCACTGCTTGCGCCGCCGACGTCGCGGACGGATGTATGCATACCGTGAGAGTCCCCTTTGGAACGGGGCGGTGGGTTACATCACCAAGCTCTTGCAATCCTATAGCCTAATGTACTACCAATGTTAAAAAAAGGAACAAGAAAATAAATAAATAATAGATTATGCCGATCCGACGCAGTGTGGGAATCGACGTAAGCGACGCTTTCTTGGCTGTTTCCTTGGATTGACGATAATTAGCGGTGATTTTGACGGCGAATGTTTAATTTCTTCAAGATTTAGTCCAAAACTAGAGTGGTGAGCTGTTGAAAGTTACTTTGCTTACCCTACAGCTGTTTGTCTGCGTAATACACAGAAAACACAGGGAGAGGTCCTTGCTTGAGGCTTTGTAGTACGCCATACTTCATAACCTATGAGAGGGTTCAGCACTGTCGCTGCCTCACATGGCACATCGCGTGGTGGCGGAAGTGCTAAACATTAATTGAATTATGGGGCTTTACGTGTCAAAACCACAATAGGATCGTGATGCACGCAGTGGTGGACTCCGGATTAATTTGTGCACCGTTCTGATGATTAACCTGTCCTCCACGTGTCTCTAAACGAGCGTTTTATTTTCGAAGTGCGGCCGCCGCGGTCGGGATCAAATCCGCGACCTCGAGCAACGCCACAGCCGCGAAGCTACAGCGGCGGGCACAGCATTCTTGGTTTCACGTGTGACCACTTCCGTAGCGTCGCTTAGACCCTGCGGTGCACTACTTTAATGCGGCTCTACTTCTGCACACCCTGCGTAAGTTGTGCATTTGACAAATTTGCGTGGCGTTTATTTTCAGAAATTGCAGGAGCTTAACGTAATGGGCTGCTAAGCACGAGGCCGCAGGATCGAATCCCGGCCGCGGCGGCTGCATTTAGATGGGGATGGAATGAGAAAACACTCTATGTTTAGGTTTAGGTGCACGTTAAAGAACCCCAGGTGGTCCAAATTATTCCGGAGTACCCCGCTACAGATCGTGGTCTCGGTAGGTTAAAACCCCATAAATTTTTATGTTATCCGCTTTGCCCGCAACCACGTGCGTGTTTATAGTAGTAGAGTTTTCTTGCCTTCTCGCGTCACATCCCCTCCCCTCTCTACAATTCTATTCAGCTTCCTTCTGAATTCGCACGTTAGTTGAACAGTAAGTGCTGTAGCTTATGCTGTGCTTTTGCAGGGGGTCACACATAATCACAGCTGTCAAGACACTAATGTGGTGACGCCCAGGGAGCTTCAGAACACATTGAGCACATGCGACACAATGGAAAGGTCCAAAATAGTTTCTCACGTCGCCTTTCCTCTCCGCCGCGTATGCACACGCTCTGAGCCACCCCCCGACGCGGTCTTCCAGACAGCAGCAGCAGCACCACTAGTAGGGGTGGGAAAGTCGAAGAGGCAAGGAAAGCTTCGCTTGAAAAACCTATGAAGAATTCCGATCACCTTACTTTCTTAACGCGGATGCAAAACCAAACTTTCTCCGCGGATGCGCAGAGGCGAGCGCCATCTGGTAATGGTGCGAGGGACCCGGTGGGGCGCCTGCTCCGCTGTGTCTGGTTGGCCTATTCGGCCAGAAAGCAGCCAGGCCTCAGCCACGCCCACGAAACCCGGCGGGGTTCGCGAAGAAAAATATCATTTTTAAAAGACACGGCATATAGCATGCACATACGTGTAAATATATGCGGAGCCTCATGGCGACGCAGATGGCGAAAATTTACTTGGAATGTCCTTATATTAACTATAGCCATAATAAAAAAGCACCTCGTCTGTTGATCAGCGCAAGTAAAAAACGCAGCGTTTAAGCTTGCTATGGCATGACAGAATTGTTTTCATTTTGTATGGTAGACATTTAGTGTATTGCAAGGGGCATTTGGATATCACCGTGTGCTCATGTACAATTAGAAACATTTGGCTGAAGGGACTTAAACACGCCTGCCCGCGAATAAACGAACTATTTTGAAGGCCACCTTGGACGTCTGCGCTATTTTGTAAGCAATCCTAGGCATCTATTGGCAAGTCGCTCACTTTCAGCTCAAATCTCTGTGAATAAACTAAGCATGCCGTTCTATTTCTTTCTTCCTTTTTAGGCCAAGTGCACGAATTAACTTCACTTTTTTCGCCACCAACGAAACCCACGACTATGCGAATTCGACCATACTAAGCAGTAAGTCCGTGACTCGACCTCAATGCTTCACAGTCGCGACTAAGTGAACTTTCAGTTGTGTGAACTTCAAGAGACCAAAGAAAACCATCCACTTAACATAACGTTCACTAAACTAAATATTCACTAGAATATGGAACAGCATAGGGCACTGCAGACATCGAGTCAGAAGTGTGAAATGCAATTTATGGAGCTATTTATATCAATATATACGAAGTGCGCAACAGCTACGTTCTTGCCTATCTCGTTTAGGAAAAAAAAAAATCTGTATTTTCATTTGCGCTAGTGCATTTAAAGCTGGCCAGAAAGTCTTCTTTTGTGCATATCCTCTGGCGCAGCCTGTTACTCTGACAGGAAATCGTCCCATTTTACAAGGTTTCCTACAGTCTCGGCTGGCATTGCAGGATTTGACTCTGCCTTTGCCATTGCATCTTCCTCGTCGCACTTTTCTTCTTCGGGACGAACACTCGAAACAATTTCCAGATCTGATAGTTAAGCACAGGTAACCAGCTGACTGTCACACTGCACATAACCGCCGCTGGAGGGGCGATTTGTGAGTGGTGGGCGTCGGCTATGCCAGCGCTGCAATGCTCAAAATTTCATTGAACTGACTTATACAATGAGCCCGGGTCCACTCAACAAGTTCGCTCAACTGAAATATTCGCTATTCAGAAATTCGGTTAACTGAAAGATTTTTGCTGGAATGCATAGGAAAACTGCCGGGGATTTCCTGAAAGTTCATTATTCTGAAATATTTGTTAATCCGACCTCCGTACAACTGAGAATTTACGATATTAGGCACCAAGTAGGTTGCACAGTGGCAGCGCTAACGAGCAATTTTCGGCTCAAGCAAGAGGTTGTACAAGGAGATGAACTGCTATAACCTTTCATCATCATCAGCCTATTTTTATGTAGAATTTGTCAATGTTGCCCGCTATGTCCTTATGGATTAGGAATCCTGCCCGGTATTGCTTCTTATCAGAGAGACCTCTATAGCAGCGGACATGACCGTTATTTAGCAGTGTGTAAGCCTCACCAGTTCTTATCTCACTAAGACCGATAATATGCCAAACAATTGCTGATAATTCCTCAAAGAGTCCTGCTAAGCTAACCTCACTCGAGAGGCTTCGGGTGCCAAGCGTTGCAAGGGTCAGTTTGCATAGGCGGCCTGCCCGGACCCAGATATTCCTAGCACTCTCTGCTGCGTTACAGGTCTGACCGGCCCCTTGGTCAGGTGCTCCGCAGCTGTTGGGGACTGAGGGCCATTAGTTAATTGTAGATTAATTGTAGAAATGAATTTGGACAGCTCAGGTTTTTTTGCATGTACCTAAAGCTAGATGAAGGCATACAAGTGCTCACATCTAGAACCTAGCTTTGGAAGAGCAACGATATTAGTCTAAGAAACACGCTTGCATTCGAGCTTCTTGCAGTTACCGTAAGTACTTTACAACTGTTACGAGTGCTGAATAAACATTCAGACAATCTCCACATAGTTTTTGAAACATCCAAATAGTTTGTAACATCATAAGATGCGTTCACGCCCTTTCGCTTTGTACTTCGACGCCGCGGTGCTCACTGTGTATGTTGGCGTCGTCCATACAGTTACGCGCAACCCGTCTTTTTTTTTTGTTCAACAGGAGCTCTGGGGGAGTCTGGACAAGTTCTGATAGTGTGGGTAGTGATTCAGCTAGACCTTGTCATCTGATTCCAATTACAACTTCTTGGAGGCAAGTTTCACTACATAACAAGCACTTAATGATAGCGATAACGAAACTGGCGTAATGTAAGATGTCATAATCCAGTGAATTATAGGGCTTCCACATATGGTCTACACAGGCGTGTCCTTTTGAGGGCAAGTAGTACTCATTGTAAAATTGTCTACCTGAAGCACTTCAAAGGTGGGCAGCCAGATGCCCGGTGGAGCACCTGCTTGAACAAGACAAAATCGACATGCATGCAGAAGCAGGTTCTATTCGCCGTGATGATCAAGGCCCTCTACGGAGCAGTAACACCGACTAGTAGCATGGTGATATATGTAAGGGGCGCCACGAAGAAGTGACCAGTACAGATTTTATACGGCAAATGGGCACTGCAGTGCGGAGACTTGGTTGTCAATCATCAGACAAAGAAAGAAAAAGGACTTCAAGGTGAAGGACACCGTTGGAGAAACAAATGAGAGAGGAATAAGGAGAAAGAAAATACGCTGAATAAATGCGCATGTTGGAATTTACGTGAAGCGAAGCGTCAGTAGAGTGGGTATTTATATAATTTACAACTAAGCTCGACACGTACAAATTTTGTTTACTTTCTTCTTGTGCAACGTATGCTGTCATGAAGTGCATACGTTTAGCCACCAGAAAGGTCACAATATTCTCATCCAAGTTGGATCACACAATGGTGATGACACTTGCATGCACTCAAAATTACATCAAGCTAAATCTTAGAGATTCTGTATTTCTTGTATCATAGTGACACCTGCCCATTCTGGGAACAAGCTGTGGCCCCCATGAAATGGCTGAATGAAAGAAACTTAAGGTAATGAAAGAATCAGTTATATATTACCACGTCTGGGCTACATAGAAAAAGAGGCAATTACGCGAGCTTTAACGCATTCGTATCGTGAAAGATCTCAAGGCGAAGAACACGACTCTATGCTTGATGTACTAAAGAGACTGCTATTGTAACGTGTCCTCGTCTGCTATTTTCACTGCACCGTGAAGATCCAATTCACCTCACCATCAACAGTTCGGTGTGCAGGTCGATATCTCAGAGTTGACATTACATGTCCAGGTTTATACAGGTGTTCATTGTTTTGTTACGCGCAATAGAGGTGCGCTTATTAAGATCTTTTATTACCCCATTCACTAGTGCTTCCATTCGACGCATATGTGACTTTTGCATATATATTTACGACGGGCGAGTGAATATTCGAAGGACCGAATGCAAAAAATATACTACACGCCAACAGTCAGCATTCATATTTAAAAAGGAACTACTCGGCATTCTCGAAATTCCAAACTAACAAAATATGTCGCAAAAACGCAATTTGAAATTCTAGTTACTGTTTTCCGTTTGCTAAAGAATGTGTCGAAAATTAACTGAATTGTGACATCAACCAAAGTTTTTGAAGCAATGCAGAAACAAAATGTATAATGGAAGCTTTGATTTCGGCGTCGCTGTGGAAGCTTACATGACATGTAATTTTTGCTTGCAGTCTGTCATTAAAAATTGTACTAGTCTAGCCATGTCGTAATGCTATCATTGACGCTGCAAAGTGATATAAATGGTTCTTCCAAAGGGCCCTGTTACTTGTGCCTGTAGCATAAAAGTTTGAAACTTTTGTTTTTACAACTTAGTTTATTTTTAAGCAACCATTCATTTCGCTTTTTTTAGCAAATTACTCATTCAACAGCTATTCTTTTGAGAGCTCGTATGACAGCATGCCTTTATTGTCTTTGAGGGCCTCTTCAAGTTTTTTTTCTAATGATAACCAGTAATCTAGTGTTTAAAACTCATTTGTCTCTGATGCTTGGCTCTTGATTGCACTAGTCAGTACAAGTGTGGTAGGTAATACTGCCTAAATAAATGTTCCTGCTGTGAATATATGCCTCTGCGTTGGACTTTTTGAGTGTAAATTCGAGATTAAATACTTATTCGATTCGTATTCGAACAAGTAGATTTCACCCACCTCCAAAGTGCACAAACACATTCGCCGAGATATAGAGTAACCCAAGAAGTGACCGCGCCAAACCCTGGACGGTAGGCAAAAAAAGCTTCAGCTTGAAATAAAGTTTTGGTGTTAAGAAGAACCTTTAGCACGGGCCCAACTCCGACGCGGCCTATTCAAATACATGTAAAACGCAAAAACGTTTTTCTGGCATAACCCCTGGACCGAGTTTAATGAAATTTGTTGCGTTTGAGAGAGAAAGTTAAATTCTACTGAGTGTTTGGAGCAAATTTTCGGTTTGGGGTATGAGTTTTGTTTAAAAATGTTTCAAAATTTTGAAAGTTTGAAAGAAATAGAAGCACAACATTTACAAATCAATAGTTGTGCATCAAGAACCGATATCACGGTTCTGTGAACGGCCCCCATTAGATCATTAAAAGCGGCCAAATTTCATATATCACTTTTTATCTTACGTGAACTTGTGACGTTGTGTACATGGCTTCAGCAAAAGCTGCTATTTTCATATCATTAAATTTTTATAGTATCATGCGTAACATACCAATTTTGTGCGCTTTAGATGTACTATTAAGTGCCAATCAAAGAATTGTGATATCATTTGTCATTGATGATTTGCAGAGTTGTAAACTTGATAGTCTCGTTTCTTGAATTACTATTTTTTCCAATATTTAACAAAACGTTCACAACCTAACAAAATTCGAAACAAACAGTCACTAGATTTTAAGTTTTTTCTTTTAGATGCAACAACCCTCGCCAAATTTGGTGCAGTGGTTGCCGAGAAAAACGAATTCTCCGCACCCCAGCCCATAAAAATGGGCTGGAGTGCGTTTGGCAGGCATTCCCAAATCATGAACAGCAGGTTGCCATTATTCCTCAAGAGAAAAGTATATAATAGCTGTGTCTTACCAGTACTCACCAACGGGACAGAAACCTGGAGGCTTAAGAAAAGGGTTCCACTCAAATTGAGGACGACACAACGAGCTATGGAAAGAAGAATTATAGGTGTAACGTTAAGGGATAAGAAAAGAGCAGATTGGGTGAGGGAACAAACGCGAGTTAATGACATCTTAGTTGAAATCAAGAAAGAGAAATGGGAATGGGCAGGACATGTAATGAGGAGGGAAGATAACCGATGGTCGTTAACGGTTACGGACTGGATCCCAAGGGAAGGGAAGCGTAGCAGGGGGCGGCAGAAAATTAGGTGGGCGGATGAGATTAAGAAGTTTGCAGGCACAGCATGGCCAGAATTAGTACATGACCGGGGTTGTTGGAGAAGCATGGGAGAGGCCTTTGCCCTGCAGTGGGCGCAACCAGGCTGATGATGATGATGATGATGATGATGATGAGATAGGAACACCCGAGCTAACGCTTCCTCGTAAGTTGCGGAAGCGTTGTACAAGGATGGCAAAATGACCTATCGCCAGGTGATGGGCAAATGTAACGGAGGCAATGCAAGTTCTAAATATGGCGACCTTCCACCGCTTACGTGGAAAGTTGGGCTAGTTGGTGAGTGATGATAGTACCTTGCTGGTGAAGCAGCGCACAAACACGGACACAGTGAAGACAAGCAGGAATAGACGACACTCGCTGCACTCGCAACTATTTTATTTCATAACACAAACTTCAAGTTTATATACCTGCGCACCCTGAGGCGTCAAAGCAAATCATGGTAAGATTAGAGGCTTTCTTTATATATATATATATATCGCTTGCCCGCCCATACTCGGGCGTCAAAGGCATTGCACTTATCTAATATGGTGTACAATCCTATCGTAATTTGTTGCAACCCTAACAACCATTTTTATTGCAGATTTTCTTTTCTCTTCTTTTTAGTGTACTTCCAAAAACGCAACTTCCCCATGGCTTAGATGTACAGATGGCTGACTGATACAACCCTCTCCCCTCTTGTGAATATGAAAGGCTTCGATTATTTCCCTGGTTAGTTGATCCTTATGGTGTGATAAAACTGAGGCATCATTGTAAAGCGGCCAGCACCCATGTTGTGAGCAGTGCCCCTTAATATGGGAATGAATGTTTCCCCCCAATGACCTTTTGTGCTCTAAAAGTCTCGTGTTTACACAACGACCTGTTTGGCCGATGTATACTTTCCCACACGATATGGGCAAACAGTAGACTACAGAAGACCTGCACACGACAAGTTTTTCTTTGTGCGTCACTGTGCACTTACGTCCATTTTCTTTTACTTTTTTCGAAACTCTACGATCCAGTCCGGCACATATTTTTCCGAGTTTGTTAGGCGCTGAAAAAACTACTCGTAGACCGTATCTGCCACCTACGTTTTTTAAGTTATGCGCAATTTTGTGTGCATATGGTAGTGACACAATTTTTTTGCTGTCAATCTCTAGTCTGTTCCGCTCTTTCTGATAGCCATTGCGCACATAACGGATCAACTTATACGCTGATGTACAGAGTACATGTTTTTCATACCCTGCATTCTTTAGTCTGATAACCTGTTGGCTGAATGTTTCTTTTTTTTTCCGGGCACGACTTAGTTAAGGCAGCCCTCAGGCACGAGAAAGCTATGCCACTTTTTACAATTTTAGAGTGTCCCGAGTTATAACTAAGCAAGGGTTTTTGTGATCGTGGATTGTATGACCAGCAAACGTGGTCCGGTGTGGAAGTTAACGCCAAATCTAAAAATTGTAGCTTGCCATTCTGCGGCAACTCAACAGTGAAAGCCAGTCCTTGGCTGTTGTCCTTGAACACTTTTAAGACTTCATTCATTCTTACGTCCAAAACACCATGTTCGATAATAACTAAAAAATCGTCCACAAAGCGGAACACTTTTACCGCTAAGTTTTTAAGGTTTGCAACTATCGCTTTGTCTATACTACCTAAAAAAATTGTGCTAAATACCGGAGCTACTTTTGGGCCTATACATATACCGGACTTTTGTCTGTACATAACATTATTCCACATTACAAAGGTGGACTCAAGGTAAAATGTTAATAGTTCAAGAAATGTATTAACTGATACGCCACATTTGCTGACAAATTCCATCTCGTCGTTGTCTTCCGTTATACAGTGCCTAACACTCGATAATAAGGGACCATGCGGAATATTGTAATACAAATCCTGTACATCTATGCTGACGAATTCACATCGTCCAGGGTTAGATGTGCTTAAGTACGTTACTAACGTTTCAGAGTTTGGTAAAACGAACGGATCGGTAACTATCAAGCCATTAAGGTGGTTTTGAAGGAATGAAGATACAACCAACTGCCACGAGTCCCTTTCTGATACTATGGCTCTGAACGGAACGTCAACCTTATGTGTTTTTGCCACGAAAAACAATTCGAGATGTAGGTTGCACGAGCGCTTAACTGCAGTAGCAAGTCGCTCAAAATTGTTGCTTGCGAGTAATGTGACTGCTTTATCCCTCACCTTTTTAGCTTTTACGTCGACACGTACGAAATTCTTTCTGACCGCTGTCATTGCCTTCTCTTGGAAGAGACCTTCAGGCACAACTACAAAACAACCTTCCTTATCAGAAGTCAGAAACCGTAAATCGTTCTTCACGCCAAAGTTCACTAGATTCCTTACGTGTTGCTCTTTTCTGTCGGCGGTCATTGTCCTGGAAAGCACATCCATACACTCTGTAATGAAACGTGGACGTTCTTCTTCGGCCACACGACGCGCCATGGTCTTGGTCAGTGCTACTTTTTCTGGTGGAGTGAAGGCCGGCTCGAAGGAGAACTTCGGACCGAGTCCAAGAATCCTTTTGTAGTTCTCGGGAACGGTGGCGTCTCCCAAGGTGACCACCCTGCCCTCCGGTGGTCTGTGCTTCTTTGGTCTAGGTAGGTGTGGTCTCGTGGTCGCCCACAACCACTCCGCCAAACTGTCGGACGTCCTACACCATTCCCTGAAGCGTCTGTTGTGCTCTCGACCG
Source organism: Dermacentor albipictus (assembly GCF_038994185.2). NCBI lineage: Eukaryota > Metazoa > Arthropoda > Arachnida > Ixodida > Ixodidae > Dermacentor > Dermacentor albipictus. The sequence continues at coordinate 67,273,120 of NC_091822.1, read as the reverse complement.
TGAAGCAAGGCGCACGTTACTCTCAGGGAATCCTTGAAATGTCTTGCTTGTCTCCATAATTCGGCTTTCACAATCCTACAAATGCGTTTTGAGTGTGTTGAAGATGGCTGAAGGAAACCGCACATGGTTTCGAGTTCCTTTGTGGACGATTTTTTAGTTATAAGCGAACATGGTGTTTTGGACGTAAGAATGAATGAAGTCTTAAAAGTGTTCAAGGACAACAGCCAAGGACTGGCTTTCACTGTTGAGTTGCCGCAGAATGGCAAGCTACAATTTTTAGATTTGGCGTTAACTTCCACACCGGACCACGTTTGCTGGTCATACAATCCACGATCAGAAAAACCCTTGCTTAGTTATAACTCGGGACACTCTAAAATTGTAAAAAGTGGCATAGCTTTCTCGTGCCTGAGGGCTGCCTTAACTAAGTCTTGCCCGGGAAAAATAAAAGAAACATTCAGCCAACAGGTTATCAGACTAAAGAATGCAGGGTATGAAAAACATGTACTCTGTACATCAGCGTATAAGTTGATCCGTTATGTGCACAATGGCTATCAGAAAGAGCGCAACAGACTAGAGATTGACAGCAAAAAAATTGTGTCACTACCATATGCACACAAAATTGCGCATAACTTAAAAAACGTAGGTGGCAGATACGGTATACGAGTAGTTTTTTCAGCGCCTAACAAACTCGGAAAAATATGTGCCGGACTGGATCGTAGAGTTTCGACAAAAGTAAAAGAAAATGGACGTAAGTGCACAGTCAAGCACAAAGAAAAACTTGTCGTGTGCAGGTCTTCTGTAGTCTAGTGTTTGCCCATATCGTGTGGGAAAGTATACATCGGCCAAACAGGTCGTTGTGTAAACACGAGACTTTTAGAGCACAAAAGGTCATTGGGGGGAAACATTCATTCCCATATTAAGGGGCACTGCTCACAACATGGGTGCTGGCCGCTTTACAATGATGCCACAGTTTTATCACACCATAAGGATCAACTAACCAGGGAAATAATCGAAGCCTTTCATATTCACAAGAGGGGAGAGGGTTGTATCAGTCAGCCATCTGTACATCTAAGCCATGGGGAAGTTGCGTTTTTGGAAGTACACTAAAAAGAAGAGAAAAGAAAATCTGCAATAAAAATGGTTGTTAGGGTTGCAACAAATTACGATAGGATTGCACACCATATTAGATAAGTGCAATGCCTTTGACGCCCGAGTATGGGCGGGCAAACGATATATATATATACATATAAAAAGCCTCTAATCTTACCATGATTTGCTTTGACGCCTCAGGGTGCGCAGGCATATAAACTTGAAGTTTGTGTTCTGAAATAAAATAGTTGCGAGTGCAGCGAGTGTCGTCTATTCCTGCTTGTCTTCACTGTGTCCGTGTTTGTGCGCTGCTTCACCAGCAAGGTACTATGATTTCCACCGCTTGCAACGCGGATAACTAGGTTATTTGAGAGGTGTAAGGACTTTGAGGGAACGGCGAGAACATCACTATCTTTTCATGGCTGACGGACAAGCCGACAAAGAGTCAAAAGTGAGAGCGATGTTTTTTTAGACACCACCTGAGTCAATACAACCAAAATGGCCTCTAATCCCGGCCTAACGCGCGCACCCGTACCCCGGCAAGAAGCTCGTCGTCCTCTTTTCTCAAGGAGGAACGTGGGAAATGGGACATATTCCCTCCCGTAAATGAACTTACGCTCCTAGGTCGAGCAGTGCCGGGCAGCGCTATCCGATGCAATGTACGAGTACATCAGTAGAGACGTGGATGTTGCTTACTTCTATAAACGAAATCGAGCTTTGGCCAAAATGCTTTGGTCGGCCCGACTCACAGCTTGCTTCTTTGTGCTGTTCCTAGAAGCGCTCCCTCAAACTGCCGAAAGCGTGTTGGCCGGAATTTATCCGCCGCGCCTAGTACATCCGCGCAAGGCACGAACCCCTCCCCAGGACACGAACAGCCGCGGTAGCGAGCGTTTGCTCGAGGAGCCGCAAAGTCCCGATGTATAACTTGAAGCGCGCGCCACAGACTGCGACTCTCCCGAGCGCCATGATCCGATGGCTACGGGGACAATACATCACGACGGGTGGGGGCGTGCCTGTGCCATGTTTTGACCGCGGGACCGTGCGAGACAGCCGTGAATGATATGGAGAATATTCCACGCAAGAAGGTGTAGGAGAGGGAAGGAGGAGAAAGAGAGGAAATTCCATTGTATGCAGGTATTGCTCATGTTCCCGGCGACATCTTCATCAGACGGCAGTTTATGCACCTTTTATGCATCTTCTGAAGTTTTCTTGAACTTCCTTGCGTTGTCGGAATAGATAACCTGGGGAAATCCTCAAGCCGGATTTCGTTACGCGCAAAATATGCATTCTGCCATAAACTATCCCCATTTAGGACAGCCTAAATCTATTATTATCAACGACAATATTAAAGCCAGCTTTCTCAGTAGCGGTCTGCAATACAGAAATTAGCTCGCGAACATCGATAGCGGGAAGAGTCTTTGGCCCTTGTTGTGACATGGCTGCCCTCTTGCTTGATCGTGCAATAGCGAAATCGTCTATCCGACTCCTTAGGTAACTTCAATTACTCTTGCGAGTTGCCAGCGTGTACAGGCTCTAAATTAAAAGATCTAATCAAATGTTTTATTTCCAACGATCTTGTTGGGGGTCCTCCAGGACAAAACCTGCCACATACAGCTTCAATGTGCCTGAAGGCCCTCAGATGGCAGCAGTAAGTCAACAATGGAAACACTGATCTGTATGGGTATACAAATACAATGATTCACATTTACAATAATTACAAAGATCACATTTAAAAATACGGTTACAAAAATACGCTCTAATCCGTTTTCGAGTCAAGGTATTTATGATAACATTTTCTTTCCCAAATTTCTTTAACAGTGACGGTATACATATAGCGTGTGTCTTAGCGACTGCATGAGCTAATTCGTACGCCTGTACGGTACTAAGCACCTGTCTTCGCTGCGGGTACGCGCATCACTTCTATCATATTGAAGTCGTGACGTATCTTTTAAAAGTGTTTTCAAATTTTAGCAGCCGGAGGAAAAAGGATACAGTAGTCTGTATTCATAAATGTCAGTTAGGTGTTAGTTATGTTACTTACTACATTGCTTTCTTTAACTTTCTTGTCGCCCCATTTTTTAGACATGTGTGACGACCGGTGTCCGAAAGGTGTTTAGTTGTTCCTAAAGTCTTCGGTCAGACGCTTTCAACAGGCCCAATTCACGGCGATTCTTTAAATTATGGCGTTTTAGGTGCCAAAACCACGATTTCATTATGAGGCACGGCGTGGTGAGAACTCCGGAATAATGTGGACTGCCAGGGGTTCATAACTTGCACCAAAATCTAAGTACAAGGGTGTTTTAGCATTTCGCCCCCATCGAAATACGGCCTCAACGGCAGGGATTCGATCCCGCGACTTCGTGCTTAGCACTGCAACACCGCAGCCATTAAGCACCTACGGTGGGTTGCGACCTTTTGGGGCCGCTTTGTTTGATCGCGTGGCGATGCGCTTAGCTGGCTGCTTGGCCTCCGTATTCACAATCGATATGCATGACGCCACTTCGGCTCAGCAAGCGTTTGTTGCGGTGGGTATCGCAAACGGCCACTGCGTGGGCGACACGAAGCTTTGACCACATCTTCATAATGCAAGTAAGCGCTTTCTATGATCATTACGCCTTGTCCAAATGGTGCGAGAAGCGTATACGCTGCTTTAGCTAAATTTCGAGCTAGAAATGCACGCCAAGCTGCTCAATATTTCCGCTTCTGAATTACACTAGGAGCAGCGCGCTTTGCTCTTCGTTATTTGGCAGTCACTTCGAAGCAGCCGCTTGCAATGTTGCTCAGTGCAGTCACTATATGATTGTTTAATTTTCTGCCTAAGCACTGGCGGGTGGGCTCATGTGCGATATATTTGTCCGTTCAGCGCACAAGGCTTGCAACGCGACGTTCTGTACTTAGTTATATCTTGTAGCAAATACGTATTATCGCTATTCAGTGGCACGAAACCTTCAGCTTCGAACATTCGTGGGTTGGAGGTGTAGTCGCTGGCACCCAGCCTTCTGAGCATTAATTCAACAATGTGCCAATTCGCTTATTGTTTAGGTGTGTGTGATAGAGCGGGCGTAACTTTGACTTTGAGTAGGAGTGGATGTATGCAGTTAACGCACGGCAGAGTTACCATGCCAGCGGTGCTACGCCTTTTATATATGTCTAACCAGCGATGCACCTTCTTGCCGACCTTCCCGGGTTGACCTCAGTTCTCTGGAGGTTAGCGGTTCGTTAGCTTGGTCACATCGATTCGTTCTATTCCTTAATATGTCAGACACTGTTATTGCAGTCAACTTTTGGACATGTTTCCCTCTATCGTCACGCATTTTGCAGTACGAATGGAGCATTGTCCATTAGCGATCACCCACTTGTATTTCCTACAGCTAATCGCACAGCAGCAAGGCAGACGCGATAATTATTTCTAATTCGTTCCATTTCGCTCGAGGAACGTATGGCGCACCACGGAAAGCGCCATCTCTTTCCTTTAGAGCAGACTACTCCGTCAATAGGGTCTGTGCAGCAGTCTCCGAATGTCCTCCGTGTGATATTATATTCCTGTGACATCGATGCCGCAGGGCGTCATCGTCCTGAGGATTCGGCCAATTAGCAGATCAGCTGGCGTTAGAGTGTATGGTTCCCCGGTTTCCCACTCAATGATGATACTTGGTCTGGAATTCCAGACTGCTTCAGTCCTGCTAGCACCACCCCGACTTCTTCAAAGCTAAACTAGGTTCTCCTTAGGAAGCGGTATCATCACGGTTCTTAAAAGCCCCTCCCACCATCCACTCCTCATGAGGCGCTAAGCATGAAAATCTTCCGTTTTATGGATTTATTACAGATGTGTCCAACGACATCTTCATCAGACGGCAGTTTATACATCTTTTGTAGATCTCTTGTAGCTTTATTGAATGTCCGTGTGTTGTAGGAATAAATGACCTGGCGAAAGCCTCGCTAGGCGATGAATAGACGCAAAGACACCACGAACGTTTCAGATGGTATGGAGTGCTCACGTGAATGGGGAGCTCTTGCAGCTGCGCATGTGAATGGCGTGATGTTGCCCTTCACCTCTCCTTACGGTGTTTTCCCTATGAGCATTTCCACGCAGTACACTCCTACAACTTCAGATATATGCCCTTGTACCACCCAGGATTTGCAACAGAAGCTACTCGAGCCCTCCCTGGCGAGAATGGTGCAACGGTGTAGCGTGTGCGCAAGTAACGTTCTTCATTAAATTTCTTGATCAAACTTCTTGCTTTGCAAATACAGAACCGGTCCCTCAACTAAGCGAGCATTTCTCCCACACTTCCCTATACGACTTCGCAGGGCGCTTTGATTCCAGAATAGCCACAAAAAAAAAGGTGCTTGAGTAAAATCGGATGCTTGACTACTTCCGGCGATTCCATCTTGCATAAACGGCCACCAAGCCGACTAATATTGTTGTGGACCTCGAAAGGAGTGAAGTCAATGATAGATGAGGTTACATCGATAATATGCTCTTCTGAAATAGCTTTGATCGCTGTGTCGAATGACACAGCCTGTACCTGGCGAATCTAGCAACGGGGCATCGATATGCCGTCCTCCGTGAGGGAAAAAGTTTCTTTATGGCTGCGATTATGTCTGGAATAATTAGAGAACCACAGCACCAACGTCGGTACTCTCAGCGGTTTCTCGTGTCTACTGTAACGCTTCGCCACGGTTACAGGACACATGACGTTAGTTGCAAGCACTATATGGGCAGTGACCATCTCGTAGGAGATCCCTTCGTCTCTGTCATTTGCTTGTAGTGTTCGTGCTGGGGAGGCGTTCTCAGGTGCTTCGATCCATTGAGGTCTGCGTCATCACAAGCAGATAGTAGCTACCTGGTCAAAAGATTTGCCACATGTAAAAATGTCAGCAAAACTGTCAATAGTAGGGCAGTACTTCCCAGTGCAAGATTTAATTTACTCTTGAATTTCAGGACCCTCGAATGAATTGTTCACAAGATAGTGGAAATTTCGGCTTGTCGGTTAGTAATCTTCGCACTGTATAGCGCAGGCGGAACGCCCACAAAAAAAGACACAGAGCGCGGTCCTTGTCAGATAGACGTGCTTTGTAGTGTCCGGCTCTTTTGTGATCGTTCCGTCTGCGCTATACATTCAGAAGAATTCCTTAGGGTTCTGCATTGGGCCCCTTAGCCACGCCAGTGTAATTGTTGAATCCGTGCACATAGCGTAGCAGAGCTGGAAGACCATAAGGGCGCTACTTACGCGGTTCATCAACCTTGTGGCGATCAATGCTCCTAGCAGTTCTTGACAGGGCAGAGTTACTATCTTCATTGGAGGAATGCGTGATTTTACGTGAGTATCTAAGGTTGCCTTGTTTGTCGAGCAGTATTAAGAGCACTGAAGACTTGCATTCCCAAAAGACCTGTGCATCCAGCTCACGATGTAATTTACCATTGATTCTACTGATTTATTGAGGTACAGTAATTGATCGCAGCTTTGAAGACTGGCTCATCCAGTCTTGTCATTCCCCTCCTAAGTCCTTAAGTAAACACTCGTCCCAGGCAATCCCATGGTTTGAAATCTTCGGAGACAATATTTGTATGGCAGCTGTAACTGGTGCGATGAATCCCATCGGATCAAGCACTATTGAAGCCACCTGTAGGACGAAACGTATCCTGTGCCGGTATTTTGTAGCGATGCCTTTTCCGATTCTATGCTTTTTCAAGCTTTTCGCGCTTGGCCAATGGTCAGAGCGACGGTTTGCCCGCAATATCAACGGGATCAGGCGGCCGTGTGTGGTGCATGATAAGAATAGCATAGAGCAAGGCATAAGGCATCACTACAAAATAGAGGCCCTGTCTGATTTCGTTGTAAGCGAACCAAGTAGACTGGTCGTTGTGAAGCTGAACTCATCGCTCTGAGGGCTCCACGCATTGTGCAGTACTTTAACTTATGCTTGCGAAGCCCGACCATCTTGGCTTGCTAAGTAGTGCTCTCGTTGAAACGTGCTCATGAGAGAGTCGGTAGTCCGTTTGTGAAGCGTAATGCCCGCCGAGTGCATGATGTCTTGCGCTTTTCCAAAAGGTTGACCAGCAGCGTAGTATGTCAGCCCCTGTGACCATGTCGTCGAAGTAAACTGACTCGCATATTGTCTTGTTGGCTGAAGACGCACTTGGCAGATATCTTTACGCGTGATAAATTGTTTCCCCCTGCAGGATCGGGTGGAAACTATATGCAAAAGCTACTGAGGTCATTCTCCATACAGTCGCGTCCTTGTGTGAAAACTCAACAACGTCGTCTTCTTTGAACCTTAGAAAGCAAAAGGCATCTCTCTTCCTCTATCCAAATATGAAAGACTGCCTTCTCGATGTCAGCGTTGATGGTGATTTTGTGTGTCCTAGACATCAGTAAAATTCAAACGAGGTCTTGTAATAGATTGCCGGCCTTTTCTAAGCACTTGTTAAGTGAATGGCATTCTAGCGCACTTGACGATGCGTCGAAGATCGCTAGCGGCTTTATTGTTACAGCTTCTTCCCAAATACCGTTTTTCTTGTGTGTGTGGTACCTAACAAACCACTGAATATTTTCGAGGTACCTATTTCACAACTTCAGCATGAAGAGCTAGCAGACACGAATTGTTGTGCCATTAGTCTGTCGAAGTGTCTTCTCGCAGGGGAAGTGGCAGAAACTGTTCTTCAGCCTGCTACAGCGACTGTTTCGTTGTCAGAGTTCAAAGGCAGTTTTCCAAGGCAGTGCCGCTTCGCAGCTGCCATCATGTATTACTATTGTTTTCTCAAAGTGCTACATAGCGGAGTTCCTACAATATGCCAAGGCTTTCCAGGTCCCAAAATGACCGGATGGATTCGTTATTGATTTGTATGTGAGCCTTCAACGTGCATGCAATCATTCGGGAGTCAACTGTCTTTGACGATGAGCGTTCAGTGCTCCTTTGAAAATTATCTCCGAGCTTGTAATTCATGGCGATGACAACCTCGTCATTTTCAGATCTGGAGAATTCGCCTGTGGTCATTCGCCATGGTCATGAAGTCCAAGCCAATCAACAGAATTATTCCATTTTCTCTGCAAGTGGAAGGGTGAATTGGTGTCCCGAATCGTGTTTACAATTGGCAGCTGTGAATCTTATATTAGGTTGCGAATTTATCACTTTAAGTTGTGAATTTCGCACTAAATTGTGAATTTGACAATAATTTACCTCTTAACCCTATTGCCTACGCCAACGACATTACTGTTGCTGCCAGAAGTGAAACTGACTTATCCTGTAAACAAAATGAAGTTTTGCAACACATGCGGTAATATTCCAATATAACTGCTCCAACATTAACACAAACAAAACTAAAGACGTAATATATTGAGCTAAAAAAAGCCATAAAAGTCATCACGCTTGGAGACATCATGTTGTAAGGAGGCCTTTCAAGCTGTTACGTGCGGCTTTTTCCTTTGCGTTCGCACGCTTTTGTAACTATGAATAGAGAAATTAAGATTTCATTTCAACTTTCATTTCATCTAGACATTTTCAGCGATTCGATACAAAAAGAAGTCATAGTATTGACTGACTGGCTCTGGCACGCTGCTGGTGACATTCAGGAACGTGTTGAGTGATATATGGCTGCAAAGCAAGGACACTTCAGCTTTAAACACCTAGAAAGTCCGCCCGTTATGAGCGTGCGTTCGCTTCCTTCATCGAACACGCCTTTCATGTAACGAATAGTCGGTTACTGCCCATGCTCGTAACGCCTGCAGGAGCAACCACGTCGAGGTATCATCAGTATCATTCTTTTTCTCATTCTTCGTTAAAGCTGCGCACGCATTTGTACTGCGGCCTTTGACACCTTAAAGGCGTCTTTCGGCTTTTGTTCCCTGGGTAGCTCATACTTACCGCGTGATAATTTCCACACCTGGAGCAAGTAATCTTGCGCCGTCCCTTGCACCGTGATCTTTACTGCTGCTTCAGGAGCATCGAATGTTAGCGGAACGAGGTTTCTTCCCCTCTGGTAGCGGCAGGCTTCTACTACAGAACTCCATTAAATTATGCGTTGATTTCGAAAAGATGCAGCTCTAAGCATATTTCAGAGAGTGTTTGTGAAGCACTGATAATGAGTGTCACGATGCGAAAGCGATCGTTCTTGTCTGTAGAGTTAGCCGTCTCATCATATCTTTTGTTTTCCACAAAGCCCCTCTTTTTCAGGCTCTCCAGCTCAATGGAGAAGAATTTAAGCAGTTACTGTAGTTCCGTGGTGTCATGAGCATTCTCTTCAGTGAAATTTACCGCTTATGTCCCACAGAATCTGTGAAACAGCAGTACGATGTCATGTTACAACGCCCTGAGCAGTACGTAGCAAAGCATCTCTGAGATCGGCAACTTGCTAACGCCAAGCGCTTCCAGTCCTCGCGTGTTAATGTGGACTTAATCGTAAAATTTCCGAAGCTTTCTGACCTCCTCTGAAGGACGCACTTGAATAAGTTTTTGAACTCTTGAGAAGTACCAGTGTTCCAGCACTTCTCACCGAAATGTATCTTCAACACGTTCAGTGTTTTCTAGTAACATGCTATGGTAGTACACTGTAACATGATATTGTCTCCTTTCAAAAATAATAATTTATGTATTCTCGCATTACATTTATCCGTGGCAGTAATATTTCCCTTTCGGTTAATGGTGTGCTTGAGTTGCTCTTAGTGCTCGTTCCACTTGTATACCTCAGGCGAAAGGCTCATTATAAGCTAGGAAACTTAACTCAGGGTATTGGAGAATAGTCCACGCCATCCATAGAAAACGAACTGTTCTTGGAAAGCTGGTTTTCGTTTACTCTGGAGCTCAGCTGATAGGTGGGTCTCATCCTCATACTCATACGCGGTTGCGTACTCCACCAGAACGCTTCGTCGCTGATGTGGCCTTCCAACCTATGATTAATCATTTTCAGCTCCCCGTTAATGTTATTGAGTCTCTGCTAAATTGAACCAAGCTAGCGCGGTATCACCGCGTTGTCGTTAACAGCGCACTATACCTAAATATTTTTGGCGTTCTGCGCCCGTAACCTCGTTCTTTTCGATTTGAGCTTACCATGACGGCCAGCTGTGCTTTAGCCCTGTGAGGTTCTCGACGGTTTGTAACGCCTTTAGCCAGCAGCGATGAGTCATGTCGGTATATTCCCTGGTACCGTCTCCCTGCTGGAATGGCACCAAAATATTAAATTATGTTTAACAGAGAAGCCGACAAAGACAGCCCAGAGCGAAGTTTATCAGGGACGGCCTGAGTTCAGAAAACAATGACCGCCAAGCTCGGCCGAACGCGCACACCCGCTTTGCGACAAGAAGGTCGTGCGAAAGAAAGCAGGAAATTTAACATCACTCTTATGATAGACGTGCGCTCAGGTGTCAGTCAAAACAATCACAGGAACATTTAGGGGCCTCGCGTCAAGAGTCTTCTGATGGGTATTTAAGGGCGAGGGAACATTTGGTAAGTATATTTGGTATCGCTCCCCACCCAGAGTCTACGCCTTTATATTATTCCCCTGGTTAGCGCCGGCTATATGACAGCGAGTGAAAGCAGCGGCGCGGCGCATAAAGATGAACGGTTTGGAAGCGGAGGTTATTAGGAGCAGTGCAGACCATCCCCAGGAAGCGTGGTTGAAGTAGATGGCGCAGAGCAAACAAGGGCAAGCAGTACCGGCGGAGAGCTTTACTGGCAGAGGCTGTAGAGATCTATGTGTCAAGCGCATAGCTCGCGGATGTCGGCGGCTGTATGACAGCGAGGGTAGACCTCACAGGTCTACGCTCGCTTTGAAAGAGAGTTGCATCACAGGACGGTGTTGCACTGGTGTTTAGGAAACGCGTGAAGTGATTAGAGATGCGGTGGCTTTTTATTTGTTGCGAGCAGCGTCACCTTTTCATGATGACGTCCATAGTCATAATGTTCTTTATCGAAGCTGAACATATTTAGCCATCGTCTGCGATACCATTTAGTAAGTGAACAATTGTGTATCACAGATGTCTCATTACCTTTCTGATAAAGGGTCAGCACAGCTTATATATAGAATAAGTAAGATTTAGTTAAAATCGCAGTACGCACCACCAATTCCTCTTTGTACTGATGTGAGTGGCGGTGGAGGTCCCGCGACAGCTGCTTCAAGATTTCCACCTGGTGAGCTCGTCTGCATAAATTAGGAGCCGGACGCGAGGTGTGCCACCCTTTTAGAAAGTTACATTATCCAGTATGACGGTTAGATGTCAGCGGTTGTGATCGCTTACACTCTCGGACATGCACAGCCGGTTTCCTGCTTCAATGCAGTTCGTCACGAAAAAGTTGCCGACATCATTGGGAAGTGTAAAGCAGGCGATGCAGTTGGTAGCCGAAATATTAAAACCAAATCCATTCATCATGAAGCTATTCACAAGATCGAAGCCTACCCGAATTGTATACGTTACAGAAAAAAAGGAACCGATCAGAATTCAACTTACATTTTTTTTCAAAGTGTAATTGATTTCAGTTACCAAATAATACCCCACAGAAGTAAATGAGTAATTATTAAAAAGTCATAAATTATGTTAACGTTACTTTCCTCCGTACTTTTATTAACATTGCACACATACAGAAAATGCAACGAGCTGGCCTGGCTTTTCAGTATGTCTTCCCCAGCCCTTCAAACACTGTTTGATTTGATTTTATGGAAATTTAGACAATACACAGTTGTCCGGGTGAAGAGGGCTAAAGGTGACACACGTGGTTACCTGACTAGGCCCTAGACACTCTGAATTCACGCAGGCACAGTTTGGACACGGTAAGTTACGAAGTACAATTTTTTTTTTACAGGTAGACTACAACAATTCACATACAGCAATATACATACACTGTACATTCAGATCGATCTAATTAAGAGTGTAAATAACTACAAACATGTTCACTTGACCAAAAAAAAAGAACAAAGCAAGGGATTCTAACTGGATCTGCTATACGACAATAAAAAAAATATTCACATGACAAATATGTTCCCTTGACAAAACAAAAAGGGAAAGAAATTTCTACCTGGTTTATACACGATTTAAGAAAAATCTCTTTGCCTGGTTTCGGAAAGCAGGCAAAGAGGAACAGTTTTCCATGATGTCAATCGGAGCAGGATAAAGGTTTAACAAATTAGGAATTTGCCAACTTAACAGTTGTGTCCTGTAATTCGTGCTACATTAAAACTTGATGAAGTTGGTTCTCCTAAACTCGTAATGGGATTCATGTTTGGTATACCTCAAAGAGAATAGTTGTGCATAAATTTTGAAATCTGAATATGCAAGCTCTGATAAGCGCAGTTTATAAAGTGATTCAATGTCCAGGATGCGATTCTGCGAAAAATATACAGATGTTGATTCACGTTGTGGTAGATTTTCAATAAAGCGCACACTTTTTTTCTGTAATCGATTGAGGCTTTCCATGTTAGACCTAGTAGTGGTGCCCCAAACAAGCAGGCAGCAATGCAGCCGCGAATTAACAGTATTAAAATACAGTTGACGTCGTATATAACGAGGTAACAATAAGCAAAACTTATTAAGCATACCAATACAATGTGCAATATTGCGCTTAATATAGTGAACATGGCAAGACCAACGAAGGTTTTCATGAAAATGAACACCTAAAAATTTAACTTTTGTTACCTTTTTTAGCGGTCACGACTCGAATGCCACATCATTATTAATGTAAACAGGTCTGTTAACAGGGGTAACGACAATTTACTTAGTTTTGTCAACATTTAATGAGAGTTCATTTGTAACAAGCCAGTCAGATAGATTTTGAAGCCATAAGTTTACACGCGGAATTAAGGAACCTAAATTGTTACCAAAAAAGAATACACTTGTGTCGTCAGCGTAAAGGATAATACAAGGGGTTTGTGGGACAGATACCATGTCAATAATGTATAACATAAACAGAGTAGGTCCTAGGATTCACCCCTGAGGAACCCCAAATTTTATTAGCTCAGAATTATACTTCGCATTATTAATAGCAACATACTGGGAACTACCGGAAAGGTAGTTCCGCAATAATTTAAGTGAAGTGCCTCGTATTCCATAATACGGTAGTTTGCTAAGAAGTATATTATGTTTAATAGAATCGAGTGCTTTGCTGAAGTCTACAAACATACCTAATGTGAACAATTGATTTTCTATGTTGTTAATACGTTTATCCTTAATACTGAGCAAGGCAGGTTCAGTTCATTTCTTCCTCTGAAATCCGTGCTTGCTGGGAGAAATTAAGTGGTGTTTGTTAAGATAGGTAGTAATCTGTCTATTAATCACTTTTTCTACTACTTGGAAAGAAACGGTAGAACTGATATCGGTGTATAATTACTAATTATATTTGCAGCACCGCCTTTAACCAAAACAGCAACTCTTGCCATCTTAATTTTTTCGGAGAAAATACCTGTTGTCAAGATTAGATTTGTTATATGACAAACTAGATTAACTATTAGCTCAGCAATTGCTTTATTTGTGCTACCTTAATTCCATAGAAACCGCAAGAACAGTTATTTTTCAAATCTAATATAATATCATTATTCTCTGCAGGAGTAGCTGGATATAAGAAAAGGCTGCGCTGAAGATTATGTTCCATGTATTTTCCAATATTACTGGAAAGAAACCCTTCAATAATATTTGCACTCGAAAAGTTTCATCGGTAGTCTTACCTCGTTTTCTTGTGAAGTTATTTGCAGCAACACTGAAGACTAGCTCATTATTCGCGCTAGTAAAAACGGCTGTCTTGTAACATACGGAAGCTTATCTCACAAGACTGGTAACTCCAAAATGGTGCGATGTTCCAATTTGTGTCCTCTGTGAAGCGTAGCACTTGATTGTTATTGAGGCTAGAGGAACGCGCTCCCGATAAGGCCAGTGAGAAACTGAAAGATCTTTCATATATAATTCCCTGGCATTGACGTTCGAATTGGCCATCAAAATGGAGCCACAGAAGCGCCGTATTAATTTGTCGGTCAGAAATGGTCGACCAACTTCGGGAGTCCTTCACTCGTTGGCTATTTAGACTTAAGCGACTAAGTGTAACATACTCCATCAGAGATTCACATTCCTTTAAAAAGTGGCAAGATCTGCAGTGTAATTTAATATAAAGCTGCTTATTACTTTGTTATAAAAATACTGTTCGTGTGTAACAAAACAGAAATCGCTGTATATGAGTTACTTGTCGAACGAATCCATCGAAATATATGAGCTTAAGGGCCAACGACTTCTGTCGACATCAAAGAAGGCATGCATACCCGGAATTAAGCAATGAATTGACCAACAGCTCTTACCCCCTACGAAAACCGCCTAAAAGTGCTTCCAGAAGAGAGAGAGAGAAACTTGCTATAAATAGAAAAGATCAGAGGTCGGTTTTCCAAGAGCGGTATGTATGTGCGAGTTTCCTATGTTCTGGCTAACGAGGATGAGGAGCAGGACGCTGATTGTGGGAAGGGGTAACCCATGTACAAGTTTCGGACCCTTTAGACACTGTGATTGCTGCCAAATTTAACAAGTTAAAGTTGCGCCGCTTTTCACAGCTTCTTAGTCTCCTGATCGACGGGGTGCGGCTGCTTAAACATCATCTAGAACGGAGGGGACCAACGCCAATGTTGGGACCACCACTTTGTGCAGCCACCTGTAGGGTACATTGCTTTCTTGTAATTCCTGGTTGATGTAAGCAGTTCTTGTAGCGTTACTAGCATAGCTGCTGAACAGGAGACTATTTCTGCCAACAAACATATACTCAAATCTGGCGGTGGTTAAAGAGCGTTTGATAGGCGCAAACTTCTACGCTGGTCTCCGTCCGTCACAGGCGTCATGAATGGTTGATCGGTCCAAACTGTGGCCGACCCCACTCCGAAGTCCTTTCCTTATTTTTCTCACTCATCCAGATTTATTTCTGTGCTTCGTTTTCTCCAAAAGCGACACGCTCCTTACACCCCTTCGGCCACATAGCGACGGAGACATGAGTAAAGCGAAAACAATTTAGGGATGCCAACCCCAATCACCTACCCTCCCCCCCCCCTCCCCACCACTAGCCTCGCAAGCACCAATGAGGGCGAGGACTCGAAGTGATCCTCAGCGAGGTGGCCCTTACTTCGCTGTGGAGTTTTACGTAGCAAGCACACTCTCCGTGAAAAAAAAATTGCTGCTGAACCAATCTCGATCTTACTTTCGACGTTATTGCGATTAGCAATCAAACAACGCACTAAACTGTCGGGCTTCTGTGATTAATGAAACCATGGGACGGGGGTTCCATTGCGGAACCGGAAAAATTTCGAAGGACGTTTTAATCACTGAAGTGTGGCGCAAGCGGCAAGGTTAATCCGAAGTGGCTGATGAACGCTGAGAATGGCGCTCGCACTGAAGCATGATGCAAAGCAAGCATCACAATATGTGAAGCCACATGTGCATATCGTGAGACAAGCGTTCGCAATGTTTACGTTGGCAATAGCCAGAAAATTAATAGCCATGTTGCTATCCTTCCTAATCTTTGGCCCAAAAAACTGTAAAACCTCACTGCAACGGGAGCTCTTAAGACAATGTAAACTTTGGACTTGCGGTCTTTGGCTATTGCTGTCTGCTCGTATTACACCGCTTCCTCCGAGCTGAACATAGTGCGCGTTGTCTGTGAATTTCCCGAAACGCCTTGCTTTAATTGTGCTTATGTGGCCTGGGTTGCAATTCGTTGTTCCTGGTATGTACTGCACATCCTTCTGCAAACATCAGGACTCATCTGAATACAGATCGATTACTTAGCATTCGGTGATTTCACGAATTTTGCTTTATGAAGTGCGATGACAACAATACAAGAGGATGTTTCGAATATAACATATTTCATCAGTTGCATGCCTTTCGAATGTCGCGGAGCTCAGGTTCAAAGAGAAATTATTAAGCAACTCTCTTTTTCCTTACTGCAAAAGCACCGACAATAGAAACGTTGTACAAGAACTTGCACAAGACTTTCGACGGTTTGCTTGTAGCGCACGGCCTGCACATAAGAGCATCCCAATGGTCCATAACGCGAGTCATTACGGTTTAGATGCAAACGAGGCAACGGTAGAACAGACGTGCGCCCGGATTAGGGTTTGCTGAAGCTTACAGCTACACCGAGCCCGCAGGACTCCCTTCGGGGTACGATGCGGGTTTCCTGTAAACTGAAGAAATAATGACACTCGTTATGGCGCAGACGCTCGCTCACACATACTAGCGTTAGAAATGCCCAGAAGTTACAATGTCCTTTCTTGGGTTTATTCAAGAAAAAATTTGCATGCGCACTTGACAAAGCGTGTAAAGTATTTGTTCTGTGTGTCTTTATGCAGCTGCCTGTGGCTTTTCCTTGTCACCGCCAAGTTGGAGTTTTTTGTATGTAACAGAACGCTGCTTCGTTGTGAGTGTGTCATCTTCAGTACCTGAGGCTGGTAAGTATACACGACATTGGTATAAGCCTTAGTGCTCTAATCAATATAAAACATCTTTCAAAATTAGGATCCTAATTGAGAAGTTCTAAATTATCACTTACATGCGCATCATGGCAACGCCGACACTCGGATGTGCCTCTTTTGGGATGTTGGTGAGGGCAGCTCCTCCTGGATTGGTACATTGAAAACCTACTGCAAAACTGCAGTAGCATTGCTGCTGCAGTAGGGAAGGCCTGTGACACACTATCGAAGAAGCAATCGCAGAGGCATTGAAAACATCCATCTGCTCACACACAAGGTCAGCAAGGCGAAAAGACTTCGACATAGAACTGGAAAGGCTACGTGCGGCACGCCGACAGGCGGAGAGGTGGTATCGGCGCAAGAAGTGCGCCTTGGATCTGAGGGCTTCACGACGCATGGAGAAGAAAGTCCAGCGTCGTATGGATAAATTGGAAGACAAGCGATGGAAAACTTTGTCAGTCGATTGATCCCCGAAAATGGCTCTCGCACATACGGAGAACAGTTAGGGGTCGTCGCTCATCTCCGCATCAAAAGAACCCGTTTGCTGTTCTGACCCTCTACCAACTCCACTCGGAACTTCAAGTGGCTGAAGAGTTCTGTGCCCGGGTTGCTGGGTCCATGGCAATCATTATTGACGCAGCACTGAATGACATCCCTGAGGCACGTGTACCAGCAATGAACGTGCTATTTTCAGTCGAAGGGCTCGATGCTGAGTTGGTGACCTGCAGGCGTTCTTCGTCACCAGGACCTGATGGCGCCACGTATGCTACCATATGCCATCTTGGACATGACGCACGTGATGAGCTGCTCAACTACTGCAATGAGTCTTGGAAGAACGGCGCCGTTCCTACACACCGGAAATCGAGTCGCTTGATCTCCATCCTGAAACCTGGAAAGTCTCCGCTTGAGGTCTCATCATATCGTCCGATTGCGCTTTCGAGCTGCATCAGAAACGTGATGGAAAGAATGATTCTTGCTCGCTTGGAATGGTATTTAGAACGATTCGACATCTATCCGGACGCCATGACGGGCATTCGTCGAGGTCGCTCGTCCATAGACAACGTCATTGACATCGTAGCCTGGGTCCAAAATCAAGAAAGCCTCAAGCACCTATCAGTGGCACTTTTTCTAGATATATAAGGAGTATACGACAACGTCGCCCATGAGGCCATACTTAACTCACTTGAGCCTATTGGAGTTGGTGGCCGGATGTATCAATATATTCGGGACTATTTGAGTGAAAGGTGCTTTTTCTTAGAGACCGAATGTGGCCCAACTTCAGATCATTACATCTGCCGTGGTGTACCGCAGGGTGGAGTGCTGAGCCCAATTTTGTTCAAACTCATCCTGGTAGGAGTAGCTGAGTACTTACCGCAGACAGTTCATGTCTCAATATACGCCAATGACATTTGCATCTGGGCCTCTACGGTGACGCCCTCAGGTGCGAGCCAGACTTCAGCTGGCGGCAATCATGACGGCGCCTAATCTCCGAGAACAAGGCCTCAGTGTGCCTACTGAAAAGTGCGCATTGGTTGGTTTCACGCGCAAACACATGTCATTGTATCCTGTTTCAATCAATGGTCAAGCTGTATTCTATGTTAATACGCATCGCTTTCTGGGCGTCATCATTGACCACAACCTCTCGTGGAGCCGTCACTGCGTCTATCTGAAGACGTTAGTTCCATAGCTCAGGTCTTCAAATTTCTCTGCGGGAAAAACTGGGGTACACCAGTCCGTTCTATGATGCAGCTGTACAGGGTATTGTTCCTCGGATTCCTACGTTACAGTCTACCAGTGCTGTCAAATGCATGCAAAATGAACGTTCCCGCTTTGGAAAGTATACAAGGTCAAGCCCTACGCACGTGTATAGGGCTGCCTCGGTGCACCTCAACAGCAGCAACAATTGCCATCGCGGGAGACCATATAATCCAGACACATGTAGCTGTCGAGTCTCTCAGGGCGCACATTCACCATCTGTAAAGGATCCCCAACCATGATTTGGCTTCCCTAACAGCCGAGAGACCTCAAGCGACCTTTTCACGAGTGATTAGCGCTCATCAAGAGTGCATACCGACATCTTTTACACCGGCGGCGAATCCTTCATCTCCCCTGTGGTGCCTGCGACAGCCTCAAGTGAATTATGTTATTCCTGGAATTACAAAAAAGCCAATCATTCATCGCCGGCTCTGAAGCGACTTACATTCCTATTACTGCACCAGACGTATCATGATCACATTCATATATATACCAATGGTTCGACCTTACCTACCAGCTCAACTGTCCGATTAGTTGTTCCATCTACACAGTTAAATTCAAATTAAAGTTACAGTTAAATTCAAATTGTCAGACATTACTACATCTACGTCGGCAGAACTTGCAGCTCTCTATGACGCTATGGCGTACGTCACCGAAGAATTCGCAGAGAAGTGGGTCGTATTTTGTGATTCTAAGGCAGCTCTTTACAGTATCAAGTCTGCATTACATCACAAAACTTACGAGCAGATTATATCTGACATCAGGAAAGTGCACCACGATGCTCTGGAAAGAGTGCACCACATTATATTTCAGTGGATTCCTGCTCACTGTAGCATCGTCGGCAACAACCTAACTGACAAGGCTGCCCGGTCTACCCACGAAGATACCCAGACGCGTCGAACACCTTTGGCGAAGTCGGACGCTGCCGGGGAACTTCGCCTACTTCCACGCAAGAAGTTACAAGATCTCTGGAGTTTAAGTGCCTTCAATTTCCGATCAGATAAACTGGATCCCACGCTACGGTTACAACTGCCATCTAGCCTATTCCACGGCGAAACAAGCTTGCTGTGCCGCTTGTGGCTGGGAGTGGCGTTCACGAAAGCGTACTCCTATCGTTTGGGAATGGCCGAGAGCCCAATGTACGACTCCTGTGGGTGAGAGGAAACCATCGAGCGCGTATTGTGTACGTGCCCTCACTACGATGTCCAACGCCTCCCTCTGCGGGCAGCGTAACACCGACTGGACTCGAGACCGTTCACCGAGTCAAAGATACTCGGACCATTGCCACACCCGTCACTGGCTCGAAAAGCGATTCATGCGCTAGTGCTATAATTGAAGTGCACCGGCTTAAGAGACCGTTTATAGTGTCCCTGTGTATAGCATCCCTCCCACACGCACTCAGTGCATACTCTCTCCCTTTTTTTCCTCTTTCTATTCGCCTTTCTCTCACCCCCCATGTAGGGTAACAAACCGGATGTTCTTCTGGTTGACCTCCCAGCCTTTTCTATCCTTGTGTTCTCTCTCTCTTTTCACGAAAAGGTCCAACAGGTCGGTTTGCTCGTTGGGCATCGCTCCTACAAGAATACGACATTCGCGTTGTTTATCGTTCAGGCCGAAAGCATTCAGACGCAGGCGCTCTATCGCGGTCACCGCGGCCTTTTAGTCTCGCCCACTCGTCTATTTCCAACTGCAGTGCCTTCGCCATCAACATTTCCGACATGCCATCAGAGCAGCCCGAAAACCCACAGATCTCGCCGTTTACAGACTTCCTGTGTAGCCAGTCGCCAGCGCCGGTTTCTCGGACACTCCGTCGCCAAGCCGCTTACTTCATCATTCGGGATAACCTGCTGTAACACTGCAACTACAACACCAGCGGCCGCATGTGGTTGCTTGTTATTCCCAGACAACTCCGCTCCGACATCTGCGCCACGTTCAACGACGACCCACAATGCGACCACACTTGTATATTAAAGACATATTCTCACCTTCAGCTTCGGTACTACAGGCGCGGTATGTAGCGCGTGGCGTTCGCCAGTATGTCTGGTCATGTTTCATGTGCCAGCGGGGCGAGGCGCCACTTGAATATGCCGCCGGCCCCGTGCAACCTTTACCATGTCCCTCGCGAGCATTCGACCGCGCCGGCATTTACCTATACCGTCCCCTTCCCAACACCACAAGCGGCAACCGCTGGGTTATAGGTTGCTATCGACTACCTCACGCGGCACACTGAAATTTCACTCCCAACATCTGCCACAGCAAAAGACGTCGCTAGTTTTATGCTTCAAAACCTGATTGCACGCCATGGAGCACCTCGAGAATTAATGAGCGATCGAGGTCAAGTTTTCCTCTCCGACGTCATTTCAGCATTGCTAAAGGAATGTCGCATCATTAGCCGCACGACCACGGAATGTGGTCCTCAAACTAATGGGATACAGAGCCTTTTAATCGCCCCCTTGGCGACATGTTGGCTATGTATGTTTCATCTGACCACTCGAATTGGGATCGCATTCTGCCTTTCGTCACCTACGCTAACAATACTGCCACGCAAGGCACCACAGGGTCCTCCTTTTTTTTTTTCCTTTAAGGACACGAACCTTCATGTACTATGGACACGATTCTACCTTACTAGCCAGATGCTTCGGAGTCGACGACTGTTTCTCGAGCGGCTGCATACGCCGAATAATGTCGCCAACTCGCTCGTTCGTTCGCATCCCAGGACCTGTAGCACCAAAAGTATCGCCAAGAGGCATTTACTACGGCTGCGTACCTTGCTCCTGGCTCACTGGCCTGATTTTAGGTGCCCTCTACTCCTCCAGGCCTTTCCCCCAAGCTTCTCTCCAAGTACCACGGTCTTTATTTGGTATTGAAGCAAACATACATGGTAAACGACCTCACCGGGCCGATGGAAGCGTCTTCCTATCAGCGTCGTCGTGCCCAGGTCGCCAGGATGGCTGCTATTTCGGTAGCGCCTAACTGTACTGAAAGCACTGGGCAGAGGGCACGGTGCTGGTGAAAGAAGACGACGAGAAGCGCTTGCTTTCCCTTTTCGCTGTAGCACCGACTTGTTTCGGCCTACCGCTCCCAACCTAGAACTAGTGCAGCTAGGCGAACACCTCCGTTATAGAATGATCGAAATATCAGGTGGCACAAGAGCATCAGGTGCTGCAGGATGCTGCCATGCTCAGGGCTCAACCTTCCCGACTCCAACAGAGACAAAGAGGCTCTCTCAGCGACAACTGCGATCTCGTTTTGGTTGACTTCATTGTGAGTGGTACGCCTGACCATGCTGCCTGCCGTTTGCCTGTTGGTTACCAGGAACCACTACGAGCTTCCGTCACCACGAGTTTCCTGCTTGGGCCCCCGAACCGCCTTGTACCCCACCCATCGATATTCACACTTTTTGTGCCATTGGTGACTACTCTTTCTAACCCCGTTTTCCACTACGTTGCACATCATATCTTATTCGGAAGTTACATGAAATCACAATGAGTTCTTGTCTTAGGCGATTAAAGCATGCTGGTATCACTTTTATTGCGGCAGCAATTACATGGGCACTCCAGGCGCATTTCTGCCGTCGCTGTGATGTACCATATGACGTCCAAGGGCGATAAGGTCGTCCCCGCGCGCCGTACGCTGCATGTGTAAGTGAAAACGCGTGACACGGAAGGGAGGAAAGCGGGAGGAAGCAGGCCGTCTTCCGTCACGCGCAAGGATTCCGGGGGGGAGGGTCGGGAGAGGGGGGAAGCGTTCTACTCTGTCAGCTGTATGTTGCAAGGCATCTCCGCCGGGGAAAAAATCAGCCGCATGTGGTCCTTCCGCGGCTTAGTTCGCGATGGGAGACAGCACGAAGGTCAATTCGCTCGTTGCTGCTGCCGCGTTTTCCCACTCCATCATTTTGACAGCGAGTCTCAGCAGTCATCGAGTGACATGTATTCATGTCTGCTTGTGCGCACGTGACACCATGCTTTCAGAATCAGTTTCAGAATGAGCTTGTTCATGACGAAAATGGGGACAATTACATTATAAGGATATACAGAAGCAGGTAGCGTAGTTAGAAACTGAAATGGAACCTCCTGTGCATGACGACAAGAATTAATAATACAAACGACAATGGCTACATGTAAAATTTATGATAATAAAAGATTTTGGGAGACAAGGCATAAATTAACCGAGAAGCAACAGTTGAATGCAATAAACAATAACAAGGCATCAGATTAGTCAAAGTAGAGAACTACAAAGGGAGACTTCTTTTAAAAAAAGTAAGAAAAGTTGCGGGAGGCATATATAAAAACAAACTTAAAGATAAAAATATAACACATACTACACACAGAAAGGAAAATCGGAGGAGGCTAAAAGAAAATGCTTAACTTCTGTAAGAAATATGTGAGCTTCGAGCAATGTTAAAGAAAAATGTAATGTGTTTCAGACAGACAAAGCTGAAAAATGTAATGACTGCTTGCCGTTGTTGGTGCGAACGCAGGGTAAAAGGAAGTTCATATTGCCTGCAAATCTAGTATTGCTTATATTAATAAGGGATATCTTTGGTGGTATGGTTGCTGGAATTTTACTGCTTATTGCTTTAAAAATAAAAATGGCCAGGTTATCTATAACATGGTCAGTCACATTGAAAATGTTATGTGCATGTAATAACTGATTTGCGCTGATGCTACGAGGTGAAAATGTTATAGAAGAATAGTTTGATTTTGAATGACTTGCAACGAAGTTAGGTGACTGCTATGACTGTTTCCCCATTATTCAATGTTATAGTTAATATGAGAATGAACAAAAGCCTAATAATGTGACGTGAGAGTAGAAAATTACAAGTATGGTCGTGCTTTGACTAGAACGTGTATTCCATATGCCATTTTCTTTTTTACGTTAGCTATGTGAAGGTGAAATTTAAGGTGCCGATCAAATTCCATGCCTAAATAGGTGCGATGATCAACTGCAATGATTAGGGGATTGTTGATGGAAATGGATTGAAGGAGCTCAGGCAACCGCTGATGCGAGGCAAAGACGACAAAATTGGTTTTATTTTAGTTAGTATGTAACTCACACCGTGTGGAAATTTTCACGAGATCTTCGTTTAGCTTGCTTCTTCACATTGTTACACAATTGTTGGAATTAAATGTAGCAATGTCGTCAGCGTACAGAATGCACTTCGATGAATGTGAGGCAACTAGGCAGATTATTATTATATGTTAGAAAACGTAGGGGACCTAATGTCGACTCCTGCGGTACACCTATATTAGTAGCAGGTTCTTTACAGTAGTACCGATAAATGTTGACGGCTTCTTTTCTGTATTGTAAGTAACTAGGATTAGAAATAGTGGCGGACCAGTTATTTGCATCCAGTTGCGGTTGGGCATGGCACAAATTGGAATAACAAATATGAGTGAATAAAATTGAGGGAAAAAGTAACTTCGACGGCAGCTTCACTTTACGCCGCCTTGCCATAAGTCACAGCGGGGTTGAACCACGAGCTGCGCTTCGCAGTGGTGTACGTAAGAAGGTCAATTGAACAAATAATGTGAGGCAAATTATTTTAGTTTACAGGGCTGTTTTGAAATGTTGAAACACATAGGTACACTTTATTAGGGTTTCTTCAACAATTGTCAATATAAGGATGAACCATAAGGTCTGTAACTCAAATGTTACGTACAGTTTTAGTTGAGCTGGTCAATTGATTGCTTGGGTTTTTTTCTTGCACATAATGCTTTCCCGGGGAAATAACGTATAGTGACGTATTTATACTAACTTGCGTGGCCCTTTTTCAGAAAGTGTTTCAAATAAAAAGAATACGTTTAAAATAATCACGAACTTTCACATTATCCTATTTAGCACAGCACTGTAAATTCAACGATTGAAAACACGTTGAAACATGAACTACAATTGTTTGCGGCATGCAGCGTAAAGCATTGCTGTGTTTTCCGCGTTTAAAGCAAAGCTGACAAAATATTTAAAGAGCGTGAGTTTGCGCGTGCATGCTTTAACAATTCAGTTTTAAACTTCTAGATATGAACAATATTATCCTTCCATGTGATAGTTGCGAAACCTATATATGGCTTGTGGTAACCTTCGACGAATAGCTCTTCAGTCATAAAGCATTGTTGTACAGAGTCCACTATCTCGTAGGTAAATTGTTTTCTAATCAGTGGCGCACATGACATGGATAGTTTTCCAAGTGGAACAGCTTTCTTGAATATATTTGAGCAAGGAAACCTTTTTTTGTAGAACAAACTTTTATTTCGTTCTCGTGCCTAAAAAGATCGCACTCATTAAAATAAATTTTCAATTATATCAAGAATGGAACTCAAAGTGACTATTTTATTCGCACAGACGGCTGCGCAGATCCCGTGGGAGCAAGGCCCGAAAGCACTGAGAATCAGGAAAAGCCTCTTTGTGAGCTTTGGGTGCGCCGAAAATACAACGACTATGATGAACTACGAGGGGAGCTGAAGAATTCGTTCTGCTGCGAAGCGTTCTTCAATAATACTTGTAACACATCCACCATTGTACGGGTTTTCGATCCTGAGAAGTGCCTTCACCCAGAAGACGATCCAGAAGAAGCTTCAGAAGAAGCTTCAGAATAATAAAATGTTTGTATGAAATCTGCCCTTATTTTGTGCATTGTTCCGACTCAACATCTACCCAGGCTCACGTGTAAAGTTTGTGGCTCCCGTAAGTGCTCTAGTACTAACAGTTTGCTTCTATCTTCGTCTAGGATATATTGTATTGTACCAGACTCCCTGCCTAATAAGTTTATGTGGTTCCAAAATATTCTAGATGCGGCCTTTTTTTCTCGCGTATCTGTGACAACCAACGTCCACTTTCAACTTTTATCTTTGCTTGAACCACTATTTGAACCAAATACATTTTTCTCCCGGTATATTCCCAATTTTCTAGGTACTTCATCCTGCGGCAAATGCTCATTTTTTGCCCGCTTGCCCTCTCGGGATGCTTTTTTTTTTCGGCGATCGCTTCTCGTATCTCCCTGTTCCACCAGCTTTTCGGTTCCTTTTTTTATTTTCAAATGACGAAGCAGCTTCTCCTTCGCTATTTCTGTCGTAAATACACTTAGAGGCTCACTATATTGCCATTTCTTGCTTGGCCGTTTGCTACGTTGTTTCTTGACTCTTGTGACTATATTTGTTATTTGTTCAGCGTTAAAATTTGGACCAGCTATTCTTTGCTCCTCCCTCTCTTTCCCAACTACGTACCACATTCTCAAAATGATGCATTTATGGTCACTCCCTATGCTTCTCTACCCTTCCGCGTCAATGACCATATCTTTCAACGGATCATAAATTTATTTGTCGCGCGGAAAACGGCAACAAGAGGCGGGACACGACGCGGCTCGAGGGCTTACGGACCGAGCCCCAGTCGCATGTGACGCCCCGGCACCCTCCGGAAGTGAGGGTGCGCTAGAAGAATGGGAATGGGAGGACAGAATGACCTCATATAATGACATCACGAAACAGGTTACAGAGGGGCATATTCCCACGACCTCACCCAACATTGACAAAAAAAGTAGTCTGTCGTGTGGCGGCAGTTACTGACTCGGACGTATACGAATCCTGCCCTCTCGCACATCATATATCCGCATATATTTCACACGGAGAAATGCAACACATGCGAATCCAGAGCCACTCTGGAGCATACATTATGCGAATGCCGAGGGATATATAACAATAACGAGAATAGCAACAGCCTTCGCACGCGCTAGGAAGCCGCAGTGCTCAGACCCGCCATCAAGGATCAACTACGGGTCGTCCAGCGGGCCGAGGATGCCGCCAGGGTCCACGAAATTCTGGCCGTCAACTAGGCGCGGCCTTCGGTCCTCCCCACCAACTCGCAGGGCACACAATAAAGTTATTTCTTCCTCCTCCTCAGACAGTAATCGAGTGTCGATTGCTGCTTCTTGCACTTCCCATGTGGTCTGCTTATCACAATTACGCCCTGTACTGAAGATATCGAGGTTATCATGATCGCAAAGATCTAGCATTTACTTCCCGATATTGCCGGTATAACCATCTAGATCCTGTATGTGGGAATTCACGCCACCTAATAGAAATATTTCGGCGTCTTTCCCGAAACCCCTAATGTCAGCACTCAGGCATGTAACTAACTCCTGACTCTTCTCTCTGCCATTATTTCTGGTCCGCAAATCATTACGCCTAGCCGAGCGTTCTTCCCAGTCAATGTGCATAACAGCCAAAAATGCTCTTGACAATTTGAATTTACTGTTTCCCATTTGGCTCGCTGATGTGTGAGCATTCCTAATCCTACCACCTCTCTTTCCGATTTATTTCTGTGGCACCCTTAACAAACCTATTTCTCAATAATTGGCGGCGCTTCGGAGTCTCTTTGGTGCGTTTCTGTAACCGAATACACCCTACTTTGTTCTTTCTTTAACTGCTACTGAGCCGCCGTGGTTGCTCAGTGGCTATGGTGTTAGGCTGCTGAGCACGAGGTCGCGGGATCGAATCCCGGCCACGGCGGCCGCATTTCGATGGGGGCGAAATGCGAAAATACCCGTGTACTTAGATTTAGGTGCACGTTAAAGAACCCCAGGTGGTCAAAATTTCCGGAGTCCCCCACTACGGCGTGCCTCATAATCAGAAAGTGGTTTTGGCACGTAAAACCCCATATATTAATTACTGCTACTGAATGTCTACCCACTTTTCCTTTTTTCTGCCGCCCTGCATGTTTACGTAGTCTATTGCATGGCGAGTCCTCTTTCTTGTACCGCAGCTTCCCATTCTTTTATTTCTATGCGTTTCTTCAAGCGCTCATGCTGAAATGTAGGCATTTTCACGTTTTCTTCGTACACCTTTGCGAAGTGTCAATTCTACGAGGTGTACAATCCTCGGGAAACGACATGACCTTCTGGGGTCATCACAGTTTTCTTTTGTTTAGTAGCATGGAAAAATCACGCGCGCGGATAACTTTAAATAATTCCAACCTCGGCATCGCAATTACAAATGACAAGACAGCAAACTACCCGACGTTTCGAAGTTGTGCTGAACGCGGCACTGTTTATTTGCATTCTTGTCGATTTTCAAGCATGAATATCCCGACGCATCTTCAAAGGTCACGTTACCTCATTTACGTATTAAAGTTGACATGCCAAACGTGCAGGGGGTTGTAATGAATATTATGCGATAGCATTACCTCGGTACATTGAATAAAAACCGTCTTCAATTTGTTCTGGAATATTTCATGCACGTTAAGTCGCGTCTCTTATGGATAACCTTTCTTTCCCTGAAAAGAAACAAACAAACCTTGAATATCTTGCACTTTGTATCCTTATTGCACCTGTATTAACCCCTGCTTTGAAAGGTAAATGACTACGCAATGAGTAAACTACTGACATCGCACCCTACTGCACTTCATCTAAAACTCGTACAACAATGCGAAAAGCCGGCAAACAGCCTGTTCTTACGTAGATGAAACAGTAGAAGATGACACGTTAAAGAAAAGTAAATCAAAACTGTGCAGTGAAGTCAGTCAGTTGCATACCCTCCTGTAAATCATTCAGTTATAAACGGTTCTTGCCCGTCAAGAGCTATTCAAGTTTGCAGAAATATCCATGGCTTACGCGTTTCTAATAACACTTTCTAACAAGATTGTGATCACACTAATTAGTATGTAAACTCATACAACGATATCCTCCGTCGTTACTAGCTTTATAAGTAACGTAGTACCATGCTACTTACAAGAACATATCACCCTGGGATTTAAAAAAAAACTTCTGCATTTCAACTATACAGAATGTGCAGTTTATTCGATAAAGGACCAGACACAGCTCCTTTGCAATAACACACTTTTGGTAAGTTTTACCTACACGCAGGTAAAAAAACAAATCTGTGGACAAACTATTGTTCAATTTATTTACCTGCCAGTGTGGTCATAGCATGCTGCTGCAACACGAGGTAAGGGGTTGAATTGCCAGCCATGGCAGTAGCGTTTCGATGGTAGTCATAAGTAAAACAAAAGCTCTTGCGTTTAAATATAGTTTATCATCGTTTATTGAATCCTTAAACTTCCAAATACTATTTAATAAAGGGGGCATCCATATGCAAAATCTAACAGGCAATGCTTACACCAATAGAAATCAAAGGGCACAATTGTAAAACAAATATCCTTCCTGATACTTCCACTGTGTAAACCTTCACTGCCCCAATATGCATTGTTCCAATGCACTGCACATATAAGCATGATCTGGCATAGTAAGTACTCTATCAGGTAGCTGATTTTGCAGACGTAAAAATGTAAAAGACTTGAATGCTTACATGACGTCATGCACAAAGCACAAAGAAAACGTTTTTTCAAGAGTTCTCCATTCTGGCAGATATGAGTGGGCCATAAGCAGCAGAAACTTTATTAGAGGGCATTGTGTGATTCAGCTTATGGAAGAATTAAGAGAGTTAAGAGGCTGTTAATACAGTACCTCATGCTACTCTAATAGGAGGAACGATAAGTAAAATTTTTTGTGGTAGAGCACATAAGTTCTACCGTAACTTTTTGAAAGACAGGAAATCGCAGGTGAGAGTTGGAGGTACATATGGTCCGCCCACGCCAACAAAACAGGCACACTACAAGGAATACTACGCTTTATAGCGTACTAGAGTCGATGAGAAAGCTATCTTATACAGAAATCAAGGATGATGCAACAAGCTCTCGACAAAATTCTAGACTTTCTTAGCCATTCTTGCCTCTCGCTTTCTGATAAGTCAGCTTCCATTGACGTTGTAAATGAGACTACAACCAAGAACTACCCAGAATACATGTTGTGCTTCACATAGCTGTACAATATACCCGCAACTCAACATCCCCAAATCCTCAGCTAGTGTAGAACCAAGACGGCAGAATCAGCACGTGGGTGAAACAATTATGCATGCCTGGGCACAAATTCTGCACCTGGTGAAAAGAATAATCTCGGAATCAGATGGCTTGGACGAGTGGATACTATTGACAATCACAGATGCTGTACGTGTGTCCCAGGTATTGTACGGTATGAATTGCCAGCAGCACACAAAAAAGACAACTTATCAAATACAGCCGTAGGGTACTAACAGGTCTTTCCAACTTTACCATGCTGCAAGACCTCTACGAGAAAGAGTAAAGAAACACGCACCTTGTTAGCGTAGAGTTGCAGCCTGCGGCACAAATTCTTTGCCTCAAAAGTTCAGAAACTGGTCACAACATACTACGCCAGCTAGAATATGATATCCTTCATCATCATCATCATCAGCCTGGCTACGCCCACTGCATGGCAAAGGCCTCTCCAATACTTCTTCAACTACCCCGCTCATGTGCTAATTGTGGCCATATTGTCCCTGCGAACTTCTTAATCTCACCCACCCACCTAACTTTCTGCCGCCCCCTGCTATGCTTATCTTCTCTTCGAATCCAGTCCGTAAACCTTAATGATCATCGGCTATCTTCCCTCGTCATTACATGCCCTGCCCATGCCCATTTCTTTTTCTTGATTTCAACTAAGATATCTTAACCTCGCGTTTGTTGCCTCACCCAATCTGCTCTCTTCTTGTCCCCCTCTTAAAGTTACACCCATCATTCTTCTTTCCATAGCTCGTTGGATCGTCCTCAATTTAGGTAGAACCCTTTTCGTAAGTCTCCAGGTTCATGCCCCGTAGGTGAGTACTGGTAAGACACAGCTGTTATACACTTTTCTTTTGAGGGATAACGGCATCATGCTGTTCATGATCTGAGAATGCCTGCCAAACGCACACCAGCCTATTCTTATTCTTCTGATTATCTCAGTCTCATGATCCGGATCCGCGGTCACTACCTGCCCTAAGTAGATGTATTCCCTTACCACTTCCAATGCCTTCCTACCTATCGTAAACTGCTGTTCTCTTTCAAGACTGTTAAACATTACCTTAGTTTTCTGCAGATTAATTTTTAGACCCACCCTTCGGCTTTGC
Source organism: Dermacentor albipictus (assembly GCF_038994185.2). NCBI lineage: Eukaryota > Metazoa > Arthropoda > Arachnida > Ixodida > Ixodidae > Dermacentor > Dermacentor albipictus. Next base: position 67,242,898 of record NC_091822.1, on the reverse strand, counting down.
CTGTCCAGGTCAGTGAGCACGCATTCCAATTAGTCCCCTGAGTTACTAAGCAAGGCAATATCATCAACGAATCGTAGGTTACTAAGGTATTCTCCATAAACCCTTATCTCCAATTCTTCCCAATCCAGATCTCTGAATACCTCCTGTAACACGCTGTGAATAGGATTGCAGAGATCGTATCTCCCTGCCTGACACCCTTCTTTATTGGGATTTTGTTGCTTTCTTTATGGAGTACTACGGTGGCTGTGGAAACACTACTGATATCTTTCAGTATTTTTAAATACGACTCGTGTACACCCTGATTCCGTAATACCTGCATGGCGGCTGAAGTTTCGACGGAGTCAAACGGTTTCTCGTAATCATTGAAAGGCTTGGTTATACGAGTTGGTATAAGGGTTGGTTATATTTCGCACATTTCTCTATCACCTGACTGATAGTGTAAAAATGACCTATTGTTGAGTAGCCCTTACGAAATCCTGCCTGGTCCTTTGGTTGACAGAAGTTTAAGGTCTTCCTGATTCAATTTGCCATTACCTTCGTAAATACTTTGTAGGCAACGGACAGTAAGCTGATCAGTCTATAATTTTTCAAGTCATGGGCATCCCTTTTCTTATAGATTAAGGTTACGTTGGCGTTCTTCCAAGATTCCCATACGTTTGAGGTCATGAGGCATTGCGTATAAAGGATGGCCAGCTTTTTTAAAACAATCTGCCCACCATCCTTCAACAAATCTGCTGTTGCCTGATCCTCCCCAGCTGCCTTCCCCCTTTGCATAGCTCCCAAGGTTTTCTTTACTTCTTCCGGCGTTACTTGTGGGATGTCAAACACCTCTAGACTGTTCCCTTTTCCATTATCATCGTGGGTGCCTCTGGTACTGTATAACTCTCTGTAGAACTCCTCAGCTACTCGAACTACATTATCCATGTTAGCGATCATATTGCCGGCTTTGTCTCTTAACGCATGCGTCTTATTCTTGCCTATTCGTAGTTTCGTCTTCACTGCTTTTAGGCTTCATCCATTCCTGACAGCATGCTCAATTCTATCCATAATATACTTCGTTATGCCAGCTGTCTAATGCCTGTTGAATAACTCGTAAAGTTCTGCCAGTTCTATTTTAGCTGTAAGGTTAGAGGCTTTCACACATTCGCGTTTAATTAACCAAATCTTTCCCCTCCTGCGATAGCTTACCGGTATCCTGTCTAACCAAGTTACCACCGGCTTCTATTGCACACTCCTTTTATGATGCCCGTAAGATCGTCGTTCATTGTTTCAACACTAAGGTCGTCTTCCTGAGTTAAAGCCGAGTACCTGTTCTGTAGCCTGATCCGGAGTCAATCTATTTTCCCTCTCACCGCTAACTCATTTGTCGGCTTCTCATATACCAGTTTCTTCCGTTCCATCAAGTCTAGGCTAATTCCAGATCTTACCATCCTATGGTCACTGCAGCGCACCTTGCCGAGCACGTCCACATCTTGTATGATGCCAGGGTTAGTGCAAAGTATGAAGTCTATTTCATTTCTAGTCTCGCCAGGGCTCCTCCACCTCCATTTTCGGTTATCCCGCTTGCGGAAGAAGTTAATCATTATCCGCAAGTTATTACATTCTGCAAACTCTACTTATAACTCTCCCCTGCTATTCCTATAACCTATGTCATATTCCCCCACTTACTTGTCTCCAGCCTACTTTTTGCCTACCCTCGCACTGAAGTCGCCCATCACTATAGTTCATATTGTTTCTACTTTACCCATCACCGATTCCACGTCTTCTTAGACGCTTTCGAATTCCTCGTCATCATGACTGCATATAGGCGCCTGGACCTGTACGACCCTTAATTTGTACCTCTTTCTAAGTCTCACAACAAGACCTGCCACCTTCTCATTAATGGTATAGAGTTCTTGTATGTTACCAACTATATACTTATTAATCAGGAATCCGACTCCTAGTTCTCGTCTCTCCGCTGAGCCCCGGTAGCAGAGGACGGGCCCGCTCTTTAGCACTGTGTATGCTTCTTTTGTCCTCCTAACCTCACTGAGTCCTAATATATCCCATTTACTGCCCGCTAATCCCTCCAAAAGCACTGCTACACTCGCCTCACTTGATAACGTTCTAGTGTTAGACGTTGCCAGGTTCAGATTCCAATGGTGGCCTGTCCGGATCCAGAGATTCTTAGCACCCTGTGCTGCGTCGCAGGTCTGACCGCCACCGTGGTCAGTTTCTTCGCAGCTGCTGGGGACTGAGGGCCGGGGTTTGATTGCGCTGCTCATATAGGAGGTTGTGGCCAAGTACTGCACCAGGGTGGCCAATCCTGCTCTGGTGAGGGAGTGCGTTACCGGTTCTAGTCACCGCGATCAGGCCACACTCCAGGCCTGTTTATGCAATTTTATCAACACGTGGATTTTTTTTTAATCCGGTGGAAAATTGCCGGCACCGGGATTCTAACCACGGACCTCTTGCACGCGAGGCGGATGATCTACCTCTACGCTATCGTTGCACGCATATAAGATGCAAAGATGAACCACTCCTACATTCAGAAACAAAACTTCAGGAGCACCTGAACTTGAAAGACAACAGGCTCATATCATGCAATATGGAGGTAAAGAATTACGCCGGGAGACTATGTGCAACTGCCAAACACACAGAAGAGGTTGCTAATCATGAAAATCAGTGCAACGGTAGCATTAAATCACATAAAATTAGATACCATACAAATGGGGACCATTCCAAGACATCCTGCACACAGAAAAGCTGAACTGAAAGCAATCAAAACAGCACTTGCAGTGCAGATTTGCAGACTACAACATCCTGCATTCCTGTATGGATTCACCTGAACTGTCAGGGCCGGAACATCACACAAGATTATCAGGAAAATCGTGAAAATGACACGCGGCTTGCAAGCACATTGCCAAGAAATTAACTTACAGGATACGTAGTCACGCAAATATTCCACGACACAAGAGGGCTTATGGGCCCGATATAAGTACGGAAAGCTGGACGAGTTGGTGTGTGTTCATTATTAACTACAGCGAAATAGATAGACAAGGATTAAGAACGAAGCGCTCTCTGTGTTCATTTGGTTCTTGTCTATCGTCATTTCGGTGAGCTGTAGTTAATGAATTCATAAGGCTGCGCAGGAGAAGAATGATGTCCTCGCCCATGCGCGCACACACTCACACACACACACACATAAATGTTGCAAGGGCGCACAGCGTGAAGCATTATCAACAGGATGACACTAGAGAGGGATGAGGGCTAACTACCACATCCAAATCTATGCGCACGCACTCACACACACACGCATTATTGTTGCAAGGGCGCACAGCGTGAAGCATTATGAACAAGATGACACGATAGAGGGATGAGGGTTAACTTCCAACTAATGTTTATTGTGAAAATGAGACGATTTATACATTTTACAAGAAAAAGAAACGCAGCAAAAGGCCAAATAATAATGCTGCATGCAAGAAAACATAAATAAAAAAGTTAGAGAAAGAAAATGCAAATAAAAATTATAATTGCACGAAAAAAGATATTACAATCGCCAATCGTGCATGCCAGCACCTTTCAAGAATCACTGTTCTTTTTCCAATAGACAGACTGGCACCTTTTTTATGCAAGCACACTCTTCCAGTTCTATGCCATCAGGGAAAAAGCTTGAGTTTCTTGGACTGTAGTCGCATGTACCGTTGGTGATCGCAATACGTTTTCTCCTGGACTTGTATACTTATATTTATTTCCTCTATTTCCTGTTTTTGATCATATTTGGTTTCATTAAGCACTCGTTTTTATTAGGCTTTCTTGCTGTGCTATCTTCTTATAAACTTTATAAATCATTGCATGTTCGTAATAAACCTTTTAATGAGTTAGAAGCTATTGGACGCTGTTCTTGCTGCTTCACACTATACGCTGTTGCAGCATCGCCGAAATAAAAAAAACATATAAGGTGCGCAGAGGCATCATAAGGCCCTACAAAGTTACTTGTTTCAGTCTAAAAAAAATAAAGGATAGCCTGGCTGCAAGCGGCACCCGTGAACACACATGACGAACAAGACAACCGAGATGATCTCACAACCAAAGTATAGTGTACATGCCGAGTGAATGCTGGCTGACTAGCAATAAACCGAACAAACACAAAAAGAGGACGAACAAACTAATGTATGTTTTCTTACAGGAAATACTTCCTTCTATACCCGAGGATATGCTGGCACAAGATCCTCAGGGCGTTTTTAGATCTACAGCTTCCATAATCGTCTAGGCAGCTGATCAGCAGATCTGTGCAGAATGCTAGCTTCTTCCTCTACAATGCACGCTCGGTTGTCGAGACATGGAAGCGTGAAAAGTAGAATAAGAAGCTAGCATTCTGTGCAGGTCGGCTGCCTAGAGATACTATGGAAGCTGTGCATCTCAATGTGCTGCGAAAATCTTGTGTCAGCATGGCCTCTGTTGCCAATATGCTGGGAAAATCTTGTGTCATTATGGCTTCTGTTACCATGGAGGAACGACAAATAGGAGGAAGGATTACGTCACGCAGCCAGCCTTGGCAAGCGAACGCTTCGTGAAGACACAGTCGTGGCCCAACACGTGGCCTTTGCGTCGAAATCACGGAGTAATAATCGAGATTTGCTGAGACGTTTGGTTCCCAGTAGCTATGTCAGTAGTTTTTATTCAGTGCGCGTTTGTTCGGCTTCCCTGCCGTGGTTCCGGCTGCAGAGCGGAAACACCAAAACTAACCGCGAACTTTGACATGCGATAACGTGTTGGGCCACCAGGTTCGCTTCAATCGCGTTGCGGTATGCTCCCTATCTTTTTCCTTCCTCTAGTGTTTCTTACAGTTTGAGAGGCGAATGCGTTGTCTGTTGAGATCTGTACGGACACAAATCAGTTCTTACTTCTGCTATTTGTATAACTTCAATTTATTGCTTGTCAACCGGATTTTGCTCGGCATGGTAAATAAACTTTCATGTATTAGTGCGTCTCATGATCGTCTTGGTCTACAGGACGAAGGTGTTCATTTTTTTCTGTTATTCTTCAGTTGCGTCACCCAAAAAATCATGTGCTCGTGACGCCTGCGGCTAAAAGGATGTTCCACATCCGCCACCAAGGTTTGTGAGTAGTAAAACATAAACACCCAAGGAAGTGGATGGGAGAACGGCGCCTCGGTAGCTCCATCGGTAGAGCATTGCGCGCGTAATGCGAAGACCTGGGATCGTTCCCCACATGCGGCAAGTTGTTGTTTATTCAGCCACTTTAATTTTCGTTAATTCATCATTCCTTTATTTCAATTCCTAGGTACCAGTAATTTCCCCTACGTTGTCCTTGGTGGGATTGTTTGTTGGCTTCTTATGATTAATAAAAATCGGGTCCCTCGGTTAACCCCTTTCTTCTCGTTCAGAAACATTACATCACCTTTGGATTGTGACCCATCCGGTGTATAAACAAACCTTGCAGAATATGACATGTTGGATTGTTGAAAACAAGGACAATTGTGTATATAGCAGTTGCATTAACAACATGTCATTTACCACTTCACAAGAACTTCACTTGGCATCGATTACAACATGTGCACTGAATCTGCAATTTTTTTGCTAATTAATGTGGACGTTACTGCGTAGCCATATCTTGTACATTTGAAAACAAAGTTCAATAAATCACTTTGTTGCCACTTATTTTAAACAATACGTAGGACACTCCGATTGTAACATCAGAACTTGATACAAACACGCACGCTATAGGATGCAGACAAATGCTAACGACAAACTCTAGAATCTGTGGAGTTATGAAACTTATGAATGTGTACAGTTTCATTATGTGACCGCTAGTGAGAGGGAGAAAGAAAACTTAATTATGTTCACGAAACCAGTTTAGAGATATAGTCATTGCTTAACATTTCGACATGAATAATTATAGCTTGCTATCGACATTGAAGCAGCCATTCAACAGCAAGAAAATGAATCAGTTTTTCGAGCTTTGCGCATTGAATTGTAAACAATTCAAGTGGACATAAAATTCTGCAAATAGAGTCTCTGTAGGAATACCAGATTGGAATGAACATTGAGGCTTTCCTTTGTTCTTTATTTGGCTGAGCACTCTAGTGTGAACTGACTCCCATCAGAATGTCGTAACAATGTTGATCTAATACCAGTTCAATAACTGACTTGATTAAGAAATCGGCGTAATTGCAATACTTTACAGTGAAAGAACTATAACATCTAATAACATTAATAATACATTATAGTCTTTCTTTCGGCAAAACAGGCTAACCGTGAGCGGCGTGCGAGGCTGATCAGGAGGAGGAAAGAGAAAAGTAGAAGGCAGGGAGGTTAACTAGAATAACGTCCGGTTGGTTACCATACACCGGGGGAATGGGAAAGGGGAAAGCAAAGATCACAGGGAGAGAGAAGAGGGAAGGAAAGAAGGAAATTGCGGCAAGTTCGCTGACGCGTGTGGTTTTACAGAAGTTGCAATATTAGTCACAGGTGGTCACAAACCCGTCGTCCTTAAGAAACACAAAAGCGCCTTCACAGCTTCATGGGCGGACGGGCGATAGGGGCGGTGTTCCAGCAGCACCTGCAGAGAAAGCGGCTGATTGTCCAGTTTTTGGAAAGCTTTGGCAAGTTCTTGTCTCTCTAGGGTATATCTTGGACAGTGGCACAGCAGGTGGTCGATGTTTTCTTCAGTGCCGCAGACCTCGCATGCTGCACTGTCAGTCACTCCAATTAATGTAGAGCATGCCTTTGGGAAGGCAACTCCTAACCAAAGGCGACAGAGAAGCGTAGCTTCACGTCGATGAAGTCCGAGTGGAGCTCGGAGTTGCAGGGAGGGGTTTAGTCGATGTAGTCGTGTAAGTCGTAAGTTCGGCGAGTTCCACTGGGTCACTGTGAGATTGCGTGCCAGGTGTCGAAGCTGCCTTGCAGCGTCAGTCCTCAAAAGCGGAATTGGAACGCTGTGCTCTTTTTGATGTGCTGTGCGAGCAGCGTTATCGGCGGAATCATTGCCACTGATCCCACAGTGGCCAGGTACCCATTGAAAAACGACCTCATGGCCTTATTGTTGCACATCATGGTAAAGTTTCACGACTTCGTATGTCAATTGGTCATGGCATCCGTATCGGAGAACTGACTGCGTGCACTGTAATGCCGGTTTTGAATCACAGAACACAGCCCATTTTCTAGGTCCTTCAGAATCAATGAATTCCCGTGCTCGACGCAGGGCCGTTCGTTCGGCCGCCGTTGAGGTCGTGATATGAGATGTCTTGAACCGAAGTGTCATTCCGCGCGTTGGTATAACCACGGCACCGCCAGAACTGCAAGACGTAGTCGATCCATCGGTATAGATGTACACGTGGTTGCTGTACTTTTCATGCAGAAGTAAGCTCAGCTGTTTTAGAGCAGGGGCCGGTAAATCTGTCTTCTTCTGTAGTCCTGGAATCATTATATGTACCTGTGGACGGCTCAAACACCACGGAGGAAACGCTGGCTTGGCCGCAGGTGCGTACCCTGAAGTAAAAGACGCACGGTGTGCACTGACAATACCGCTAAATGTCGAGCAGGGCGTTGCAGCAGTGAGGCTCGCCAAGTGGTGGGAAGGGGTCCTAGCATAATGCCTGAGATGCATACACATTGTCTCAACGGCAATGTGCGTCGTGATCGAGTAATCCTGCGCAAGGGGAATGGTTTCAGCCGTTGATGTACTGCGTGGTAAGCCAAGACATATCTTAAGGGCTTGGGCTCGAATACTCTGAATCGTACGCAGGTTAGTCTTGCAGGTGTTGGATATTGCAGGCAGGCTGTGTCGCAGGAATCCAACGAACAACACCATATACAACTGTAACATAGCGTGTATGGATACTCCCCAACTTTTCCTGCAAGGAACCTGAACAAGTGACAGATAGCAGTCAGCCGCTTTTTCACGTAATTGGCGTGCGGAGTCCAAGACAGGTCTCTGTCAATTACGACTCGCAAGAACCTGTGACTTCTGCTGTATGTTATAAGTTGTCCTTTAATAGATACGCCGTAACCCCAGACATTGGCTTCCTCGTGAATGCCACCACTGCGCACTTTCCGCATGAAATTTCAAGTCCTTGTTCACGAAAGTAGCAAGATGTCATTGTGGCTGCCTTCTGAAGCCGAGCGCGAGGCTGAAGTCGTGTCACACCTGATGCCCAAATGCAGATGTCGTCCGCATAGATGGAAAGTCGTACGGTGCTTGGCAGGTTGTAAACTAATCCACTGAGGGTGAGATTGAAAAGAGTTGGGCTAAGCACTCCGCCTTGAGGGACTCCTCGGCTACCGTAATCCTCGGATGTCGGGCCATTTTCTGTGTGCACATAAAATGGTCTCCTCTGTAAGTAGTTCCATACCCCCATATATATCTTACCACCAAGTCCGACGGCTTCTAACGTGCAAAGGATGGCTTCATGGGTGACATTATCATAAGCTCCTTTAACGTCTAGAAACAGAGCAGCAGATAGTCGCTTACAGGCCTTTTGGTGTTGCACAAATGTTGTCAAGTCAACAACGCTGTCTGTTGATGAACGGCCCTCTCTGAATCCGGCCATAGCATGTGGATAGACTTCATAGTACTCTAAGTACCATTCCAGACGTGTTAAAATCATTCTTTCCATTGTTTTTCCGACACAGCTGGCAATTGCGATCGGACGGTTTGAGGAAATGTCCAAAGGCGACTTGGCAGCTTTGAGAAGTGGAATGAGGCGAGTTGACTTCCACTCTTGCGGAACCGTACCCGTCTGCCAGGAGTCGTTGAACAAGAGCAAGAGTGCCTTCGGAGCTTGGTCTCCTAGGTTGCACAGGGCACGGTATGTAATACCGTCAGGTCCTGGCGCTGAAGAACGCCTGCACAAAGCCAGCGCAGCTTCTAGTTCTTCCATAGAAAAAGGGCATTCCATGCGGGGATCACGTGAGAACATTGGGTGGTCGAGCGTTCCCGCACCCGTTCCACTGGAATTTGCCTCGCCAGCAATCTCTCTGCAGAAAGATTCAGCGACGTCAATGTCTCTACATTGTAGGTAAAGTGCCAGAGATTTAAACGGGTGGCGCTGACCAAAGGTTGTGCGAAGGCCACGAACAGTCCTCCATATAAACGACAAAGGTTTTCGCGGATCCAGGAACTCGCAAAAGTATGGCCATTGTCGCGAAGTCAGCTTGTTCATGTGACGTTGTATTTTCTTTTGTGTTCGTCTAGCCAATCTCAAATCATGATTGGATTTCGTGCGTCTATATCTTCGCTCCGCACGACGGCGAATTGCTCGAAGTTTTTCTAGTTCGATGTCGAAATCGGTGCGGGAAGAACTCCTCGAAAGTAAATGCGTGGTTGTTTGTATGGCATCCTTTATCGCGCCCTGTAGATTATAAGAGGTGCCATGACGACCAAAGTCTTCTATTATTATTTTGTATTTAGGCCAATCGGTGCACTGGACGGTTCTAGGGGACTTGGAGCTAGTCAAACCTTCGATCGTCAAATAGGTAGGGATGTGGTCGCTACCCCGTGTTTCTAAATCGGAAAACCAGTGCACTCTTCTCGAAAGTGACCGTGAAACGAAGGTTAGGTCCAAGCAGCTGCTATACGCTGATCCACGCAAATAAGTTGGGCTACCATCATTTTACAAGCAAAATTCGCATTCAGAGGCAAAGGACACCAACGTTCTGCCTATAGAGTTAACTTTGGAGCTTCCCCATAGGTAATGGTGGGCGTTAGAGTCACAAATGAGCACCCACGGCTGTGGAGTCGATGTCAAAATTCCCCGTAGGCGCTCACAATCTAGACGGCTTCCTGGGGATAAAAAGGCTCCAAGAATTGTAAACGTGAGCTTTTCCTTCTTCACTGTTAAGCAAACGTATTGATTTGCTTCGTCAGGAGGCACTGGGTGATATGCATAAGTCAAGTCACGGCGTATAAACACAACAACCTTGCTGCACTATCTGTGGGTAGAGGACATAAAGCACTCATACCCGGACAGTCTGATGGCAGCTTACAGGTTGGGCTCGCAAATCACGATAATGGGGAACTTTTTAGACAAACTGTCTAAAGGCGGACATGCGTGACTTAAGCCCTCTGGCGTTCCACTGAAGGACAGATGCATTCTTGATTTCCTCTTGAAACGACGGCATCTCTCGGGCCATGGTTTTACCCCAGAGCCGCAAGCACCGGACTCAAGGTGCCCAGCACCTGCAGTGCGCTCTGTACCAACGGGGTTTTCATGCTGCTAAGTAGAATGCGCATGGCGTCCATAAGTGACTTCAGCATCACTATGACTTGGCGATCCTCAGTCGTCGTCCCATCCGCAGTTCGTGAGGTCATTGAAGGCGGCGCAATTAGATGCGTCTCCGAGGCAGATAGTGCTCGTGGAAGTGTAGGCCACTCTTCAGGAGGTGAGAGTGTTGCCCCAGTCCTCGTTTTCGCAGTGTCTGTTTTTGTGGAAGTCGGCGTTGATACGGTAGCCGCTTTGCCGGAAGATGGTGTATATCTTTCAGCAGACGTAACTCTTCGTGCTGCTCTTCGGTGCCGATGTCGTCGTCACCTGAGAGTAGCGGCAGCCTCTTTGTGTGTTGAATGGTCCCGTACCATACGTTTGAGTACTGCTCGCTCGTTCCTCAACCGCGGGCAATCATTGGATGAGGCCTCAAGTGTACCATGGCAGTTAAGGCACTTTAGCACAGTTGCGCGGCAGGCATCTGCTGAATGTGATTCGGCGCACCGTGGGCACACGAGGTTATTCCTGCAAACACCTTTTACGTGTTCCATCTTGCAGCATTTGTAGCATTGCAGGGGCTTCGGTACGTATGGGCGGACTGGATGGCGGACGTGGCCAACTTTGACATGTGAGGGAAGGCTGTCTCCATCAAACCACAGCTTCAGGCAACGGGTGTTGCCAAGTCTCGTGATGTGCGTGATAACAGTGCCTTCTGTAGTTGGCTTTCTTAATATTGGTAAGTCGTCGGTTGGTATAGAAATATCGACATCATAAATGACGCCGATAGTCCTATTTCGGCCAGTAGGTATCATGGATCGCACTTGTACTTTGTCGATCTCGGTTACGTGCCACAGGCTTTGCAGTGCACTACGGTGTAGAACATCTACTGCAAGGACATTCTTCCATGCGTTTATTCTCACGCCCTTTATCTCATTTGGCGCCATTCCCTCAAGAAATGCAGAAAGCACTTGCCTGTTTAGGCTGATCAGGATGGGGAAAAACCCTACGGCAAATGGGCGTGCCGTCGGCCTACGTTCCTGCATTCTGTATAGCACGTATTGATACGGTCTTCTTTTTTGACGTTTACAGTATACTAACCGGGCGAGGCACAGTACAACAAGTTGGACCATAGGCGTGTCTTTTCGAATACTATGATGGCACGTGATAGCGGCTCCACAGCCACCGTAGTCCTCCATAAAGAAAGCAACAAAATCCCAATAAAGAAAGGCGACAGGCAGGGAGATATGATCTCTCCAATGCTATTCACAGCGTGTTTACAGGATGCATTCAGAGACCTGGATTGGGAAGAATTCGGGACAAGAGTTAATGGTGAATACCTTAGTAACTTGTGATTCGCTGATGATATTGCGTTGCTTAGTAACTCAGGGGACCAATGCATGCTCACTGACCTGGAGACGCAAGGTATAGGGGTGATTCTAAAAATTTATCTGCTGAAAACTAAAGTAATGTCTAACAGTCTCGGAAGAGAACAGCCGTTTACGATAGCTAGCGAGGCACTGGAAGTGGTAAGGCAGTACATCTACTTGGGGCAGCTAGTGACCGGGCATCCAATTCATGAGACTGAAATAATCAGAAGAATAAGAATGGGCTGGGGTGCATTTGGCAGGCATTCTCAGATCATGAACAGCAGGTTGCGATTATCCCTCAAGAGAAAAGTATATAACAGCTGTGTGTTACCAGTACTCACGTACGGGGCAGAAACCTGAAGGCTTGCGAAAAGGGTTCTACTTAAATTGAGGACGACGCAACGAGCTGTGGAAAGAAGAATGACGGTTGTAACGTTAAGGGATAAGAAAAGAGCAGATTGGGTGAGGGAACAAACGCGAGTTAATGACATCTTAGTTGAAATCAAGAAACAGAAATGAGCATGGGCAGGACATGTAATGAGGAGGTAAGATAACCGATGTTCATTAAGGCCTACGGGCTGGATTCTAAGGGAACGGAAGCGTATCAGGGGGCGGCAGAAAGTTAGGTGGACGGATGAGATTAAGAAGTTTGCAGGGTAAACATAGCCACAATTAGTGCATGAGCGGGATAGTTGGAGAAGTATGGGAGAGGCCTTTGCCCTGCAGTGGGCGTGACCAGTCTGATGATGATGATGATGATGATGATGTCACGTACTAGTTTCTACACAAGTGTGTAGCTGCTCAAAAATTTATGTATCGGCTTTTGTGCTTTAAGAAATATTTAGAAATGGCTTCTATATATATTCACAGGAAAATCGCGGACTTATATTCACGGCACACGCACCGCGATGGATGAACCAGGCTAGCGCTAAGGTTGAATTGCACAAAATTTTTATTACCCGTTCAGTAATCACACATAGGTCATTAGCGGCTTAGTTCTGGGGCAGACGTGGGCTTTCAAGTTGATGCTTGTTGCGGCGTTCGGTACAAGAATATCGCTAAGAGCAGTAACCGCTTATGCACAATCCCAAGCAATATACACGCATCATTTCTCCAAAAGCTGACACTGAGCACGGGTAATACGAGGATCTCTTTGGGCTGACACAAAGACTTCGCTGCAGCCGAATTCCGGATACTGCATATGCGGTGAGGATAGCTATACGAGCTTGTTGATAGGCCATCGTGTAGGTTGTTGTAGCGCAGGCAGAATGACGCGCACGTAGAAGGCACATGAGACAACACACAGAGCTAAACGAACAGCTGCGAACAGCTGTTACGCGCGCCGTGTCACATCGCACCGAACTTCAGAAACCGCCGTTGCGTACTTCAAAACAAATTTAAATTCCGAAGCGTTCTTAAACTACAAAAGACGCGTATTATTTGCTTCTAACAAAGACAGGCCAATATTATCATGCACATGTTTTCTTCGTTACATTAAAAGAATCAGTGCGGCTTGTGACAGGAAACCTGGTGTAGTATACTGTCGCCCCCTGTCAGATACCTGGGCGGCCTCTTGGAAGACGTCGGCCATCTTGGCGGCTCCTCGGAAGAAGTCGGCCATCTGCATGGCCTCCCGGACTGCGTCGGCCATCTTGGCGGCTCCCCGGAAGAAGTCGGCCATCTTGGCTCGTCGACGGAGCGCCAAGTTGGGCTGCCTCGATTCTCTGTATTTTCTCCGAGTCGAACGCGCGGTTCGCTCGATGGAGGGCTTCTAACGAGCGTCCAATTTCTTCTGCCTTGTCCAGGGACAGGGTTTCGCCATGAGCCAGCAACTTTTCGCGAACGCTGACGTTCGCTACCCCATGTATGATTTGGTCTCGAACGCCCTCGTCATAGGTTGTGCTCAGTCACGTTCCATGTAACGTCTGCAGAAACATCACTGCTGGGTCTTGACACCATCCAGCGCTTGGGGATACAAATCGACGGCACGTCGCTGACATGCTGCCTGGCTACGCTTCCTCCAGTACAGAGCCCCACAGGTGCGCCTCCTGGTTTTGATCACCTCTTCAGTGGCGAGCTGGGACTCGTCAAAAACTTCGTGCACCGAATACATCGGCGGCAAAGTATGAAACCAGTATCTTCAAAGTTGCGCAGACTACCCCTGGCTCTCCGTGACCAGGTGACAAATGAACTGCGACGTCTCGAGGACTGCGACGTCATCGAGCGCATCGAGGCTTCTGAATGGGTGTCTCCACTCGTCGTGGTGCGGAAAAAGGATGGAGCCATCCGGCTCTGTGTTGACCTACGGGAACCGAATAAGGCAATTGTCATTGATGGGTATCCTTTGCCGCACGTGGAAGAGTTATTGCAAATGTTTCATGGTGCCACATATTTTTCTAAGCTGGATCTAACACCTGCTTACCACCAGCTGTTACTCGAAGAAGGTAGTAGAGATCTCACTACATTCATAACTCATGAAGGTTTATTCAGGTTCAAACGTGTCTGTTTTGGCTTGGCATCCGCGCCAGCAGTGTTTCAGAAAAGGATGTCACAAATCTTGCATAGTTGTAAGAATGTTGTCTGTTACCTTGATGACATTTTGGTCTGGGGTCGGACAAAACCTGAGCATGATGCTAACTTAAGAGAAGTCTTGCTTTGCATTTCAAACAGTGGTATGAAACTGAATGAAAAATTTGTCTTCTCTGTGAGAGAACTGACCTTTCTGGGCCATAAAATTTCAGCTGAAGGCATTTCGCCTACAGAGAGCAAGGTAAAAGCAATCCTGAATGCGCCTGCTCCTACAGATATTAAGTCATTGCAATACTTCTTAGGATTAGCTGGTTACTATGCCAAGTTCATTGATCATTATGCAGAACTTGTAGAACCGCTTCACCTCATGCTCAGGCAAGGGCAAAATTTTGCTTGGTCTGATGATGCACAATGTAGCTTCAATCAGTTGACAGCTCGTCTGACATGTTCCCCTGTCATTAAGATTTTCAACCCTGAATTGCCTGTGGTAGTCACGACTGATGCATCTGATGTGGGTGTTGGCGCTGTGTTACAGCAACCGTATGGTTCTAAGCTAGAAACTGTAGCTTTTGCATCTAGAACTTTGTCTGTAGCTGAACAAAAGTATTCTGTAGGAGAGAGTGAAGCGCTAGCATGTCTGTTCGCATGTGAAAAATGGCATGTTTACCTCTGGGGTAGACGGTTCACTCTTCGAACTGACCATCAAGCAGTAGTTGCATTACTGTCCGCTGGCGACTCAGGTCGTCGACCTCTTCGCATTTCAAGATGGTCAGCCAGGCTCCTGTATTACAACTTTCAGATTGAATATTGCAAAGGATCAGAAAACCTAGTCGCTGATGCTTTGTCTAGACTTCCAGTAAAGGATTCGCAGGATGTAGTTCAGGAGGAAGAAATAGTATCCTTAGTCACATCAGTCGTTGACAAGGAAACAGTGCAACTTGCAACGAGTACAGATGAGACGCTTCAGAAGGTCAGTAAATGCCTAGCAGAGGGTTGGCCTTCTAAGAAAAATATAGACAATGCTTTAATAGCTTACTTTCATGTGAATGAAGAATTGTCGTTTGTAGATGCATTACTCATGCGTGGTGATCGTGCGGTAATACCCAGTGTCCTAATACCTACATTTCTACAGCTGGCACATGAAAATCATCAGGGCATAGTACGTACTAAGCAGCTTCTTCGTGAACGCTATTGGTGGCCCCAGATGGATAGCACTGTTGAGCAGTATGTAAAGCATTGTCATGTATGTAAGCTGGCAGACAAGTCTGCAGAGCCTCATGTAGCTCCATTGCAACCAGTTGAATGGCCGAACGGGCCTTGGCAGAAATTGGGAATGGACATCATTGGCCCATTAAACACGTCTTACCCTAGGTATCTAGTCACCCTTATTGATTACTACTCAAAGTGGCCAGAAGTACTTGGTACTAATTCCATCTCCACAGATGATGTCATTAAGCTTCTTGACTGGGCTTTCAGCCGTGAAGGGTTGCCAGACTCTATATTTACAGACAATGGTCCACAGTTTGTCTCAAAACAATTCCAAGATTACCTAAAGGAAAAAGGAATCGCCCATTTTTCTCCTCCAACTATTATCCTCAGGGAAATGGTCAAATAGAAAGGTTCGACAGAGTCATTAAGGAACACCTGCAGGTAGCCAGGCTTGAAGGTCGAGATGCTTCGAAAAGCATTTCAGAATTCTTGGGTTCTTATAGGATTAAACCACATGCTACAACGGATCTCTCCCCAGCTTTCCTACTTCATGGTCGTCAGCCTCGTTCAAAGATAGATATTAGCAACTTCAGGTTGCGTCAGCACATAACGGTTCAGGACAATTTTCTTCCCCAAGTTCGCGAGAGAGTCTCGCAGAAACAGCGGCAGACTAAACAGTATGTAGACAAACGTAGAGGTACTCAGGCAACTCGTATCAAGGTGGGACACACCGTCAAAGTAAAACTTGCCAAGAAAGGATTCTTTAAGTACAGTATGCCTCGTACAGTTAAGGCCCAGGTAGGACCACCCTCTTTTGTACTCAGTGATGGGAAGACGTGGAATGCGTCTAAGTTAATCACAGTAGTAGATAATTCAAAACATAGTACATTGTCCACAATTGATAAAGATTTTTTCTACTCGTATTCAACCCTGGATAGTCATTCCGATGACTCGTCTGGCGTGACATCGTCCTTTCATAGGCATCACATAAGTTGTGCATCTGACTGTATCGCTTCCGAGTCTAGAAGCAATAGTTTCTGATTCCGTGGGGGAATCGGTAGCATCCCAGGACTTGTTGGGACTTCGAGAAGAGCTTCCTGGGCAGCCCTCTCCAGCTTTGAGCGACAACCACATTCAACTTTCCAACCCGGGGGAGGGAAATAGTAGTGGGACGACTGGGTCTTTAAAGTCGACCGAAACGCGTCGCAACCCCCAAAGTTCTTCTGAGGTACGCACACGTCCTCATCATGTCAAAAAACGGCCTCCGTGGCTTGACGATTATGTTTCTTGAATGTAGAGCGCTTTGCCGTCTTTGAAATGCCACGGCTAGGGGCCTCGTTGTGACATTTAGGAGGCAGTACACATTTTTCGTTCACACAGGTAAAATGTGTTCCTTGTGGCGGTGCAGTGAGTTTTGCGCCGTGTTCCTTGTTGGACTTTCTTTGAGTGACTGCCTGTGTTTTGGTGCCCAAGACTGGTGCGCGTGTATGTGAACTTGGGCGGGGATGGATTGAAATTGTTGTGGACTTAAGTGCGTGCTTTGTGTGCAACTGGTGCGCGTGTGTGAACGTGGGGCGGAATGAACTGAAACTGCCTGTGGACGTAAGTGCGCGTCTTGTGTGCCCGTTTCACTGTATGCTTGCTTTGTTTCCAGGGGGGGGGGGGGGATGATATAGTATAGTGTCGCCCCCTGTCAGATATCTGTGTCATCGTACATGTATGTTTTGTAGTTGTTTAGCTAGATGGCGCCCCCCCCCCCATCTGTCATGTGACGAACTTGGGCCAATCTGGAGGTGTCATCTGGCGTGTGAAGCCTTTATTAGCAATAAACAGCCGCGGGTCGGCCGAGTCTTCGTTCCGGTTTTCATCGGGAGCAGTTCGCTCCGAGTCTCCTTCACTGCGCCGGCGCTCGCAAGCGTTCGCTGGCCGGGGCCCCCCACTGGCCTGCCGCTGCCGACACAACACCTGGCAGCAAGCAACGCTGGGCTCCGCACCAGTCGCATTGTCGAAATCGCAATCACGTGAAATGGGTCCTCTAAAGAATGGCATTGCGACGCGTGCGACGGCACCGATTTTCGTCGTTCCAGTTGGAGCATGTGAAACAGCCTTAAAGGGCCTTTCACCAGGCCCTATAGAAAATTTTGGTTATACGTTCGAAGTTGTTGCGCTAGGAAGTGTTCTGCCGCAAAAAGTTTTCGAATCGGCTCATTAATAGCCAAGATATAAATATTTCAGTGCCGCGAACAGACGTAAGGGGGTTTCGGAGTCTCTCCTCAGGACCTCAATAAAGTTCATTGCCTGCCTGCCTGCCTGCCTGCCTGCCTGCCTGCCTGCCTGCCTGCCTGCCTGCCTGCCTGCCTGCCTGCCTGCCTGCCTGCCTGCCTGCCTGCCTGCCTGCCTGCCTGCCTGCCTGCCTGCCTGCCTGCGAACCCATGATTTCACAAGGCGAGCTCCACTGCATAGTTACTGCATAGTTACTGCATAGAGAGACACTCTCTCCACTCGCCCCGTCTAGGCTCCGCAAGCGAAGTTCCTTGCCTGCGTTCTCCCATACCGCACCTCGAGGATAGCGTGACGCCTACGTCACGGACTCCGCATTCATTTTTTTTTTCCTCTCCTGCTTTCTCTCCTTCTTTTTTTTGTGGCGCTGCGCATTTCCGCTGACGGCGTTGCGTGCGAGTAGCTGCGATGTCTCGTTTCGCACAGCGCACGATTTTGCGCGCTGTGCACAATGACACGTGACTAGCAGTATAATTCAATGCTACACGAATACTGAGCCAGAACAAGCGGATACCAGAGCACGACCACGTGCTGCAACACAGTTTAAAATGGCATAGTTTCGTTACCTGCGCACTTGACTCCATTACCGTGGGAACAAGCAGACGAAGCGGAAGTACACCTCTCTTACGGCGGTGCGAAGTAAAACAAAACAAACAACGCAGACATTCCGTTTGTGTGTTTTATTTTCTCTAAATTTCCATTTGTCAATTCAAGCAACAGATCACACAAATAACAGATGTAGCCTCGAATAATTCTCGAAGTCACGTGTCACCGCGAGCGACGTCACACTGCGGACCCGACTACGTAGGCGTAGGGACGCGACTACGTCACCGCCAGGGTTGGAGCGCGCTCGCCGCGAGAGAAAGGAAAAACGGCGTTCGTATTGAAATTTCAGACCTTTCCGCGGCGCGTAGCGATGTAACTCGTTGCAGACACGATCGTAAGCGCGCATTGTATGCTCTGCGCTTGTCAGCTCCAAATGGCCGGACCTGGTGACGGGTCCTTTAAGAGCGGTACTCTAAAAGTGTTCACCACCGTTAGGAAGCGACACTTGTCTTTGGGGCATGTCGCTTAGTTTGTTTCGTTGGGCTAGAATGCTACTAGAATAAAGTTGAGTGGGCCACACGGGCTCTCCCGCTCAAGCGCCAGGCGTGCAAAATTTGCGAGCGAGCTGGATCCGAGGGGAGACCGGCTCCCTGTTGTATTGAACGTGCTTTCTCTGCGGGCGCTGAGAGCTGCTGCGCATGCATGCTCTGATTTTGCCGCAGTATATACATATATATATAGTCATATCATAAGAAGCCAACAAACACGCACATCAAGGACAACACAGGGGTAATTACTTGAGCTTAGCAAATGAAATAAGGAAACGTTAAATTAAAGGAAATGAAAGTGGATGAAAAAACAACTTGCCGCAGGTGGGGAACGCTCCAACAACCTTCGCACACGAAGCTTGGTAAGAAAATTTTATTTTTGGTGGAATCTCAGAAAGGCGCGACAATGAGGTAATACAGCATTCCCATAGCGAAATAAAGCACGTTTATTAACTCCGTGGTAAACATACAGCAACATATTCATTTTCTAGGCATAGGTTATCCATACCATTAGAAATAATTGTTTGTTGCCTAGCTCCTTCTCTTTGAAATATATAATATACTTTTTCCTGTGTATATATTTACGTTTAGTGTGTTTGTGCGCAGTGTCCACAGTTGCGTTGCTCATTTTTCAAGCCTTTCCTCTCTCGCTCCCTCTCTCTCTCTCTCTCAACCACTCTGCCTCCAAGGACGCAAGCGCTCAAAGTCGCAGCCCGTCTTCTGACACTCAGAGACGTAAGGTGTGTCCGAAGTACCGTTGTGAAATTTGGCTGCGCCACGACTGAGGTTGAACATTCCACAGATAAAGGGAACACAGATATTCGTCGTGCTGCAAAAAGGTGTGCGACGACGCTTGTGACACTGCCAGTATCGTATACATGCGCGATGCCAATAGATGCCTTCACAAAAACGGGGCTCCCGGATGTTGATAAAATTTCGAAGGAAGCTGCAAATACTGCGAGCAGTGTTCCGTGCGTTGTGCTGTGTGCCTTGGTTCTTTCCCCGATTTCGTCATCGGTAGGAGTTTCTCTCCTCCACGAAAAACACCAGTGCCGTGCATACTGCACCGGCATTTAACTATCGTCATGTCTCCGTGGCCATGGTGCAGCCATCGCACCATCGCACTCCTTGCCACGCTGTCTTCATTGCATTGTGATCACGCCGTTTTCTTCCCACCGTCGCCTTCCCGCCATCGTAGGTGCGCCGACCACGCCGTCACGCTGTAGTACTTTCTGTTAAGGCCTTAGCCTATCACAAAGGGGGCAAAAACGAGCGACGTGACGCACAGTGTAAAGCTGTATGGTGGCATCCAAGCTTTCGCATTGGAGATTTCGCGCTGTAGCGGGGTGAAAAGGAGGACAACAAGTTCACGGTGCCCCCACACGCACAATCCGCGAGCGAAGCGGCAAAAGTTTTCGCGAATACACTGCAAGCAATACTGCACGCATACGAATACCGCACGCAATGGATGAGAAAACATAGATGTTAGCAAACAAGCGTAACTGTGAGCAGGAAGCGCAAAGTTGAAGTGATGTTTCAACGATTTTTACATCGTAGACATCAATTTTATCATATTGTGTTGCACAAGATTAGCAATATTAGCATTACTGGGAATGTTCTCGCATTAGCCGTGCGTACTAAATTGTCATGGCGTATCACGATACCGGCCCAATAAGGCCTAGACCCAGCTTCACCCGCTTGGCCCGCTAATAAGTCTGTCGTTGATGACATGGCCGGGAAAGAAGGAGTCAGCAAGGAATATATTTTATGACATTGTATATTAATTGTTGCATGCAGCTGAATAGTTTCTACTCGCATGATCATGTAGAGAATCTATCTACAGATCTCTCATGCTTTGGATGTTCGAAACGTGTTTCGTGCCTTTTCATGGAAGGTGTGATAAAAAAATTATGGGGTTTTACGTGCCAAAAAAAGATTTGATCAAGCACATCAGCAAAATACCCACTTATATTTGAGAAACAAGAAAGGTTATACAGTAGCACGAGCTTTTAATGACTCTATGTTGGCTTTTGGAAATTACACAATACGTCCTGAGAGGAGAACGTTTTGCAAAACAGGCATTATTTTACTTTCTATTGCGCAGTAAATGAGTAATGCTTACTTATAGTTATCTATATCGTTAGTTTTAGGACAAAAAAATTGCTTCCATTCTAGTGCCCTGTATTCTGATTGTTCTGATTCTTTTCTTGAGTTGTGCGCTGTGTAGCCCCAACAAAATTTACATGCTGACAGCATTTCACACCGACATCAGCCTGGATAGACAGGTTATTTTAATGTTAATGGGAGCAATGAACTGCCGCATGTGAAGGTTACCAAAATGTCGACCTTCGGGTTGTGTCATTTCCAGCTGGGAATAGCGGAGAGCGTGGAACCTATTCCTTTCACTATAGTTATGCGGTTACAGTGGATGAATTTATTTTGACCGTTTCGTTGCTTATTTCCTCTCGACAGCACATCACGCTTGTACCAGCTTTTCGCTGTATTAAAGTGTGCCGTCGCCAACACACTGTTTTGGCATTCTGGTTTGAGAGGTATTCCTCCTTTCCGCAAGTGCATAATATGACCTCCGCCAACTTAGGGAAATGTATCATGCACACAGCTCGGAATCTCGGGGCTTATATATATACCTCAACTACGTGACATATGTTGCTATTACTTTTCTTTTTTGCTATTGGGGTCTTCTATGCCGCAGAACATGCTCCACGAGGTGAAGAGTCCTGCAACGTTACCTCCAATGTCGACGCGTGGACGGTAAGTGAGAAGAAAGTAGGCCTCATATTGAAGCTGTGATTATGGTAATGTAAAGATGAATGTGAACTGGAAGTGATCATTATCAGCATGGTCAGCTGATGTAAGTGCAATGCAAGTCCAAGATTTTGACTATGATCCCGAATCACCCCTTTTTTGCGTCAGCCGAGGTCGTCATCTATCGTAAATATTTTTTAATCTCATGCCAGCACTTAATGGTTTGTCACCGTGCGTTTTCCTTCCTTTGGTGACAATTCGCATGCTGTCGTTTTACGTTGCGTCTCTGGGGGGGTCGTCCCTGCTCTCTTCTCAGCGGCATGTGAGTACTCGCTATGACAGAGGAGAAACCACTCCAATTGTAAATTTGTAAAGTGTGCAATCACTTATAGCTTTATATTCAAAGAAAAAAGAAAGAAAAGGTGCATCCATCGATGCCCTCCAAAATAGTAAAACGTTTAAGGGCAGTAATATGCAGCTGTGTTTCCAGTAGCTTCTGCTTGCGAAAAGAGTGGGCACAATTTGTTCAACTTTCTAATACGCTGTCCCAAGTACGCGTGTCAATGAACAGTCACTTGATGTTTCTAGGAACCTTTTCTGCCCCCTGACTGACATTTCTACCAGGGCCCAGTGACATGGTTCGATTATTTCATCCGAAGAGTGGATTCAACTCTCTGCCAACGAGAGCAGACCTTTTCACGTGTTGGCAAGGCGTTATGATCCTATCAGACACCCAGCGTTCGTCGGCGCCGGCATTTAGAACTTCATTTGCTGAAAGACAGCAACGTCGGTTTAAGCACTCTTTATTGATGCATCTACCCCGGCACAAGTTACTGTCGCAACACTCATTACCGCCTTTTGCTTGCCGTGTGATGGAGGATCTATCACCACCTGAGAGCGCCTACAACGTGTTCACGCTAGAAGATTTCGTAAGGCAATTTTTGTATGGTGTTCTTGGGTGTGTTCGCGGTTTATTTCGAAAATCTCGGTTTCTTATTATTTCTTGATTATGGCTGCCCGGTGACTTGGATTTGAACAAAACGCCAAGACAAGCCGCAGCACTGCCTTTGGCTCCTGAAGGAGTTTGAAATCATTGTATACGCCCAACTTCAACGTGGTCTGCGACAGCTGCGTCGTTTGGAGCTTGACCTTCGCGCCTTCCCCATTCGTCTTTCTGCGGTGCGACTAGTTAGCGCGCTTGTAACGCCGTTATGACGGGCTTTTTTATATCTGCTGACAAACTGCTATATCAGCTACCATTCTTCATACGTGCCGCAATGCATTAATCAGAGACACTATCCGGGCTTTCCCAGTGGCGACAGGTCAGTATGATGCCGTCATTGAAAATGCGGTACTGGACTTTGACAAGTTCCTAAATAAAGAGGTGGTTCACAAGTAGAAAATTGCTCTATGTATCCGTCTACTGATTGCTAATTACAGTAGCTGATATAAATTTGATAACCCCCTTTCCCAACGCTCCGAGTTAAACAATAATGTGCTGAAGTTTGCTTCTTGATGCAGTTTACTAACTATTGCATTGAAAATTCTGCCTCCAGCATTGCAGTGAAGCTTAGCTGATGAATAGCACTTTGTCATGAAGTGAGAGACACAATTTGGACATATTGCTGCATCTTTGCCGAATGAAAATTATATCAACATCCCATAAGCATATTAAAGTTCCTGTGAATGGACGCTTTCTTGGAGCGACCAGTTGAATGCGCTAAAACTGTTCATCTTCTCTACCGCGTTTTGCTGCCTGGTAATTGCCTACCTGCCAAGCCAAACAGCGACAGCGCGGAAAATGCCGTTCACGCGACCGGGCATTACACAGTATCTGTGATCAGCCACCCTCTCATTGCCTCCTCTCCGCAAATACCCCAGTTTACTATTGCATGGTCACCAGGATTGGTTCATCCTACACGCAAGGAAGCCTGTGTGTAGACGTCACAAACATTAGAAATAACTATATAAAAAGCTCCACTTCAATATAAGAGTTATGAGACGTAAAGCTTATGTATGTTTCAGCAATGATATTTCGATACCATTTCTTCGTTCGTGCCGTAATTCAATAGATAAGAGACCAGGTATGCGGCACCTCTGCAGGAACTGTGCAGATGGGCCTATATTTGGCATGACAACATACAGCGACGTCATCTTGTCCAAGCGCCCCGCTCACGGTGTATCAGAAATAACATAGCGCACTGGTCCTGTATAGAATGGGTGCCGGCGGTCAACTTCCACACGGCGGTTTGCGCCCTTATCGACACTTTAAGCATGAAATGATTTTAGCTCCCGTTGTTGGCGATCTTCATGCGATCTTGATCCAAAAGCCAGAGCCGTTCTCTAGGTGCTCAAACGAGAATATTCGGGCAAGTTGACAAAAAGATTTATTCACGCGTAGGCACGCTTACAACGGTGGTATGAACGTAAAGTACCATATAAAGTACAGCACATGTGATACATCATACTCGATGTAACCAAAACAGATCAGCATATGAAATAATAAGTGGTGTCTGCTTGACACTGACTTTGCCACACACAACAACAACAAAACATCATTACAGCGTCCACGCAAAATCATTATTGTCAGCCTTGAATTGATGAAAGACACACGGGGCATATACAAATACAAAGTCTCAACTCAGGCAAACAGAATTCAGCATTATTCTGGCTGTAGAAAGGCTTTGCCTCCGGAGACGGTTAGGTACCGCGTAGACCAGCGGCGAAGAAACTCGGCTTCACTAAGTTTGAACAACTGTTCTTCAAGATGACCCTATACTATCACCCGTAGTTTCCGCATTCTGGGGTACATTGTTCTATTTGACTGCCGAGATCGTTCGGCAATATTGCGGAAGCACCACAAAACGTAGCTAGCGCTGTAGTAGACGAGACTCGCAAACCGAGCTCGGCACTGTGGTGGCTACACGATGCATATTCCAAACATTCTTGCAACTAGCTTCCAGAAGGTGCGCGCTACAACACACTCCTTTACTACGTGCGCGTTGGTTTCTGTTTGTGCGCAATGCATCTATTTATCATTCGCTACCATGTGCCAGCGTTCAAGCCTCTCTCTTGTAATTAGAATGCCTCACTGATATTGGCAATGAAAGTCCTTCACTTGAGAGGGCAAATCAGGTGAAAGCACGGCTGTCCATGTTTCTGTAGTAGCCGTCCATGGAGGTACAGCTGTCTCACACAACATTTCACGGGCAAGTTGCGAGAAGAAAATGAGATCATCCGCCCAATGAGTCAAAACTTAACCAAATACGGTCTATGGCCCCCAACCCACTTTACAGGACCGCATTACATACGATAGTTATGCCCAAACAAGTTACAAAATTTCCTGCTTCCAAGTTCCTTCTAATGGTTGTTCCCAATATCTCTCAAGGTGTAACTTCTAGTACGCTGCAGCGTTATTTCTCATTTCCAATAGCGACGTTCAGAAGGCAGACACAGGGCACCATACATTTCATTGTTATCTTCTGGTGCTTAGGCAGGGCTGCCTGCGCTCTTTTTAACGCCAGTGGTTCGTGAGTTCCGTGCCGTGGGTTTTGCGTCACCTCGAGAGATGGCGCTACACTGCATGACTCCTCCTTCAGGCTCTTTTCTTCTAGCTCGGCAGTGCGCTTTGTCTGCCTAGCATCTTTTGCAGCATGTCGTGGCGCCTTCAGCTAGTTTTCTTCTTCTAGCTATGCAGCGTCCATATGGACCACTGCACAGCATGTCGTGGTGCGGTCTGGTGTTGTAGGTTGTACCGTTGCTAACGTGGACGACACCCATTTCAGAATTGTGGCTAGTATCAACTCCAACCCATCTTTGCCGGCTGCTATTTCATGCCTACGACTACGTTCGATTACGGGAGCAATTTGTTTTAAAAAAGCACTGTCTTTCGAAATTGATTCTTCACGGGTAAACTTACAGAAAAGGGCCAACAGAAACTATTTGAAATGCCTGCGAAACACAATTCGCCTTGTTTAGATTATTTGCCTGAAGAGGCAGTTTTTATTTACAGGAGAAGTAGAAAATTTTCCCGCAGCTAAGTGGAAAGAATATGCACTAGTAGCTTTTTGATATAGTCATCATCATCATCAGCCTACTTTATGTCCACTGCAGGACCACTATGTCAACTATGTCCCTGCTATATCCAATCACCTCTCTCCTGCGCCAACCTATTCCAACTAGCACCTGCGAATTTCTTAATTTCATCATCCCACCAAATCTTCTGCCGTCCTCGACTGTGCTTCCCTTCTCTCGGCACCCATTCTGTAACCCTAATTGTCCACCGGTTACCTACTCTACGCATTACATGCCCTGCCCAGCTCCATTTATTTCTCTTAATGTCAATCAGAAGGTCGGCTATCCCTATTTGCTCTCTGATCTACTCCGCTCTCTTCCTGTCTCTTAACGTTACGCCTAACATTCTTTGTTCCATCACTCTTTGCACAGTCCTTAATTTGTTTTCGAGCTTCTTTGTCAGTCTCCAAGCTTCTGCCCCATATATCAGCACCGGTAGAATACATTGATTGTACACCTTTCTTCTTAACGACAATGCTCCACTCATCATCTGACAATATCTGCCGAATGCTTACCAACCCATTTTTATTCTTCTGTAAATTTCCTTCTAATGATCAAGTTTCCCTATGATTAATTGACCTAGGTAAACGTACTCCTTCACAGACCCTAGAGACCGACTGGCGATCCTGAAATCGTGTTCCCTTTCCCGGCTATTGATCACTATCTTCGTCTTCTGCATATTAATCTTCAACCCCACTCGTATACTCACTGTTCAGGTCCTCAACCGTTTCAATCAGTGTTGCTGAACAGGACAATGTCATCTGCAAATCTTAGGGTGTTGAGATATTCGCCGTTGATCCTTACTCCTAAGCCTTCAGTTTATTTACCTTGAATACTTCTTCCAAGCATGCGGTGAATAGCATTGGAGAGATTGTGTCTCCTTGTCTGACCCCTTTCTTTATAGGTATCTTCATATTTTTCTTGTGGAGAACTACGGTAGCTGTGGTATCTCTGTAGATAATTTCCAGGATATTTACGTAAGCGTCCTGTACTCCTTGGCTACGTAATGCCTCTATGACTGCTGGTATCTCGACTGAACCGAATGCATTTTCGTAATCTATGAAAGCCATATAGAGAGGCCAATTGTACTGTGCCGATTTCTCGATTACTTGATTGATGACATTGATGTGATCCATTGTAGAGTATCCCTTCCTGAAACCTGCCTGTTCCCTTGGTTGACTGAAGTCCAGTGTTGCTCTTAGTCTAGTATAGATTATCTTGGTGAATATTTTAAATTGTGGCGCAGCAGCTATCACGACGTTTATTATGCGCCGGTGATGCGGCGAACCGACCACGCCCAAAGTACAGATCACACACGAGAGAAAGCCCCACAAATGATGATGAAGAAGAACCCCATGTGAACCTCACGTGATGATGATCATGTACAGATGACAAAGAATAGCTTAATAAATTCCCACACTGATGTCCCCCTGCGCCTGATCGGCCATCCTGGCCGCAATTCAGAGGGGCGGAGAACGCCTCTTGAAAGGTTTCATACGAGAAACGTGCACAACCTCAGCAGCGCGGCAGCTGCGGTCATTTGGAACAGGAACAGGTGGCAGCGATAGTTAACCGGAGAGATCTGCTGCAAGACTTTGTAGGGACCGATGAACCGAAGCTGAAACTTGTCACACAAGCCGAGGGTGCGAACTGGTGTTCAGAGTAGCACTTCCTCGCCAGGACGGCAGCACACGACCCGATGAGAGGCGTCGTAATGCTGCTTGCGGTCCTGTTGCCATGCTTCGGTGTTGATGCGGGCGAGCTGGCAACAACGCAGAATGCGAGACACATATTTTTCACAACATAATATTGGAAGTAAGCTAATGGGCCTATTATTTTTTAATTCTTTAACGTCTCCCTTTTTGCGAATTAGTATAATGTTGGCATTCTTCCAGTTTTCTGGGACCATTGAAACCTGGAACTTTTATCGATAGATAGTTGGTATAAAGGGCCGTATAGTTTTCTAGCATTATGTCTTCACCATCTTGATTAAATCGACTGCTAGTACATCTTCTCCTGCCATTTTTCCCCGTTGCCTGTCATCACTACTTATAGAAGGAGACTCTCTAACCTCTTCATTACTAATTTGATAACGTACCTTTCTTCAAACTCGCAAAATCGAAACCAAGATGCAAAGAGGTAATATCCGCTTAGTGGAAACCCTTAGATCGGCATCAGTTCTGGGATATCTCATTCCAGATTTTGCTGAAATATGCGTTGAATATTATTCAGAACTGTTAGATTTTACTGATGTGAAACTGTTAACAGAAGCACTGATGCATTTCGTACTAGATATTGGCACGCAGATGCCCGAAAAGCAGAGCCATTCTTAGTACTCCTGCTAAGCAGACATGAATTCACTGCTCCTCAATTTTGGAATAGAAGTGGAACGAAATTATTAAATACGCGTTATTAGAATAAGAATATTAGGTAGCTGTACTTAACAGTATGTCGTGCAAACATTGTCCGCATCATCAGAAACTCCACCTGAATAGGCCATATTACCTTTTCACTGGCGATTACTGATAAAAGAAGGACAACGTGAAGTGCAAAGCACGAACTGCCACCCTTTCATTTTTTCTTGCCTTCGTCATAAGCGCGCAGTGTATGTGTGACGCACGGGTTTGGAATCGCGTCGTATGCTTTAGGATATGACATTAACGACCGTTCAGTAAACAGACCCGCCGTGGTTGCTTAGTGGCTGTGGTGTTGGGCTGCTAAGCACGAGTTTGCGGGACCGAATCCTGGCCACGGCGGCCGCATTTCGACGGAAGCGAAAAACACCTGTGTACTTAGATATAGGCGAACGTTCAATAATGCCGGCTGGTCTAAATTCCTGTACTCCCCCTCTACGGCGTCCCTCATAATAAGAAAGTGGCTTTGGCAAGTAAAACCCGATAAGTCTTTTTTGGACAGTAAACAAGCAACCAGCGTTCCATGAACTCTTCCGGAACTATTCCATTATGCTTCCGTTATGCAGCTAAGGGGATTTACTCGACTGCGGGGACACGCAACAGCTGTTCGAGAAATTATGCGGATCCCACGTATTATGGAAATCGATGTAAGCGAAGCTGTCTGTGCTGTTTACTTGTTTTGGCGATTATCAGCCGTGATGTTGACGGATATTCTTTAATTGCATCAGCGTTTAGCCCAACAAAACAGTGCTGAGACTAGTTTTCAACACGTCGGATTCTTTAAAGGGCACCTAAATGTAAGTACACGAGCATTTTTGCTCAAATGTGGCTGCTGTGGTCGTGATCGAATCCATTACCTCGAGCAACGTCATAGCGCCAAAGCAACCACGGCTGGCTGACAAGTGTTGATACGACGTGCAAGCGTTTCCTTATTATCTCGTGTAGACGCTACGGGGCTTTAAAGGGCCCCTCAGCATGCCACAGAGAAAATGTTGATTATACGTTGGAAGCTGCTACGTGCCCTCTAAAGGGAGTTCTACACAACAGTTTTTCGAATTAGGTCATTAATTGCAGAGATAGAAATATTATAAGCGCTGCGAACCCATAATTTCAGGAGGCAAGTGTAACCGCCAACATAGACAATCTCTCCACTTGCCCCGTCTAGCCTCCACAAGTGAAATACTTTCCCTGTTCTCTCCAATACTGGAGCTGGGGGATCGCGTTAATAATACGTCACGGGCACCGCCTTCTTTTACAGCGCAGCTGTTATCCTCTGGTTGGTGGGCAATTTTCGTCTCCGCGTCCGACAGCAAAAATGTGGGCCAGTCCCGGTGGCTGTGCAGGGCTGGAGCAGTGCCTCGTACCCCCGTAAAACAGACCTCTCAAGAAGTCCGCAAAGTGAAACTAACAGTGGATGCATTCTTTGGAATCATGCGTACAACAAACAGGAGATCATAAATTTCAACAAAGAACAAGCGCGAAACAACCATCCGAACCTCCTAATTTATGACAAAACGCTTGTGGTAACAATGCGAAGCGCTCCCCGCATAATTTCCCGGTAAAGATTACTGTCGCCTAAGGCGACTGTTTCTGCATGTCGGTAGGACCTGAAGGAAGATTTTTCCGCACAAGACGAGGACGAAGAACAGGTTGAGACACACGAGCGTGATGTGTCATAGATTGTGCTATATATCGGGTCACCTTCGTCAAAATAAAACACTGTTGTAAGTCGGCGCTCTTGTGTCTCAGCCTTTTCTTTGTCCTCGTCTCGTGCGCAAAAAGCTGCTTTCATTACTGTTGCTCAAGATGCCGCGCCGACGGCCGCTTGGGACGCGGAGAGCGACGTCCCTAGTCTTTTCTATAAAAGGGAACCAGCCTAGCAACTGATTTCAATGTTGTTCCAGCACCGCTATACGCGGCGGTGTACTGTCAAACGTGTACTGACGGTCACGCACACGAGCTTCTGCGTTTGTCTCGTTTTGCGGAGTGGACGATTTGGCGTGTTCTGTACGAGAACACCTAATTAGCGGCATGAGTCAGGGCCTGAGTCGCGAGCACTGACGAAGGCGCGATATGACGAAAGAGCGTGATCGCGGCGTTGGAACACGGTTGAAAATGGCATAGTTTCGTTCTCTGCGCGCGCGTTTGCACGACGTGGGAACACGCGGACGAAACGGAAGTATGTCTCTCTTGCTGCGATACGAAGTGATAGAAAAAGACTCGGACATTCGATTTGTTGTCTTATTATTTCTTTTAAACTTTAATTCATCTTGAAACATATGGGTAACAGCTCAAACAGACTACCACAAGATGGGAGACACGTACACACACACGCAGGGCGTGTGTGTACGTGTCTCCCTTCTTGTGATCGTCTGCATGCTTGCGCTGTTGACCATGTTTCAAGGTGAACAAACAAGCCCAAAAAGAAGTATTGATGAAGTTTAATTTGTCTACAGAAGCAAGAGATTAAACAAATAACATATGGTGCCTTGAATAATTCTCGAAGTCAACTGGCACTATGAGTGACGTCAAAGCACTGCCATTTTCGCAGGCGCACTTGCGCGATAGACATCGACTCCGCGGCTGGCAGCCCGGCACCCGCGAAGAGAAGGGAGAACGGTGTTTCACTTGAAATGCAAGCTCTTTCTGCGACGCGTAGGCATGTAATAGCTAGCAGATGCGATCTTTAGCGCGCATTGTATTCACTGCGCTTGCCAGCTCAAAATGGCTAGACCTGGTAAGAGGCCCCTTAATGCGGTTTTGCCTCTGCACGCACTGCGCATGTTGTCAGTTTGACAAATTTGTATGATGTGTATTTTTCAGAAAAAGCCTAAACCTGCCATACTGCTCAAGGAGGTCATACATAACCTCCTTTTGGTACCATACCTTGAACCTAAATTTACCCAGTTTGTCCACAGCCAGTGACACGTCTAGTAGTAGCCTTTCCACGTCTTATTACGTCGCCTTTTTCTCGCTCCTGCCATGTATATGCACGCTCTGAATCATCGCTGAACACAGCGTGCAAAACAGCGACAGCATAAGGAGCAGCAGCAGTGGAAAAGTCGAAGAGGAAAAGAAAGCTTTGATATAAAAATGACCACCCTACAACTCTGTACAGATGGTTAGCCAGCGATGCTGAAACGTGCGCCCCGGTATTTATCACTCGGTTAATCCCGACGATTCATTAAACGACGGCATGGTGGGCTGCTGGATCCTCGTTACACATTTGCTGCGTGCGCTAGCTGCACGAGCGTGTTCGTGCGCCCGGGCTGCAGCATCGGCACGGCGTAGACGAGCTCGTTCCCCGTTCTGCTCGCGGCGTTGCTGATCGAAAGCCGCCTGCTCCTAAGGAGTAGGTATGACGCGTCGCTTACCCATTTCGGTGCTGGAGAGAAACTGGTGCACGCGCACTCGGCTGCGATGCAGAGCAACGACGTCACTAGTGGCGCAGCTAATCTAACATCACCTATACAGCTCGAGGCCTTCTCACTCCGATCCATGACGTCATGTTACCTGGCCCGACTGCCATAAGATCAAATGGGGATGCTACCAAGTGGGCAACAGTGATTTTGACGCTACCGCTTTCATCAAGCCAGTCTTGGGAATGGAAATTTCGGGCAAGGTAACATGACGTCATCGATCAAAGTAAACAGGCCTTGTGCTATCTAGGTGGCTTGGTCTCATTGCGCGTCTCTTTCTCCTTTTTCGCGCATGCACAACGGGTTGCGCCGGAGGAGTTTTCGGCGTACAGGCGAGCGACAGACGGACGGACTGACGGGACGGATGGAGGGACGAATCCACCCGGAGTCTCGGTGAACAAAGTCGAGTAGCGTTTGCAAGGAACCAAAGAAAAGAAAGAAAACAACATTGGCTTCAAAAATAGAACACACACAAAGACAGGAACAATATGTTTGTGTCGTAATTTTTATTCTCTACATCTTCGCATGTGCACTGTTCTTCGCATTTTTTTTTACCTTCGCACAACCAACCGACAAACACCGCGGTTAAAATGGCACTTCTCCACGTCATTTTGTGTAACCTTTTGACTTTGTTTAGAAATGTACACTTTCGTCTGACCTGACCTTTTATTTGAGTTCGTCTTCCGAGTACCATCTGCGAGCTCTGTTTTAAAGGTTTCTTTCTGATGTATAGTCCATTTTTATTGTATATCCAGATGACCTGTGATGTTCTTTAGTGAAGAAATGTGTCGCTACTGAAACATTTACCATAAGTACTTCTCACACGAGGCCGCTCGTGCCAATGATTACTTGCGTGACAGTCATTGTATACGGTGTGTGTCTGCATAGGGCTCATTGTTATCTATGATTTAGCTACCTCCTGGTGCTTTCGCTGCATTCACAATATTGTATAGCTGAAATTAAACTAGATTTTCTAGTCAGAAATCAAATGTTCTGCAGTTCAATTTGATTTTGAAGTTTAGCACTATCTTCTAGGTTGAGAGGATAAGAAACGAATATATATGAGTGTCAATATATCGTTGTCGTACTATTACGAACTGCGAACGATGCGGTCGCAGTCTAAAAATGAGGGAAATTTCAAGGAAATGCACACCGCTCAAAAGCACCTCTGGAAATTCGTTGCACAGGAAGAAAATGAGCGCCAAAAGCAGGAAGTGGCCATCTCGAAAAAATAGGGGACGATGGGCCGATAGAAAGCAGGTTTGAAATATAGAGACGACTGATTAAGGGCGGGATCGGAAGTGTGAAAGGGAGCGACTGCCAGTGAATGAGGGTGGAGGTTCATGAAAACGTGAGTGGCTTTTGGCTAGCTTTAGTGGAGGTGAGTATGAACGGAAGCAGGTG
The DNA here is from genome assembly GCF_038994185.2 of Dermacentor albipictus. Taxonomy (NCBI): domain Eukaryota; kingdom Metazoa; phylum Arthropoda; class Arachnida; order Ixodida; family Ixodidae; genus Dermacentor; species Dermacentor albipictus. The sequence continues at coordinate 67,210,135 of NC_091822.1, read as the reverse complement.
AAGACAGTAATGATGATCAGCGAGCTTATTTAGAGGCATTATAGGAAACACGTATACACATTTACCGCAGTTCAGGGTGCACCAGATATGTTTGAATAGCCAGGGTGCCCAAGTTTTCAAAAAATGGGGACGTTGTTATGAGTTGCGGGCGCTGAAAATTTGAAAGCTTGGTAGCTGTAGGGCATTAACTTTCCGAACTGTTAGTATTCACCTATATTCATGCGTAATAGGATTCTTGCGGTAGCTTTCATTGATTACGTTGTTCAGCTAAATAAGGCACATTGTGTACATTAGGTTAAAATAAGGGTAATGTTGTGTGATAAGTATGAGTGAGCTTTAGGCTGCGTAGTGTAAATAGATTCTTTGTGGGGAATTACTTGTACAAGCGTTCCTATGCATTACAAGCATTCTTCAGGAAACCATACGGAATTTCAGTCAATGTCCTCAAGGAAATAAACTTCTCACAAAGGTGAAGTTCCTAGGAAATAGAGGGCATCTTACGAGGGATGCGCAGAAAGAGTTTTGCGATCGTTAGTTAATTAGGGGCTTTAAAGCGTTAGGTAATTAGAATTGGATAAGGGCTTTGTAAGTCAGCTATTTGAAACGTTTTCCGTTGTCCTCGGAAACATTAAAGAAATTATGTTATTTTACGTGCCAGGATCACGATTTGAGTATGAGGCACGCCGTAGTGCGGGACTCAGGAAATTTGGAGCACATGAGGTTCTTTAACGTGCACCTAAATCTAAACACACGGGTGTTTTCACATTTCTCCCCCATCGAAATGCGGGACTCAGGAAATTTGGAGCACATGAGGTTCTTTAACGTGAACCTAAATCTAAACACACGGGTGTTTTCACATTTCGCCCCCATCGATTCGATCCCGTGACATCCTGCTTAGCTGCCCAAGCTTAGCTGCTTAGCTGCTTAGCTGACATCGTACTTAGCTCCTTAGCTGCCGTGCTTAACGCGCCGGGTATGGACACTTTACTTTTTGCGGAATGCACATTCGGTGGATGAAGAGAATGTTATGGTAATGTTCCGCGAAGGTTTAACGCTGTTGACCTAATTAAGAGCTTGCCAAATAATTAGTGAATGCTTGTTTATTTTTCTCTGTCTTCATACGCAGAATGCGGCGCGAGTAGGTTTTCCCGATGTCTTTGAAAAACTGAGTAGGGCATTGACTTCACATTCACTGAAAATCGGGGCTCGGTATGTCTTTACATAGGTATGAAGTTCAGCATATGTGGATTAACTAAGGCGCCATACAAGCTTTATATGTTTGTCATCCCATTGTTATGAGAAACTAATACACCACTGGCCCGGAACCTCAGCGGACGTGTTGCACCGGGATCGCAAGCGGCGAGCTGGTCAGCACGGCTTTTTCCCTCTCACACAGTCCACCAAGACAACACCCTCTCGTCACATCTACACACAACATCTACCCCACATAATTCTTTACCCATACACAATATTGATATTCAACTGCAAATTCTAGCTCTAGAGAAGAAAACAAACGCATTCATGAAGAAAACAACAAACTTCGCACACACATTGCAGAACTATACGCCAATCGTACTGCCACTCAGCATTCCACACCAATAATCGCACCATCAATGCCATCATCTTCGGAACGTTCAGAACCCATGATTCTCGCGGAATCAGCAAAATCAACACAAATCGCACAAGTCGAGGAAAAAGTCGATGTACTGCAACGGCAGCTTCTAGCAATGCAACAAAGCCTCCAGAAAGTGTAATTGAAGAAACGCGACTCGCAAACTATCAGCGACGCAAGAAAGTAAGAACGCTGGCACAATAGGAAGGGACACCCTGCCGATTCACCCGTAAGCCAGGATGAATATCAAAACCAACCACAGGCACGAAACCCCACTCCTAATCTGGCAATAGAATTGTCGCAGTTACAAACTCAAGCATGGATCACTGAGACAGCACATAAGTAACGCCAAAACGAGACCAAGCCTAATCGCACTGCAGGTAACAGGCACACAACCAACTCAATGTGGCTGCAACACACATACCACCACGCCTGAAAGCCGCGTGGCCACACTTATAGTTAAAATGCTCACAACCATACAACACACAATAGACGGCAGTGACGCCGATCGTAACCTAATTGAGATCCCACCACTCCAACTAGGCCGAAAGAGCATTCTCATGCTGAATATATATAGACCACCCAAAAAGAAGCAGGCCAAGTTAGACTACTCGACCACTAAAGCGATTAGCATAGCCAAAAACATTAGTCTGCTGATTATAGGCGACTTCAACGTAGCTCAAGAGGCATGGGGCTACATGACAGCCACATCAAAAGGCACTGCACTCCAGTACACGATACAGCAGCACCGTCTCAGCATCCTCACCAACCCCACCTACACCTCATGCTTAGGAAACAGCGTCTCCCGAGATACATGCCCTGACCTCACCCTCACTAAAGGGATACAACAAGCTACCTGGCACAACACAGAGAAACCTCCAGGCAGTGACCACTGCATACTTGCCACCACATTGAACGTTACGCATGCACGCCACCCGATAAGAAAGACAACACTCCCAGATTGGACAGCTTTTCGAAAAGAGCAAGCGGATGTCTCCTCAACGGGTATTACGGATCTCGAGCAGTGGGCACGAGAGCTCCAACAAGACGTAGACAAACATTCAAAACAAATCACACTCACCACAGACGTTCCGGCCGTAGACCTGCAACTTCTTCACCTGTGGGAAGCACGTCGAGGCCTTGGAAGCACCAAAAACATAATCGTAAACTGAAACTACGTATAGCGACACTCACGGCAACCGCGGAATCTTATGCTGGGGAGCTCACGCGTCCCAACTGGCGACAACTATTCAACAAATTGCAGGGCAATCTTAGCACGGCCAAAACATGGTCGCTGCTACGCCATCTTTTTGACCCCACACAAAGCAAGGCAATTAGCCAGCAAACAATCCAACGTATCCTCCACAACCATCAGGGTTCTGATGACGAAATCCTGGACACTTTGTGAGCACGGTACACGGGAGATTTCTAACCCGCACAAGGACAACCTCCAACGTACAACGGGAGCGACAATTGCCACCTCGACAAGCCGATCTCTGTCACTGAGGTGCAACAAGCACTTCATGCACTCACACGAAACACCACCCTAGGTAAGAACAAAATAAATAACAAGCTCCTGCGCAGTCTAGGTGATGGCACCATTCAATCTCCTACTGATCTCTTTTATCATCATTGGGAAGAAGGTACGCTTCCAGCAGACTGGAAGCACGCGGACATCATACTCATTCCTAAGCCAGGCAAACTCTCCAGCTTAGAAAATATGAGACCGATATCACTGACTTCATGCTTAGGCAAGCTTCAGGAACATGTCATTCTGAACCGACTTCAACCTTATCTAGAATCCAGCGACCTCTTTCTCGACACAATGTTCGGATTCCGGTCCCACCATTCTGCCCACGACGTCCTTCTTCAGCTAAAGGAACAAGTCCGTGAACAGATCTCACCACACAACACCGGAACGATTCTAGCACTCCATCTCAAAGGCGGTTTCGACAATGCGGCTCACCATACCACCCTTACAAATCTAAGTCTCACGAACTGTGGTCGTAAAACTTACAATTACATACGCACTTTTCTAAGCAAAGCACGGCCACAATAGGCATTGGCTCACTCAGAACCCCGACGTTACCTACCCGCAACAAAGGGACCCCACAAGGTGCTGTTCCGTCACCCACCCTTTTCAACATTGCTATGATGGAATTACCTGACAAACTCAACGCAATACAATATACGCCTATATGGGCATGCAATATACGCCGATGACATAACTATCTGGACCACCACTGGCTCCAAAGGAAAGAAACAAGACGTCCTCCAACAAGCGACCGACTTTTTCCAGCAATAAGCCGCGTCAAGATTGGGCAGACAGTCGGAATTGGCGAAGAGACAGCCCACATTAGAATCTGGCAGACCACCGGCCTTTATAACAAAGTATTCTAATGCACTCCCAAACATAAACAACATCCTAAGAAAATACCACCCAATACTATCAAGTAACGAGCGTCTGCGAAAAGCGTTCCCGGATGTACCCAGGGTTACCTATCGCGGAAACAAGAACTTTAAAGGCATGTTAGTGCACGCAAAGGTCAACCAGCAGCATTCCCTCGTAATAAAAGCATGTCGCCCTAGCCGCAAAACCTGCAGGCCCCTTCAAAGTAACATTAAAATTAAAAGCACCGCAAATAGTTATACACATGAAGTCAAATCTAGCTTCACTTTCGCAAGTTCGGATGTGATTTATATGCTTGAATGTTCCTTCTGTAAGAAACAATATATCGGTGAAACAGGACAATCAATGAACGTCACATTAAACGGACATCGCGTGGACACAGCTAAAAAGCTTACCAAAGCCGTCGCTGAGCATTTCAACCAACCAGGTCATAACTTTGATGAAATTAAACTCTACATCTTACAGTCAAATTTCTGTTCTGAACGAGAAAGAAAATACAGAGAGTCATACCTTATCCATAAGTTCACGACATTGCAACCAATAGGCGTAAACGTTTCAAAGGGAGCTTTAGAATCTATTCGCTATGCTAAACTTCAAGCTATAGACAACAACGCTTAGTTTGATTTCATGGGGTATCCCCCCCCTTTTTTCCCCTTTCCTTTCCTTTCCTTTTTTTTGTCAGCCGGCGTGTCAGACGCCCTTGATACGCCGGCTAACGCCCGTGTGTTGAGACCTGGGGGGGGGGGGGGGGGGTGCCCTGGCTTTGAACTTGTACACAACGTTCCTTTACTCTCAATTCGACACGCTGACACATTTTCCCTCTTTCCCGCGTCCTCCCGCCTCACACCCTTTCCCCTTTAGAAGAACCCCACCTATATTGGTGGCGACGAGTTGCGGAGTCGCCATCTATCGGAAGTGCCTCGCTGGCGTAGTACTTTTTTATTTTATTTATTTACAGAGTACCTACATCGTATGAGGGTACGAGGGATATGAGGGATCACGCGGCGTGCTCCTGATAGGTTTTGCTGTCAGAGCTCACTGAAAACACCACGCGCGAGCTCTCCCGAATATTTCTGTAAGTACTTTCGAAACGAGAGCAGTTTATTATTGTCTTAATAATAATCTTGGGCAAACTGAAAGTACAGAATCGTTTACAGACGCTATCTCTTTACCGAATACGTACAGTGAACGCCACTGCGCGCGGTCGCCGCGATGGAGTCTCCCAAACCAGCTTCTTGTGTGAAAGGTAGGTAAACGCTGAGAGCAAACTATGTGAAATATGTCCTTATAGTGTTTGTATAACTAAATGGAGCGTAATAGAATGCAGCTTCAATGCAGCGATCGCACATATTCGCAGCGACCGACTGCGCGGCTGCCTGCTTGTCCGCGCACTGTTTCGCTTTCGCCGCGTGCGCGTTTTTGCACCGTACCATGAGCTTTAGGCCGCAGAATATGGGCATTTGACAGTATACAAGCAACCATTGTTGCGTGGGCGCGATCAGAGCTGTTCAAAAACAATTTCATTGTAGAGACTTCGACGCCTACGGGGACTGTGATGTGCCGTCGCGACGATTCAATCTTCTTTTTTCTTCTAAATTCTTGGACGTTCCAATATTATTTCTCGAGTTGCGTCACTCTGTATGTTTATCGGTGTTCTCAATGCGCGATTTCCGGCTGCTTCTTTTCTGTAATCCAGTGCATTAATTCAGACCACGAACATGACCATATGCCATGCTTTTTTTTAATGTGCTTCTCACCGCTCCCTTTCCACTCCAGTGAACTTGCCAGTATCTATAGCATCGACAAGTTAAAAATTAAATTAAATAATGGGGTTTTACGTGCCAAAACCACTTTCTGATTACGAGGCACGTCGTAGTAGAGGGCTCCGGAAATTTCGACCACCTGGGGTTCTTTAACGTGCACCTAAATCTAAGACACAAGTGTTTTCGCATTTCGCCCCCATCGAAATGCGGCCGCCGGGGCCGGGATTCGATCCCGCAACCTCGTGCTCAGCAGCCCAACACCATAGCCACTGAGCAACGGCGAAGAGCTTCGCTTCCATCGTAGAGTACCGCAGGGCCCGTTTTAGGAACATAAGCTTTCGCATCGCTTTGCTTGCTACGTGCTCTACATGAGCCGACCATCCTAAGCCTGATGATATGATAACGCCCAATTACTTGTACTGAGTGACAGTGTTAAGTATTGTATTATCACAGCCGTATGTAAAAGTAAGCTGCGATTTCTATTTTGTTACTGACATTGAAACCGTTTTATCGAAGTTGATGGCCATTTGCCAGTTTTAACACCATTGGACTACCGAAGAAAAATCCTTGTTAAGAGTAATTTGGTCTTGCCGGTTTAGTACTTCTATATACAGGACGCAGTCGTCTGCAAATAACCTAATCTTGGATTCAATCTGGTTAGTTGTGTCATTTATGAACAAAAGAAACAGGATAGGGGCCAAAACGGAACCCTGGGGTACACCAGAAAGTACTGGCACAGTTTCAGAAGCGTGGGAGCCTAACTGAACAAACTGGTGGCGGTCAGATAAGTAATTGCTAATCCAACGAAAAATTGGCCCATCTCCTAGTATATGTTTAAGATTTAGAAGTAGTTTAGCATGGCAGACACGATCAAAGGCCTTTGAGAAGTCTAGGTAAATTACATCTATTTGTTTCTGGTCGTTAATTGCTTTGGTGAAATCATGTAGTATCTCATCGAGTTGGGCAACGGTAGACAGACCAGTCCTGAAGCCATGTTGGCATAGATGGAGGACATTGTTTGCCTCAATGAACTCTGTAACGGATTTTAAGATAATATGTTCCAAGATTTTACAGCATGTACATGTGAGAGAAATAGGGCTATAATTTGACTGACCAGAAATATTGCCCGATTTATAGACGGGCAGTATTATAGCAATTTTCCATTCTGCTGGGATACATCGTTCAGAGATTGATTTATTGCAAATAAGGCATAAGTATTTGCTTACAGGCTCGGCATAACGTTTCAGGAAACAGTTCGGGATTCCGTCAGGACCATTGCACTTTTTATCGACTAAATTTAATAATAGTGCGAACACGCCTCCTTCAGTTACGACTGGAGCGCTCAGTGTCTGGTTGTGCTTTATATTTTCTGGCCTGTAAGCATGCGTCATGCCATTGTCGGGGGCAAATACGGAATGGAAGAATGTGTTAAGTGCTTCCGCTTGTTTCTTCTGTCGGCGATAACGGTTTTGTACGGTTATCGTTGGGCCTGACATTACGCCAGAATTTCTGAGGTGAGTCTTTGATAAAATTGCTGAGCGTTGCACTGCAGAAGCGCTGTTTTCCTGCCTTCGTTGTTTCCTTTAGTAGTCTGTTTAACGAATTTATTTCCTGGCAGAAGTCTGGAACAGGGTATAATTTGTTAGAGTTTCACAACCTCTTTATTCTACGTTTTAAATGAATTACGTCGCGTGTAATCCATGGGTTGTGCTTATTGGTGTTCTTTTGTATTTGTGGGACAAATTGCTTCAAGCAGTGCATAGCATGTGCTTTGAACAGCAACCGAATTTCCTTGATGTTGGCCGAGCCCTTTGAGATTAGCTCGTTAAAGTCTTACTGCTCGTGGGCAAAGAAGGTCATAATGGCGTCATCGTATGCTTTGTTAAATGCGTACACGCGCTTTCTAGTGTTACGTTGGAGGATTCGGTTTCGAATGGTGAACGTGCAAAAAACCATGTTGGTCATCCAATAGTCCTTCAACAATATCGACTTTGTTATGTTGTTTGGAAAAGAAATCGCTTACGAAAATAAGGACAAAAATGGAGCTTGAAGTGCCCTGGACACGGGTAGGCTTGGATAGTATTTGGGCCAGGTTGAAGTTGAAGGTAAACAGATAACTCAGCAAGGTATTCTTTGTTACATTGGATGGGCTCGGAGAGTCCCAGTTTATATCTGGTAGATTATCCTCCCATTATTATGACGTTCCCCAGCATGTGTTGATAGATGCACTCTAGAAGCTGCTCAAGATACGAGACTTCGGCTTGGGGCGGTCTGTAGACGGCGCCACCATAGACGTGGGTCTCACCCAGCTGAATTCTACACCAGACCGCCTCCGCACCAGGGACATCTGGCCTCACTCAGTAATTTATGCCTTGGCCTATGAGCAAAGCAACACCACCACCTCTAGTTGTTCTGTCTTTTTGGACAAAGGAGTAGCCGGGAGAGGCCACTTCATGGTTTGTGATGTCAGCGTGCAGCCATGTCTCAGTCACACAGATAATGTCATGTTCAAGAGCGACCAGAATCGCCTCTAGCTGTTCGATTTTGTTCAAAAGGCTGCGTGCATTAACATTGAGAACAACTAGGGCCGACGGCGGTTTCGAGTTCGCGTGGCTGGCCCGTTGTGCATGCTTTCGCTTTTTATAACTTCCACTATGTCTTTCCCATGATCATCCCAGGTGTACAGGCGATTATTTATTTTGACTTTATCATAGGGCAAAAAACTTTCTCTTTCTGGTATCGATGTACTTTCGTTCTTTCCCATAGCTTCTTGCTGATTTGTCTTACTGCAGGCGAATAATCCTCACCTATTGAATATTCAGCTCCATTTACCTTTCCGCAATTGCTAAGTATGTTAGCTTTATCCCGGTAATCAAATAACTTCAAAATGACAGGTCTGTGCTTGGGATTACCAATCGTTTGTTTTCGGCCAAGACGGTGGATTCTTTCGATGCCAGCGGTTTTTATTCCTATCGTATCTTCAACGATTGTTTTCTCAACAGCATCGAGCAGATCTTCGTGGCTCTCGTTTTCGAGTTCCTTAACACCGTATACGACAAGATTAGACCTGCGGACTCTGTTATCTAATTCGTCGACTTTCTTAGTCAAGCACAGTACCAGGTAATTGAGTTTGTCAACCCTTTCCACGCATTCCAAGATCTGCTTTTTCATTTTGCTTATGTTTTCCAGCTTTTTATCTATCGGTCCAAGTTTTTCATTGGTCACCAGTTTTTCATTCTTTATCTCTTGGTCGTCTTTTGTACTCATATTGAGCTGCTCTTCAATCGTAATGTCACCGGTCCTAGGATTAGTCTCGACGTCCCCTGCCAGCAACAACAGGAACCGCAAGGAATGCGACAGATCACAGAACCACTCAAGCAAAGCGTGTGGGTACGGCAGCAAAAACAGACAAACAATACTGCTACGAAAGGATTTGCCGAACCGCTTCCTCACCTGGATGGCAAACAAGAATGGATTTGACCGATGCATCTCAGCACTGCTGATGCGCCCACTGAAGGATCCCTCGCAGAAGCAGGTGCTTAAATCGCATTCCCGTGTAGTCAAGGTCTTGTGTTCTGACAGAGTTGAACTGGTCGGGGGCAAGTAGCCTCTGGCACCTTCTGGTGTCCGATGATAAGGCCAGTCACGTCCCGGGATATCAGGTAGGCGTAACAGTTGCGTGGGCGAATTCCCTGGTGAAGGTCCGGTAACAGTGAGCAGCAAACCAAGCGTAACCTGGATGGCAAGCAAGAATGGATTTGACCGATGCATTTCGGCGCTGCTGTCGCGCCCACTCACGCGTTTGATCTTAATGTAATATCGTCAGCGTAGATTCGTGCCGAGATGTACTGTACTTCTTTTAGAAGATGCGCAAGTGGACGCATTGTTATCTTGAACAACGTTGGGGAAGTGACAGCTCCCTGAGAAACTCCTATCTTATTAGAATATGGTTCACTTGTAAATGAACCTAGTTTTATAGAACATGGTGTGTTCTGCAGAAAGCTTCGAACGTAATCGTACAACCTTCTGGCTACCGGTAGTCCAGCCAGTTCTCGCAGTATAGTGTCATGGCGCACTGAGTCAAAGGACTTCCTTACGTCTATGCCTACAATAGTGATCGGCCAATACGGTGAGGGGTCCTTTACTGCATCGGAGTGCAAGCGCCGAAGTGCGTCTTGCATAGAAATGTGGGGCCTTAAGCCAACTTGGATCCAATGATAATAATCCCCATTTTTCAACATCCATGTGAGGCATTTGTTAACCATTCGTTCCGTCACCTTGGCGATAACTGATGTTAATCGTATGGGACGGAGGTTACTGGCACTTGTTGGAGCTTTCTTCGGTTTTGGGAGTGGTATACCAGAGAAATGTTTCCACTATGCAGGAAGTGCCCCATATTCCAAGACATGGTAAATGATGGCGAGGACTGATGTTACTTCGCCTTCGGTGAGCTATTGCAATTGTTTGTGCGTAATCATATCTGGACCCGGTGCTATTTTAATGATTGACTCCTTTAGTGCTGTGATGAGTTCTTGGATCGTGAAAGAAGTATCCATTGCTTCATCGCTGTGTTTTTCCCCATGTCATTTTGGATACTGTTGTCACAAGTATCGGCAGTGGCAGGTGCTGTAGATTTAGACACCAAGCAAATATTTTCAGCCGCTGTTCGAGTTTTGCTCCGACAGACCAATGTTGTCACAATATTCCATAAGCTTTGATTATTCATCCGACCGCGTAACTGGTTGCAGCACTCCTGTCACTGCTGCCTGCACAAGTTCCACGCGTATTTCCATGCTTTTCTCGTGAGGAGCTTAAGCTTCAGACGATTACGAGTTGATTTTTCTCTCCTGTATGCATGTAGTGCATCTATGCGTGCCTCCAATGACTTAAGGAGGTGCCTGTCGGGCGCAGTTTTCTGAGGTATTTTTTGTAGATTGGGCTGGCCTCTCGCGTTGCATCTGCTATGTATTCTGTAAGTTCCTGCAAGGTGAGAGTTTGTGGGCATCCGTCCATGTATGATCGATGCTTGCCGCAGTCGATGAGTGAAACCTCCTTTGCCTGAGACAAAAATTCATCCCATGTAATCACAATAGGCATGTGGTCGCTGCCAATGTTATCAGGTCATGTGTTCCATGACATGGGAGGCAAAAGAAGAGCTGGTGAAGGACGATGCTCTCGACGAAAGCCGACTTTCGGCTGAAAGGTTCCCATCGGGGAAATAAACGCCGCAAGCCTGCTTTCCCTCTCGGTCAATGGTACTTGCCAGTCATCATCATCATCATCATCATCATCCTGCTACGCCCACTGCAGGGCAAAGGCCTCTCCCATACTTCTCCAACTACCCCGGTCATGCACTAATTGTGGCCATGCCTTCCCTGCAAACTTCTTAATCTCATCCGCCCACCTAACTTTCTGCCGCCCCCTGCTGCGCTTCCCTTCCCTTGGAATCCAGTCCGTAACCCTTAATGACCATCGGTTATCTTCCCTCCTCATTACATGTCCTGCCCATGCCCATTTCTTTTTCTTGATTTCAACTAAGATGTCATTAACTCGCGTTTGTTCCCTCACCCAATCTGCTCTTTTCTTATCCCTTAACGGTACACCTATCATTCTTCTTTCCATAGCTCGTTGCGTCGTCCTTAATTTGAGTAGAACCCTTTTCGTAAGCCTCCAGGTTTCTGCCCCGTAGGTGAGTACTGGTAAGACACAGCTATTATACACTTTTCTCTTGAGGGATAATGGCAACCTGCTGTTCATGATCTGAGAATGCCTGCCAAACGCACCCCAGCCCATTCTTATCCTTCTGATTGTTTCTGTCTCATGATCCGGATCCGCCGAACTACCTGCCCTAAGTAGATGTATTCCCTTACCACTTCCAGTGCCTCGCTACCTATTGTAAATTGCTGTTCTCTTCCGAGAGTGTTAAACATTACTTTAGTTTTCTGCAGGTTAATTTTTAGACCCACTCTTCTGCTTTGCCTCTCCAGGTCAGTGAGCATGCATTGCAATTGGTCTCCTAAGTTACTAAGCAAGGCAATATCATCAGCGAATCGCAAGTTACTAAGCTATTCTCCATTGACTTTTATCCCCAATTCTTCCCAATCGAGGTTTCTGAATACCTCCTGTAAACAGGCTGTGAATAGCATTGGAGAGATCGTATCTCCCTGCCTGACGCCTTTCTTTGTTGGGATTTTGCTGCTTTCTTTATGGAGGACTACGGTGGCTGTGGAGCCGCTATAGATATCCTTCAGTATTTTTACATACGGCTCGTCTACACCCTGATTCCGCAATGCCTCCATGACTGCTGAGGTTTCGACAGAATCAAACGCTTTCTCGTAATCAATGAAAGCTATATATAAGGGTTGGTTATATTCCGCACATTTCTCTATCACCTGATTGATAGTGTAAATATGGTCTATGGTTGAGTAGCCTTTACGGAATCCTGCCTGGTCCTTTGGTTGACAGAAGTCCAAGGTGTTCCTGATTCTATTTGCGATTACCTTAGTAAATACTTTGTAGGCAACGGACAGTAAGCTGATCGGTCTATAATTTTTCAAGTCTTTGGCATCCCCTTTCTTGTGGATTAGGATTATGTTAGCGTTCTTCCAAGATTCCGGTACGCTTGAGGTCATGAGGCATTGCGTATACAGGGTGGCCAGTTTCTCTAGAACAACCTGCCCACCATCCTTCAACAAATCTGCTGTTACCTGATCCTCCCCAGCTGCCTTCCCCCTTTGCATATCTCCCAAGGCTTTCTTTACTTCTTCCGGCGTTACCTGTGGGATTTCGAATTCCTCTAGACTATTTTCTCTTTCATTATCGTTGTGGGTGCCACTGGTACTGTATAAATCTCTATAGAATTCCTCAGCCACTTGAACTATGTCATCCATATTTATAATGATATTGCCGGCTTGTCTCTTAACGCATACATCTGATTCTTGCCAATTCCTACTTTCTTCTTCACTGTTTTAGGCTTCCTCCGTTCCTGAGAGCATGTTCAATTCTATCCATATTATACCTCCTTATGTCAGCTGTCTTACGCTTGTTGATTAACTTCGAAAGTTCTGCCAATTCTATTCTAGCTGTAGGGTTAAAGGCTTTCATACATTGGCGTTTCTTGATCAGACCTTTCTTCTCCTGCGATAGTTTACTGGCATCTTGCCTAACGGAGTTACCACCGACTTCCATTGCACACTCCTTAATGATGCCCATAAGATTGTCGTTCATTGCTTCAACACTAAGGTCCTCTTCCTGAGTTAAAGCGGAATACCTGTTCTGTAGCTTGATCTGGAATTCCTCTATTTTCCCTCTTACCGCTAACTCATTGATCGGCTTTTCATGTACCAGTTTCTTCCGTTCCCTCCTCGGGTCTAGGCTAATTCGAGTTCTTACCATCCTGTGGTCACTGCAGCGCACTTTGCCGAGCACGTCCACATCTTGTATGATGCCAGGGTTAGCGCAGAGTATGAGGTCTATTTCATTTCTAGTCTCACCGTTCGGGCTCCTCCACGTCCACTTTCGGCTGTCCCGCTTGCGGAAGAAGGCATTCATTATCCGCATATTATTCTGTTCCGCAAATTCTACTAATAACTCTCCCCTGCTATTCCTAGTACCTATGTCATATTCCCCCACTGCCTTGTCTCCAGCCTGCTTGTTGCCTACCTTGGCATGGAAGTCGCCCATTAGTATGGTGTATTTAGTTTTTACTCTACCTATCGCCGACTCCACGTCTTCATCCACGCTAGATTTAGTCAAAGGGTACTTTGAGAAAGTGAGCAGTGCTCATTTCATCTCTACGCTAGATTTAGTCAAAGGGTACTTGCCAGTACCCTTTGACTAAATCTAGCGTAGAGATGAAATGAGCACTGCTCACTTTCTCAATCCTTTTGTCGATATGCGGTATTGGATAACTCCGGTACTTCGTGATTAAATTGAGCCTGCGGTAGTCGATACATGGTCGCGGTTCCTTTCCTGGGACCTCAACCAAGATAAAAGGCGAGGTACAATCACTCTCTCCTGGCTCGATTACACCTAGCTCTAACATCTTGTTTATTTCAGCGGCCATGACTTCACGTTGACAAGGTGAAACGCGATAAGCTATCGAACGAACTGTGACCGACGAGGTTAACTCGATATCCTGAACGGTCGCAGTGGTCCTGCCCGGTGTGTCTGAAGATACGTCTTTAAAGTCAAACACGAGTTCCCTCAGTTCGGCCCATTTATTTGGATTCAACTGCGCCTGTTCTACTAGCTTGTCAATGTTCGAGTGAATGTCTTTTGCCTCCGTCACTGTTGTTAACTCCGTAAAGTCGGCAGGCATCTCCTCAGGTTTGTTAAGGGACACGTTCACATTGGCTTTCCTCTGCCGGTAGGGTTTAAGTAGATTGCTATTGTACAATAGTGGTGTCCTTCGTTTTCCAGGTACCGTGATTACGTAGTTGGTTTCAGATAATTTCTTAATTAGGTCAACCGGTCCTTCCGATTGATCCTCTAGTTAGTTTTTCTACGAGGGTTTCAAGATCGTTACCTTTTCCCCAACTTCAAAGCATCGCGTGCGAGCCGTCCTGTCATGGTAATGCTCAGCATTGCTTTGTGCCTTACGCATTTCCCACTCAGCAATCATTGTGGCAGTGCTTACGTTCAATAACTTCCTCCTGCATTCTGCCTCTCGAGATATGTCAGGCTCCGGCGCTTGCCTGACCTCTTCCTTAGCTGATGCACTTTGGGCATTATCCCCTATATGGCTGTCCTGTTTGGTGCTGCTTGACGAATCCTCCATCAAACCTGTTTCCTCCACCACTGGACATTCGTACACTGCCTTGGCCGCGAGCTCCCTTGCCTTGGAATGAGTTAGGGCTTGCACTATCCCTTCACTAAACCCGATTCCCTTGCGTCGCAGCGAATCGTCAGATTTGTTAGAAAAAAAATACGGATACGGCGGCGGAAGATGTGCCGAGACGGCGGCTTCAGTGTCCAGTACTCCGAAAGGGCCTTCGATATGAATCTTGGCCGCAGGGAGAAAAACACTGGAGGCCTCTACGGCTTGCCTTATCAAAGCACATTCTCCCGTGAACTGGCCTTCCTACACGTACGACGGGTGCGCCACGTCAATTGTGGCAGTCGAGTCGCGAAGCACTCTACCCGGTTTGCCGTTTACCACGAGGTCTCAACTGTACGGTTCTAGCAATTTCAGTTTTTCCTTGTTACTAGTTAGTAACACCAACACAAGTTTGGGATTTTCGCTTCCCACTGAGATATGTCCTATTTGCTCGCAGTTATAGCAAACAATTGGTTTCTTGGCCTCGAAAGCTTTTTTCTTTGGCCTTTCTGTCCTCTATTCGAGTGACTCCTCCCTTCCCTTGCTGTCCTCGTCACTATTTTTCACCGAAACTGACCTCTCAATTGTTTATACCGACTCAATTTCGACCATCGCTTTGACTTGTCGGGTCTGTATTTATTGATCTACTTCTTAGGAACTTCATTGCCTTCGTCCACACGGCCAATTACGTACTCCTCAGCGAGATCTGCCGCTCTTCTGATAGTGTCTACGCCTGGTCTATCCTGAACCCAATACTTGATGTTTACGGGTAGCCGGCGGTAGAACTGTTCTAACGCAACGCACTGCATTGTCTTTTCGGCGTCGCCGAGAATACCCTCCTCTCTGAGCCATTCCTTCAAGTTTACCTCCAAGGTGTATGCAAAATCTGAGTATGACTCGCTTTTGGTCTTCTCGACTTCCCTGAATTTTCGCCTGAATGCTTTCGCTGATATTCTATACTTTTTAAGCAGATTTGCTTTGACGTCATTGAAGTCCTCTGCTTCTTCTTTCCCCATGCGCGCAATGATACCAGTTACCTCACGTGGCACTAACGTAAGTAAGCGTTGCGGCCACGTGTTTCTCGCGAATTTTGCCTTTTCACACGAGCGCTCAAACTGTTCCAGAAAAACACCTATGTCCCCTCCTACTTTGCAGGGTGCCATCAAGTCTGTCATTCACTAAATCTGTCATTCCGACGTTACTATTCGGTAGGGTGGCGTTGTCGGCGGGATGCAGGCATCCGATAGAGCATGGCGACCAGGCAAGGAGGAGACGATTTCTAGTGCTAAACTTTCACGGTTTATTCAAAGGTTGGTGAAGGATGAAGAGAAGAGAATCAATTGTAAAAAAGGTACATTTCGGAGCCCCTTAAATATGCGCTCTACTATCGTAGGAGTGATCTTCCTTACGTCAACGTCACGAGACAGGCACAGAGTCTGATTCGCGGAAAGAGGGCCCCGCGTCCAGTTATACCAAGGCTCTGGTTATACAAAGCCTCCGGGAATCGTAGACCATTGTCCTCTGTAGCGCGTTGCTGGTTCGCGGAAGTTCTCCTGTAGAATTTGACAGTTCGAGGAAAGAGTTCCTCTAAAGTCGCAGACACACACACAAAAGAGGCCTCGAAACACTGCGGGGCTTCCGCCAGACGAGCAGACACTCGAGATGACCATGATGCATTAGGAAGTCGCGCTTCGTTTCGACGAGGCACGGTGGGCGAAAATCCGTAACACTCCCAGTAGTGGCTGAAGGTGACAAAGAAACTGGGTTGGAGGTCAGTCACCGAGCTTCTTGGTACCCAGAAGCTGCTGCCTACGATGATGTGCAGGCGGGGCTATGCGGGGAATATGAGCCCTTTTTAGTTGTCGTGTACGGCCGTGTCGAGGAAATCTGCCGTCTCTCCCAGCAGGGGCTGAAGGTGACAAAGACACTGCGTTGGACGTCAGTCACCGAGCTTCTCGGTACTCAGAAGCTGCTGCGTACAATGATGTGAAGGCGGGGTGAGGCGAGAAGATGAACGGAGATGAACGAAGCAGCAGTAGGAGGATGTCTCGTACATCGATCATTGCCTGTGGTGGCAGCACTCCAAGGATCATCTCGTACATGCGAACGTGCTAGGGGATCCGGCTCATGCGGAGCTTATTCTCAGTTCGAATAACCACCATGCTGGATAGGCGATCCATTGCTGCGGTAGAATGACGTCAGATGTAGATCCTAATAAACTCGTACAAAATCCATAGTGGGTTTCAAATAGGGCACGAGCGAAGCTGCTGGTTTCTGTTGTCCTCCGTTGATGCATTGCAGGTCTAGTTAGATGCCAAGTCACCAGTAACTGGTGTAGTAGCTGTAGTTTAGTAGCTACTATACACAGTAAAAAACTTCAAGATTTTATTTCAGAGCGTTCGGGTGACTGAACCGCGGGTCCACGCACCCTTCGTTTCCTTTTATCTACCTTCTTCTTAGTTTTCAATAAGCTCAGGTTGTTAACCAGGGCCGCACCCGAATAAGAAGGCGCGTCATCACACGTTCATTGAAAGTGGCACAAACCCAGTGCATTTGTTGCGCAGCTTGCTAATGCGTCGCGTTCCTTTCCTTGAATAACCCTTGTGACGTGGATTCAATTCTGCTTAGCATACAATAAATTTAAGGGAGTTTTCACGCCATTGCAAGGCGACACATTCTCAGTGGCAGATACTTATTTATCCAAGTTGGCGTCCAATACGTTCATTCAAGAGCGGCACACATCTACTCGCACATACCCAGTGACCCAAGCTGGCATCACAAAGGTTCGCTGAAGACCAGCACAGACCAAGTGGAAGAAACCCAGTGCTCCAAGTCAGCGTCAAAGAATAACGATGCAGTTCCGCATCTACCGTGCATAAATGAGGTTCGTTGAAAAGCGGCACATACATATCATTGCCGCATACCCAGTGACCCTAGTGTGTTTAACGAGGCAATCATCCTGACGCTACTTCGTGTTCCGGCCGTCCCCGTTCCTCCGTGCATGCCAGTTGCGTGAGCATCATGGCCCCACGCAAACGATGACCCGGTGGCGATTACGACGCATCTTCGTACATCTACTATCAACGGAACTATACAATCGGTATCGCCCTCGCTGTTGCTATACCTCGGTCAAGCCAATCAAGCACCATCGTCATCGACAGCCGCCTTCACGGCAGCTATAAATCCTCCGCATCTGTGCGACTCGTTTCATGGGCTCAGTGGCTGTGCCTCTAGCATTTCCACTAACGCGCTGCTCTTCGCCATGCAGATTGGTTCACCACGTAGTTTATTTGCTCAAAGGAAGACCGATTACCTCTTGGTACAGCTGCCGAGCCCCCAGTGTTTGTTTTCTATGGCGTGTGAGTGATTTGCTGTAGCGCGTTTCCTGTTGCTGCAATCAGGTGATATTGAGCTGAATATTGAGCTGGACACCATACAGCGGCAGTCTTAGAGGAGCAAAATAAATTATCTTCGGGGCAATCTAAACTTCTCTCGGAAGTCCACGATCTTAAACATAAGCTGCTGGCAACTAATGACACCCTGGTCGAACTCAGTACACGTTTAACAAGCGTTGAAGCAAACTGCCAGCAAATTGAGCCCTTGTGGCAGCGGCTCGGAACAGTGGAAACCGATACCGCTGAGACGGTTCATCGGGTTTGTAACCTTGAAGCTCGCCTTGATGATGCCGGTAATCGCTCTCGGCGCAATAACTTGATCTTATGGTATTATGGATACTAACAAATCTGAATCATTTGCTCAGTCAGAAGAACTAGTCATTCGGCAGTGTTCTGACCAGTTAAATGCTTCCCTAGACCCAAGGGAAATCGAGCGAGCGCATCGCCTTTGTCGATACATCCCTGGTCGTAACCAGCCCATCAATGTCAAACTTTCATTCTTTAAAACAAAAGAATCCATCTTGTCGAATGGCCGCAAGCTTAAAAACACTTCATACAGCATGGGCGAGGGTTTTTCTAAGCCGGTGCAGAGCGCGCGAAAACATCTAGTCGCTTTTACACGAAGCCAATCGGTAACTTTTTCTCTTCGCTTTAAAACATTATTCATATGTTCAAAACGCTACATTTTTGATCCAGCTTCCCAATCCGTGAAAGAACTATAGCTACCACGTTGTCACCAGCAGTCGTCCCAACGTGCTCTGCCTGACCCCCGAGAATCTTTTTCAATCTCTGTTATTTTTACTAGCATAAGAAGCTTTCTTCCGAAAAGAGAACAAGTATCAGATCTAGTATCTTCTTCTGGCTGTGATCTACTTATACTAACTGACACATGGCTTACCAATGATGTCAATGACGGTGAAGTTCTGAGTGAGCTACCGAATTTCGATGTTTTCGTAAAGATAGGCAGGGTACTCGGGGCGGTGGCATTCTTATCGCAGTAAAAAAATATCTAATGTGCTCCACAGTTACTGTGACCACTGACCTAGAAGTTGTATGGCTTATCATTCGCACTAATCCGCAGCTACCACTTCTCGGCGTCTGTTATCGTCCCCCCAACACTAATCCTGACTTCCCCCGCCACCTCAGTAACGCCTTGAGCTATTTAACAAAAAAAATTCCCGAATGCTTGCATTTTGCTGACTGGGGATTTCAATTACCCACATATCAACTGGTCAATCTATTCTAGCACAGTTACTAGCACGACAGAAGCTAGAGAATTCTTAGATATTTGCCTTAATTTTAACCTCTCTCAGATGATAACAGAGCCAACGCGTGCAACTCATAGACTGGACCTCATATTAACCACTCATACTGAAAGTATGTCCTCCATTAGCTCCATGTCCTCCACGCAAGATAATCCACGATATTTTCTCATTTTCACCTATAGTACGTCGTACGGATCAGAAAACAATCCGCCTGGACGAAAAAGGGAATTATACCGCCATAAACAACGAACTAGTCGCATTATATCAATCATTTGAATTAGGTTTTGAAAATCGCTCAATACAAGAAAAGTGGTTACTCTTCCAAAATAAGATGACTAACCTCGTTGCGCAGTTTATACCAACTATCTTACTTCGCTCTAATCACAATACCATGGTTCACTAACGCACTAAACAAACTGGAAAACAAAAAGAAACGTCTATTTCGCTCCGCTAAACTGAGGCCAAGCCCTAGCTCCTGGGATGAATACTATGTATCTGAACGCACCTACCTGATAGCTATCCGGCAACAGAAGCACTAATTTTTTCATTCAGACCTACCCCACATGCTCAGCAGTAACCTCAAAAAGTTTTGGCAGGTTATCAATCCCCAGTCATGCCCTTGTGTCAGAATTTTGAAAGATGGTGAAATTGACCTGATATAGACTGTGCCAGACTGTTTAACAATGCATTCTCATCTGTTTTCACTACCGAACCACACGTGCCTCTTCCTGTTTTCCCGGTTGCTGTCATGGCTCCAATGCCGGATATTATTTTTTCACCATATGGTATATCCGCACTAATTGATAATCATAAATTATCTTCATCAGCTGGTGTTCATGATAACACGTCAAAGCTTTTAAAAACACGAAGCGCATCTCTGCCATGTATCCAACCCTGCTGTACTCCCAATCCCTATCATCAGGCACGCTCCATAACGAGTGGAAAAAGAGCAAGGTCGTTCCAGTCCACAAATCAGGTAACCGTAATTCACCCTTAAATTATCGTCCAATATCCATAACTAGTATCCCTTGCAAAATAATGGAACACGTCATATACTCACACGTAATGAATTTCCTAGAGAGTAATAACTTTTTTCATCCGTCGCAACATAGATTCGTAAAGGGCTGTCATGTGACACTCAATTAGGTACATTTCTTTATGACCCACACTCAAATCTCGATACTAACACTGTGACCGATATCATTTTTCTTGACTTTGCAAAGGCGTTTGATAAAGCAGCTCATCAACGCTTATTATTAAAACTTTCTCGCTTCACCTTCCACCCTAATGTCCTAACATGGATAAAATAACTTCTTAGTAACCGATCACAGTCCGTCAGTGTTAACAATACTACCTTAGAATTTCTTCCCGTAACATCAGGCGTACCGCAAGGTTCAGCCTTAGGTCCCCTGCTGTCCCTAATATATATTAACGATCTTCCATTGCATGTTTCCTCTCAGATTCGTATGTTTGCTGATGATTGCGTTGTCTATCGAACTATCACTAATAGTAATGACTGCATTTATTATCTTCAAAATGGCCTGAACAAAATT
Source organism: Dermacentor albipictus (assembly GCF_038994185.2). Taxonomy (NCBI): domain Eukaryota; kingdom Metazoa; phylum Arthropoda; class Arachnida; order Ixodida; family Ixodidae; genus Dermacentor; species Dermacentor albipictus. The sequence continues at coordinate 67,189,319 of NC_091822.1, read as the reverse complement.
ATAACCTTGTGTAATCAATGGTTAATGGTACTAAACAATAATAAATGTAAATCTATGTCAATTTCCCGCAGCCGTAATCGGAATGACTTTCTCTACACAATTAATGACATCCCAGTCGACACTGTAAACTCTATTAAGTACCCCGGTATTACGATCACGTATGATTTAAGCTGGTGCTCGCATATTACTAACATCATATCATCTGCTAACAAAACCTTGGGATTTCTGAAACGCAACCTCCGCAATGCTCCTCAACAGGTAAAACTACTAGCATATAAAACACTGCTTAGACCAAAACTCGAATACGCATCACCCACATGGCATCCTTATCAGATTTACCTCAGCAACGCATTAGAATCCATACAGAACCGCGCCGTAAGATACATTCACTCCACATACTGCTATGATATCAGCGTATCACCATTAAAAGTAGAGTCTGGTTTGGACACACTCGCGCGCCGTGGCCGTATCGCGAGCTTATCATTATTCCATAAATTCTACACCAGCTCGCTTCGCCACACACCTTAAATTGTACCACTTTCACGCATATCGCTGCGCACAGGCCACCCACTAAATGTTGCTCGCCCTAGCGCGCACACTGTCACCTGCTCGTCATCATTTTTTCATCGTACAGCTAAAGACTGGAAAGGCCTTCCCCACCACGTCGCTGTCATCACCACCTCATTTACCTTCATGGAAGAAGTAACGAGTATTCTGTCTGTAAAATACCATACTGGGCAACCTCCTGTATTTTTGTACCACGCACCCCTTATGTAATACCCCGCAAGGGGTCTTTCAGGTAATAAAACGTAATGAACCAGAAAGGCTGGAAACTAGTTATATAAAAACATATATAGAAACCTAGTGGAAAGTGCGTGAATTATCCTAAGACGTTGGGAAGGAAAACTGGGCATGTCTGTTGGGCATGTGTGGGCATGTGTGGGCATGTGTGTGTATGTGACGACACACATAGGTGTAACTACGTCTATGTATGCAGATATGTTATGTGTTTCCTCGTCTATGCGCCTTTCACCTCAGATTAATGTACGAATGATAATGCGTTACAAAAATTTCGGCTGAAGCCATCTCAGCATGAGCATTCAATCTCAGCATTGAATGAATATTGCGACATACCGTATTGCCAGCGTCCCAACGAGGTATGTATGAGACACGTGCTGCAGCAGGGCTCCTCTTTCGTGCTTGTTTGGGAACACTTGGCGCCATCTTGTTGCGCCATGGCGAAGCCTGCTCCTGGCCTCCGAAGTAGAAGGCGCGTCGGCATGTGCCAATGCTTAGAAACCCGTCATGCGGCAACCGGGCTCCTATCTCGCGCTTCTACCTTAGGGTGCCTCGATGTGCGCCCGCTCTCCGCGGAGGGTGGCGCCATTCTTGGAACGGGTCGTCGCCGCCAAGACCGGTTCTCGGGAGGCTCCGCCGCCATTTTCTTGCATTTCGTTCCCGCCGTCCTGCCGACTCCTTCGCTACACGGAAAGCGGCATTCTTCACGCAGTCTCTTTGCGGAATGCCTGGCTGCTGCGTTCCCCAGTGCACTAATAGCGCTAAGAATGACTGGAGAATGTTTTCATTTCCTAGAGACCAAAAAAGACGACTTACTGTGAAAATCAAGCGGGACAAATGCCAGCCAACGACCTACTCATGTATCTGCAGTGCAAGTACCCAATTTCTCAGCAACGCCAAATCCATTTTTGGGCTTACGTACAGCCTGTCTGTGCAACAGTTTCTGAAAACCAGACGTACGATCACACAATTGCTAAGAACGCAATCATCCAAAACCTCAAAAAGCAAGTGCAAAAGCTTGAGAGTAAGGCGAATAATTTTGCAAAATATAAGCGGTTTTTGAATTCAGATCAGATTTCCGCTCTTTCTTAAAATAGCACCCAGGGTCACGCATGATCTGCGGACACAGTTGCACAAGATTTGCAAGTTAAGTTCGCTTGCGGAACAACCAGCTATGAGACACTGAGGAAGTTGGGTTACCCTCTACCATCCAGCAAGACGTTGGCGCGGAGGATCCAGGGACTGAGGTTCCTTCCACGAATTCTTCAAGAAGTTTTTGATGCCATGAAGTGCATGGCTGAGATTGGAAAATTGGCTGAGATTGGAGATTGGAAAGACTGCGTGCTGTTTTTAGACGAGATGAGAATAGGTACAGCGTTTGAATTGGATAAAGCTGAAGACATTCTCCTTAGAAGTACAACACTTCCTTCAAAGCCAGAGGAGTGTGCCAATCACGCGTTGGTGTTCATGTTGGGCGGAATTAATCAGCGGTGGAAGCAGGCCATCGGATATGAATTCGCTGGCCGACACGTGGAAGGTGCCCTGCTCGTGCTCGACATATCCCGGCGCTGTAGCCAGATTTCCCTAATAGTCCGTGCAGTGACATGTGACATGGGGTCAGCAAATCGAGCAATGTGGCGAGAAGTCGGGTTTTCGAGCCACAGAAATTTTCCTAACGAGCAGGCTACTTCAAGACTGCCTTGAAAATCTTTTTTCTGTAGTACGCCTAATGAAGCCAGTGCCAACGGCATATGACTTAAAATGTGCTCCGAGGCCTGTGAGCGTGAGCCAGTTTCTCCACACACCGCGAACAAACTATGAGCTTGATGATCGAGAGTAGCTCGTCGACCTCCTTTCTCAAGCAAAGAAGCAGTGCTCAGAAAATTTGTCCGAAGAAATCGACGACTCTGAGATTTTGTTCATTGAGGAGCTGACGTCAACGGAATGTTGTATTTTATACTACCTTGGTGGCTTCATCCTGAAAAGTGTCGTAAAGCACGTATCCTGTTCCCAATGCAAGGATGCCCTGTTTGGAGCAGCAAGCAATGAGTGTGCCTCTTTGGCAATTGTCAAGGAGTATGTAAGTGATGGACGGAACTTGATCTATCCGAGAAGTGAAGTGATCCGCACTATGAACTACGAGGAGCACTTCATGGGCGTTATCGCGTGGTGTACAAACAATATACACACGATGAAGTCCCCGCTGAAATCGCTTACGGAATACCTTGCGAATGTAGAACGGCCATGCCTGAACACATGTGCAGGCCATAGGGAAGCAATAAGTAAAATGCTGATAGCCACCTACACAAGACTGCGGCTACGTAGCCATTTACGTCAGTACCCAGCCACACGTGCCGGAGGTCGCGGAAGCAAAACCTGTGCTGGCGTAACTTAAAGACGCTGTAATAAGTGTGAACTTTTCGTATACATGCACATAAGCATGAGAAAACGTTAAGCGTAGTAATCTTAAGCAGCATTAGAACTGCAGTCAAGTGTGTTCGTTATCATTTTAAACATCATTTGGGCATCAAGGTATTGTGCATCAATATTTGTGCATCAAGGTATTAAATCATTGTTTTTCCTTGCGCCCAAGCCTTCATGTTTTGATTGCATGGTGCATGGATAGCAGTTTGCAGCCAGGTAATCCTATGTCACCACGGCGAAGAACATTGCTCGTGAACGTAACCATGCCGTGCATCCGTACTTGAATATGCAGCAGTTCACTTCCTTCGCCTACTTTCCCCTATGTCCACATGTAAGCGCAACGACAGCAAGTTCACGACGGCGAGAAGTTGTCCGCCATGCTGAGCTAACGTAAAAAAAAGGATATCCGATATACCTTCTCTAATCGTCTCGAAATAGCGAATGCGTCACCGAATCTTTACTCCTACATTTCATCTACCATAGTGAAGGAATAATTATCAAACATAAAGGCCCATTCAAGCCTCCACTGCTAGCGGGGCCAGCACTATCAAGGCGCGTCACGCAGCCAACGCGCGCACCGCGACCAGCGTATGCAAGAAAATGGCGGCCGCGCTGGCAGACGAAGTAGTTGTCCTCACCCTAAACGGAGCGCGGGCGCGCATCGAGGCACCCTATTCTACCTGGATGCCCTGGGCCATCTAGTGGCGCGGCCAGAAAGTCCGCGCATGGCTTCCAAAAGGAGTAGCGTGGCGCGCCGGTGCCGGCGAACCCTGGAAATTGCTTATTCGCTTGCGCACACCCAGTGTGCGGTAAGCGTTTTCTAACAGATTTTTGGCAGAACCAGAATATTAAAAGTATCCTCGGGCGAAACGAATAAAGCTGTTAAAGCAGAAACTTACTCTGATTATTACGATAAAGCACAGTGTGAGTTAAGCCCCTTAGAAGCTAGGCGAAAACCTCGTATTTAAGGAAATCACAACTGTTCTGAGTAAAGCAATTACCAACAGTTCGACATGCGCACTACCGCGCATAAAATAGACCGAAAAATAATATCTGCGTAACGACGTTTACCACCCGCTTAAAACCAACAGGTCTTATCAAGCCTCAGTCACTTCAACTCACAGCATGATGCAGTCGTACAGCCGTACACAACAGTGAGAGCAACACGATATAGAGAATCGGCAAACGGTAGAGGCGGCGCGCAGGATTCAGAACCTAAGCGAAATGCTTTTAGCCTGCGTGCTGCACTACGGGTAAACCAAACCAAGACACGTGTTGACAGTGATAATTATCATCGCTTACCCTCATAAACATGATCGAGTGAATCACCGAGGAAACAAAAGAAAGGGTGATAAAAAATTTCCCGCCCAATGGCGATCCTTTGTTACCGTTGTTCTCACTCAGGAGGCATCTGGGGAATGATTAGAACCATGTCGCCGGCATGCTATTGCAGGTATTTCAGCACCCCACCGAGCATGATTTGTTATTCGACATTCCTTGTAACTTCGGCCACTGCACACTACGACAGATGTTGTTTATGTCGTTCCGAAAAGTTAATCAAACTGAGAAGCACGAGCAACGACGCAGAAAACTACGGTGACGGCTGGCTCCCTTTGTGAGAGCACTTAGCAAGGCAGTCACCAGTGTCTCCTCGGTCGGCGCGCACAAGGCCTTGCTGAACGCAAAACACCTGCCCATAGAAAAACATATAAGTAAAAGAGCGGACACACACGTAGGGATCTTAAGCCGAGATATGGATGGATGGATGGATGGATGGATGGATGGATGGATGGATGGATGGATGGATGGATGGATGGATGGATGGATGGATGGATGGATGGATGGATGGATGGATGGATGGATGGATGGATGGATGGATGGATGGATGGATGGATGGATGGATGGATGGATGGATGGATGGATGGATGGATGGATGGATGGATGGATGGATGGATGGATGGATGGATGGATGGATGGATGGATGGATGGATGGATGGATGGATGGATGGATGGATGGATGGATGGATGGATGGATGGATGGATGGATGGATGGATGGATGGATGGATGGATGGATGGATGGATGGATGGATGGATGGATGGATGGATGGATGGATGGATGGATGGATGGATGGATGGATGGATGGATGGATGGATGGATGGATGGATGGATGGATGGATGGATGGATGGATGGATGGATGGATGGATGGATGGATGGATGGATGGATGGATGGATGGATGGATGGATGGATGGATGGATGGATGGATGGATGGATGGATGGATGGATGGATGGATGGATGGATGGATGGATGGATGGATGGATGGATGGATGGATGGATGGATGGATGGATGGATGGATGGATGGATGGATGGATGGATGGATGGATGGATGGATGGATGGATGGATGGATGGATGGATGGATGGATGGATGGATGGATGGATGGATGGATGGATGGATGGATGGATGGATGGATGGATGGATGGATGGATGGATGGATGGATGGATGGATGGATGGATGGATGGATGGATGGATGGATGGATGGATGGATGGATGGATGGATGGATGGATGGATGGATGGATGGATGGATGGATGGATGGATGGATGGATGGATGGATGGATGGATGGATGGATGGATGGATGGATGGATGGATGGATGGATGGATGGATGGATGGATGGATGGATGGATGGATGGATGGATGGATGGATGGATGGATGGATGGATGGATGGATGGATGGATGGATGGATGGATGGATGGATGGATGGATGGATGGATGGATGGATGGATGGATGGATGGATGGATGGATGGATGGATGGATGGATGGATGGATGGATGGATGGATGGATGGATGGATGGATGGATGGATGGATGGATGGATGGATGGATGGATGGATGGATGGATGGATGGATGGATGGATGGATGGATGGATGGATGGATGGATGGATGGATGGATGGATGGATGGATGGATGGATGGATGGATGGATGGATGGATGGATGGATGGATGGATGGATGGATGGATGGATGGATGGATGGATGGATGGATGGATGGATGGATGGATGGATGGATGGATGGATGGATGGATGGATGGATGGATGGATGGATGGATGGATGGATGGATGGATGGATGGATGGATGGATGGATGGATGGATGGATGGATGGATGGATGGATGGATGGATGGATGGATGGATGGATGGATGGATGGATGGATGGATGGATGGATGGATGGATGGATGGATGGATGGATGGATGGATGGATGGATGGATGGATGGATGGATGGATGGATGGATGGATGGATGGATGGATGGATGGATGGATGGATGGATGGATGGATGGATGGATGGATGGATGGATGGATGGATGGATGGATGGATGGATGGATGGATGGATGGATGGATGGATGGATGGATGGATGGATGGATGGATGGATGGATGGATGGATGGATGGATGGATGGATGGATGGATGGATGGATGGATGGATGGATGGATGGATGGATGGATGGATGGATGGATGGATGGATGGATGGATGGATGGATGGATGGATGGATGGATGGATGGATGGATGGATGGATGGATGGATGGATGG